>NC_059108.1:8849138-9476638 GCF_020740685.1 Jaculus jaculus | reverse complement strand
AAAAAAAAAAAAAAGGAAAGAAAGAAAGAAAAGAAAATCAGCTAACAAGAAGGAGAGAAGGAAAGAAAGCAGGAAAGAAGAATGAATGAAGAGAAAAGAAACAGAGCTCCTTGCCACATGTGGTGGCACACACCTTTAATCTCAACACTTGGGAGACAGAGGTAGGAGCATTGCTGTGAGTTCAAGGCCACCCTGAGCCTCCACAGTGGGTTTCAGGTCAGCCTGGGCTAGAGTGAGACCCTACCTTGAAAAACCAAAAAAAAAAAAAAAAAAAAAAAATATAAAAACCCAAACAACAACAACATAAGGAAGTAGACTTCCTTATGTGAGGGTGCTGGCTTCTTTGGGGAGCCCATTGGACCTAGAAACAGCATTCCCCTCAATCCGGCTACTGTTCTGGTAGGGGACGGTGTGAGACAAAGTTTCTAGGATTCCTTTTCCTCCAAGGACACCTGCCCAGATGGCACACGCTGCCAAGCTGAGTGGCTCGAGTGTGGGCTGTCCAGCGCTTTCATATAGGGTAGTTGGAAGCTCCTAGACCTGCCCGGGACCCTGCAGTCCACAGGAGGGCAGTGGTGACAGCTCCCACTCAGTCCTCTGGGACCAGTTTCTTATGGTCCAGTCTATGGAGGCTGGGCTGGGCTTGGGGCAGGGAGGGAGAGCTGAAGAGATGGAGAAAAAGCCTTTTATTATTTGTGGAATTGTTTCCGAAAAGCTATCAACTCAGATTATTGGCCACAAATTTTCATCCTTAAATCATAGAGTAATAGGCTTTTACAGTGCAGTAAAAAGCGTATTAGCTGTCCCGGGGCTGTCTCACCTCCAATTTACTCCACTCTTTTATCAATATTGCTATAATTTGACACTTGCGAATAGAGGAAGATTGTAAAGTGTCTGTAGATCCTGTAAACCATACTAAATAGAGATTAGTAGTGCTACTAAGTTTAAACCCTAGCAAAAGATAATTACATTGATGAATGTGGCTATAAATCTCCCTTTTATCAAGTGCTCACTCACACGAGCATTCTCTAGCCGTATTTTTTACAGCATCATTAATGCCCTGGCAGGATCAGCCTCATAAATGGATGCTGAGCGAGGAGACTATAGGATGCGCACCTGGCCGCACAAATCCTTGTCTTCCTCTGTCTCTGCCCCACAGAGGTTCATGTCCATGCTATGACTACGTGCTGGGGTCACCTGGAGCTTAGGGGCAACCCAAGGCCATCCTTCTCCCAGTCATTGCACATTTTGACCCCAGATTTCCTTATGGGGTGCTGGGTGCATAAAGGCTTGCCATGTTTGTTACCCTTGAATGCAATGCTTTTCCAGATGCCCCTCTGTGGTCTCTGCTTTCCATAGAAGAGAGACAGTTTCTCAATAGCACTGCTGCTTTGGGGAAAATAAAACTGTCAAATCGTGATTCAACTGAGGAGACTGAAATGCAAAGGTTTTCTCTCATTCTCTCTCTCTTTTTGATTTTTCAAGGTAGGGTCCCGCTCTAACCCAGAGCTGACCTGGAATTCACTATGTAGTCTCAGGGTGGCCTCGAACTCACAGTGATCCTTGTACCTCAGCCTCCCGAGTGCTGGGATTAAAGGAGTGCGCCACCACGCCTGGCTACTCTTTTTTTTTTTTTTTTTAAACTTTCATTTATCCATTTATTAGAGAGGCAGAGAGAGGGAGGCAGATAGAGGATGGGCACGCCAGAGCATCCAGCCACCGGTGGCAAACAAAGTCCAGACACATGCCCCACCTTGTGCATCTGGCTTATGTGGATTCTGGGGAATCAAACCTGGGTCCTTAGGCTTCACAGGCAAATGCCTTAACCACTAAGCCATCTCTCCAGCACCCCCCCCCCCACCAAAGGTGTTCTTAAAAGACAGCTAGGGTTGGCGCATCACCACAAGAGGAGATCCCAAGATGGCACTGCGTCTGAGTGGCATAGTCCTAGTGGAGACGTTCCCTCTCCACATGGGTTGGCAGAGGGCTCAGTGAAGAAGCGTATCTGTGATAGGGAGCCATGGAACCCTCCCTTTGTAAGGACATGTTTCTGGGGCTCATGCAGGGGCCTTATCCTTACCCTACCTGTCCCACACAGTCAGAGCCTGACACAGGCCTTCATCGAGGGCACAAGCAGAGAACGCCAGAGTGTTGCCTTGGGGCCTGGGACTGGCTTCTGGTCAGGAGCTGAGCTTGCTGGGAATGCGTGTGTGTGTGTGTGTGTGTGTGTGTGTGTGTGTGTGTGTGTGTGCGCTCAGAGCTGCATTTGGTCCCTTCTCTCCAGCCCCACTGGGGACAGTCCCCACTACTTGTTCCTAGATGCACAGCCCCAGGGCTGAGAAGGAGAAGGTGCAGCAACCCACTGTGAAGGCCACCGTGTCTCTGGCCTTACACTGGGTCAGGTTCAGGCCTGGCTTGCCACCTTACACCGGGTGTCTGGATGTCATCAGCGTCAGCTGGTGGCATCTGTAGGTGTTAATAGGCTTCCTGGACTTCCCAGGGGTCCACTCTAGTCTCAGGAAGGGATTCTTTTAGACGCCTTCAAATCCAGCTGGGTAGCACCCCATTCTTTACGGAACAGAAGGCCTGTTTTTTTTTTTTTTTTCCCCTTGACCTTGAATTGGGCCTTGAGGTAACTGGGGGCCCTCGCCTGGGCTGGTGGAGAGGCCAAGTTCTCAGGCTGCTGGGCGAGTCACAGCTCTCTGGCTGGCCTTGACTGGGAAGCGGAACACAGAGAACAGAACGAGGAAACTGTCCCCTGGAGGAGTCATCTGGGAGAGACAGGATTTGGCTTCAGCAGATAAACACACACTTTTTTTTTTTTTTTCTTTTTATTGCCTGAAGCTGAGTGATAGATACCTTGGTTGGAATTAGCAGGCTGAAAGTTCAACCGATAAGCAGCTTCTCAGGGCAGGAGGATCAGCGGGCCTTGCGTGGGCTGTTGGGAGGCCCTGCTTGGGGCTCTTCGCCTTTTGAACCCTCAAACTGCTGGGCAGGCACTCAGGGCCTGACTCGCTTGGCACGCTCCTTCCTCCCCAGAAGCTGGGTGTGAGGAGGGGAGATGGCCGCCCAGCCCCTCAGCCCCATCCCTGTGCACCAGGGTGGAGTGATTTTTTGTTTTTGTTTCTGATTCCAAACGTGGCTGGGCCATGAGAGAGGAAGGCAGTAAATATTTAGAAACCTGTTATGTTCAGGACCTGTTAGAGGCCCTCGCCTGGCTGCAGGGAGGCAGAGTTGAACAAGAAACTTGGGAAGGATGCCTCTGTGGGGGCCTCAGGAGGAACGCGCTGCTGAGATGTTGTCATGGCCACACGCACTCATGTGCTTGATCAAAACGTTGCTTCTTGGGTTTCTGTCCTGGTCGGTTGTGTACCTACCCAGGTCAAGCTCGGCCCCTGTGACCTGAGCTGTTGGGCAGAAATCAAGATCCTGTCTTGGGGCTGCAGAGATGGCTCAGCGGTTAAAGTGCCTGCTTGCAAAGCCTGCTGACCTGGGATTCAATTTCCCAGTACGCACGTAAAGCCAGAGGCACAAAGTGGCGCGTGCATCTGGAGTCCGCGTTTTGGGGGGCAAGAGGCCCTGGTGTGCCCATGCTTTCTCTCTCTCTCCTTGAAAATAAATAATTTGTTCTTAAAGAACAAATTTTTTTATTTTTATTATGAGCCAGGCGTGGTGGTGGCTCACGCCTTTAATCCTAGCACTCGGGAGCAGAGGTAGGAGGATCGCCGTGAGTTCGAGGCCAACCCTGAGACTCCATAGTGAATTCCAGGTAAGCCTGGGCTAGAGTGAGACCCCACCTCGAAAAACAAAACCAAACAAAACCAACCAAACAACAGCAACAAAAAAGAACCCCCAGTCTCAACAGGAAAAACTACTACTTTTTCTGGCTCAGAATCTACCATCTCCTTTCTTCTAGGCCAAGCACTTGCCCGACTCTAAGATGTAATCCTGTAGGTCTTACAACGGGCCCTCCTGGAGCTTGCAGGAGGTAGACAGACAGGCAGACACTTGCAGGAGGTAGACAGACAGGCAGACAACTGTCTGGTGTGACCTTGACAGCGCAGGGTCCTCTCAGGTCATCACTCCCTCTGATCCTCTGTGGTGTGTATGTAAGACCGTGTGTGTGTGTGTGTGTGTGTGTGTGTGTGTGCGCGCGCGCGCGTGTGCACGTGTGTGTGAGGGTGGCTTCGTGTCGTGTATTCATAGACCCACCAGCCTTGCTCCACGCCTTGTACTGCCTCTGATCTCCCACCTTGGAAAATTTCCACATTAGAAAATTCTGCCTGCGAAGTATTTAGGAACTGACAGAATGTGTTTTTCTCTTGCAGGATATATTTTTTTAGTTAAATAACTATTTGACACATTTGCTAATATGTTTCTTAGAAGAGCAACCTTTGATTCTTTTTTTTTTTCCAAAAAGAGAGAATAAAAAAAAAATAAACAAGAAAATGAGGGGAAAATAAGAAAAACAACAAAATGCCCAGTACTCTCTGTATCCCAAGTCAAACCCTCACAGATGCTGCCTGAGGCTGACTCTAAAATGCTCTCTTGTGACTTAAGCTAATAAACCCAACTATCTTGAAGAGCAAACATCATATTGTTTTGCCAACTATTAGATCTTTACTACTCTCCAATAAAGAGAGCACTTTATTCCTTTCAAATAATATTCCACTCATTGCTTCCTAAAGATTAGTAATTGGAAGAGATGTCAACAGGCTTCACTCTTTAAATTAAGTATAATAGGCTTTTATAGCACAGTATAAAGATATCAAGGAGAAAAGCTGCAATCACGACCGCTGGGTTTTTCTTTTATCTGTTCCTACAGCCTCAATTTGACACTTGTGAGCAGAGGGAACTTGTAAAAGACCAGCAGACCCCATAAAGCCAGGGGCATTTAGATTAGTCTTAGAGTTAATTTCAGGCACAGTAAAATGATCATTTAATTAACTAATGGGGTTGTAAGCAGAAGATTTGATCTAATTAGCATTCCTCCCCCTTGCCTGCTGGTAATTCCGGCTCAGTGTTTACGTGTTGAGCTTGCACCAGGACGGCCAGCGCAGGAGAGGAGCGTCCGCCCCGGTGTCCTCTGCTCTCTGGCTCTACTGCGCAGCGATGGGACATGGCTGCTTCCAGAGAACAGCACGGTAGCTCGTCGGGATTCATTGCGAACGGTTTCACGGACACTGCAAACACCTCCTCTTGGGGTTTTCCTCTATTGCCCATGAGCTTTTTAACGCTATAGACGCCAGTTCTGCGGGGTGTGCTCACGCGTATGTGTGATGGTGGTCTTTGAGGGGACTTTTCATCCCACCTCATGGCTTCCTTCCAGTTGCAGAAGGAGCCGCTTGTTTCCTGTCCCCTTGACCAGCACCTGCGCCACAAGTAGGTGGTCAACGTACCTCTTACCAGAGGGGTAACCCTGGGGGTGAAGGGCCAGGATTGTACTCCCATTTCTGAGGCCTTGGTACTTCCCTCCAAGAGTGGATGAGGTCACCTCAGGAAAATGCCTTCCTTTCACCCAGGGCTCTCCTGTGGTTTGCAAGCCACCAGGGCAGCGAGGTGGTCAGTGGATGGCCTTATAGGTCACAGAGCCCCCACTTTCTGAACTTCTTCAGGGTGAGCTGGGTGACAGGAATCATGGGGGCTGGGCAGGGGAGCATGCGGCACCATGCCACTCCGAAGATATTGCGGGCAGGTGGTGGCACACGCCCTTAATCCCAGTACTTGGGAGGCAGAGGTAGGAGGATCACAGTGAGTTCAAGGCCAGCCTGACACTACATAGTGAATTCCAGGTCATCCTGGGCTAGAGAGTGAGCCCTTACTTCAAAAAACAAAAAGGAGAGATGTCTTAGTGGTTAAGGCATTCACCTGCAAAGCCAAAGGACCCAGGTTCAATTCTCTAGGACCCACGTAAGCCAGATGCACAAGGGGATGCATGCGTCTAGAGTTCCTTTGCAGTGGTTGGAGGCCCTAGTGAGCCCATTCTCTCTATATATATACCTGCCTCTTTCTCTCCCCCCCCCTCAATTTTTTTTTTTTTTTTTTTAAGGAGGAAGATAGTGTGGGAGTGAATGAGAGCTTGAATGTCATGCTTCTGGGCTACAGGTGCCCCCAGGAAGTGGTTGTTGGTTTTGGAATGAATGCTGTCTCACAGAAGGTTTCCTTCCAGGGCTCAGATCCCAAGGACACTCTCACACCTTTTGATTCAAGACTGATTACCTAAATTTGAGTTTTGGTGACTTTTGATCTTACCCAGGGTGGCAACTCTCAGCCATGAAGATTTGTAAAAGCAAAATGACTTTTTTTTTTTTTTTAAAGCTGTGACAGCATAGAATTGCCCATTTTAACTATTTTTATGTGTGCAGTTCAGTGACATTAAGTCCATTCACATTATTGTGCAACCACCACCACCACCCGTCTCCGGAGCTCCTTGTCTTGCAAAACTGAAGCCCTGCTTATCCTCATTAAACATTAACTCCCTGCCGTTGTCCCGTCCCCCTCACCTCTCCTGCCTCCGGCTCCTGGCAACCAACACCCCACCCTCTGCTTCTCGAAGTCTGACTTCATGTACGTGGAATTCGCGTTCTGCGTCTGGCCTATCTCACCTGGCGTAATGTCCTCACGGTCGAAACACTGTGTTCAGCCCGCGTCAGAATTGACCTTCCTCTTACGGCTGAGGACTACTGCATTGGCTGTAGACGCCACGTTTTGTTGATCCATTCATCTGTTGATGGACACTCATGCTGCTTCCACTGTTGAGTGGCCGCTTGAATGACGTTGTCGTGAATGTCAGTGAAAATTGTCTGTAAGGGTTCCGAGACACCCTGTCCCCTGCCACGGGTGCCGTGCGGACAAGTGCAGATAGCACCAAACTACGCAGAGTACTTGACCACAGGCACTGCCGTGCTGAGAAGGTCAGTTGTATAACTGAGGTCCGAGATACCTGTAGCTAACAGGCAAGTAGCAAAGACAGCGCGGATATGCTGGACAAAGGGACCCGCGCATCCGGGCAGGAGGGGGTGGAACAACAGGTCTCTGTACTGCTCAGGATGACACACAATGCAAATTTTATGATTTGTTGGGTTGAGAAGATGGCTCAACTGGTAAAGGTGCTTGCTGGCTGGCTGGAGAAGATGGCTTAGCGGTTAAAGCACTTGTCTGAAAAGCCTAAGGACACACGTTCGATTCCCCAGGATCCACATAAGCCAGATGCACAAGGGGCTGCACACGTCTGGAATTTGTTTGCAGTGGCTAGAAGCTCTGGCATGCCCATTCTCTCTCTACCTGCCGTTTTCTATCTCTCTCTCTCTCAAATAAATAAATAAATAAAATATATATTTTTAAAAAGGTACTTGCTTGCAAAGCCTGGGTTTGATTCCTCAGTACCCATGTAAAGCCAGATGCACAAAGCGGCACACGTGTCTGGAGTTTCGAGTGGCAAGAGGCATGCACTCTCTCTCTCTCTGCTTACAAATAAATAAAATATTTTAAAAACTAGCTGGGTGTGGGGGTATACGTAGAGGTAGGAGGATTGCCATGAGTTCGAGGTCACCCTGAGAATACATAGTGAATTCCAGGTCAGCCTGCGCTAGAGTGAGACCCTACTTTGAAAAACCAAAACAAAAAAGCTATTATTTATTTTTGGAATGTTCCATTTAATATTTTCAAACTGTGGCTGACCACAAGTAAATCAAAACTGCCGAAAAGCAGTGCAGGTGAGAGACTTCCCCGGCTATAGCTGTTTATATCCTTGCTTTGGCTTTTTGTGTCTGTGCCCCAAACAGAAATTACTTGATCATATGATAATTTTATGTTTCAGGGTTTAAATTTTTTTTTTTTATTTGCAAGCAGAGAGAGAAGAGAGACAGACACAGAGAGAATGGGCACCCCAGGGCCTCCAGCTACTGCAAACGAACCCCAGACACATGTGCCCCTTGTGCATCTGGTTTACGCGGGTCCTGGGGAATTGAACCTGGGTCCTTGGCTTTGCAGGCAAATGCCTTAACCGCTAAGCCATCTCTCCAGCCCCTATGTTTTAGTTTTTGAGAAACAGTTGCATTGTTTCCCTTAGTTACCTCACTATTTTACATTCCCACAAGCAATGTGCATAGTTTCAATTCTTCCAAATTTCTCATCAACAGTAATTGTTTTCTGTGTTGTTTTAAATAATAGCTACTCTAGTGCCTGTAAGGTGGTCTTGATGGGCACTGGGACTTGGATATCTTTAAAAGTTCCCCAGAAGGTACCAGGAGGCCCTGCGTTGGTAACTCTGAGCTGAGGGCTATTGAGTACATGTCGTATGGGAGGCGTTGTTCTAAGTTCCTGAGGTGCCTGCTTGGCTCCTCCTTGTAGCGCATCGAGGGAACAACTGTTAACTTTCCTTCAGAGGAGAAAACCAAGCACCCAAACATGAGGGTCTCTCAGGCAGTTGTTGGTGGGGGCCAAGGTTAAGTAGAGATGGGGCTCGGGGCTCAGGGTCCCTGTTTACTCAGAGCTCACCTGGGAGACCTTCCACACCAGGAGGAGAAAATGTTAACGGAGGGCACTAGGGTGACAACCATTCTCCTGGGCTCCACCTGTCTGAGAAACATCAAAACTCAACCTTCAGCTTAATTCTTGATTCCTTTTCACACAGCAGTTCTCATAGGATGCTTAATTCTAAGTAATCAAAAATATTTCCCTTTTAACTAATAGCTTAATAGTTATTTTACAATATATTCAAATAAAAATCGAACCGATGTGTTTTTTGAGTGGCAGGATTGTAGCTTCCATTTTCTTTCTTTTTTCATTTCTTTTCCTTTTTCTTTCTTTCTTTCTTTCTTTTTTTTTTTTTTTTGAGGTAGGGTCTCATTTGTAGCCAGGCTGACCTGGAATTTGCCACGTAGTCTCAGAGTGGCCTTGAGCTCACGGTGATCCTCCTAAATCTGCCTCCCGAGTGCTGGGATTAAAGGCGTGCGCCACCGCGCCCGGCTACCAGCTTCTTCATACCTCTTGTAACTCAGCGGATGACCAAGACGTGTGTCAGAAGTTGAGTATGACAACACTGCCATCCTGTGGGGAACTGAAACGTGGCGGACTATATGAACCCTAAAATAAGGATTACGAAGTTCTATGCAGAAGGCTGTATCCATTCTTGGTCAAGGGCAGGGGGAAGGCTGCCTAGAGCATTCTCTGCTACTGGGGAGCCGCAGTCAGATCACGCCCTGGAGAGTCAGAGGTCATGACATGCCTCCTCCTCCTTCCTTTTCCACCTCCCTCCTCTTCTTCCTTTGTTTTTTTTTTTTTTTTTTTTTTTTAAGGCTTAGAGAGAATTTATTGCATGAAGAGAAGAAGGAGGAGGAAGTACCGAAAGCCCCTATCATGAGGGAGGGAAGAGGGGGTAAAACCCACCCTGTGGCCCAAATTGGGGTCATTTATAGACTCTGAATGGGGACTGAGCACACCAGCCATGAAGGCAAGTTTTGGGGCTGAGCTCCCTTGGTCACTCAGAAGCTGTGGCAAGAGGCACAGGGTGCTGGAAGGAAGGCTCCTCCTGCTGATCCCACCCACAAACACGCGGGAACCTGAGCTAGAATCATCCACACTCCAAGTGTCTTTACTTCAGAAGTCTATGTCGGGCAAAGATCTTCCCCTTCCTCCCTCCCTTCTCTGCTTCCTCCTCCTTTCTTTTCTCCAAAGCCACTTCATTGAGAAAAGCCACACAACCCACCTATTTAAAGCGCACATTTGAGTGGAGTGGTCGCAGACTTCTGCAAGCCACCGTCACAATCAATTCTAGAACGTTTTCATCACCTCACCCGAAGAAAGGCCAGACCCTTTAATTACCCCCACCTCAAGCTGCCTGCCTCTCCATCACCCTGCCAACCACCACCTTCCTTCCTGCCTCTAGGGATATGCCTATTGTAGCCATTTCAATAAAGATGGCAACTCAATTGCCTGTTCTTGGCTAGATTTGGTGCCTCCAAAGGGCCATTACTATGCTAGAGACATTTGGCATGTATTTGCTAACTTACTGTAAAAGATGCATTATGGGGCTGGAGAGATGACTATGCAGTTAAGGTGCTTGCCTGCAAAACCTAACAGCCTGGGTTCGATTCCCCAGTACCACATTAAGCCAGATACACAAAGTGATGCATGTATCTGGAGTTCATTTGCAGTGGCTGGAGGAGCTGGTGCATTCATTCCTTCTTCTCTTGCAAAATATATATTTATATAAACAATATTTTAAAAAAGAGATGCATGGGCTGGATAGATTGCTTAGCAGTGAGGGTGGTTGCTTATGAGGCCTAAGGACCCATGTTCAGCTCTTTAGATCCCAAGTAAGCCAGGTGCACAAGGTGATGCATGTGTGCAAGGTTGCACATGGGCACAAGATAGAGCATGCATCTGTGGTGGCTGGAGGCCCTGGCCCGCCAATTCTGTCTCTCATTACAAACAGATGCATGATGGGTATCGGGAAGGAGATGCTGGGGTGACTGGGTGAAGTAGGCAGGGAACCAGAAAAGGGGAGGGAGTGGAGGAAGGGGAAGAAGTGAGGGCCGGGGACGTCCAGCTGGCCACTCTGCCTTCTGTGCTGGGTGTTGGGAGTGGTTGGTGCCCAATCAATGTTGTTTTCCTAAGTTAATGAATACGAGGAGAAGTTGGGCATAAAAGAAAAAGAGCAGCAAAGTGTGTGTGTTCTCCTCAGACGACAGGAACATGGCGACACCTGCAGCCTCTGTGGGTTTCTGTCAGCTCAGACGAGGCAACCCGCATCTGCCCGTGAGCTCAGATTCTGCAGGGAATGCAAGTTGCAGCGCACTGGCTGCAAGCTCTCAGATGCTGAGAAAAGTCAACGAAGGTGAGGACTAGCTGGCGGCTGTGGGAAGGCAGGCGAGGCCTTTGCTGGGGAGGCTTTTCCCACCCTCGTGGAGCTGGGGCTGGCGCGGCTATAGCAGTCGGCTAAGCAGTGAGCAGGAGGTGAGGAAACCCAAAACATCTGATGCCCCATGAACAGAGGCAGTGCCTGTCAGAGCACTGCAGGGCTGAGTTTTAAGAAAACAAATTAAAATAATATTTTTCTTGGGCTGGAGAGATGGCTTAGCGGTTAAGTGCTTGCCCGTGAAGCCTAAGGACCCCGGTTTGAGGCTCGATTCCCTGGGCCCCATGTTAGCCAGATGCACAAGGGGCGCACGAATATGGAGTTTGTTTGCAATGGCTGGAGGCCCTGGCGCTCCCATTCTCTCTCTCGCTATCTGCCTCTTTCTGTCTCTGTCTGTTGCTCTCAAATAAATAAATAAAAATTTAAAAAAAAATTATCTTATTTGAGGGAGAGAAAGAAAGGGAGAGAGAGAGAGAGAACAAAAGAAAGAGGGGGAGGGGAAGGGAGAGGGCCTCCAGCTGCTGCAAACAAATTCCAGCTGCAGGCTTGACCCTGTGCACCTGGCTTATGTGGGTCATGGAGAATCAAACCTGGGTCCTTAGGCTTTTGCAGGCAAATGCTTTAACCACTAAGCCATCTCTCCAGCCCCAAATAATTTTTTTTGCATGTATGTGCTTGTGTGTGTGTGTGTGTGTGTGTGTGTGTGTGTGTGTGTGTGTGGCACGTGCGCATGTGCAGTTGTATGCATGTGGGCACCTCCTTCCATCGCTCCCCACTTAATTTACTAAGGCAGGGTCTCTCTTGTGAAGCCAAAGCTCATTCGTCTGGCTAGTCTGGCTAGGATTATAGTTGTCCTTCCTGTGCACCTGTCACTTACATGGGTGCTGGGGAACCGAACTGTGGTCCTCGTGCTTAACCAGAGATGGCTTTATTCGCTGAGTCATCTTCACAACCCAGGATGGAGGTCTATTTATTTTTATTTTTATTTTTGGTTTTTTGAGGTAGGGTCTCACTCTAGCCCAGGCTGACCTGGAATTCACTATGTAGTCGCAGGGTGGCCTTGAACTCACCGCGATCCCCCTACTTACTGCCTCCCGAGTGCTGGGATTAAAGGCGTGTGCCACCACGCCCAGCGGAGGTTTATTTTTAAGCATTTATTTATTGACAATTTTATACCTGTACATAATGCATTTTGACCACAACCCCTCCCATTTCCTTCTCTTATTCCTTTCCCCCTCACTCTTTTTTTTAAATTTTTTAAAAATTTATTTATTTATTTGAGAGTGACAGACACAGAGAGAAAGACAGATAGAGGGAGAGAGAGAATGGGCGCGCCAGGGCTTCCAGCCTCTGCAAACGAGCTCCAGACGCGTGCGCCCCCTTGTGCATCTGGCTAACATGGGGCCTGGGGAACCGAGCCTCAAACTGGGGTCCTTAGGCTTCACAGGCAAGCGCTTAACCGCTAAGCCATCTCTCCAGCCCTCTCCCTCACTCTTCCATGCAACCCTTCTTCTTCTCACCTACTTCCTCTTCTACTCTCATGTCTTTTCTCCCCCCCCCCCCCCCCCGCCATGTGTGCGTGTGACCCTGCATGAGCAGTTTGACAAGGAAGTGTGAAGACCTGAGGCGCAGAGGTTGGGATTCTGTGTGGAGGCAGTCTTTGGTGAGAATTTTCCAGGGATATGGTAGCTAAAAGGAAATTTAAAAATGAGTATTTAATGGGACAAGTTCTGTTTCTGTGGGGGTAATTCCTTCTCCAACCCTTCAAACACAGGTGAAGTCTATTTCTGGACCAGTGTTCCATGACCAGGCACTTTTGTGGGACTAGAGGGAATATCTTCCCACTAGACCACCATGATGTGTGTGTGTGACGTGTTGTGAAAGCTGGAGCCTTGGGTGATGAAGTGTCTAGAAGAACAAGAGCTTTCAGGGAATCTTAAGGGTTCTGGGCATCCACAGGATGTGGGAGTGGGGTTTGGTCCATCTGATCTGAGTTTTTCATGTTGAGGCTCCATCTGCTTTTGAATCATATGGGTTAGAAAGATCGGGCTATTGGAGTCCCTATACCATTAAAGCCAAATCATTCCATCAAAAAAGGACAGTCTAGGGCTGGAGAGATGGCTTAGCAGTTAAGCGCTTGCCTGTGAAGCCTGAGGACCCCGGTTCAAGGCTCGATTCTCCAGGACCCACGTTAGCCAGATGTACAAGGGGGCACACACATCTGGAGTTCGGTTTGCAGTGGCTGGAGGCCCTGGCATGCCCATTCTCTCTCTCTCTATCTGCCTCTTTCTTTCTCTCTCCCTCTCTCTCTGTCGCTCTCAAATAAGTAAAAATAAACAAAAAAATTTAAAAAAAGGACAGTCTATTAAAAAAAAGTGCTTGCAAAACTGGATATCTACTATCATTAGAGTGAAATTAGATCCATATCTCTCACCCTGTACAATATCAGTTCAAAGTGGATTGAAGACCCTAATCTAAAACCTGGAGCACTGAAACTGCTGGAAGAAAAGAAAATAAGGAACACACTCTAAGATGTAAGAACAGGCAAGAACTTTCTTGTTCAGAAATAGCACAGGAAATAGCCCCAAGAATTAACAAATAGGACTACATGAAATTAGTTTCTGCACAGCAAAAGAACCTATCACTAAAGCAAATAGATAGCCAACAGAATGAAAGATAATCTTTGCTAGCTATACTTTAGATAGGGGGCTAATAACCAAAATGTATAATGAGCTGCAAAAAATAAACACTGAAAAATTTAAAACTGCCAATCATCAAATGGGCTAACAAAAAGAACAGACAATTCACAAAAGAAACATAGAAGAAGAGTGTTTAACACTTCTGTTCAATGTTCAACATAGTGAGTTCCAGGTCAGTCTGAGCTAGAGTGAGACCCTACCTCAAAAAAAAAAAAAATTATAATAATGATAAGAGTAAATGCAGAAAATGTCAGGAACACAATATCCTATGATAGGTAATAATTGCCCCAAACAGCCTGGCCTTTGCTCCTCTCTCCTCTGGAAGCAGATGTCCCCTAAGGCTTTAGCCTGAGGCACACAACCCAAGGCAGGCAGTTTTGGGGATCCATCAGCTGTGCTACAAACGGGGCATGGGTACTCAAGATTCCAGGCGCCACGGGCAACTTTCTTGGCCTTGGGGAACAAGGTCACAATGGTTGTAGGCTTCCTTTGTGCTTACTGCCCGTTTATAAGAAAGCAATCACTTTGTGTCACTTGTGTGTGGGTGTTCCACCTCCCTGAACCCAGACAGGCTGGTAACTGATTGTTGTAGTCAGGTTCGCACCGCTGGCAGAAAAACACCCAACCAAGAGCAGCTTGTGGGAAAAGAGGGGTTGGTTTGGCTTACAGACTTGACTGGAAGCTCCATGATGGCAGCGGGAAACGGTGGCATGAGCAGAGGTGGACATTACCTCTGGCCAACATCAGGTGGGCAACAGCAATGGGAGAGTGTGCCAAACACTGGGAAGAGGAAGCTGGCTATGACGACCATAAGCCTGCCCTCAACAATACACTGCCTCCAGGAGCTTTCAATTCCCAAATTGACTTCAGCCGGGGGACATGGCATTCAGAACACCTAAGTTTATGGGGGACGCCTGATCAACCCACCACACTGATGTACAGTGAATTCGCCTTTTACGGCTGCTTTTCCACATCAGAGAAGACTTCTCCAGGCTGCGGTGAAGGTCCCAGCATGCTTCCATCTATTTGCTCCCTTATCTTCCATGTGTGGGTTTGATACTCTGTTATCAGCTGGGGTGAGGGGAGAGCGTGGAGACCCAAACGCAGGGGGAAGGTTCTGGTGGGGCCAGGCTGAGGGGCACATCATTGCTGTTCACACTGCATTGACTGAGATCCAGTCTCATGACTATACCCGGACAGGAGGGAGGCGGGGACACATATGTGCCCAAGAAGAGGAAACAGGTTTGGTGGTGGACAGTCTGAGACAGTGCCTGTGATGGAACCACCGAGTGAACAAAACCCCAGCTGTGATTGTTGTTAGTCACAGGACAATTTAGGCCTTGTTAGCTATGGTGACATGATGTCAGCTCAGAATAACAAACTCACATGAAAAAAAATAAATGATACCAACTGGATGCTGTCAGCTCTCACTGGCATTCCATTTTTGGCAGCTGTAGTGATGGTAGCTTAGAGGTTAAGGTGCTTGCCTGTGAAGCCTGAGGACCCAGGTTTAATTCCCCAGCACCCCACAAGGTGGTGCAGGCCTCTGGAGTTCTTCTGCAGTGGCTGGAGGCCCTGATGTGCCCATTCTCTCTCAAATAAATAAAAATAAAATGTCAAAAAAGGCTTTTTTTTTTTTAAAGCCACTTTAAAAGGTGATTCTGGCTTGGTGTGGTGGCACATGCCCTTAATCCCAGCACTCAGAAGGCTGAGGTAGGAAGATTTTTGTGAGTTCGAGGTCAACCTAGAGCTACGTAGTGAATTGCAGGTCCTCCTGGGCTAGAGTGAGACCCTACCTTGAAAAAACAAAAAAACAACTAAAAGGTGATTCTGGAAATGAGGTAAGTGTCTAAACCACGGTGAGTGCTCAGCACATGGGATCCGTTTTATGCACCTGGTTTTAAGGAAGTACTGAGGAATCAAACCCAGACTGAGAGGCTTTGAAAGCAAGTGACTCTAACCACTGCACAATCTTTCCAGCACCCTTTTCCTTTCTTAAGCCTGCTACTGGTTGGGTGTTTTGTCTAAGTAGCAAGAAGGTGACTGATACACTTCTAAAGGCTCACTTCTCAATAAACATCACATTGAAGGTTAGGTTCCAACCTAATGATTTTTTTTGGGGGGGGAGGGGACACAAACATTCAGTCTATAATGAAAGATGGTATTTTAGGCTGTGGGAATCCCCTTACGTACTAAGGCCTGACTGATTCCATGACCCTGGTAGCACACGGGAGACATTAATGTTAAGTGCTCACCATGTTTTGAACATGTACCTGATTTCCAGAATCACCTCCTAAAGTCATTTTTTTTTTAAAAAAATATTTTTATGGGCTAGAGAGTTGGCTTAGTGGTTAAGACGCTTGCCTGTGAAGCTTAAGAATGCCTGTTTGAATCTCCAGGTCCCACATATAGCCAGATGCAAAAGTGACACAAGCGTGCAATGTTGCATATGCACACAAGGGGGCGCACTCATCTGGAATTCTTTCGCAGTGGCTGAAAGGCCCTGGCGTGCCCATTCTCTATCTCTCCGGCTCTTTCTCCCTCCCCGTCTCTCCAAAATACTATTTATTTATTTAGAGAGAGAATGGGCACTCCAGGGCCCCTAGATGCTGC
This sequence comes from Jaculus jaculus, assembly GCF_020740685.1. Classification (NCBI taxonomy): domain Eukaryota; kingdom Metazoa; phylum Chordata; class Mammalia; order Rodentia; family Dipodidae; genus Jaculus; species Jaculus jaculus. The sequence continues at coordinate 9,460,465 of NC_059108.1, read as the reverse complement.
AAATGAACTCCAAATGCACGTGCTACTTTGTGCATTTGGCTTTACATGGGTACTGTGGAATTGAATCCATGTCATTAGGCTTTGCAGGTAAATGCCTCAACTGCTAAACCATCTGTCCAACCCTGAAAGTGGTTTTTATACTTATCCTTCTTGTGTGTGTGTGTGTGTGTGTGTGTGTGTGTGTGTTTAAATTATTCATTGTTTTGCAAGCAGAGAGTGATAGAAGAGAGACAGACTGAAAGGAAATGCCAGAGCCTCCAGCCTCTGCAAAATAACTCAAGATGCACGTGCCACCTTGTGCATCTTGCTTTTATGTGGGTACTGGGGGAATCGAACTTGGGTTGTTAAGGCTTTGCAGGCAAGCGTCTTAACCACTGAGCCACCTCTCCAGCCCTGCTTGTGCTTCTTTTTTTTTTTTTTTTTTTTTTTGGTTTTTTGATTTTTCGAGGTAGGGTCTCACTCTAGCCCAGGCTGACCTAGAATTCACTATGGAGTCTCAGGGTGGCCTCGAACTCATGGCAATCCTCCTACCTCTGCCTCCCGAGTGCTGGGATTAAAGGCGTGCACCACCACGCCCGGCTTGCTTGTGCTTCTTTATGGAAGAAAAGTCTGAGGCCCATAAGGGATGATGGCCTTGGGACCCCCTCTGAGTGGCTCCTCCAAGGCCACATGCTTCCCCTTCCCTCTGCTGGAGATGCCAAGCCTACCGTCTCCATGCCAGGGGCTTCCCCACAGGTGCTCGCCCTTGCTTGGGGCTCACAGTTGGGCTGCAGGGCACATTCCTGGACAGGGCTGGCCTGAGCATGCTCCCTTCCAGCCTCGGCGACTGATCTCTGGTCTTCAGGCAGAAATGCCTCCTCCACATTATTGCCCAGGCAGAGCATTTTTTTTCCCCCTGCCTATTAGAACGGGTGTCACGGATAGCAAGTGCAATACGTTCATGAAAATGTGACGCATTCCATCCTGATTTTTCTTTTCTTTCTTTTTTACATTCCTGGCACTTATGTAACCAACAATAGATGGCCCCTCTGGCCATCATGTCTCTGCCCACATCTGTCACATGGTCCCCAGACCTCTCCTCAAGCTCTTCCGTTCACAGTCCTTTGCCCCAACCCCACACAGCAAACAGCTCTCTCTCTCCACCAAGTCCAGTCACTTTCCACTGGGCCTTCACAGAGATGGGCAGGATGTGGTGACATACCTTCAAGGACCAGGCTCACGACACAGTGACCCACGATAATCCCCAGGATGCTAATCCTTCAGGGACGCCAATGGCACTTAGCATTGATGGTCTTTTTGGAGCACGTTTCAATGCTAGGATCCTCTTGGGCGGAACCATGGGGTAAAAGAGCCCTTTATCTATCTGATGGCATTTCCTGCCAGAGGCTGGGGTTGTAGCGTGGCATGTATCAAATGCCAGCCTTGCGCTCCCATCTGCTGGGTGCCTCTGTGCAGCACGCGGACTTACAAGTATAAATAGCAGCCCTATGGGCTACTGCTGCCAAGTCCCAATTGGAAAAATACTTTGCATTTCCATCTTCCAAGAGCCTGGTTTGAAACACTCCAGGACTCACCGTGGTACCAAAGCACCACGGCTCCTTTCAGTTTAGGCCACTGTGGGCTGAATCAGGGCTGTGCACGCTTCACTGCCGTCACTGGAGGCCTCCGCAAGCTGGCCGTCCTCCTGCCAAGCCACCCCCTTCTTGTGCCTGTGGAGCCAAAGCTGCTACGATGACGCCTCCTCCTCTACCTCCCCTTCCTCTTCTCTCTCTCTTTTAAAACAATATATTTTACTTTTATTTATTTACTTGAGACAGCGAGAGACGGGGATAGGGAGTAGGAGAGACAGAATGGGCGCACCAGGCCCTCTAGCCACTGCAAACGAACTCCAGACACATGCACCACCTTATGCATCTGGCTTATGTGGGTCCTGGGGAATTGAACCTGGGTCTTTTGGCTTTGCAGGCAAGTGCCTTTACCACTAAGCCATCTCTCCAGCCCTCTTCTCTTTCTTTTTAATTTTTTGTTGGTTTATTTTTATGTATTTGACAGTGACAGACACAGAAAGAGGAAGAGGTAGATACGTATAGAGAATGGGCACACCAGGGCCCCCAGCCACTGCAAACAAACTCCAGATGCATGCATCACCTTGTGCATCTGGCTTATGTGGATCCTGGGGAATCGAACCAGGGTCCTTTGGCTTTACAGGCAAATACCTTAACCACTAAGCCATCTCTCCAGCCCAGTGTTTTCTTCTTTTTTTTTTAAAGGGATAATTTTTATAGGAAGGTTGAAATGAAAGAGAATCTTTAAACCAGAGGAAGCTGAACTTAGATGCCAGCTGTCACCTAAAAACATATGACTTTGCACAAGTTATTTAACTTCTCCCTGCCTCTCTGTGTTCATCTCTAAGAGGGGATAAACAATGTACTGGTCCGTTTATTGCTGGATCAGAAGAAATCCCATATGAAGGCTGAATATAGATGCAGACTACAATAGAGGTTACGTAGTTGCTGTTACTATTACCTTACATACCATTACGTCACCTCCTTGTCATGTCCCATGACCCCTGGAGCCGGGGGATGACAGTGGACTTGCCAGTATGTGTAGGACACAGTCATTGTCATTTAGCGAATGGCAAAATTGCTAAAGAATGCAGTTTCCCTCCCCATGACGTTCCCTAAGTGCCTTCTTCCTCTCTGTCTACCGTGGCCTCTCTCCCAAGGGTGTGGTGCTTGGAATTCTTCTGCACAATGATGGTCAGCAAGAAGCTGGACAGCGGCCTCCGGTTCTTGGGAAAGAAGCTCACCGAGCCCCAGATGATACATTTTCAAGTGGAGGCTCAGCCGCCCAGTGAAGAAGAGTTACCATCCATCACCACTAGAGGGCGGTGAAATGCCGTTGGGAATCCGGTGCTGTGGGAGTGAAGATCCCCAGTTCGGAGCCTCTGAGCCCCGAGCCTCTGAGCCACTGCCCGGGCCCCAGGTTCTGACTCCACTGACCCCTCACCGGAGAAGCAGATGTGGGGCCCGGTGACTGCAGCCAGCCAGGGCTCTTGCAGAGTGATCATACTGGTCACAGAGCCCTGTGGGTTCCCTGGAGGACATCTTGCCTCTGTTCTGGACAAGTGCGGGGTGTCACAAAACTGGGTTTGTGCCATGTTGGCAAAAGGCAAGAGGAAGCTGCGGAGATTCATAATGGGAACCGTGTCCGTGCTTAGAGGCCTCCTGGGAAATGTGGTTTTCTTTGTTGCGAGCTATTAATAAACCTTGTGTGCCCAGCTAAATAGCCGGCGCTGTTTTGTGAAGTCTCTGCTTATATCCGGTGACATGCGGAGGATCACCCCTGGTTGCTGGACTGGTGGCCTCAGGTGATGTTTGGAATTCGGTTCCTGAGTCCCAGACTGGAGGCTTTTAACGTTCGCAGCTGAGCTGCAGCCTTCCCGCCCAACACACCAAGGCCCGTTCTCCATGTACTTTCTGTCTCTGCAGGTATAAATCAGGGCCGATCCTCTCCTTGCATTAAAAAGGTCACCTTGGTTTGGTTTTTGAGGGAGTATTCAGGTAGTAAATAAGGTCTTTCATCTCAGATCATGAATAATGAATGTTATTTAGTGCTAAAGTGATGGCAATTCTTCACCTGTCAGATGAAAAGGGCACAGAAAGGAGGGAATTAAAATTAGCAATGGCTCACACAGCGTGGCAAGGCTGCTGTGAGGCTGAGAATCACTGTCTGGCACTGAGGGCATCAGGATGGCTCTCACCCTCAGAGGAGCCCCGCCAGGGCTCCTTGGCCCGAGGAGCATTTTCTCCTACACTGAACAGGACCGGGACAGGAACAGCTTCTCACTGGGACCATGACCTTGAGACACGGTCTTGCTCTGCTCTCTTTGTAGCCTCAGCTTGGGAGACATCTTCATTCAGTTCCTCCTGCGCTTTAGGAATACAAAGGGCTTTGGGGAAGTCTCTGGATTGTTACTTCCCACATTTTTTTTTTTTTCCAAGGTAGGGTTTCCCCCTAGCCCAGGCTGACCTGGAATTCACTATGTAGTCCCAGGGTGGCCTTGAACTCACGGTGATCCTCCTACCTGTGCCTCCCAAGTGCTGGGATTAAAGGCGTGTGCCATCATGCCTGGCTTTTCCACAAATTTTTTTTTTTGAGAGGTGATTCGTAGAAAGGTCTATGATGGATAATGAAGGTGTGGTACCTATGCCAAATGGAGTTCTAGATGAGATGATGAAATTCACAGGAAAGTGGATGGAGCTGGAAGGAATGATATACTAAGTGAGGATAGCCGAGGATCAGAAAGAGTAACGCAGATTCTAACTTGCAACAGTCAGATTTGTTCGTAAGTGGTCGTAAGCATTGGTCGTACTGGCCAGGAAGAGAGATGGAGGCTTGGAGGGAGGAGAAGCAGTGAGGCATTGGGGGAGGGGATAATAAGTAGACAAGTGAGGAGACAGGAGGTCCCAGGGGCACTGGGCAGGGGAAGAGAGGGAGTGCAGGGGAAGGGCTACGGAAAACTACAGATGATAAGAATAAGTACTACAGAAACCTTCTTTGTTATATAATTGAAGATGTGGCTTTTACAGAGAGAGAGGGAGAAAGAGAGAAAGAGAAAGAGAGAGACCGGGCATAAGTACTCTGCTGAGGTGGAGAGAGCTTTAGCCTAAACCCACATGTTGTTGCAGGCAAATCCCAGTGCCGAAGATGTTTTCCTGGACTTTATTTGCATAACAACTGATCTAGAATCTATCATTATTTATTTTCCCCTCTGTAACAGTTACTTTCTCACTGGAAAAAAAAAAAACACAAAAAACAAACAAACCCATACTAGGGCTGGAGAGGAGAGATGGTTTAGCAGTTAGGGTACTTGCCTGAGAAGCCTAAGGACCCAGATTCGATTCCCCAGGACCCAGGGCTAGAGGCGCTGGTGCGCCCATTATCTCTCTCTTGCTCTATGTCTGTCTCTCTTCTTGCTGTCTCTTGCTCACAAATACAGAAATACTTTCTCATTCTCTCTCTTCTCTCTGTCTCTCAAAAATGAATAAAGAAATAATTAAAATAAAAATCATCTGGGCTGGAGGGATGGTTTAGTGGTTAAGCGCTTGCCTGTGAAGCCTAATGACATGGTTCAAGGCTCGATTCCCCAGGACCTACGTTAGCCAGATGCACAAGGGGGCGCACACGTCTGGAGTTCGTTTGCAGTGGCTGGAGGCCCTGGCACGCCAATTCATTCTCTCTCTCTGCCTCTTTCTCTCTGTTTGTTGCTCTCAAATAAATAAAAAATTTTAAAAAATCATCTGACAGAAGCAAGTTATGGGAGGAAACTGTTTATTCCAGCTTACAGTTTGGAGGGGAAGCATCACAGAGGCGAGGGAAGGAAGGAACTAGCAGGCAGCCGTGTGTCACAGCCCCACAGCAGTGGGGAGGAAGTAGAGGGATAAGTTCAGTGTGACGGGGAGGGCTGGCCTGCAATACTCCAAGGCCTGCGCACGAGGCTGTCGGGTACATTTTACATTCATACCACCACAGAAGGAAAAGGCTTTAATGCCAGCCATCAGTTTTGAGGAGAATCCATCATGGCAGCAGTAGTGTGGCAGGAGCAGAAAGGCTGACGTCACATTGTCACATTGGGAGGAAGTGGAGCACCAGGGAAGTTGAATATGAAGCTATCTTTCTCTTTTCTTAAAAAAATATTTATTTGGGCTGGAGAGATGGCTTAGCGGTTAAGCGCTCGCCTGTGAAGCCTAAGGACACTGGTTCGAGGCTCGGTTCCCCAGATCCCACGTTAGCCAGATGCACAAGGGGGCGCACGCGTCTGGAGTTCGTTTGCAGAGGCTGGAAGCCCTGGCGCGCCCATTCCCTCTCTCTCCCTCTATCTGTCTTTCTCTCTGTGTCTGTCGCTCTCAAATAAATAAATAAATAAAAATTAAAAAAAATTTATTTGAGAGAGAGAGGGAGAGAGAGAGAGAGAGAGAGAGAGAGAGAGAGAGAGAGAGTGGGTGCACCAGGCCCTCCAGCCACTGCAAACGAACTCCAGATGTATGTGCCCCCTTGTGCATCTGGCTAATGTGGGTCCTGGGGAATCGAACCTGGGTCCTTTGGCTTTGCAGACAAATGCCTTAACTGCTCATCCATCCCTCCAGCCCTTATTTATTTATTTGAGAGAGAGAGAGAGAGAGAAAGAGAGAGAGAGAGAGAGAGAGAGGAAGAGGCAGAGAGAAAGAGAGAATGGGTGCGCCAATGCCTCCAGCCACTGCAAACGAACTCCAGCGGCGTTCACCCCCTTGTGTATCTGGCTTATGTGGGTCTGGGGAATTGAACCAGAGTCCTTAAGCTTTGCAGGCAAACACCTTAACTGCTAAGCCATTTCCCCAGCCCCCTGATTAACTCTTATATAAAAAAAAACTTTTAACAATTTCATACATGCATGTGTATAATTTATTTTTTATCATATTCATCCTCATTGCCCTTTCTTGCCCTCTTTCCACTCCCACTGTGCCCCTTACTCTTCCCAACTAGTCCTGGCTGGAGGAAGTGTGCCATTGAGGGTGGGCTTTGAGGGTTAGTAGTCCAGTCCACCCAGTGTTTAGAGCTTACAAAGCCTAACAGCCTGGGTTCAATTCCTGAGGACCCACATAAAGCCAGATACACAAAGTGGCGCATGCATCTGGAGTTCATTTGCAGTGGCAAGAGACCCTGATGCATCATTTTCTTTCTCTTTCAAATAAATAAATATTAAAAAAATAAAAATATGTAAGTATGTTTGTCCTTAAGATTTCATTCCTGAACTACTCATTCTCAGGAAGGTAATATTTCTTTCCTTTTTTTTTTTTTTCTATTTTAAAACTCTTTCTTGTGATGAGTACTTCTAACTCTCATTCTTATCTTTCAGGGCAGGTCAGTCATATATTGATAGTATCTGTGGACAGTCGGTTCCGAGTTAAGGAACGGAGCCTTATACTCTGCAGCACAATCGCTTCCTACTTTCTATTCTGATTTTTCTAGTAATTTATTTCTTCCAGCAGGCAGTTATTTTTCATGAATTTCAATCACTTGCCTCTACCCAAATTTCTGAATTCATCCATTTTTGATCCTACCAAGAACTTCCAGACTGAGAGGTTAGGAAATGCATGTTTTCTTCTGCCTCTAGTTTCTACTAGTTACGCCAATTGTACACGTCTTGGCTTGTGAACTTTGCGCTCGGTTTTGTGACTAAACATGTTCTTTCCTCCTTCATTTTAAGTTGGCTTTAACCATTGGACTCTTGCATAAATAGAACTATAAGACTATAATTTAGGGGCTGGGGTCTTGGTCTGCACAAGTGTGAGGGCCCGAGACTGCCCCAGTTCAATTCTCTGGCATCCATGTGGACAGCTGAGTACGGCCACGTGTGTCTGTCACTCCGGTCCTGCAGGGCTGGAGACCAGAGAACTGCTGGGACTTACTGACTTAAAAAAAGTGACAGAAGCATCAGCCCTGGGATGAGTTAGAGACTCTGTGTGGTGCTTTGACTCAGGAGACCCCCATAAACTCAGGTGTGCTGAATGCTGGGTTCCCAGCTGATGGAGATTTGGGAATTAGCGCCTCCTAGAGGGAGTGTATTGTTGGGGGCGGGCTTATGGGTGTTCTAGCCATTTCCCCTTGCCAGTGTTTGGCACACTCTCCTGCTGATGTCCATCTTATGTTGGCCCGGGGGTGATGTACACCCTCTGCTCTTGCCATCATTTCTCCCTGCCATCATGGAGCTTCCCCCTCGAGTCTGTAAGCCAAAATAAGCCCTTCACCCCTCTCCTCCCCGCCCCCGCAAGCTGCTCTTGGTTGGGTGATTTCTGCCAGCAATATGAACCTGACTGCAACAGTATGTCTCAAGGAAATAAATGGATGAGTAAAAAGAGGGTATGTGATGTTCTCTGCACACAGGGCACGCACATCCGCACATACATGCACACGCTACGTACACCCCACACTACGTGCACGCCACAACACACACATAACACATACACACGCCAAAATACCATCGTTGTAAAATTGTATAAACGAACTGTGCTATTGACTCTCCAAAAGGAGAAATTTTTTTTTTTCTTTTGTCGTCAGAATACTGCCTCTCAGAGAGCCCTAACCAAGCATTTGGTAGCTCCTTTTGCTCATATCCAAATACTACTTACCATTTCCTCATGTCATTCCTTTCAGTCCGTTTCTGTTTTGCTATTCCATGAGCATGTTTGTGTAATTCACATATAGTAAAGAAATCAAACCGTCCCCTCCCTCCCACAGAGCCATTTCTTGCTTTTTTTTTTTTTTTTTCCCTCCCCACGTCTTACTTTTAGCTAAAAAAAAAAAAAAGTTCACTTTGGGGGCTTGCTATTCTCAGCCGCCTGGCCAGTTTCTATCGCCCATTTGCCAACCTTTCCACATGGAACCTTGGGGAGGAGGGCTGAGCACAGGCCTCTACTGTGGAAGCTGTTGGATAAAATGAGACAGGCAGATCAAATGCTAATCAAAGCTCACGAACAAAAAGCCTAGTTCTCTTCCCCTCCCCCGCCCTCCCCCACAGAAGCCAGTAGACATCAGCCAGGGTCGCCGGCTCTCACCGTCTCCATTGGTAGGTCATTTGGAGAGGCCTTGCCATCAATTAAGAGAAAATGTCTTTAGTGATCAATCTACAGGGATACGGCTGAGGAGAGGTTGTTAAACTTTAGAATCTCACGTTTTCCTCTTAATGAGCTCTCTGGGACCGGAGGGAGGGATAAATACAGCCTTTCTCATCCCTTCGAGTCCATAGCCACTCTAAGAACTTGAGAAGGACAACCTCGTTAAGCATTGGCCTAGTCTTTACTCAATATTCATTCAGAGCCTTTCCGTCCTAATAAGCTCCCACTTTCGTTTCTGCAGGGCAGAAGGCTCCGAGGCCTTCGCTGCTCTGTGTGGGAACAGAAGCCAATGTCTGTCCCCCAGGGGTACCCTATGTTCTCCCTACATACCATTGCCCTGTCGTCTGGCGAGCTCAGCCACCGGACCCTGCACCCTTCCTGTCAGGGGGCCCTGGGTGCATGCCAGCCTTCCCCCCACCCCCAAGGACAGGCCTGCACTGTAAAACCAGCCTTTTGTATTTCTAAGTAGAGTAAGAGCCTTGCACCGCAACTTCTGAAAGAGGCTGGAGGGAGGCGGGCGTGGGGGTGACTGACTTTCTATTTTCAGTTCCCTCTGTTACAATGCAGGTGAGAGTTTCCAAGATAGCACGTGCAAGTTCAGCCAAGCCCCAGTTTCTGAGTGCCAGCTTCAGGATCTCTTCACCTCACTCTTGAGTTCCTTGAGATGAAAAAAAAAAAAAAAAAAATTAGGGCTGGAGAGATGGCTTAGAGGTTAAAGCATTTGCCTGCAAAGCCAAAGGACACAGGTTCAACTCCCCAGGACCCACGTAAGCCAGATGCACAAGGGGGCTCATGCGTCTGGAGTTTGTCTGTAGCAGCTGGAGGCCCTGGCGCACCCATTCTCTCTCTCTCTCAAATCAACCAATAAAAATAAAATATATGTATATTTTTTTCCTCAATTTTTATTAACATTTTCCATGATTATAAAAACATATCCCATGGCAATACCCTCCCTCCCCCTACCCAACTTTCCCCTTTGAAATTCCATTCTCCATCATATCTCCTCCCCATCAATCAGTCTCTCCTTTATTTTGATGTTATGATCTTGTCCTCCTCCTATGATGGTCTTGTGTAGGTAGTGTCAGAACTGTGAGGTCATGGATATCCAGGCCCTAAAATATATTTTTTTTAAAAAGATGTGCACTACCATGCCCAGCCATATCTAGTTTAAAAAAAATTAGCTCAGTTTTCTGCATCCCTCACCCTTTTATCTCACGTGGAGCTGATGGCCACACCATCGTGACTGGTGGGGTAGACATCTGAGAACTTGTCCCAAGTCCTACAGCTGTGGCCCACTGCCAGCCTTGTGTGCCCTTTCTCCTTTGTAGAGCGAGCGTGACTCCTCCCACCAAGACCGATGCGCCTGCCGGGCACACAGAGTCTTTCATTTCCTCAGGGGCCTGGGTCTGAACTGCTCCCCGCCTCCCCCCGTCCCCCCGCACTCCCGTTCCCTCCTTAACCGCTTCTGAGCAGTCCTGAGCAGCTGGCTCTGTCACCGTCCCATAGCTTGCTGCCTGCTCTTCTGGAAGGAGACGTCAACTGTGACACTGCCAGAATCTTCTGGTGGGGATTGGCATTTTCCAATTGCTGTAATTTGGATGCTGAGTGTGTCTCCCCCCCCCCCCCGACACACCCAAAGTGGCACACGTGTTGATGGTCTGGCCATTAGGGTGGCATCATTAGGAGGTGGTGAGACCTTTTGGAGGTGGGATTTAGTGAGTGGTAGTTACATCACTGGAGGTCCTTGAAAGGAATTGGGGAGCCCCCCTCCCTTCTCTGTCTTTGCTTTCTGGCCATGAGGGGAGGTGTTTTGCTTACTGTGTGCTCTTACCATGATGAGCTTCCCTGCTATATGTCAAAGCACCAGAATCAACGCAGATCTCCGAAATCATGACACCAAATAACATATTTTTATAATTACCTCAGGTGTCATGGTATAGTGACACAAAGTTGACTTATCCGCCAAAGATGGGCTCCCAGCTGCCTTTGTGGGGTCTCTCTCTTTGTGTGTGTGTACACATACATGTGTAAGCCTACACACATACCAAGGAGGTATTTATCTTTAGTGAAATAATGAACTAGAAGCCCAGAAGCTGTGCCTTCAATGCAGTTGCAAGCAAGTGCCTTTCACTACTGAGCCATCTCCCTAACCCCGATTTAGCGTTTCTTGTGGATCCTTTATGTCATAGCAACCCTGCTCGAAGCGCTTAGAGGTACTCGGTGTGAGTCTGTGCAGAGCAATAATGAATCAGTGGAGAAGCGCCAGGTTCGGGCGGGTAGCTCTGAGGTGCAATGCGGTTAACAGGTTCAGTGCTAAGTTGCAGAAGTGGGGAGGGGTTAGCGGAGCATGACCAAGAGTCAGTGACGAGGGCTGGAGAGATGGCTTAGCGGTTAAGCGCTTGCCTGTGAAGCCCAAGGACCCCAGTTCGAGGCTCGGTTCCCCAGGTCCCACATTAGCCAGATGCACAATGGGGTGCATGTGTCTGGAGTTCGTTTGCAGAGGCTGGAAGCCCTGGCGCGCCCATTCTCTCTCTCTCTCCCTCTATCTGTCTTTCTCTCTGTGTGTCTGTCGCTCGCTCTCAAATAAGTAAATTAAAAAAAAAAATCCATTAAAAAAAAAAAAGAGTCAGTGATGAGTGCCTGCTCTTGGCCTAGGGCTCTCCTTGTCACTCCTCATTGGAGGGTTTCATCTCAGCACTGCAGCCTCTGACACCATTGCCAACAGTGTTAAGTCAAAGGCCTCAGGTAGGAGCTCATGATCTGCTCGACAGCTCCTAACTTCCCTTCCCGTTCTGCTTGCTGGGGTCGAGCCCACATGCTTCCTGCCCTGACATTCCTTGGCCGGGACACGTTCTGCCTTTCCTCTTTACTACCGAGGCTTCTGTGTCAGTCAACTTTCCCCACAAGATTGGGAGGAAGATGTTGTCTTTGTCAGTCTTATCTTGTGTCCTGCCTTCCTTCAACACATATGCACTGGAGAAAGACCATCTGATGATTGTTCCTCCTGAGTATCTCATGAGAACACATGTTTGTTTGTTAGTTTTCCAGGCAGGCTCTCACTCTAGCCCAGGCTGACCTGGGATTCACTATGGAGTCTCAGGGTGGCCTCAAACTCATGGCAATCCTCCTACCTCTGCCTCCTGAGTGCTGGGATTAAAGGTGTGCACCACCACACTGGGTTGGGTTTTATTTTCTTTCTTTCTTTTTTTTCCAATTTTTATTAACATCTTCCATGATTATAAAAAATATCCCATGGTAATACCCTCTCTCCCCCCACTTTCCCCTTTGAAATTCCATTCTCCATCATATCCCCTCCTCATCTCAATCAGCCTCTCTTTTATTTTGACGTCATGATCTTTTCCTCCTCTTATGATGGTCTTGTGTAGGTAGTGTCAGGCACTGTGAGGTCATGGATATCCAAGCCACTTTATGTCTGGAGGGACCACGTTGTAAGGAGTCCTACTCTTCCTTTGGCTCTTACATTCTTTCCACCACCTCTTCCACATTAGACCCTGAGCCTTGAGAGGTGTGATAGAGATATTACCCAGTACTCCAGTCACTTCTTTCCAGCACCATGATACCTTCTGAGTTGTCCCAAGGTCACTGCCATCTGAAAAGAGAAGATTCTCTATCAAAAGTGAGAGTAGCATTCATATAAGGGTATGAACATTAAGAGAAGTGCTTACTGGGCAGTTTGATAAGCATAGTATATACATTTAGCCAGTCAGCAGCAGACGTTATACCCCTAGGGCTCATGACTACCCCTGTTTTAAGTTTTCAGTATCAGGGATGTATTCCCTCCCATGGAGCAGGCCTCCAGTCCAATTGGAGGGCAGTTGGTTTCCACCATGACAGACGTGCCACTATTGCACCCATTGGCTCATTTGGCCTGGCTGGCCAAATATAAGGCTTGCAGTGTCCACTGTTGAGTATCTTCACTGGTGGTATCTCTTTCTCCCATTGAACTACATGTAGAATGGCTTCTTCCAGCTTTCTGTCAGCTGGCCTACATGGAGGAGGTTCTCAGCTCAGTTCTAGCAGGATTTCTCAGTGGACTTGCAGCCCAAGTATGTGGAGTCTTCAGCAATATGGTTTTATTTTCTTAATTTGGTGGTGATGATGGTGGCAGGGATGCCTGTCTTTACATCACATGTGAGGTACAAATCCAGAATCCCAATAAATTCCATTGACACTCAGCAATACCAATATCAGCAATTTAGCTAAATGGGATAAACGGGGATGGAATCACCTTGAAGAGAAACAACGGCGTCCTGCTTTCTTTCTCACTATCGTGGATGGTAACAACACATGCCTCCCAGGGTCATCGTAAGTTGAAAATCTTTGTTATGTGCTTAAAACAAGATTATAGATAGAAGCACTTAGAACAGTCAGCACATACTAAATGTCGGCTCTAATGATAGATGTGAATGTGGGGGTTGTGAGAACAGCCAAGAGAAACATTGAAATCAGGTTGGAGGTGTCAAGGAAGGCTCTGAAGAGGCAGAAATAGCTGCCTTGTGATGGATATGTAGGACTTATCAATCCAGGGAGGAGGATGGAAGCACATCCAGGTAGAGGGAGCAGTGCATATGAAGAACAGAAAATTGCACCCTCCATTCAGAGGCATGGGTTTCAGGGAGACAGAAAGGCTCTTGTGAAGGGCCAGAGGCGATCCACAGAGCTTGGTAGAAACTTAGCCTGGAAGCACTTGAGAGCTCAGAAGCAGGTCTGATGCTGGAACCTGAGAGCGTTTGGCGTGTTCGGGAGGAAGGATGAGACCGGAGGTGTGTTTCAGCAAACCAGTCTGGTTGGAAGGAATTTCGCTAGTGACCACCAGGAGGACTTTTAACTTCTCCACACAAGGATGAAGGAGACTTTCTTCTGAGAAACTGTATATTAGTTTTCTGTTTCTGCTTAACAAATGACCCCCAATTTTGTAGTAAAATTACCATCTGTGGTCTCAGTGTAGGCAGAGGAGAGTCAGGTATGGTCTGCTCGTCTGTCTGCTTGTCACCTCACTGGTTAGAACACAGTCATTGGCTATGGCTGTGGTACTCATCTTGCGTTCAGGGTCCTCTTAACAGAATTTACTTCCATTGGCTATGGGACCAGAGACAATGTTTTATTTATTTATTTATTTATCTTTATTTATTTGAGAGAGAGAAAGAGACAGGGCGAGAAGAGCAGAATAGGGAGACGAAGAATGGGCATGCTAAGGCCTCCAGCCACTGCAAACGAACTCCAGATGTATGTGCCCCCTTGTGCATCTGTCTGACGTGGGCACTGGGGAATTGAACCTGGGTCCTTAGACTTTGCAGGCAAAGGCCTTAACCATTAAGCCATCTCTCCAGCCCAGAGACACTGTTTCTTGTTGGCTTTTGGATGGGGGGCGGGGAGGGGTTCTCTCAGCTTCTATAAATTGATGATTTTCTTCAGCAAGTGGCCCCCTTTATTTTCATAGACAGTGATGATACATCTGATCCCTCACATGGTTAATGTTCTTTTTAAAATATTTATTTATTTATGTATATATTTGTGAGGAGAAAGGAGGGGAAGAATAGACACCTCAGGGCTTCATGCCACTGCAAACAAACTCCAGATGCATGTGATACTTTGTGTATTTGGTGTTACATAGATACTGGGGAATTGAACCCAGGCGATTAGGCTTTGTAAGGAAGCATCTTTAAGCACTGAGCCATCTCTCCAGCCCACGATTTATATTCTTCTTTTTAAACTTAAAAAAAAATTTTTTTGGTTATTTTTATTTATTTATTTGAGAGCGACAGACAGAGAGAGAAAGAGGGAGGGGGAGAGAGAGAGAGAGAGAGAGAGAGAGAGAGAGGGAGGGAGAGAATGGGTGCACCAGGGCTTCCAGCCACTGCAAACGAACTCCACACTTGTGTGCCCCCTTGTGCATCTGGCTAATGTGGGTCCTGGGGAATCGAGCCTCGAACCGGGGTCCTTAGGCTTCACTGGCAAGTTCTTAACCACTAGGCCATCTCTCCAGCCCTTAAACTTTTTTTATTGACAATTTCCATAATTAGATAATAAACCATGATAATTCCCTCCCTTCTCCCACTTTCCCCTTCACAAATCCACTCTCCACCATATCCCATCCCCCTCTCAATTAGTCTCTCATTCTGATGTCATCATCTTTTCCTCCTATTGTGAGAATCTTGCGTAGGTACTAGCAGGCATTGTGAGGTCGTTGATATCCGGGCCATTTTGTGTCTGGAAGATTGCACTGCAGCAGTCCTATCCTTCCTTTGGATCTTACATTCTTTCTGCCACCTCTTCTGCAATGGATCTTAAGCCTTAGAGCATGTGATAGAGATGTGTCAGTGCTGATCACTCCTCTGTCACTTTTTCTCAGTGCTATGGTGTGTTTTGAATCATACAAGAGGTCACCACCATCTGAAAAGAGAAGCTTCTCTAACCAAAAGTGAGAGTAGCATTAGTATATGCATATGGATGTTAAGAAAAGTGCTTACTGTGCAGTTTGGTAGGCATACGCTCCTAGGGCTCATGGTTAGGTTTTCAGTATCAGGCATGTATTCTCTCCCATGGAGTGGGCTTCTAGTCCAATTAGTAAACTGTTGATTTTCCCCATAACAGACATACCACTATTGCACCCATTGACTCCTTTGGAGTGGATGACCAAACTTAAGGCTTGCAGTGTCCACTGTTATTTATCTCCACTAATGACTTCTGTCTCCCATAGGGCTACATGCAGCATGGCTTTATTCAGCTTTCTGTCAGCTCGTTTACATTGAGGAGGTTTTCAGCTCAGTTCCAGCAGGATTTCTCAGTAACCTTGTAGCCCAAGCATGTGGAGTCTTTAGCAATGGGGTCTTACCATCTATTCCTGGTGGGAAACCACGGGCCTTGACAATGGCCTGTAATGTTTTGGGGGCATCAGGGACCTCCCTGGCCAACAACTCACTGGAAGGTATCCCATCCCTGGCACTGAAAATTTCCTAGTAACAATGTATGGCTTCTGTGTGCACCATTGTCCATACAGTAGGTTTCCATATAGCTTATTCCAACCCTCTTAAATTTTGATTAACCCTCCCCCACCCTTCCTTTACTCAATGTCTCGATTTATAATTCTTTAACTCCCCCCCCCCACCACTTGAGTGAGGCTCATCTGAATAATCCTTGTATCTTAAAGTCTGGAACTTAAATTATCTCTGCAAAGTTCTTCACCTAAGTGTGTAGGTTAGTGTTTGAATAACCTTTGGGTGGCATCTTGGGGGAGGAAACATTAGGATTCTGTCTATCATAAACTGGCAGTGAGAATGAAAAGAAGGGAAGGCTCATGAAAGCAATGTGGAGGCTGGAGAGATGGCTCAGCAGTTAAGGGTGCTTGCTTGCAAAGCCTGACAGCCTGTTTCAGAATCCCCAGTACCCACGAAAAGCCAGATGCACAAAGTGGTGCATGCATCTAGAGTTTGTTTGCTGAGGTCCTGGTGTACCCATTCTCTGTGTGTGTGTGTTCTCTTTCTCTCAAATAAATAAATAGATAAACCTTTTAAAATGTTTAACCGAAGCTTTATAAAAAATGCATACATAATTACATGTGGAATGTGAGAAGGGTTTCTTTTCAGTTCTATCCAGTCATCTGGCTAGAAAGAAATGTGCTTTTCTTTCTTTCTTTCTTTTTTTTTAATTTATTTGAGAGGGACAGAAAGAGGCAGATAGAGAGAGGGAGAGAGAATGGGCATGCCAGGGCCTCCAGCCTCTGCAAACGAACTCCAGACGCATGCGCCCCCTTGTGCATCTGGCTAACGTGGGTCCTGGGGAGTCAAGCCTCAAACCGGGGTCCTTAGGCTTCACAGGCAAGTATTTAACCACTAAGCCATCTCTCCAGCCCAAGATGTGCTTTTCAAGACAGCAGAAGAACAGAGGAGGAACATGGGCAGTGGAAATTAAAGTCAAGTTTTTCACATGATGACTGGGGCATATGTGTGACATTCAGGAGGAGATACAAAATAGGTCATAGATCTTGATCACAGAAAAGTGATTAGAGCTGAAGGCTAGACTCCATGTAGAACCCCTTGCTTAGGAATACTACCCTGAGTGACTGAAGGGAAGATCTAGCAGACACCCTTATAGAGATTGATAGTGAAGGAGCATGCTGAGAAGGATGAAGCTGTACAGGCTGTGAGGAAGTGGACAGATAAAAGGAAAATTAGAAGAAGGGACTTCTCACAAGCTGAGGAAAGGCATAGCTTCCATTTGAAGGATATTTATTAGTTAAATGCAAAATAAAGGTGTTAATAATCCAGCAAGGGGGCTGGAGAGATGGCTTAGCGGTTAAAGTGCTTGTCTGCAAAGCCTAAGGACCAAGGTTTGATTTCCCAGTAAGCCAGATGCACGCACAAGGTGGGGCTAGTTGAAGAGAGGCCTCCCAGGGTGGGCTTCATCCACAGACCACTAGAAGAGGTCACCCAGCGTGTACGGAGCACGTTTTCCCCTGGTGGGATTCCGGGGCTTCGACAGAGAGCTGGAGGGTTCGCTGGCTAGGGTCTGAAGTCATGGCTTCACTGAGCTGAGGGCAATGGGAGGACAGAAGTCTAGGAGGCTGAAGTTTGTCCTTGTAATAGGGGTGGTTATGGCTGCAGAATGATGGGATGGATTTGAAGATAGAGCACAACTTAGGTTCAAGAGGTCATTAGTCCGGGGACTGCAGACAGGTGGGATGGAAGAGAAGAGAGAGGAGCTCCCGGGCGGCGCGGCGGCTAGAAGGTGGGTCAATGTAAGGATGGGGGGTGAGTTAAGTTATTAGTGGAACGATTCTAGGTGATAACGAGGGTCACGGAGCAACCTTGAGTGTGTGCTCCCGAGTGTTCAGTTGGCATGTCTAGTGAGCACATTTCCACAGTGCCACCGATTTTCTGCCTCCGGTTGAGTCGGTTGTCTTACAGTCATGGAAAATGTTTAAGTGCTGATAGAATAAGGGCAAGCAAAGAAAGTTATTGAAGAGAGAAAAGTAACAGCTCTCTGTAACAGAGAGGAATGCAAAACTGGCTTGCCAAGATGGAGATCTTAGTTAGGGCTTTTGTATGTTTAAGAATAAGTGACATGGGCTTCCTGACCACTCGTGACACTCCAGCTTCTGGCGAGTCTCCCCGAATCTCAGCATAACTGGACTGAGATGAGGGGAGATCCCCAAACCACTTCTTCCTTCCTTCCCTCCTTCCTTCCTTCCTTTCTTCATTCATTCCTTCTTTCTTTCTTTCTTCTTCTTTTATTTTTTCTCCAAGGTAGGGTTTCCCTCTAGCCTAGGCTGACCTGGAATTCACTATGTAGTCTCAGGGTGGCCTTGAACTCATGGCAATACTCTTACCCCTGCCTCCTGAGTGCTGGGATTAAAGATGTGAGCCACTACGTCTGGATACACCTACTTTCCGCATGGGCTCTTTATCCCCTCCTGGCCTCCCCATGGATGGAAATCTCTGTGCTTGCTTGTCTGTCCTCTGTACAGTTTTATCAGGCCCATGACATGGCCTCTCAGCCATGAGCGTGCATTCATTTTCTTTCTCTTGGTTCTGTATTTCCCTCAACAAATATAATAATTTAATAATTAAAAAAAGAAAGAATAAGGAAAAACAAACCAAGTAGTTTGGTTGGTTTAAAGGAGAGCCCACCAATTGAGATAGGGCCGTCCATAAAGTCTGAGGTCTTTTTCCTCCCACATGCCCTGTAGACGGCACACTGGGACTCACCTAGCTCTCCCTGCTCCTTCTCTGTTGACATGTGGCAATGTGAGGTGGCTTCTTGTTTGTGCCATGATGAGGCTTCCCCTCAGAACCATAAGCTGGGCAAGCCATTTCCTTCCATGTGCTGCTTTGGGTCAGGTGTTTTGTCCTGGAAATGAGAACTTGACTGTTACAGAAGATTAGTATCGAGGAGTGAGGAAGGTCATTGCTGCCATGAATCCATGTGGTTTTTGGTCTTTTGGAACTAGGTCTCAGGAGGAAGGTGGAAGGATTTGGCATTTGGACTGGAAAAGCTCTGCAGTGTGTAATACAGAGCTTTAGGGCTTAGCGGTTAAGGCACTTGCCTGCAAAACCAAAGGACCCAGGTTCAATTCCCCAGGACCCATATTAGCCAGATGCACAAGGGGGCACATGCATCTGGAGTTCGTTTGCAGTGGCTGGAGGTCCTGGCCCTACTTCTCCCCCTCCAAATAAATAAGTAAATAAACAAAACAGAGCTTTATGAACCATTCTGGTGAGAGTTTGCAAAACCTAAATGCAGACCAAAGTGCGTACTGTGAAGACTGGGCTTGTGATGTTTCAGAAGGGAAAAAGGACTTTGTTGGGGACTGGACTAGAAGCAGCTTGCGTGATAGTCAGGTGGAGAGGCTGGCTATGTTCTGCCTTTGCTTGAGAACTTCAGCAATGTTGAATTTTAAAGTAATGGACTTGTGTGTTTGACCAAGGAAAATAAAGAGCAGAAGGATTTGAAATACAAATTTTGACATGAAAAGAAATGAAAGTCTCTAGCGGTTAAAGTACTTGCTTGCAAAGCCAAAGGACCCAGGTTCGATTCCCTAGGACCCACGTTAGCCAGACGCACAAGGGGGCACATGTGCCTGGAATTTGTTAGCAGTGGCTGGAGGCCCTGGCACACCCATTCTCTCTCTCTCTCCCTCTTTCTCTGTCAAACAAACAAATGAATAAATAATAAAAATTTAAAAAAAAGAAAAGAAATGAAAGTCTCAGACTGGAGGGTCTAGCCAGTGAAGCTGAAATCGGTTAAGAGGCCACCCCCACTGGGAGTCGGCCAGCTGCTCTGCATTGGGACAGTAAGAGGCAAGCTGATTCTTTTGAAAGGAAGAGGCTTGAAGAAAGAATGCTGAGGGCTGGAGAGATGGCTTAGCGGTTAAGCGCTGACCTGTGAAGCCTAAGGAGCCTGTTTTGAGGCTCGATTCCCCAGGACCCATGTAAGCCAGATGCACAAGGTGGCGCATGCATCTGGAGTTTGTTTGCAGTGGCTGGAGGCCCTGGTGCACCCATTCTCTCTCTCTCTCTCTCTCTGCCTCTTTCTCTGTCTGTCTGTCACTGTCAAATAAATTTAAAAAAAAATAAGGAAAGAATGCTGAAGGAGTGTCCTGCTGTTCACAGTCAGGCTTTATCTCCCCTAGATAAACAAATTTGGCAGTGTTGTCTATCTTGCATTGGTTTTGAAGTCTGACAAATGCAAGAACGCTGGAGATGCCAGGGGCAGGGGACATTCCAGGCAGGACTGTAGCTTTAGCTGCCGTGATTTAAGAAAGGACCACGATGGAGAACGGGCTGGCTGAGCTGCATTAGGACAATAGCCTGCTGATTCTTCTGACAGAAGAGGGCCTGCGGGAAGAATGCTGAAGGAGTTTCCTGGTCCTCGAGGTTTTCCACCTGGATTTACAAATTTCATGGCATAGTCTGCATGGTACTGGTTTTAGGAGCATTTAAATGAGTGGTTAAAAAAATGTTGGGGGCTGGAGAAATGGCTCAGCAGTTAAGGCACTTGCCTGCAAAGCCTAATGACCCAGGTTTGATTCCCCAGTTCCCAGGTAAAGACAGGTGCATGAAGTGGAGCATGCATCTAGTTTGTTTGCAGTGGCTAGAAGCCCTGGTGTGCCCATTCTCCCTCTCTCTCTCTCTTTCCTTGGAAATAAATAAATAGAGACGCCTCCCCGGGGCCCCAGCAGGTGATGCACGTGGGCCTGGTGCTGATCCTGGTGGGCCATGGGCACCTGCTGGTGGGAGCTGTGGCATGTGGGCCAACACCACCGCCGATGTCATCTCTGTGGGTGCCAGGCTGTTGAGTGCTTCCGTGGGACTTGTGGCCCTGTTGGCATCTAGGAACCTTCTTCGCCCACGACTGCACTGGGCCCTGCTGGCACCAGCTCTGGTGAACCTGCTCTTGCTTGTGCGCTGCCTGCTCCATGGGCCTCCTTCTTGTCAGATTGTCACTGTTGTCAATGGTGGCCGCAGTCTTGTTGCTGACTGCCATCCAGAATTGCTGTATCCTTCCATACCGCCGGACCAGGGGTTGGGACACATTGACGACCACTTTAAAAAAAATTACTTATTTGTTTGAGAGAGAGAGAGAGAGAGGCAGAGAAAGGGAGAGAATGGGCATGTCTGGGCCTCCAGCTACTGCAGACAAACCCCAGACACATGCGCCACCTTGTGCATCTGCCTTACATGGGTCCTGGGGAGTCAAACCTGGGTCCTTTGGCTTTGCAGGCAAGTGCATTAACCGCTAAGCCAGCTCTCCAGCCCCTGACTGCCCTTTTGCCCCTACAAAAATCGACGATACAGCCTTGGCTCTTTGGATCCCTTCTCTGTTAGTGTCTGCAGCCGAGGCTGCTCTATGTGGTTACGGGTGCGTGGCCCTGCAGGGAGGAAGGGCTTCGGGAGCAGCCAGAGGCAGTGACAGCTCGACCCTCCTGACTGCGAGAGGCAGGAGAATGCGCGGTTACAGGATCATTGTCAGGACCCGCAGGCACCACGGAGAAGCTGGGTGTGGGACAGGCTGTTCTGAAGCTCAATCCACACGTGTTTTTGGCTAAGCAAAGGGCCCTGACCCCAGGGTGATAAAACCACCATACTGACCTAGACTCTAGCAAGTTTTTTTGTTTTTTTTTTTAATTTATTTTTTGAGCCAGGCTTCCATGCAGCCCAGGCTGTGTTAAACTCATTATGTAGCCAAGGATGGCCATGAACTTCTGTTCCTCCTGCCTCTGTCTCCCAAGTACTGAGGTTAAAGTGTGGGCCACCATGCCCAGTTTCATGCAGCTGAAGGGATCAAACTCGAGGTGGGTGGTGCACATGGTAAGGAAGTACATCTTTAGCCCCTCTGATTATAGTCTTTTTTTTTTTTTTTTTTGGTTTTTCGAGGTAGGGTCTCACTCTGGCTCAGGCTGACCTGGAACTCACTATGTAGTCTCAGGGTGGCCTTGAACTCTCGGCGATCCTCCTACCTCTGCCTCCCAGTTGCTGGGATTAAAGGCGTGCGCCACCACGCCCGGCTGATTCTAGTCTTTTATAGTCAAAGGTAAAGCTACATTTTCTCCTTATATTAAACATGAAATTAATATTTAATAGAATATTAAACTTCCTCATGTCTGTATTGCATATATATGAAACAGTCAGCGATATTAATAAAACAGCGACTTATATACTGTTACATGTGGAACGTTGAGGCTGGGCTCATTAGCTAGCACATTAGAGTTAGCAAGAGAAGAAACAATAATTAAGCAAATAGACTCCTCCAAGATGAGATACTCTATAGTAGATGGTAGGGGAAGGGGAGATTTTCTGTGGCAGGTTTGAAAGAGGAAATCCAAATTCTCTAGATAAAAATTTCCCTGTATTCAAGGATGACACGGGGCCAAATAAAATAGGAACTGAAGTAATTTAGGCTGCAGAAAATCCCCTGGGTTTGGTGCAAAGGCTATATTACTAAACCTCTTTATTCCATGCTTTTTGAAAAAAATGAAGTAAGTTTATTGAGGGGAAAACCACAAATTGTGGAGTTTATTTAAGGGAGACTGGGATCTAGAAAGGAAAGCTAGAAAAGAGTCATAAATATGTGGCAAGTAGGAATCTAGGAGCGTATATAGGGAGATTCAGGAGAAACCGGCATGGCATCTGCCATGTATTTTTAGAGAAGTTGAGAGGACAAATGGTGAGGCTCAAGGAAAAAATGAGAGGGCAGCTATCAAAGCAGAGATGGAGAGATTCAGAGGAGAAATGAGTAATGAAGAAAGAAAATGAATGCACCAGGGTCTTCTGTCACTGCAAACAAACTCCAGACACATGTACATTTTGTACATCTGGCTCGATGTGGATACTGGGGAATCAGCCTTCATGCTTTGTAAACAAGTGCCTTTAACCACTGAGACATCTCTCCAGCCCAGTATGATGTTTTAAAATATATTTTATTTTTATTATCTATTTGAGAGAGAGAGAGAGAGAGAGAAACAGGGAGAGAGAGAGACAGAGAGAAAGGAAGAGAGAGAGAAAGAAAATGGGTACACCAGGGCCTCTAGCCACTGCAAACAAACCCCAGATGCATGTCCCACCATGTGCATCTGGCTTACCTGGGTTTTGGGTAATTGAACCTGCTTCCTTATGTGTCACAGGTAAGCGCTGTAACTGCTAAGCCATCTCTCCAGCCCTGTGATGCTTGTAGATTGAAATTCTTCTCTCCCTCTATACCACGAATATTTGACTTCTTCATAGTGTCCCAAATGTCTTGGAAGTCCCACTCATACCTTCTTACTAGTTTATTTTTCTCCTTGTTGGAATGTTCTAAGTCCTCCATCTTGTCTTCAGGCCCAGATATTCTGTCCTCTTCTTGAACTAATCTATAGGCGAGGCTTTCTATGGAGTTTTCAACTTGACTTAATGTAGTTTTCATTTCTAACATTCCAGATTGCTTTTTTTTCAGTGTCTTTATCTCTTTATCTCTTTACTCTTATCTTGCATCAACCTCCTTCTTTTATTCATTTCTTTCTTTCTTTTTTTTTTTTTTTTTTGGTTTGTTGAGGTAGGGTCTCACTCTGGCTCAGGCTGACCTGGAATTCGCTGTGTATTTTCAGGGTGGCCTCGAACTCACGGCGATCCTCCTACCTCTGCCTCCCAAGTGCTGGGATTAAAGGTGTGTGCCACCACACCCAGCTTTATTTGTGTGTGTGTTTTCTTGAGATTTCTTGAGAAGTTTGCTTTCTTTTATTCCTATGATTTCTTCTTTGATTCGTTGAGTATATTTATAAGCATTATTTTGAACTCTTTGGCATTTTGTCTAATTCGCTCTTACTGCAGACCATTACTGTGGAATTCATAACTTTTTGGAGGAGTTATGTCGTCTTGATTTAAAAAATATTTTTAATATTACCTCCTTGGGATTTTTGCACTTTGGGTTATTTCATTGCTTGAATTTTCTGTTTTTTTTAATCAGCTGTATTTTAAGGCATATAGTTCAGAAATTATATCCTCAGCCTAGGCTTCAAGGTAGCTACCATGGCCTCCAAGAGCAGAATGCACCAGGAGTGACCAAGGATGGTGGGCATGCATCCTATGCAAATGCCAGAGTTGCAAACTTACAGCAACGGCTCCTTTGGCTTCAATAACTGCTGGTAGATAAGTGAACAAGGCTAGTATGAAGTACACTAGGATTTTGGTTATTTGGAAATGGGAAAGGTGTGGGATGGGCTAGGATCGTGACTAGTGTTAACTTTGAAAAATACGGAGGTGGCAAAATTATCTTGGAGGTGATACCTGCAGTTCTGCTAGGATCCTCAGACTTTAGAGGACTACACAGCTGGGAAGGTCATGTTATGGAGCATTAAGAGGAGAGGACAAAGGACCCAGGACATGGAGAGGGAGGAAAGAGAGGGAGTGCGCATGGGTCCTGCACGGGAAGAGCAGGGGAGAGATCACAACAGTAGACTGGGTGGAGACAAATCTAGAATCGACCTACAATCCACCTTGAAATATCGAGTGGTGTGCAAACGAACCGCGCCGCCACAAACTGCACACGCCAGCATGGAGATTACCCAAAGAGCCACTGAGGCATTTCAAGAGGCCAAAAGCCATTCTAACAGGCAAATGATTTTAAAAGGCAACATATAGCAAATGAACCTCAAGTCTAAAATTTCCATGATCCAAAATGAGCCGCCGTGACAGAGAGGCAGGAAAGAAGTGTCCACCGCAAGAGCTGAAGAGGTGGATCGTGGCCACTTCTCCACCTTGACCTGTGGGTGACCAGTGCGCCATTGCCCTGCAGTGCTCGGCTCAGAAGCCTTGCCCAGGAGGGGGCTCCTGCTGAGGACTCCCCTGCACCTTAGATACCTCTTGCACCAAAGTAGATCAGTGTGGGCCACCGCGAAGCCCATGACCCCTTCATCCCAGGAAGCAGGACCCCCAACTTCACCCTAGGAAGGCTCTTGTTAACACCAGCCGTCCCCCTTTGCCCGCGGATGATTGACAGTGAAACTCCTGTCGTGTGCACGAGAAAGAGGAGCAGAAGCTTGGGAACTCACAACTTCCCGTCAGAATCCTGACAGTCACCGCATTGAAGAGCTAGCGACATTTGAAACTGCTATTCGGAGCTGCAGAAGATGGCTCAGTAGTTGAGGGCGCTCGCTTGCAAAGCCTGTGGCCCGGGTTCGAGTCCGTTTAAAATGAAGCCAGGTGAAACAAGTAGTGCACAGCACTCGGGAGGCAGAGGCAGGAGGATCGCCGTGAGTTTGAGGCCACCATGACACTACATAGTGAATCCCAGGTCAGTCTGGGCTAGAGTGAGATCCTAACTCAAAAAAAAAAAAAAAATTAAAAAAGTAGTACAGACACCTGTGTTCATTTGCCACGAGCAACAAGACATTCTGGCTTGTTCTCCCCTTCCCCAATACACACTCAAATTCAGCAATACAAGACTAGTTTCTCAAAACAGGGAGGTCAGAAACAAAGTGGAAATTTCCTTTATCTTTTTTTTTTTCAGAGGTAGGGTCTTACTCCAGCCCAGGCTGACCTGGAATTCACTATGGAGTCTCAGGATGGCCTCGAACTCACGGAGATCCTCCTACCTCTGCCTCCCGAGTGCTGGGATTAAAGGCGTGCGCCACCACGCCCGGCTTTTCCTTTATCTTTGAACAAAGTGCCTGGTAGGTAGAAGGATCACAGCTAAAGTTTAAGTCAGTCACTCGGTCAATATTTATTGGCAACATTCTGGACCAGGCACTGTGCCAGCCTCTGTTGGATTCTTAGTGCCAAGCATCTTGGCTTCCTGCACCCTGCCTTTGCCAGGCAGCTTAGAGAGTGGCTGAGAGGCAGATGGCGGCAGGCAAGCACCCTGGAATGTGAGCCCGGGGGTCCTGCCTTCAGAAGTGTCGGTTATGAAGTAGGGGTTAGACCCACTGGTTTCTTGGAGTACAGAGAGGGAAAACAAGATTGTATATAGGGCCCTCATTATCAAATGCACAAGGAGGGCTGGAGAGATGGTTTAGCGGTTAAGTGCTTGCCTGTGAAGCCTAAGGACCCCGGTTTGAGGCTCGGTTCCCCAGGTCCCACGTTAGCCAGATGCACAAGGGGTGCACGTGTCTGGAGTTTGTTTGCAGAGGCTGGAAGCCCTGGCACGCCCATTCTCTCTATCTGTCTTTCTCTCTGTGTCTGACGCTCTCAAATAAATAAATAAATAAAAATTAAAAAAAAAAAAAAAAAGAACAGAGCTAGTGTCTTTAAAAAAAAATGCACAAGGAGGGCTGGGGAAATGGCTTAGCAGTTAAGGCATTTGCCTGCGAAGCCTAAGGACCCCAGTTCGATTCCCCAAGACCCACATAAGCCAGATGCACAAGGGGGCACATGTGTTTGGAGTTCATTTACAGTGGTTGGAGGGCCTGGCGTACCCATTCTCTCTTTCTGTCTGCCTCTTCCTCTCTCTCTCTCAAATAAATAAATAAAATATTTCTTAAAAATGCACAAGGAGATACTATTATTACAGGAATGGACTCAAGTGATAAAGATAAAAATACTTCAAGGATTTGAAGTGAGACTAGAAGGGAACAAAAATAAATGCTTCCATTTTGAGTCAAGTGGCAGACTTACCTTTTCCCAAGGTACCTGAAATTTAAAAATTATTTATGATAATAATAATAATAGTTATTGTGGTTTTTACTGTTGCTCTTGTTGGGTCTAGTGGGACAGGCTATGATCTCAGCTACTCAGGAGGCTGAGGCAGGAGGATTTACAAAGTCAAGACCATCTGCAGAGTAAATTCAAGGCCAGTCTTGTCAACCTAGTGAGCCCCTGTCTCCAAATCAGAAGGGGTTGTGGATATAGCTCAGTGACAGACCACTTGTCCGGCTTGTGTGAGGTATTGGATTCAACTACCTGCACCACCTATAATTAAAGTAAAACAAACAAACAACAACAAAAAAAGCTAAAGACTGGGAAACTTAAATAGACACTTACTGAGTTGGTTCTGAAAGGTGGAAGTTGAGATCAAGGCGTGTTCGGGGCCGCATTCCCTGATGAAGATAGAAGTTTGGTTAACCTCGTTTTCTCCCTGTACCTATCTGTGTCCAGTGTTTCTTTTCTTTTCTTTTTTTTTTTTAAATTTTTATTTGAGAGCGACAGACACAGAGAGAAAGACAGATAGAGGGAGAGAGAGAGAATGGGCGCGCCAGGGCTTCCAGCCTCTGCAAACGAACTCCAGACGCGTGCGCCCCCTTGTGCATCTGGCTAACATGGGACCTGGGGAACCGAGCCTCGAACCGGGGTCCTTAGGCTTCACAGGCAAGCGCTTAACCGCTAAGTCATCTCTCCAGCCCCAGTGTTTCTTCTTTCCGCCGAGTATTGCTTTGTTTGCCTTTGACACAGAATCTTTCTGTGTATTCCAGAGTGGCTACAAACTCATGACCGTCCTCCTAAGCCTCCCAAATACATAAACACCAGGCCTGTAGAACTAGGACCCACCCCCACCTAATGGCCTCATCTTAATTGCCTTCAAAGGGCCTAACTTTCAAATGAAGTGACACATTGAAGTACAGGGGTCAGGAAGTGTGAATCCTCTGTGCCCCAAGGCCCTCTTGTGTACTGGGACGTGACATCCTGCCGAAGATGTAATAGTGAGACAATGCAAGGGGGGGAAATGTCCTTGCAAATACAGCAGTAATTACGGTAAGTGAGCGGCGGGGAGGAGCAGCTGGCTTTGTGGAGATCAGGGCATGTGAACTGGTGCCCAAGGAGTGGGCAGAAGTGGGACACACAGGGAGGGCACGGGCGATTTCAAGAGGTGGGGACACATGTCGGAGTAGGGGTCTCTGGGGCTTGGGGGGTACAGCAAAGCGGCTGAGCTTGAAGTGAAGAGGCTCCAGTCACGGGACCGATGACTCCTGACGCGGATGCTCTGGGCAGAGGTTGGGATGCTCACGGCACGTCCCAGGAAGCTGGTGGGGCTGGGAGACGTGCCAAGCCTCCCACCTACTGGTCTAGTGGAGGCTGTCATGCCAGAAAGGTCAAGAGTATGAGGGCTCCTTTGGGTGGCTTCTATTCCCTGGTTATGGCCTCTGGCCCCCAAGAGGCAGCACAGAAGTGACGGCTCAGTCCCGCGGATTTGGGAGGTCAGGGCTGCTAGGCTTTCCCTGTCACATGGTGGTTGAGCCTGGGGGGTTCTGGTGAGTATCTGCCGGTCACATAATAGCCTCAGTGGAGACCTGAAGTTCCCTCCTGAGAGAACAAACGCAACAGGGCCCTTTGGGCCACACTAAATTTGCAGATCTGTGGGGTTTCGTGGTGCCAACGACCTACTGAAGTCCTTCGTCTTCACACAGCCGGGGAGACAGACCCCCTGCGTCATTCTGCACCCTGTAAACAAAGGAGACGGCTTGTGAAGTTACCATCAGGTGCTCTTGAATGTTGTGTGCTGTTTTTCCGCTCTGAGTACAAAACTCAGCTCTTTTTTTTTTTTCTAGTTTAGGATTTTTTTTAAATTTTATTTTATTTTTATTTATTTATTTGAGAGCGACAGACAGACAGAGAAAGAGGCAGGTAGAGAAAGAGAGAGAAAGAATGGGTATGCCAGGGCCTCCAGCCACTGCAAACAAACTCCAGACACGTGCACCCCCTTGTGCATCTGGCCAATGTGGGTCCTGAGGAATTGAGCCTCGAACCAGGGACCTTAGGCTTCACAGGCAAGCGCTTCACCGCTAAGCCATCTCTCCAGCCCAAAGCCCAGCTCTTCTGAATGCTAGATACAATGTAAATGCTGTGCTCCCAGATATTATATTATGTGAGGAATAAAAATAAGGAAAAAAATCTGTACATTTTTAAAATATTTTATTTTTATTTATTCATTTGAGAGAGACAAACAGAGAGAGAAGGAGAGACAGAGAGAATGGGCATGCTGGGGCCTCCAGCCTCTGTAAACAAATTCTAGACACATGTGCCACCTTGTGCAACTGGCTAACATGGGTCCTGAGGAATCGAACCTAGGTCCTTTGGCTTTGCAAGCAAACACCTTAACAGCTAAGCCATCCCTCCAGCCCAAATCTGTACATTTTTAGTAAAGATGCATTTAAGTTTTCAAAAATATTATTTATCTTAGAGAGAGAGAGAGAGAGAGAGAGACAGCGAGCGAGCCAGGGCCTCCAGCTGCTACAAATGAACTCCAGATGCATGTGCCACCTTGTGTATCTGGCTTATGTAGGTCCTGGGGAATTGAACCTAGGGTCTTTAGGCTTCACAGGCAAGTGCCTTAACCACTAAGCAATCTCTCCAGCTCTTAATTTTTTAAACCTTATTTTCTTATTTATTTGTGGGGGGGGAGAGAAAAAGGCAGGGGGTGGGGTAGGGAGGGAGAATGGGCATTCCAGGGCCTTCAGCCACTGCAAACGAACTCCAGACACCTGCGCCACCTTGTGCATCTGGCTTACATGGGTCCTGGGGTGTCAAACCTGGGTCCTTTGGCTTTGCAGGCAAGCACCTTAACCACTAAGCCATTTCTTCAGCCCTCCCCCTTTTTATCTATAGTTAACTGAATCCATGAACACAACTATAACAGAAAGGTCTAATTACAGTTATTTGTATGGGGATTGTTTGGTGCTGGAGTTGGCTTACTGCCTTGAGAATGTGAGGAGCAAGATCCCTGCTTTTCTCTTAGCTTTCCCTCAATGGTGCCTGCGAGACTGACTCAGCCCCCACAGACAGGAAGAAAGCCAAGTGCCAAACCTCCTTATGCAAAGTTTTTGCAGAAGTCCCATCTTGTCACTTCCAAGCATACCTCATTGGTCAGTCTTGTCACTTGTCCATCCCAGTCTGCAAGAGAGATTGGGAAGCACAGTTCTTTACTCAGCATGTCACCACCTGCACTACAGTCACACACTGGTAGAAACTGTATGAGCAACGACTCATTTCTACCCCTCAGAGACACAATAATAAACCGGAGTGTGTAGACCTAAGCAAATTTTGTTCGGTTCCTTTGAGGTCGTGGAGATGAAAGTATTTGACTGATTCATTTCTGGAAAAGAAAATGCTTCAGTCATTTGATGTTTGGAAAGCTTTTCCCTGGACTGATCTCCCAGTTCTTTAAAGTCAATAAGAAAAACTGTTATTCAAAAAAAATATAGAATTAGGTGGACACTAATACCTTTCTTTGTCTTGCTCAACCAATTTTTAAAATGGGAAAGGAGGTATTTTTCTTTCAACAGTTAAATGTCATGCTGCTAGAAGCTTAATTACGGAATGGTGAAATTGGGCCACTCGAATTAGCTGCGTGAATTATAATTAGTCTGAAGCGATGGCGGTCGAATGCCAAGCAGAAAGCCCGACAATGGAACCTGGTCCTGGAGTAATGGAGCCTGTAAGTGTGGGGAGATTGAGTTTCCACTGCAGGGCAGTCATCATCTCTTCCTTTCGATGCCTTGTGTAATCACGAAACTGTAAAATGGCATTTGATCCTATGAAGAACCCCAGAGCAGGGGCTGGAGAAGTGGTTCAGTAGAGGAGGTGTTTGATCCCCAGCACCTATGTGAAGGTAGGTGTCAGGTAGCCTTGGTGGCCCTCGGAGGCAGAGACGCGTGATTCCCGAGGCAAGCTGACCAGCTGGGTGAGTCTAATTGGCAAGCTCTGGCTTCAAATGAGAGCGCTTGCCTCAGTAAATAGAGTGGAGAGTGATTGAGGAAGAGTCCTGAAGTTGACCTCCACATGCATGTGGAGCACACGTACACACGTGAACGTGCATACAGACGAAAAACGAAAACAAAATTTAAAAAGGATTGCAGAGTGAAAACAAACTTAGCCATAATCACATACTCTGCCTATATAAAAGACTGGCAGTTGCCCTGTACTTTGCCTAGGGAGAGTGGAGATAAGAGATCATGCCAGGAATTGGAACTTATTATTCTTTTTAAAAAGCCTAAAGACCCAGGTTTGATTCACCAGTATCCATGGAAGCCAGATGCACAAGGTGGCGCATGCATCTGGAGTTGGTTTGCAGTGGTTAGAGGCTCTGGTATGCCCATTCTCTCTCTCTCTCTCTCTCTCTCTATTGAATAAAATATTTTAAAATATTTTTACTTATTTTTTATTTGCTATCAGACAGAGAGATAAGAGGTGTGTGTGTGTGAGTGTGTGAGAGAGAGAGAGAAAGAGAAAGAGAGACAGAGAGAGAGAGAGAGGGAGCACACCAGGGCCTCTAGACACTGTAAACAAAATCTAGATGCATGTACCACTGTGCATCTGGCTTTATGTGGGTACTGGGGAATTGAACTCAAGTTGCTAAGCTTTGCAGCCAAGTGCCTTAACTATAGAGCCATCTCTCCAACCTGGAGTTTATTATTCTGAAATGTGGTTCCTGTATCACCCTCCACCTGTACACAGCTATGCAGGTAGCAGAGCCGAGGTTAATCTATCACCCAATAGCTGTCTTTCACATCCTCTCTCTGAGAAGAATGGTTTTGTTTTAGTTGCACAATCATATGGAAGCTCATGCTAACACTGGGGCAGTGACACCCAGACACTATGTGATTTTCCGGGCAGGGTCTTATTTTAGCCCAGGCTGACCTGGAATTCACTATTCTCAGAGTGGCCTTGAACTCACAACGATCCTCCTACTTCTGCTTCCCAAGTGCTGGGATTAAAGTTATGTACCACCACAACTGGCACCCCCAAAACTTGTATTTTATTATTATTATTTTTTTGAGGTAGGGTCTCATGTTAACTCAGGCTATCCTGGAATTCACTATGTAGTCTCAGTCTGGCCTCAAACTCACAGTGATCCTCCTACCTCTGCCTCCTGAGTGCTGGGATTAAAGGCGTCGACCACCATGCCCAGCCCCCAAGCACTTTTATAAGCCTGGAGCATAGAGGTGGATTCCTTATCCAGAGAGCACAGGGGCAATGAGGTATCTACTTAGGGCATAAGTTGTGTACTAGTGTGTCTGTGTGTGTGTTGGGAAGGAAGAAGTTTCTTTTATTCTCTCTTTGAGACCTAGAGATGCTGGGCTGGAGTGAAAAATGCCCACCAGTACTTTGTGATAGCCTCACCAGACAATGTAATTTTGTAGGGCTTCGCTGCTCTTCACTGAGGAACAATGGGAGTTCGAAACTGTCGGAGGCTGAGAACAGCTAGTCCAACCCTCTCATTTCTACACATAGGCAGGCCGCATTCACGATCTTTACTAGCATTTGGCATCATCGCAGGGAAGCAGTCACCGTCTGGGAAAAGGTCAATGTACCTCTGTGGGTTTGAGGCCTCTGCTGCTCCTCTGGTGCTCCTCGCCCCCCATGGCTGCACCCACCGGATGATGGAGGAACAAGGGTCACCAGGAGATGCCAACATCCAGAAAACATACGATGCAAAATTCCTCTAGCCTGAAGAAGCCAATTAATTACATTAGACTCAGTATGATCCAAGAGAGTTTCACAGATGCAAACAGGCATTTGAATGAGCTTGGAAGGATTCCAGCCAGCAAGCAGAGGAGGGCAGAGTGCGAGGCAAGATATAAAATCACAGAGAGGCCCAAAGCTCTAGGAAAACAGTGTGCATGTCAAAAGAGGCTGGTGCAGGGTAGGTGGTGAGAAATTGAAGTGGAGACGATTAGAGAGGCTATTTGAGGCCAGATCAAACCAGGCTGTGCAGTTTAAATTTTGAATGTCCCCCAAAGGCTGGTGTGTTAGTGTGTTAACATCTTGACTCCCAGAGTGATGCTATTGGGAGGCCTTAGAGCCTTAAAGAGATAGAGCTTAGTTAGGAGGACTTTAGGTCATTGAGGTGATGCCTTCAAAGTAGGTAGGGTGACCCTGGCCCTTTCCTCATTTTCTCCTCCATTCCATAGACATGAAGTACACTTTCCTAAAAATTTATATTTTTGGAGATGGGGGTGGTGGCACACTCCTTTAATCCCAGCACTTGGGAGGCAGAGATTGGAGAATCACCATGAGTTCAAGGCCACCCTGAGACTACATAGTGAATTCCAGGTCAGCCTGGGCTAGAGTAAGACCCTACCTTGAAAAACCAAAAAACATTTTTTTTTTTTTTACTTTATTGGGATTCAAAGATTTATTGGAAGGATTCAATTAAAAAAAATTTTTTTTGCTTATTTTTATTTATCTATTTGAGAGCAAGAGATAGACAGAGAGAAAGAGAGAAACAGGCAGATAGAGAGCGAATGGGTGTGCCGGGGCCTCCAGCCACTGCAAATGAACTCCAGATGTATGTGCCATCTTGTGAATCTGGCTTACATGGGTCCTGGGGAATGGAGCCTTGAACTGGAGTCGGTCCTTAGGCTTCACAGGCGAGCGTTTAACCACTAAGCCATCTCTCCAGCCCAGGATTCGCTTTTCAGAAAATTTTTTAAGTTTTTTTTTTTTTTTAAGGTAGGGTCTCACTCTAGCCTAGGCTGACCTGGAACTCACTCTGTAGTCTCAGGATGGCCTCAAACTCACGGTGATCCTCCTACCTCTGCCTCCTGAGTGTTGGGATCAAAGGTGTGTACCACCACACTCAGACTAAATATTTCAGACTTTTTTTCCCCAGGATTCACTTTTCAGTTTCCTCCATTAAAAAAAAAATACTGCTGTCTTGCAATACATAATGATGTTTTGGTCAATGATGGACATTAATGGTAGTCCCATAAGATTATGTTGCCTGGTGACCCAATTGCCATTTTAGTTTGTGTAAGCACAGTTTATACTTACACAATGACAAAAATTATAAAAATAAAAAATAATGACATAGTTCTCAGCGGGCTGGAGAGATGGCTTAGCAGTTAAGCGCTTGCCTATGAAGCCTAAGAACCCTGGTTTGAGGCTCAATTCCCCAGGACCCATGTTAGCCAGATGCACAAGGTGGCGCACATATCTGGAGTTCGTCTGCAGTGGCTGGAGGCCCTGGCACTCCCATTCTCTCTCTCTCTCTCTGTGCCTCTTTCTCTGTCTGTCGCTCTCAAATAAATAAATAAAAATAAACCAAAAAAAAATTAAAAAAAATAACAACAGAGTTCTCAGAATGTGACACCAGTGTTAAGCTGTACTTGTCTGTACTCAGGGAATCCACTTTTCAATACAACTTTATTGAGGCTTCCAGGGTACATAGCAATAAACAAACAAACTCCAACTTTGGAGAGCTTTCTGTAATCCCAGTCTTGTGCTGAGTGCACGAAGTCCCATGTTTAACACGCCGTTAGAGTCACCAGTTGACAGATGCAAAAATCCTGCACCTCAAGCAGTTAGGCGTGTTGCCCAGTCACATAGCCAGATCACGATCCAGTGGGATATGGCTCTAAATGTCTCTTGTGTGATTCCTTCCTGTCCCATTCTTCTTGCCTGTCATTTCCTTTGGAGAAAGAATAAAACCAATCACCGGAAGCCATCTTTTCCAATCATCATCTAGAGAAGAGGAAGTCAGGATGCACGTAGGAAATGGAGTCTTCAGAGGTGATTGTCCTCTACGGGGAGAAACAGCCAGTGAATGAGGCTCCAAACAATAACGTGGTGGACTGGCCGGCTGATCTTGCCACCTGTTCCCGTGTTTACGCCTCCTCCCCCAACTCTCCAGCGGATTCCACCCACTCTGGATGGCAGTGCTGAGCCTCAAGAGAGGTCCAGCAATTTGTCCAAGGTCACCCAAGGGTGTGGGTCAAGGTCAACCATGAAGCCCTCCACTATCCCTGCCCAGGGTCTGCCAAAACCTTCCGCGTGCCTCTCAGGCCAGGTTGGAACCGTCCAGGTCAGGTAAGAACTGTGACCAAGTGTCCAGTGGAGGAAATCCAAGATGAAACCTTCCATGGTCAGTATTTCGTCCTGGCATCCAGAAAAATGAACCCTGTTGCTTTGCACAGTGACTCTCTAAGGACAATGGACTTTTGTTTTCTCCTTTATTTTTCTTGTTAAAAAATTATTTGTGGGACTGGAGAGATGGCTTAGCAATTAAGGCGCTTGCCTGCAAAGCC
Source organism: Jaculus jaculus (assembly GCF_020740685.1). Classification (NCBI taxonomy): domain Eukaryota; kingdom Metazoa; phylum Chordata; class Mammalia; order Rodentia; family Dipodidae; genus Jaculus; species Jaculus jaculus. Next base: position 9,425,857 of record NC_059108.1, on the reverse strand, counting down.
AAAAGATCCAGGTTTGGCTCTCCAGGACCCACGTAAAACCAGATGCACAAGGTGGTGCATGTGTCTGGAGTTTGCTTGCAGTGGCTAGAGACCCATTCTCTCTAAATAAATAAATAAATGAATGAATTATGAAAGTGCGAGAATAGATATGCTAGGGCCTCTGAAAACAAATTCTAGGTGCATGCATCGTTTCGTGCATCTGGCTTTACATGGGTCCTGGGGAACCAAACCTGGACCATCAGACTTAGTAAGCAACTGCCTTTAAGTGCTGGGCCATCTCCCCAATCCTATTTCCTTCTTGAGTTTTAAGGAATGAGTGAGATAAGGTTTTTCTGCATTTCTTGCAAATAAAAATATGCATATAAATATTCCATGACACCTTTGTTCATAAGTATATCCAACCTCTGCATTTTTACCATAATTTTTTTTTTATCTGATCCTGCCTAGAGATTCAGACTAAAATGGGAAATTTCCATCTTGATATCTCATGGATTCCAAAAAAATCCTTTCTCTCCTAGGCAAAGATTGCCAGGGGTCCTTTCTTCCAATTAATAATCTTCCTGGTTCTTCTTGGAGGCAGTATCATAGTCAAGATGAAAAGATAGAGCGTTTGGGGACTGTGTGTTAGGAGGAATTGGATGAGTGGGCAAACAATGGAGTCTGTCGGCAGAGCTGGGGTGCCTGCCTGGACCATGTTGAATGAGTGATGTCACTGGGGTGTAATTCTTCATAGATCGGCTCACTTCACGTTTCTGTCTAAGAGGGGGAGCGTAGATGACATCTGCGTAGTTGTCACATACACCCCGACTCAGCGTCACAGACTGACAACTGAGCTCATGAGCTTTTCACGAATTTTCTCTCGGTAATGAACAACAAAGGGAGCGGCAGGGACCAGTTTATTTTACGGTTTTCACAGCTCTGTGGATGTTAATGCCATACTCAGGGTGGAGATGTCTGCTCTAGCTGTTTCCTGAAATCCACAATCCAGCGCAGACAGAACCGGCTCATCAAGCCCCGAATGCAGATCTGTCCAGGACCCTGTAATAAATTATCCCTCGGCAGCGAATGTAGGACATTTTGCAGAACATCAGTCCCCCTGAAGAATGGATTTGGGCCTAAGCCAAATGGCATCATTTTGTTCTGAAGTTCTCCGAATGTGGGGCTGGCGGTGGAATGGGGAGTGGGTTTCACCTGAAGGGTTGTAGCCTGCATCTCCACACTCCATCCTGGCATTTCTCGTTTGCTCTGCCTCAGTGGGAAAGGTATGCTGGTTTGGGGATCACCAGAGGAATCTACTAGTTCATTCAGAACAAGTCTTAGGGGCTTCTGGGAGCCGTGGCCTCTCTCGGGTTCCCTCTACCTCCTGGTCCTGTGACCCTGAGCTACTTGCTCCCCCCGGGTCCTAGACTCAGCCCAGGGCTTTGGAGCAGATCCCACTTCTTGGAGGAGCCCATGTTCACTTTTATTTTTATTTATTTATTTATTTAAGAGAGAAAGGAGAGAGAGAGGGAGAATGGGCACACCAAGGCCTCCAGCCACTGCAAATGAACTCCAGATACATGCGCCACCTTGTGCATCTGGCTTACGTGGGTCCTGAAGAATTGAACTGGGATCCTTTAGCTTTGCAGGCAAACGTCTTAACCGCTAAGCCATCTCTCCAGCCCATAATGAATTTAGGCAGTACTACGAATGTAAGAGAGCCTTAATCTCGTGCCAGTGGGAAACATATTTAAACCAGGCAGTTCCATGCTGTGCGGCTCATGCGAGTTAGGGGAGCTGATACGAGAGGCACCTTTCCTCAGACAGGGACCCATGGAGCTTCTGTGGCATTTTGGGCTCCATCGTCAACAGGTAATGATCAGTGGTCCTCAGAACTCAGCTCTGCTTTGTGTCTGTAGATAAGGTGTGGAGGTTAAGTAGCTGCAATCGTCCAGGGAGACAAGATGTAGAGCCATCCTAGGCTGTAAGAAGTACAATTGTCCTGACAGAGCCGCTGGACCCATTCTGTCAAGAAAGAAGATATTCTAAAGAGACACTTAGGCCACTCCCTTTGTCTGTCACACTAGAGAAGCAGTGGTCCCTGCACCAGTTACTTTCTTGCTGCTGTGACAAAATACCTGCCAGAGGGCTGGAGAAATGGCTTAGTAGTTAAGGCGTTTGCCTGCAAAGCCAAAGGGCCCCAGTTTGATTCCCCAGGACCCACGTTAGCCAGATGCACAAGGGGGCGCACGCATGTGGAGTTCGTTTGCAGTGGCTGGAGGCCCTGGCGCACCCATTCTCTCTCTCTCATTCTCCCTCTTCCTCTGTCAAGTAAATAAACAAAAATAAATAAAATGTTAAAAAAAAAATACCTGGCCAGAGGCAGCTTATGGAAGGAAAAGGGTTTAACTCATCTCACAATTCCAGAGGGTAGAAAGCCCGTCATGGTGGGGAAGGCATGGCACCTAGCCACACACCGTCTACTAAGATTCACCTCCTAAAGGTTCCACAACCTTCTCAATCAGTGCCAACTGGGGATTAGGTATTCACACCCATGAATTTATGGGGATTACATTCAAATGATCACAGTCCCCAAGACATTGAAAAAGAATTTTTTTTTTTTCAGGATTCTCATGTTGGGAGAAGGAAGAGGCTGAAGGCTGCTGCTGGCCAGTGGAGCAACGTGTCTCCCAGGAATAGGTTCCACGCGGAGCTGATGATTTTTTTTTTAATTTTTTTTTTAATTTTTTATTTATTTATTTGAGAGTGACAGACACAGAGACAAAGACAGATAGAGTGAGAGAGAGAGAATGGGCGCGCCAGGGCTTCCAGCCTCTGCAAACGAACTCCAGACGCGTGTGCCCCCTTGTGCATCTGGCTAACGTGGGACCTGGGGAACCGAGCCTCGAACTGGGGTCCTTAGGCTTCACAGGCAAGCGCTTAACCGCTAAGCCATCTCTCCAGCCCGGAGCTGACGATTTTGTCAGAGCACCATGTGCACTGTAGTTGAGACCATGACGGGTCAGTGACGAGCGGAAACACACCCCCACCGGGACTGCTTAGCCATGCATACCTCTTGGCCTCCTCAGCCTCATGTTGGGACCTCAAAGATGGACTTGGGGAGTCACTGAATCTTGGCCTCTCATCCCATTATGGCCGCATTGAATAAATCCCCAGTAGAAATTACATCTTTCTGCTTAGGAGAGTCAGGATATGGTATCATCTCCAAAGGGCTGGAGAATAGGTTAAAATGAGGTCCAAAGAGCCCAAAACAAGGTCTCTAGATTTTGCACACACAGCTCTACAGATGTTGGTGTGGTATCCCTCCTGGTGCAAGAAGGTTAACCACAGGTGCGTGGGCTTCCTTCCTCTCCACTCCAAATACTCATACACAGAAAGCCATGTGTGCAAAGACTATCCCCCCAAAAAAACCCATCAGAGACAAGACAGGATTTGCAGATGGGGGTTCTCACACTAGGGTGGATTTTAGTCACAGAAATCCTCTCACCTAGAAGGAGCCATCAGAGATTTGCCTGGCCAACAACTCACTGGAAGGTATCCCATCTCTGTCACTGAAAATTTTCTAGTAAAAACCTATGGCTTCTTGGTGTGCCATTGTCAAAAAAAAGGGGGGTTTCCATATGATTTATACATCTCCTCTTAGGGTTTGATTATCTCCCCCCACCTTTCCTTTACTCAATCTCTTCTCCTGACCTCTTTTAGGCCTTTCCACCCCCCAGAAATCTGTTTAACTTTTTTTTTCTTTTTTTTTGAGGTAGGGTCTCTCTCTAGCCCAGGCTGACCTGGAATTCACTATATAGTCTAGGGTGGCCTCGAATTTGTGGTGATCCTCCTTCCTCTGCTTCCCAAGTGCTGGAATTAAAGGCATGAGCCACCACACCCAGCTGTTTAACACTTTTTAAAATATTCACTGGGATCTGAGGATGGAGCTCAGTTGGTAAGTGCTCGTCTAGCAAACACAAAGCTCAGGGTTCAGTCCTTAGAACTTCATAAACTTAAAACGGTAGTGCATGCCTCTAATCCTAGTGTTAAGCAGGAGGTTCAGGAGTTCAAGTGCATCCTTGACTACAAAGTGAGTTTGAGTTCAGCCTGGGATACATGATATTGTCTCAAAAAATGCTTCCTGGCCTGATGAGATTATTCAGTGGTTAAGAGTCCTTTCCTGGCACATGCCTTTAATCCCAGCACTTGGGAGGCAGAGGTAGGAGGATCACCACGAGTTCGAAGCCACCCTGAGATTACATAGTGAATTCCAGGTCAGCCTGAGATAGAGTGAGGAGGACTGACAAACAGGTCAGTGTGTCCTTCCAGGTGAGAAGGACTTCTGTGACTGAAGTCGACTTTCTTCCAGAATTCCTAGGTCCGACCTTTACCTACTTACCCCCACCTTGTCTCTGGTGTTTGGAGGTCTAATTATTTCCACTCAAGGCTTTCTATTCCTGAAACAGAGCCTTCCTTTCCTTCCCTCCACATCTTAGCCTTCCTGCCCCTGTCAGGACACTGCACCAAAATGTGTGATGGTTTGTTTATCCACAAAATCAGGAGATTCCTTTTTTTTTTTTTTTTTGGTCACTATGCTCAGATTTTTACCCCCAGCCCTCGGGAGATGATGTCTTTTTTTTTTGTTGTTGTTGATTATTTATTTATTTATTTATTTGAGAGCGACAGACATAGAGAGAAAGACTGATAGAGGGAGAGAGAGAGAATGGGCGCGCCAGGGCTTCCAGCCTCTGCAAACGAACTCCAGACGCGTGCGCCCCCTTGTGCATCTGGCTAACGTGGGACCTGGGGAACCGAGCCTAGAACCTGGGTCCATAGGCTTCACAGGCAAGCGCTTAACCTCTAAGCCATCTCTCCAGCCCAGGAGATGATGTCTTTTCCTGACCCTCCTGACCAGAAATAAGTGAAATATTTCTGTTGGAGTTTTAGATACCTGTATTACCGATTTCCCAGTGCTCCAATCTTCAGCCTTCTCCCCAGTTGCTCACTAAGAAAAAGCTGCCCTCAGTGCACAGCTAAGAGAAAGGAGAGTGTAGGAAGAAACTCCTGGGTAGCCACTTCTCCAGGGTTTTTTTGGATTTTTTTTCTTTTTCTTTTTGGCTTCCTTCTGCAACCTTCTTTATACATTTACTTTAGAGTAGGAATCTTGAGGAAATAGTTTGGTATTTTCCACCCAGAAGGTTTTGTTGTAACTTGATAGCAGGATGGGCTGAGGTGAGCTATGCCGCAGGTGAAACAGGACCCCCACAGAACACTCCAGAATATAAGAGAAGTGAGAGTCCTTGATTATTTTGTCACATCATCATCAAGTTTATTTATTTGAGTGGTTCCGGGGAATCTAACCTAGGACCTTGGAATGCTGGAATTACAGTTTTGTAGCACCATGCCCATGCATGCTGGGCGAGTGGTCTGTCACTGAGCTATATCACAATCACTCTTCCAAATTTAAATTTAATTTAAATTATTTTATTGTTTGTTTGTCAAGGTAGGGTCTCACTCTAGCCCAGGCTGACCTGAAACTCACTCTGTAGTCCCAGGCTGGCCTTGAACTCACAACGATCCTCCTACCTCGGCTTCCCGAGTGGTGGGATTAAAGGCGTGTGTTACCACGCCCTGCACAATGTTTTATATACAATAAATATTCAAGACAATGTCTACCATGGTACCTTTCATCTTATAAATATTCAGTTTGGGTATGTTGAATTAACTTTTCTGAATTCATTGTTCTGGGGTTATATCTAAAATAAGCAAAGAGAAGGCTGTCTTGAGCCGATAGACCATAGAGAGAGTCATTCTCTTTTGCCCTGCCTGTGGTGCAGAACATGGTTGGAGAAAAGCTTCTGCTTGTTTGCTTCCTCGCATTCCTAGTGAGAGAATGATCTTTGGTTTGTTTCCCTACTGATTGTTTGCAATGTGTTGATGATAATTGTTCATATTTGGTCCCATGGCTTGACCCTCATAATTTTTTTTATATTTTATTTTTATTTATTTATTTATTTGACACAGAGAAAGAGAGAGAGAGAATGGGCGGGCCAGGGCCTCCAGCCACTGCAAACAAACTCCAGACACATGCACCCCCTTATGCATCTGGCTAATGTGGGTCCTGGGGAATCGAACCTGCGTCCTTTGGCTTTGCAGGCAAATGTCTTAAATGCTAAGCCATCCCTCCAGCCCAGACCCTGGGAATCCTACGCAGGAAGCAGGCTGAAGTTCTTCCTGGCTGGATGAGGGTATGCCAGCCATCATCCTTCAACATGTAAGAAGACCCCAGGCCTAGAAGCAAAGAGAGGATGTAAAGAGAACACACTTCAGCAGCAGCTGCAAGCTGCATTCTCTAATAAAACTGTAACAGCAATTATGTGACCATTGTATGTTAATTTCCTTTGGGATTGGCATCTAGTTCTCAATTAGCTTGAAAGTAAGAGACCAGGAAGACAGGAGATTAGGCTCACACAGAACCCACAATAGCTAGCATCATCCTTCTGGGCCAATGTTGGAAGTTGTTAAGAGACACTCAAGGGCTAGAGAGATTGCTTAGTGGTTAAGGCGCTTTTGTACAAAGCCTAAGGACTCAGGGTCAGTTCTCCAGGTCCCATGTAAGCCAGACGCACATGGTGGAGCATGCGTCTGGAGTTCGTTTGAAGTGGCTAGAGACCCTGGTGTGTTCACTCTCTCTCTGTCTCAAATAAAAATAAATAAATAATTTTTTTTTTTCAAAAAGCACTCAAGTAGGAGCAAGCGGGGGGGGGTGCCACAATCAACAAGAAAAAGCAGGAATGGTTCCTATGAACTTCTTTCCTGCCACATGCCAGTCACTGCTGTGGTGGCAGTGTTGACATCTCCCCCTTGCTTGTAGGAAACAAGCTCGGAGTGACCATCTGAAGGAGTGTCAGAATGGGGACTTGGGATCCAATTCTGGGACTCAAAATGCTGAGCTTTTCCTACCATGTTCCAATAGCACTCCTGTGAGCCAACTACAGCTGCTCAGGGTGCCTTACATTCCGTAAATGGGTACAAGAAACTAATTAGAAAAGCAGGAAAATATTTTTGAAATGTTTCTTTTCTTTATCCTTTTCTCTTTCTCCCTTTTTTCTCTTTCTCTCTTTCTTCCCTCCCTCCTTCCCTCTGTCTTTCCCTTCCTTCCTTCCCTCCTTCCTTCCTTCCTTCCTTCCTTCCTTCCTTCCTTCCTTCCTTCCTTCCTTCCTTCCTTCCTTCCTTCCTTCCTTCCTTCCTTGTTTTTATAAGTAGGGTCTCATTACATAGCCCAGGCTTGATCTTCTGGTCTCAGCTTCCCAAATGCTGGAATTACACTCATGTATCACCATGCCCAGTCAACAATTTTTTTAAAACAATTTTTATGGCAGGTTCAAGACATAAAAAAATGGTGAATTCATATTTAAATTCTTCTTTATCCTTAATCATTATGGACAAAATGATTAGATGCCTAAGACTCTGTCAGGCCACCCTCAGTTTACCTAGGTTCCGTCAGACATATCTGCATGCTTATCATGAACCTTGGTTTAACTGCCATTCCTAGAGAATTGTTTAATCCCGCTCTTCAAGGAAATAAGCAGCTGTAACACACATAGACCCGGGCAGTTTACTAAAAGGCTATTTTGCTCTATTTTCTTTATGAGAAAGGACTAGTTTGACATCTCATCTCAGAAATCTATATTCATGATGTGGCTTTGTCCTATCTAATGTAATGCTCTGGAATCTTCAAAATATTGGAGTTGAGTAAATGAAATTACTCAAGCCACATTCCATGTAACAAATGTCTGGTAGAGAATATAAGGGTCACTGTTAGTATCCTTTGGCATCTGTGCTACTCTGAGATGGGTAGACTGGGCACAGATACCCAGTTCATTATGATTCTTTCAGAATGAAGGAAGATATCACTTAAAAAATATATATACATATACATATATTTATATTTATTTATTTGCAAAGATAGAGAGAGAGAGAGCCTCCAGCCACTGCAAATGAACTCCAGATGCATGTGCCACTTTGCACATCTGGCTTTACATGAGGTACTGGGGAATCAAACCCAGTTGTCAGTCTTTGTAGGCAAGCACCTTAACTGCTGAGGCATCTCTTCAGCCCAATGTTGCTTTTTATTTGTAAAGATTGGTATTCTGTTTCATTTATTTATTTAGTTAGTTATTTGCAAGGAGAGAGGGAGAGAGAGAGAGAGAGAGAGGAAGAGAACCAGGGTCTCTAGCCACTGCAAACCAACTCCAGATGCATGCCCCATTTTGTGCATCTGACTTTATGTGGGTAGTGGGGAATCGAACCTGGGTTGTTAGGCTTTGCAGGCAAGTGCCTTAACCACCGACCAATCTCTCCAGCCCCTGTTTCAATTTTTATTAACTTTTTTCCTAGAGTTTAAAATTTTTTTGTTGTTGTTATTTATTCATTTGAGAGAGACAGACAGAGAGAGAAAGAGGCAGAGAGAGAGAGAGAGAATGGGGGCGTCAGGGCCTCCAGCCACTGCAAACGAACTCCAGACGCATGCGCCCCCTTCTGCATCTGGCTAATGTGGGTCCTGGGGAATGGAGCCTCGAACCAGGGTCCTTAGGCTTCACAGGCAAGCACTTAACCGCTAAGCCATCTCTCCAGCCCTTTTTCTAGTTTTTTTGAGGTAGGGTCTCTCTAGTTCAAGCTGACCTGCGAGTCCCTATGTAGTCTCAGGGTGGCCTTGAACTCAGGGTGATTCTCCTGCCACTGCCTCCCGAGGGCTGGGATTAAAGGCATGTGCCACCATGCCCAGGCTGTGTGTAGATTTTCATTCCAACTCAAATGTTAAAGAACTGGAGTGCGGTTCTGGTTTTATGACAATTCATAAAGGTCACCTTGGTAGACTCTTCCCTTTCTTAATGAAGTTGGACAAAACAAAGCTTCTGAAAGGCTCATACAAGGTTCGGAGAAGGTCAGGTAGCTGGAACCAGGTCTTTCTTTGGTCTCCCTGTTGCACATGCGCCCTGGTGGGTTGAGGACAATGATGGCTTCTGACATATGCCCTTCCCATTCCAGGGAAGAGCTGTCACCATCGCATCACAAGTCACCTTTGTTAATGCCTCCTTTGCTTTATTTTGCTCCCGAAAGCATATATTAACGTGGCCATGGGTCCGAAACTCAGAGGGCAAGACCTGAGAGTTCACCTTAGTCCACCGAGACGAGCTCAGGCTTCCTTAGCAGCTCGGGTTATAAGGCAGCCCAGCCCTGTCTAACACTGAGGCATTCTCCCGTTTATCTGAGAAGCACATCTGGATGGCCTGCCAGGAGCACTCTGTCGCGCTCTGAGGACACTGAGGTGACCCGGACACTGTTTTGGTTCCAGGGCAGGAAGGAGAGAGGAGCGCATATAAGTAAGTTAACTGACCGTGCCTCGGGCTGTGCGTTCAAATGCAGCTAGATCTTCCGGCGGAGGCCCTTGTATGCGGAGAAGCCGTCAGACGTGCCTCTCTAGCTGCTGTCAGAGGATTTCCCATGGGCTAGACCCTTACTTTACATGACTGGCGTCTTAGCCGGCTTCCCACAGCAGTGACAAGATACCTAAGAATGTCAGCTTCCACGGAGGAAGCTCATGGTTTCCCAAGTTCCACTCAGCCATCAGCTGGCTGCTTTGCTCTGAGCGTGGGCCAGCAGGAGTATGGACAGGAGGCAGCCTGCTAGCCTACGACTGGGGGAAGCACAAAGAGACAGAGGAGGAGACAGAGTTCTGATACCCCTCAAGGGTGCACCCGCAGTGACTTCATTCTCTTCCACTAGTTCTCATGCTCTAAAGGTTCTGCCACTTTTTTTTTCTTTTTAAATATTTATTTTATTTTATTTATTTATTAGAGACAGAGAGGGAGAGAGAGTGAGAATAGGCCTGCCAGGGCCTCTGGCCACTGCAAACAAACTCCACACACATGTGCCACCATGTGCATCTGGCCTACATGGGACCTGGAGAATTGAACCTGGGTCCTTCGGCTTCGCAGGCATGCGCCTTAACCGCTAAGCCATCCCTCCAGCCCTCCACCACCTTTAATAGCAGTGCAACCTGGCAATCAACCCTTTAGCACATGGGCCTCTTGAGGACATGAAAACCCAAACCATCCCAGTCCTTTCATTATCCTGGTCCCGATCAGTGCTGGAGACAGAACATGGAGCTACGCTTCTCTCCACCTCTGGGATGGGCCAAACTGACCTCTTCTGTCCTATCCACCTGCATCCTTGAGCTGCTCTTTTGGAACGGAAATGATGTTTTTGGTAGTTTTCTCTTTTTATAAGCTGTAAGCTACTGAGAGCTTGAACCCTTGTGTCTGACACTGTGGTGTTATGCATAAGACATCTAATAAATTTTTGTAGAAATGCTCATTGAAGTGATATGTTAATAATATATATGTATGCATTCTGGTTTTTAAAAATATTTTTCATTTATTTGAGAGACAGAGAGAGTGAGAAAGAGGCAGAGAGACAGAGAGAGAAGAGAGAATGGGCACACCAGGGCCTCTAGCCACTGTAAACGTGCTCCAGACACATGTGCCATCTTGTGCATCTGACTTATGAGGGTACTGGGAAATTGAACCTGAGTTCTTAGGTTTTGCAGGCATGTGCCTTAACCACTAAGCCATCTCTCCAGTTCCTGTATTTGTTTTTTTGAGGTAGGGTCTTGCTGTAGCTCAGGCTGACCTGCAATTCACTATGTAGTCTAAGGGTGGCCTTGAACTCATCCTCCTACCTCTGCCTCCTGAGGGCTGGGATTAAAGGCATGTGCCACCATGCCCAACTGATAATAATATATTTTGTTAACATATTTCCATCCGTATTGTGCTATTATGTACCAATAATGTATCATCACAACACATTCTTTTTTTATCATATTTATTTATTTATTTATTAGAGACAGAAGGACAGAGGGCGAGAGAGAGAGAGAATGGGTGTGCCAGGGTCTCTAGCCACTGCAAACAAACTCCAGATACATGCGCCATGATGTGCATCTGGCTAACGTGGGATCTGGAGAATCGAACCTTGGTTCTTAGGCTTTGCAGGCAAGTGCCTTAACCACTAAGCAATCTCTCCAGACCTACAACACATTTGTACACATACTATGATCAGTGTGATTTCAGAGGTTCAAGTCCTGAGATCCTTAATGAATCACCAAGCCCCTATTGTGGCTTCACATTCCAAGTTGATGATGGCTCCTTTGATAATTATTTCTTTTCTTGAGATGGGTCAGGGTAGATTCACTTCAGCAAGCAGAGGTTAGGAACACCTGAATTTCTCTGGTAACCACAGAAACCATGGAGGTGCTGGTGGAGAATGAATATTATCATCCCACTAACAAAACCCAATGTCATTGCCTGGCAGGGATTGAATGGCCCCTTCCTGTCTTTGAGAATCTACTGGTCCTCTTGGGGTTCCTAGATGTAAGTAGCATGTTTACTTATTTATTTATTTGAGAAAGAGAAAGAGAGAGAGAGAAAAAATGGGCACGCCAGGGCATCCAGCCACTCTAAGCGAACTCCAGACGCATGAACCACCTTGTGCATCTGGCTTACATGGGTCCTTGGATAATTGAACCTGGGTCCTTTGGCTTTGGAGGCAAATGCCTTAACCACCAAGCCATCTCTCCAGTCTCTCTCTCTCTCTCTTTCTCTCTTTTTAAAATTTGTATTTATTTGTAAGCAGAGAGAGTGAGTGAGAAAGAGAGAAGAGAGAGACTGAAGGGGAGAGAGACAGTATGGGTGTACCAGGACCACTTGCTAGTGTAAACAAATTCCAGGTGCATGTGCCATTTGTGCATCTGGCTTTACATGGATGCCGGGAAATTGAACCTGGACTGTCAGGCTCCGCAAGCAGGTCAAGTACCTGTAACCACTGAGCCATCTCTCCAGCCCCGGCGTGGTGCATTCTATGAATATTTCCCTACCTAAGGTGAGGTGGGTGACTGATGTTCCCCTGAGTCCCAAGCATGTGACAAGTCTAGTCTCCTGTTTTCCTTTGCTGAGATGAAAAGGCCCCACCATCTGCCATTTGCATAACGTGTATGTGTGCGCTTTTGCAGCTTAGAACTTATTTCCTGTTTCTACAAATAAGTGCTTGTTACAATAAAACTGAAATGCCAGAAAAAGAGACACAACCTACTTTAAGGTCACTGCTGCCTCTCAGCAAGGGTGTTTAAAAATAACCCACAGTCTGCCAAGTGCTCACAGATCTCATGGAGTTAGTGCCATCCAGGATGGCCGTGTGTGTGTGTGTGTGTGTGTGTGTGTGTGTGTGTGTACTTGTGTATTACTGAAGGGAATGAAGGGGAGGTGATTCTCACAACAGGCCTGGCATCTGGCTCAAGCTTCCCTCACTGACGGTGAAATCAGGTCAGCCAGGTTGGCCCTTTGCTGGACCAGTTTTGCCATCAGTTTCCAGACAAAGCAGCTAAGGACTTGAAGTTATGGGGGGCTGAGATTGGTAAGAATGTCGGGGTGTGATTGCTGAGCGGGGCTCTGGGCAGATCGCTGGGGTCTCGGGAGCTTCTCCGGCAGTGTTGCCCCGCAGGATCATGGTTCTTTGCAAGCAATCTCGGAGATGAGTTTTTCCAGTAATTTCTCAGCTATGTGACACCGATCAGACCTTCAGATTTTCATTCCACTGAGGGACCAAGTCTGTGGCTCCAAATATGGCCTCTTCCAGGGATGGCGGGATATCACTAGGGGGTCACATTCTGAAATAGAGGAGTGGGGTTCTGACTGCATCAACAAGCTAGCGGCCCAGCCTCCAGGACACATGCCCTTGTAAGGAAATGTGTTATCTGTCTGTGTTCTGGGGAGCCCCCTCCACTCTAAGGAATAAGGGTGTCTCTAGCACCGGAGAACTAGGGTTGTGGTCTCCCCCAGCTGGGGCATCCACACGAGCACACCCCTCATTGCCTTCCTCCAAGTATGCTTAAGTACTCATGCCCAAATATTTTTGGTTTCTTCACTTCCACTTTAAGCTTCCTTCACGAGGCTGGACTAGCTAAATTTATGAATGCTCTTCAGCGGCTGCTGCTCCCCACAGTCTCTGGTTCTAAGCAGTGCCCGGAAACCAAACAGTTTGAGCATTGGTGACTAAGACAATAAGACATGTGTTTGCTTGGAACCAAACAAACAAGCCATTTCTAAGAGGCATGTGTAACACTCCCTATTCTTAAATTCAGTTCTATCAAACACCATGTGTGGAGAGGTAAGCGGAGGTCAGCACCATGTGGGTGGTGGAATTTCAACAAATGATTTTCATCTGATGAAGCATAAAAGGAGCAGGAAAATTAGAAAGGCAATTTAGAAGACTTTTCTTAAGACAAGATAAAATAGGTCAAAACATTCTCCCTCAAGGCAGTGTTCCTGTGGAGCCAGAGATTGTGGAATTAACTCCTGGGATCTACTTTGTTTGACTCCAGACGCAGGTGTCGCTAGAAAGAGGCAGCTTTGGGAGGCTAGGTGCAAACCCAGCTCTCCAGAAGCCGTGTTCATTTGTCACTTGGACTCTTGGTGAGTTATGAAGAGGAAGGCAAGCCCGGACCGACGTGATGGGTGAAATTCAGGCCTCAGTTATATCCTGATGTGCCGGTCAGTTGCTAGTCAACCACCAATTGGAGCTTAAATGTCCCATAACGGCCCATGTATTCAAAGCTTCATTTTGAGTGTGGCACCAGCAGGAGTTGGTGGAACTTTAAGAAGGTGGCACCTACTGGGAGACGTTTAAGTCACTAGACGCATCTGAATCAGCTCATTCCACATGACCTGGCCTGTTACATCCCAGCTGCCAGCTGACCTCAGATAGAGGAGTGAGCCCATCTCAGATCATTTGAGGTCTCGTTCTGGGCAGCAGAACTACATGGGTGAAATGACTTGTGAACGAGAACTGAAGTTTTTCTACAAGCTTATATTGTATGCAATATTTTATTTGCTTTTGTTTTGTTTTGTTTTTCAAGGTAGGGTCTCACTCTCGCTCAGGCGGACCTGGAATTCACTATGTAGTCTCGTGGTGGCCTTGAACTCCTGGCGATCCTCCTACCTCTGCCTCCCGAGTGCTGGGATTAAAGGCGTGCGCCACCACACCCGGCTCTGAATTTGTTTTTAAAGCCACTGAATTTGGGGGTGGTTTGCTACCCAGCAATGCCTGACCAGAGAAGTTATCTACCACACGGGCATTGCTCCTCCACAGACATGGCGCTTATCTCCTCTGAGCAGCTCTGTGTTAGTCAGCTTTAGCGCACAGCACTGTTAATGAAGACCCAAGACAAGCAATTTATAAAGAGAAAAGGGTTGCTTTTTGGATCACAGTTTTGAGGGTTTAAGGGCGTGTTGGCTGAAGGCTGTGGTGAGGCTGTACCTCCATGATGTGAGCCCTTGGCTCGGGGTTAGAAAGCAGAAGCAGAAGGCTGGGCGGCGGCCCACGTCTTTACTCCAGCGCTCAGGCGACAGGGGTAGGAGGATCGCTGTGAGTGAGACGCCAGCCTGGGACTACATAGTAAAATAAAAAAGAAAGAAAAGAGGGCTGGAGAGATGGCTTAGCGGTTAAGCGCTTGCCTGTGAAGCCTAAGGACCCCGGTTCGAGGCTCGGTTCCCCAGGACCCACGTTAGCCAGATGCACAAGGGGGCGCACGCATCTGGAGCTCGTTTGCAGAGGCTGGAAGCCCTGGCGCACCCATTCTCTCTCTCTCCCTCTATCTGTCTTTCTCTCTGTGTCTCTCGCTCTCAAATAAATAAATAAAAAATTAAAAAAAAAAAAAAAGAAAAGCAAAAGAAGGAAAGGACAAAGTTCCTTATGGGCCTCCAGATATATCCATTCAATAATTTAAAGACCTTACATTAGATCTCAGTATCCTAAAAGTCCTGACACCTCCCACCAGGACTACACTGGAGACCAGGCCTTGAATACATGGGCTTTGGGGGGAGGGGAGGCAGTCAAGCTCCAAATTATAAAAGCCATTTTGAAAAACGAAAGCATTGTTTTAGCTGTATCAAATCAAAAATTAAAACTGGATTTCAAGCCTATCTTTACCTTGCATAGTAAAATAATCTACTTGATTATGCTGAAAACCAGTGTTACATTTCATATCATTTGGGTATGCTGAATCTGCATGGTACACATCAGAAAGAAGAAACTAGGCTTGGAGAGATGGCTCAGTAGTTAAAGTGTTTGCCTACAAAGCCTAACAACTGGGGTTCAATTCCCCAGTAACCATATAAAGCCAGACGCACAAAGGGGTACAAGCATGTGGTGTTCATTTGCAGTGGCTGGAGGCCCTGGTGCGCCCATTCTCTCTCTGCCTCTCTGCTCACAAATAAATAAATAAATAAATAAATAAATAAATAAATAAATAAACTTAAAAAGAAGAAGAAGAAACTACAGCTAGGGATCGATCTGATGATGTAGTTGACACAGCACAAATACCCTCTGAAAGTTGATTTTACTTTCAAAGTAGTATTTGAAAACACCAGGGTTAAACTTTACAAAAGCAGCATCAAGCAACCTTGCTTGCAGTCTAAGGGTGGACTTCGCCCATAGATATTTGGAGAAGGTTACGTTCTACATCTCAACCAGCTTTGGCTGATCAAACTAGGGGTGTCATTCTGGTGTGGCTGCATGAGCCTGGGACGCTGCAGTTTCTTCCCAGGGATCACCAGGCCACAGTGTTCACGCCCATCTTCCCAGACGCCTCCATTCCTTGCCTGCTCCTGGCTCCGCAGCAGCAAAGTGTACCGAATCTCTCTCACTTCCAATGTTAAGACATTGTTCAAAATGACCCCTCGCAAAAGACTCGGGATCGTTCAGGGAACGGGTCTCAACCAACAGCAATTTCGTCAGGCTGCTGAAAATTTTCCAAAAAAAAAGTATTCTTGAAAAAAATTACAAGCTTCGAGTCGGGAGTGAGAATTCCCCAACCATACCTCACCCTGCCGGTTTTGCTCTATTTCCTCAAAAATTATTTAATTAACAACACATTGTAGATCCCACCCTCCAGAGCACCCCCAGAGATTTGTTCTTGATTCATTCTAATCTGCCCCTCCCCTGGGGTAAAGAATCAGTGTCCAGATTTCCTACCACAAACACAAGGATGTGGCTAGCGAATCTGTCCAAAGCTGTACTAAAATCCTTGTATGCTGTGGCTGGATCTGTAATGCTCTGTCTGCATTACGATAGTTCCAGCAACAAGTCTTTCTCCTGTCCGTGCAGAATGCCAGCTCTCTCATGGCCATCTGCCTAGAGAGCAGCGTTATGAATAACCCAAGGTCACGGAGTATGGGCTGAGCACTGAGGCTTCTGTTAGCCATTTCAGAAGCCCAATTTGAGAGGACTCTGTGCATCCAGGTCGGTCTAGTGTGTCCTGGGGAATAGCACATGATGAAACCCAGGTCTGCTTCAAGACTGAATGGGGGGTTCCCCCTCTCAGCATGAAGGGAACATTTCGAATGTGTGCAAATAGCGCCAGAGCCAATTGGAAAGTGCCACACACGGAGGGCGGCAGATAAGCAAGTCCTCTTTACGAAAGGTGGACAAGGTCAAAGAGAATGTGCAGGCTTCCGGAGAGCTCTGGGCAGCCTTCTCAGAGGAGGTGACACCTTGCAAGCAGCATGGAGGGTGACGTTAACTGCAGCAGGCTGTCTTTGGGGGCCTGAGACCTGGCCTCTGATTGGATCTTGGAACTACCTGATCTCCTGCCTACTTCTCCTTGCAGGGAATGCTGGGGCCACAGGAGTCCTTTGGTTGGGGGGTGGGGGGCAGTGAGCTCTGCCCGGTGGCGGTAGGCAGCGAGAAGGAAAAATGTCATCAAGCTTTGCTTCTGGTGGTACATCTTTTTTAATTTTTTTGAGGCAAGCCCAACAGACTGCCTTTTTTCCCCCCATTTTTATTTATCTTTTATTTTAGAGAGACAGAGAAAGAGAGAGAGAGAGAGAGAACAGGCCCACCAGGGCCTCCAGCCACTGCAAACGAACTCCAGACGTGTGTGCCCCCTTGTGTATCTGGCTAACGTGGGTCCTGGGGAATCAAGCCTCGAACTGGGGTTCTTAGGCTTCACAGGCAAGCGCTTAACCGCTAAGCCATCTCTCCAGTCTCAGACTGCCTTTTTTTTTTTATGAGAGAGAGAGAGAGAGGACACCAGGGCTTCCAGCCACTGCAATTGAAAGCCAGGCGTGTGCACGCCCCTGTGCACATGTGCAACTTTGAGCACTTGTGTCACTGTGCGCCTGGCTTACTTGGGACACGGGGAGGCAAACGTGAGTCCTTAGGCTGGGCAGGCAAGCACCTTAACCACTGAGCCATCTCTCCAGCCCCTGGTGGTGTATCTTTGAGGGAGCGCACAAGCTCAGGCCGTGGCAGGTGGAGAACAGGCCGCAAAGGTTCTGGTAGTTCTCTTGTAGTAGAAACGCCCGGCGCTGTCCCTGGGCACTTACTCTGCCCCAGGCCTTACGTATGCAGCTCTGCTATCGGCTACTCCCCCATTCACATGATAAGGCAAAGGAACACCTTACAATGATGCTGGGACCAGGGGCCAGGTGGCCACGACTATTTTACTCCAAAGCTGATGTGCCAGGTCCATACCAGTAAAACCCTCCTTTTTTTTTTTTTAATGCCTATGTCCATTTAGTGAAACAAAGCGGTTGTTTAACCCTAGGGCCTAGAACCTCCCTGGCCCTGGACTTTTGGCCAGGTTTTCAGTACCAAGCGTGCATTCCCTCCTATGGAGCAGATCTTGAATCCAGTCAGAAAGCGGATGCTCCTCCCGTGATAGTCATGGCACTGCTGCGCCAGTGGGCGTAGCTTGCCTGGCAGGTGTGTTGTGTAGCACGCACAGTGCACGGCTGGGTAAGAGTGCTGACAACTTGTCTTCTGCAGCGGCCTGCGTAGTCCTTTCCAGCACGGTGACGGCGAGGCAGCAGCGGGGAAGCTTCCAGCTCAATTCCAGCTTGATTTCTGCGTGCCCCACAACCGAAACATACATTGTATTCAGCAGTAGGGTTCCACTATCTACTTTTGGTTGGCAACCAAGAGTAGGGGTAATAGCCTGTAGTGTTTGGGGGGGCCTTAGAGACTTCCCTGTCCAATAACTTAACACAGACGTATCGCACCTCTGGCCCTGGGGGTGTTTTTTTTTTTTGTTTGTTTGTTTGTTTTTGTTTTTTTTTTGGTAAGCTATGGCTTCTGGGATCAGCATATCCACCCACACAGGGTTCTTCCATTCAAAGTCTTTTATTTTATTTTATTTTCAGATGAGCTTTCAAAGTTGTAGTTTTCCAGAGCCGGAGAGAATGCTCAGTAGTTAAAGGTGCTTGCTTGCAAAGCCTGAGGGCCTGGATTCAATTCTCCAGGACCCATATAAGGCCAGACACAGAAAGTGGTACCTGAGTCTCAAGTTTGCTTGCAGTGCCAATGTGCCCATTCTCTCCTATCTCTCTTTGTCTCTCAAATGAATAATAAGTTCTTTTTTTATATAAAGTAGGTTTCCAGGGCTAGAAAGGTGGCTCAGCAGTTAAGATGCTTGCCTGTGAAGCCTAAGGACCCATCCGTGTTCAACTCTCCAGATGCCACATAAGCCAGATTCACAGTGACACAGTGCACAAGGAGGCGCACATGTCTCGAGTTCGAGTGTGGGGCAGAGGCACGGGTGTCATCTTCTTATTGTCAGCGCATCTGTCGTAACCCTACCATCTGTCCCTGTCCCAGAACTTGGGCTGCATGCCATCATCTTTATCCCACTGCTGATGTTCAAGTTTTGCCTCCTTGTTGCCTGGTCTATAAGGCTGGTAATGCTCCATGGGTCATTATCCTCAAGAATGTGTGCACTCATACTTGGGCTGCAAGGCCACTGAGAAATCATGCTGGAACTGAGCTGAGAACCTCCTCCATGTAGACCAGCTGACAGACAGCTGGAAGAAGCCATTCTGCATGCAGTTCAATGGGAGAGAGAGACACCACCAGCGAAGATACTCAACAGTGGACACTGCAAGCCTTATATTTGGCCAGCCAGACCAAATGAGCCAACGGGTGCAATAGTGGCACGTCTGTCATGGTGGAAACCAACTGCCCTCCAATTGGACTGGAGGCCCGCTCCATGGGGGGGAACACATCCCTGATACTGAAAACTTAAAACAGGGGTAGTCATGAGCCCTAGGGGTGTAACGTCTGCTGCTGTCTGGCTAAATGTATACAATATGCTTAGTAAACTAAGCACTTCTCTTAATGTTCATACTCTTATATTAATGCTGCTCTCACTTTTGGTAGAGAATCTTCTCTTTTCAGATGGCAGTGACCTTGGGATGACTCAAAAGGCAACATGGTGCTGGAAAGAAGTGGCAGGAGTGCTCAGCACTGCAATATCTCTACCACCCCTTCCAAGGCTCAGTGTTATTGAGGAAGAGGTGGAGGAAAGAGCCAAAGGAAGGGTAGGACCCCTTACAACATGTTCTCCCCAGACATAAAATGGCCTGGATATCCATGACCTCACAGTGCCTGACACTACCTATACAAGACCATCATAAGAGGAGGAAAAGATCACGACATCAAAATAAAAGAGAGACTGACTGAGATGGGGAGAGGATATGATGGAGAATGGAGTTTCAAAGGAGAAAGTGGGGAGAGGGAGGGCATTATACGGGATATTGTTTCTAATCATGGAAGTTGTTAATAAAAAAACTATAAAAACAATAAACTCAAAAAACAAATAAAATAAAATAAAATAAAAAAAGAAAGTCAAAGGATAGAGAGAATTATCAGTAATGTTTTTCTTCAGTGAGGTAAGATTCATACAAAGCAGAATTGACCCTTTAAAAGTGTACAGTGTCATGGCACTTAGAATATTCATTATATTGCACAACATGATAAAGTGCAAATATTTTCATTACTTAAAAAATAAAATAAGCGAGGCTGGACATGGTGGTGCACGCCTTTAATCCCAGTACTCGGGAGGCAGAGATAGGAGGATTGCCATGAGTTCGAGGCCACCCTGAGACTCCATAGTGAATTCCAGGTCAGCCTGGGCTAGAGCTAGACCCTACCTTGAAAAACCAAACTAATGATAATAATAAAATAAATAAAAATAAATAAATAAAAAGCACCCTGGGTGTGGTGGCACATACCTTTAATTCCAGCACTCAGGAGGCAAAGGTAGGAGGATCACTGTGATTTCAAGGCCTGCCTGAGACTACAGAGTGAATTTCAGGTTGGCCCTGCCAGACCTTACCTCAAATAAAATAAAATAAAATAATAAAATAAAATATAAATAAAAAGCCTCAACTGTGATCCTGGGTGGTTTTCAGCAAAAAAATGCGAAGGTAATTAAGCCCCTACCTTCTAAAGTGCCCCAGGCCATGAGCAAGAGGCACGGAAGAGGGACAGGAAACAGTGAGCAAAGTTGGTAAAGTGCTTGCTACTCAAGTGTGAGGACCTGCTTGGATCCCCAGTACTCCTGTCTGCCCCCCCCCCCCCCCACGTGAGGAGTATCTTGAAAGCAACAGAGAATTGTTTCACCACCTCATTAGTCAGGGCAGGGTTAGGACAAGTTTGAAATGGCTGAAAAGAATGAAAGAATGTGACATTTTCGAAACTTCAGATATCTCAGGACAAATTGATGCCTATATATTACTTGATTAACAAAAAATATCATGATTAGCCAGGTGTGGTGGCGCACACCTTTAATCCCAGCACTTGGAAGGCAGAGGTAGAAGGATCGCCATGAGTTCAAGGCCACCCTGAGACTACAGAGTGAATTCCAGGTCAGCCTGGACTAGAGTGAGACCCTACCTCGAAAAACAACAACAAACAACAAATCATGATTATCAGGTCAGCCTTCTTGGTAGAGTCAGTTTCACTTTTATTAAAATACTTACTCATGGGCTGGGGAGATGGCTTTGTGGTTAAGGTGCTTGCCTGCAAAGCCAAAGGACCTAGGTTCAATCCTTCAGGACCCACATAAGCCAGATGCACAAGAGGCTGCATGCATCTGGAGTTTGTCTGCAGCAGCTGGAGGCCTGGCAAACCCATTCTCTCTCTCTCTCTGCTTCTTTCTCTATCTCTCAAAATAAATAAAAATATTTTAAAAAATAGTTATTCACTTATGAGTACACCAAGGTCTCTTGTTGCTACAAACAAATGCCCTTCCAGCTTTACGTGGGTAGATGGGGAATTGAACCCTAGGCCAACAGACTTTGCAAGTCAGCACCTATAACTGCTGAGCCGTCTCTCCAGACCCCTTTCCAGCCATATGTGTCTTGGGGGACAAGTGGAGTGATTCTGGACTCATAGAGGAATATGACAAGGTATCCTAAAGGAGGAAACTAAGGATTATGCCTAGCCGGGCGAGGTGGCTCATGCCTTTAATCCTCATACTTGGGAGGCAGGTAGGAAGATCTCTGTGAGTTCGAGGCCCGCCTGGGACTACATAGTGAATTCCATGTCAGCCTGGCTAAAGCAAAACACTACCTCGATAACCCAAAATAAATAAATAAATAAACAAATAAATAAAATAAAGAACTGTGCCTGGCCAGATAACAGCTGGGGGCTGGGCAGCGTGTGTCCTCTCAGGAGCTGCAGCCACAGTTCCTGAGGCAGAGTTAGAACTGAGGCTTGGGAGGAACCTTGACACCTAACAGATGTTTTAAAACAGAAATTGAGTCAAGCAGTGGAGCTATGGATAGCAATCAAGCCCTTGTCCCTGATTATTTTTATGCCAAGCTAATTTTAAATGCTCTATTTCCATCTACTTCTGTAGAGACTGGTGAGACTTCCATCCATCTGTGGCTCTAGCATTTTTTTTTAAAAAATTATATTTGTAAATTTTTTACATTGCCAATTAAAATCTTAAGAAACCATATTTACACCACAGATGCCTCAGACAACCACTTTTCAGTCCTCTCCAGTACAAGCTTATTTCTCTCCAAGGATGTGAAGATTTAAACACACGCATTCCACGATGCACTCTCCTTTCTTTGAGTTTCTTTCTTTTTTTTTTTCTGAATACTACCACTTTCTAATTGGACTTTCAGGTTTTATGCCACATAAAAACACAGACGTTTCTACATAAGGGAATGAGCGAGGAAGGGGGAGGGGAGAGTCAAAGAGGAAGACTGACAGGATCCAGGAGCAGCGGGGAGGGGAACTTTCCAGAGGATTTTACAGGCAGTCAATGTAAACATGAAAGCCTGGAAAAGGTGAACTCGTGACCTGCTGGAAATCCTGTCTAAGAGCAAACCTGGAATCTGTAAGCCTGAAACAGACCCTTTCATCCTGTAAGCTGCTTCTGGCTGGGTGTTGGTCCCAGCAAGTAGAAAGGAACTACAGCCAATTCTTTACCCAATATGAAAAGTTACAAATTTAGCATTTGGGTACAATTTAGTCATAAGTTTTAAACATCTCATTTCCTCAAAAGAGGAAACAAAATCCTTGTTTGGAAGCCATTTTGCAAGCATGGTCAGGAGCAGAGCAGTATCTAAGGGAATCTTACTTCTGAGAATCACATGTTTGCTTTAAGGCATTGACATTTTGACATTAAAAGTTTAGCCAGTTGTGGTTTACACATGAGTGTGTGTTTCTTATCTTTCACATGCTCTGTCCTTTTTCCTAGGTCCAAAATTTCCCTTAAACAAACCACACAATTTGTGTTTTCTCCCTAAACAGACTCAGTAATTTATAATTTATCCTTCTTGAATCTGTTTTTATCAATTCTTTGTTAAAAAAAAATAGGATGGGGGAGCGCTGAAAAGATGTCTTAGTGGTTAATAGCATTTGCCTGCAAAACCAAAGGATCTGGGTTGGATTCTCCAGGACCCATGTAAGCCAGATGCACAAGGGGGCGCATGCATCTGGAAGTCATTTGCAGTGGCTGGAGGCCTTGGCGTTCCCATTTCTCTCTCTCTCTTTCAAATAAATAAATAAATAATATTTTTTTTAAAAAAAGAAAAAAATAGGATGGGATCTAAAACTGGGGTTCATAAATTTGGGGACCCCTCTGAACCCCCAAACCCCTCACCAGTAGTACCTCTAGTCACTGTCAGGGAACCATCTGTTAGGCTTTGGGGTCAAGGTAGAGGCACCAAGACAAACCCTCAGTTGAGTTTAAGACTTTATTTTCATTTCAAGAAGACAGGGGGATCTGAAGCCATAGGGAAAGAGGCATCTGACCTGGAGAAAAGAGATAGAGATAGAGATAGAGATAGAGATAGAGATAGAGATAGAGATAGAGATAGAGATAGAGATAGATAGATACGGGGGGGGGGGGGGAGAGAGAGAGAGAGAGGGAGGGAGGGAGAGGGAGAGAGAGAGAGCGGCTGTGCCAGGGAAAGAGCAAGAGGGAACTAGAGAGTGAGAGAGGGCCAGACAGAGGGTTTTATGGGAAGAGGAGGGAAACTGTTGCGGTCAGTTTTGCATTGGTGGGACAAACACCCAACCAAAGGCAGCTTATGGAAGAAAAGTGTTTATTTTAGGCTTCCAGAATTGGGGAGCACCACCAACAGTGGAAGATGCTGGTTCACTTGAATATGCATTGCAGCCCAGACACCACCAACCCCAGTGACAGACTTCTTCCCCAGGAGGGCTCTGCCCCTGCCCCCCGAAACTCAAGTTGCAAGCCTGGGTCTATGTGTGGGGCCATACATTCAAACCCTCATAGAAACTGTGAGGGAGGGGCACTGAGTGATGTGTTGAGATAGGGGTTGGGGTGAGGAGGCATTCCCTCTTCTCAGAGGTATCTTCAATTACTGTAAGGGGGTTCCCAGAACCCCAAACCTTGATTGAGTATGGCTAGACAGGAGGTTGAGAGCTTCCCTTATACTCACACCCTGCTGTAAGCCTTCGATGCTATCCGATGACAGCCTAGGCTTTTAGGTTGGGGAAGCTGTTAGGGGATCTGTTTGCACATTTCCAAGGATTTTTGTAATAGCCACAGGATGTTGGTCAGACACAGAGTTGAATGATAACTGGCCATCAAAAGGGCTAACAGAGCTCAAGATGGTTTGACTATGGAACGGCCACATTCCCTATCTCTCCAAATTGCAATTTTAATCAGTCAAATTAGCCTTGCAGGATGTTTGAAGTAGGTGTCCCTGGTTTCCTGAATCGCTGGTCACACTCTCCCATCTCCCAGCAAGAGCGGGGTCTCTTCCTGTAGAGAAGCAACTCTGCTGCTCCGGCAAATCCAGCTCCCCAGACGTCTCCCCGGATTTACGGAGCTTTACAGAGGATCTGTTCAGTGTCATCTGGGTTAAACATTTCATGACAGAATCCGTTTTCTTTGGCAGTTTCTCTACTTTATCTGATCACAAACTCTTTTTAAAATTTTACTTTACACACCAGTGAGGCAGGAGATTTGATCATACATCACCTAGAAGTGCTGCAAGAATTTCTGTTCGGTGCATGGTACAGGCAATCCATCCCAGAGAGCCATGCTCCGCGTTACATAGATCTAAGCATTACCGGGATTCTAGATGTCTCTGGTGAATCTTTTGTTAAGTCACTCTCCTGGAAAGCACAGGAATAGGGGCTGGGATCCAGGAGATTTTTCTTTCTTTTTTAAATTTATATATTTTGATTTATCTATGAGAGAGAGAGAACCAGAAGATATTTCAAAATAGACCTCCCTTATCTTTCCCTTCATAACAAGCAGATGCCAGGGCTGGTGTGTTCTGAGGCTCAGAGCTCTCCACCCATCTCCCCTCTCCCCCTCCCAACTGGTCATGCTCTAAGTAGACCTGGGAGCTTTGCCTTGTTATGGTAATTGAGATTTCAAAGACAGTTGTCTTTCCCCCTCCGGGTAAACTCACACTAGTTCTTAGGTCTTCCTACTATTATGGTAATTGACTAAGCCTTTCTGGCCCTGAGCTGAGAGGGAAAACAACCTTCTTCTCCTCCTACCTCTTGTTCAAAGCCTCACTTTCCCAAAAAAAGATTCAACAGGGTTCCAGCCAGCCCGGCTACTGCAGGCTCCTGTCACCCTCCACCTGTCCTACCCCTGAAAAAACAAAAAACAAAAAAAACTACATCCCATGCAACACAATAAAAATCTTCCCTCTTTCCCTACCAACACCAAAGGACTTAAACACATCTCTCTCCTTCTGTTAGGTGATTGGGAGTCCCCGTCTGCCTTCCTCTTTTGAATATATATTTTATTTATTTATTTGAGAAAGAGGGAGGGAAAGAGAGAATGGGCATGTCAGGGCCTCCAGCCACTGCAAACGAACTCCTGATGCATGCGCCCCCTGGTGTACCTGGCTTTTGTGGGTCCTGGGGAATCGAGGAATCGAACCTGGGTCCTTTGGCTTTGCAGGCAAACATCTTAACCACGAAACCATCTCTCCAGTCCCCTCTACCTTCCTCTTTTACTCCTGCTTCAGAGTCCTTTTACCTCTCACTCCACACCTCCTCACCACTCTCTCACTTAAAATAAAACCTTAGCTGGGTGTGGTGGTGCACGCCTTTAATCCCAGCCTCTGGAAGGCAGAGGTAAAATCACCATGAGTTCGAGCCTACCCTGAAACTACAGAGTAAGTTCCAAGGTCAGCCTGGGCTACAGCAAAACCCTACCTCGAAAAACCAAAGTAAATAAATAAATAAGTAAATAAAGTAAAACAAAACCTTGGGTCCAAGAAAACTGTCAGAGTCCTCTATTGCGAACCCGAAACTTGAAAAATATGTCCCCCAAAAGTTAGTGCATTGAACGCTTAATCTCAAGACTTCTAAGTGGATAGTATTTGCAGATGGGGCCTGGTGGGAGTAACTGGTGATGGAGATAAGAGCATGGTACTTTCCTTATGCAGGTGCAGATAGTTTAGAGAGTGTGGAAAAGAGGGGCTGGAAACAGCCTTTGTAGTGGATTTCCTCAGATTCAGCTATGTAAAGGGGAAGGCCGGATGGGTCTGCAGATCCAAAGGGCAGGCTCCAGGGCCAGCCTGCCTGGGCAGTAAAGCCCACTATCTAGGTAGTGTGGTAGGCTATGGGCAACAAGGGGGCACTGCAGCTGATACAGGTGAGTCTCGATCAGACACAAGCTCCATTTCTGCCAAGGCAGTTTGGCATCGACTTCCTCTTCGGGCTTCCGTTCCTAACCGAAACGGTTTAGGAGAAGAAGAGAAGCCAGCTTTCTCCTGAGCCTCCTACGGCGTTGTGACGGATTCCACAGCTAGAGGTCTGGCCATCTTCTCTCAGAGTGCTTTAGTCCCTGGTGGCCCATTGGCAGATCAAGAATGTTACAAGTGATGGAGCATTGGGACTGGGGCAATAAGCACGTACCAAGAAGCAACAGCACAAGCAACCTCACCTTACGTTATCTCTGGGGAGAGCGTGACCAGAACATCAAACGCTGTTGTGCTAAGTGGATTACAGATCTGTGTACTTCTGTGTCAGCACAGCCCAGACAAGGCCCTATCCCCGCCAGGTAAGCCAGTGATTTAGAACAACCAGAGGCAGAGGGACGAGGAGAAAAGAAGACTCAGGAGGAAGCTAGCTTCTTTTAGGTAGTTTCAGTGTGAACAGAAGCCCAAAGAGAACTAGGCCTTGGCTGGAGGAGAACCTGGGTCTAATCCAGTTTCAGACACCATGGCTGCAGCGCCCCCTGCTGCCGCCACAGAGTAGCACACTGCCTGGGTGGGCAGGGCTTTGGGTCAGTTCCTTGAATCTGCAAACCCTTCAGGCCTTTCCCTTACATACCTGAGTCTGATGAAAGAATCCATTTTTACTTTATTTTATTTTTATTGATTTATTTGTTTTTTTGAGGTAGGGTCTCACTCTGGCTCAGGCTGACCTGGAATTCACTATGTAGTCTCAGGGTGGCCTCGAACTCATGGCGATCCTCCTACCTCTGCCTCCAAGTGTTGGGATTAAAGGCGTGTACCACTATGTCTGGCTTCTTTTTATTTTAATAAGACTTGTTTTTATTTATTAGAAACAGAGAGAGGAGTGGGAGAGACAGACAGAGAGAGAAGGAGAGAATGGGAATGCCAGGGCCTTTAGCCACTGTAAATGAACTCTAGATGCATGTGTCACCATGTGCATCTGGCTTCTGTGGGACCTGGAGTCCTTAGGCTTTGCAGGCAAGTGTCTTAACCGCTAAGTCATCTCTCCAGCCTAAGAGTCCATTTTGTTTGTTTGGTTTTTGAGGTAGGGTCTCACTCTAGCCCAGGCTGACCTGGAATTCACTATGTAGTCTCAGGGTGGCCTCGAACTCATGGCGATCCTCCTACCTCTGCCTCCCGAGTGCTGGGGTCAAAGGCGTGCGCCACCACGCCCGGGTCCCAAGAATCCATTTTTAGTCGACTATGCAGGCTTATCTGTGCTGCTCTCTGCTCTGTGATCTCTGTCTGGACACATGTAAGTCTGGCTCTCTCCATCCAGCCTGGCTGGGTAGTGGAGAGCACCCCTTCCTCCTTCTCCTCCTCTTCCTTCTTCATCCTTTAAAATAATTCTTATTTGTATTTACTTATTTATTTGAGAGTGTGGGTTCAAGATTTTTGTGCCCTTGGGGCCTGCTTCTTTTTTAACGCATCTGCACAGCTCCCACTAAGTGTGCTATTGGGCACTGCCAGGCTCAGGCCGGAGCCTTCAGGAGATGGGCCTGAGCTGCCAGGCTAAGCACCCCCTGGGCTACAGGAGGCCACTCCCTCTCCAAGCCCGGGACACCTGGACGTCCTAAGACTTAGGCTTCGCTCACAGCCCTATGACCTTCGGCCAGTTGCCTAGGAAACTGCTTATATGGTAACAGCCGGCAGCCTTCACACAGCCCCTCCCCCTGCGACCCTCTTCCAGCCACCACGTGGGTCACCTGACTCTGTCCCTGTGTGCTGGAAGGAACGTTCCTAGGCAAGCTGCCTTTGAACCCACCAACCCCCTTAGGACCCTCTTCCCACTCTCTCTGAGCTGCTTATAAACCCATTTCCCTACTGAATAAACCGAGCTAACGCGGAAGTCATCTCCTGGGTGCATTTCCTGTCGCGCTCACAGTTGCTCACAACCCTGCCCTCCACGGTTGCCTGGACGCCTTTGCAGGGACCCACAGTGTGTCATTGGCCAATTCCAGCATCGATCAGAGGATGAGGAATTGGGTCATGGGTCGTCATAGTGGGAGCTCAGGAGAAGGTGAGTATGTGGATCTGTTCAAGTAGCATGTCCAAGACACTTGCCCTAAACTAGTCTAGGCCCTACATCCCATCTACTGGCATAAGTGCTTCTGTCCCTTGGAACTAAGAATGTTGACTTCCACACTGAAGAGTGACTAAATAGAAATGATTTTTTAAAAATGCTTTTATGGGAAGGGGCCTGGGGAGGTGTCTCAGTGGTTTAAAGGCACTTGCTTGCAAGCCTGCTGGTCTGGGTTCAATTCCTCAGCACCCATGGAAAGCTGGATGGAGCAAGTGGTGCCTGCTGGTGTGCATTTGCAGCAAGAGACCCTGGCATGCCCATCCCACCCCACATGGATAAATAAATAAATAAAATCAGAGAAAAATGGTTGGTTTTGTGGGGTTGAAAAGGATGACAGACGTTTTTACTTAAACTCAGTATTTCATCTGTAACTGAACACAACTCTTTGATATTAATTCATACTTCGGAATCCTCTTTGGGGTTTGTTTTGAATTTGGACAGAGCTCTCCCCCCAGTGTGCAGATGAATTTGCCGCTGCTGAGCGAGTCAGGAGGTGAGCCAAGACCTTTCTTCTGGAGCGAGACTCTCCCTGAAGACATGGAACATCTTCATCTTCTTACCTCTGCCAGTCAGCCCGGAAAATAAGATAGCTGGACGTCAGATTACCTGTGATGGAAGGGTGATTTCTGTTGCCAATTAGAAGGTGTCTTTGGGGACTCTTCATCTTGGATCAGACACCTGCTTCTTTTTTTTTTTTATTTAGCAAAAGAACAAAATGTAATAAATGTGAACATCAATCTGAGAGAAGTGCCTCATTAATTCTTTACTTACAAGTGAAATGGAATTAAAACAAGAAATGTTTATGGTTTAATAGGTAGAGACCAGATTAGAAGAGGCTGATGGGG
Source organism: Jaculus jaculus (assembly GCF_020740685.1). Classification (NCBI taxonomy): domain Eukaryota; kingdom Metazoa; phylum Chordata; class Mammalia; order Rodentia; family Dipodidae; genus Jaculus; species Jaculus jaculus. The sequence goes on along the minus strand of NC_059108.1, from coordinate 9,396,860 downwards.
ATATAATTTTCATTAATAAATTAGGAGAATAAATGAATTTTAAGTTTGAGTGAAGGGAATTGGCATTGCCTAGATTTGGCAGTTGAGACACCTGCTTCTTAATGTGTGGATCCAGAAATAGCTTCATGACTGCTGAACCCCAGTATGCTGTACAAACTCAAGAGCCAGTCAGCATCGAAGGGCATCTGTGTGTCCCATAGCTTGTAACCCTGTCTACTTTTATTTATTCATTTATTTGAGAGAGAGAGAGGGAGGGAGGGAGGGAGGGAGGGAGGGAGGGAGGGAGGGAGGGAGGGAGGGAGAGAATGGGAGTGCCAGGGCCTCCAGCCACTGTAGACGAACTCCAGATGTATGTGCCCTCTTGTGCATCTGGCTTACATGGGTCCTGGAGAGTCGAACTGGGATCCTTTGGCTTTGTAGGCAAACACCTTAACTGCAAAGCCATCTCTCCAGCCCCAACACTGCCTGCTTTTGTCTGTGTTCAGGTACTGAGTACGTCAGGGGGGAGTGATAACAAAGTAGGTTTGCAGGGGCCTTAGGCAACCCAAAGAAAACTTGAAGTTCAAACCAAACCCCAAGAACAGTAAAGGAAGCACTCTGCATCCACGGCCCGCTCCATCCTCTCCCCCCAACCTCCTTGTTCTGGTTTGCATAGGAAGTAGCCCCCCCCCCATCACCACTAAGCAAGACAAAAAAAGGCTCCCATCTTGAAGACCTGATCCCTAACTGGTGGCACTGCTGAGAGATGGCTGGACCACAAGGGTGCTAACCTTATCATTTGTGGATTAATCCATGGATGGGTTCAGAGACGGACGGGCTATATGAGCAGAGGGGAGTGTTTGGAGGAGACAGGTCACTGGAGGCGTGATCTAAAGGGGTCATCTTACCCCAGGCCTGTTCTTGCCAAAAGTCTCTGCTTCCCTGATTCCATATGGTTAGTAGCTTTCCTCTGCCACACCCTTCTACCATGTCACAGCCTCCCCTCAGGCCCATAGCAGTGGATCCAGCTGACCTGGGACTGAAGCCTCTGAAAACATGAGCCAAAATAAATCCTCCCTCCCTCAACTTGTTTGCTTAGGTATTTTGTCACAGCAAATGAAAGATGAACTAACTCATCCTTCCTGGGAACTTGACTTTACATTTCTGTGACTGTAGTCTTGATCTGTTCTGGGAATGCTATGGGACGATGGACATCTTTGCTTAGGGCTGGTTTTGCATCATTAGGTGAAGAGCACATAGGCTGTGTGTAGACGCTATGGATAGAGTGTTTGCATGTCTCCCCATTCATACAAGGGTAGAGCCTTCATGATGGAGTTAATGCCCTTATAAGAAGAGAGCTGGGTGCTGAAGAGATGGCTCAGAGGGTAAGGCACTTGCCTGCAAAGCCTAACGATGTGGGTTTGATTTCCCAGTATGCATACAAATCCAGATGCACAAAGTGGTGGGTTTATAGTGGCTGGAGACCCTGGCAGGCTCATTCCCTGTCTGTCCCTGCTCTGCTTACAAATAACTAAATAAAAAACTTTTTTTTTTTAATGAAGGAATAAACATGGGAGAAATAATCTTTCCCATATACAAGGTCACAGTAAGATGGTAGCCATTTGCAGATGAGGAAGCAGAACCCCATCAGACTCTCATCTTTTGGCATTTTAGTCTTTGATTTGCAGCCTCTATAGCTATGAAAAATAAATGTTTATTGTTCATAACACTAAGTCTGTGGTATCTTCTCATAGCAGCCTGCCCAGACTGAGAGGGTGGGCATGTGGGGTCTCTGGTGGGTACTGTGCTAAAACATATTTTCTAAGATCTAGGAAGCAGTTTCTGCTTGCGGTTGGTTACTCTAGGATCCTAAAAGCGATGGCTGTCTAGAAAATCACCCCAGATCTATGTAAATGTTAGATCTCCTGCTCCATTTTTGGGGCCTTTCATTCAAAATGCAGCTTGTGGAAAAGCAGCTTTGCATAAGGAATTCAGGGAGCAAACTGAGAGAAGGAAGAAGAAGAAAGCCAGTTTTCTCTGAGGACTCCAGCAGGCAGCCGGGCCTCGAGGGAAGAAGGCTAGAAATAGCTCAGCAAATAAATAAACAAGACACCCAATTAAGGAAGGTGTTAATGTTTTAAGCCAGCGTGGCCAGCTGACACACACTGGGTACCCCTCCCCTGAGGTCAAATCTGTTTATGGATAATCCCCGAATCCCTCCCCAAATTGTCTTGGACCTCAGAGGGAGGACTGACATTTCTCAGCCAAGGTGTTTTGACAGTCCTCTCATTCTACCAGGACTCAGTCCAGGGCAGTGGGCTTCCTGCGAGTTCTTCTGTCCAGTCTTGCAGTAAGTCCTGCTGAGTGAAATGGGCGGGCAGAGGCCTGAGTGGCTCGGCCTGCCTTCCTGCCTGCCTGTCCTCTAAGTGGGGCGAGCAGTGATTTTCCGCACTTGGAAACCTCCCTCAGTCTATCCCTGAGGGCAAGAACAGATCTGTCCATGTTCCAATGACTAGGCCTGGCAAGAGGGGCCCTGCTGTCGTGGGCCTTTGCTGTAGAGGACCTACATGGTAAAATTAATTACCTAATTAACTAACTAAATAAATAAAATCAAAACCCCTCATGAAAGAACACAATCGCCTCTCTCCCTCAGCTCTCAGCACTGTTCTGGTTAGAGGATCCTAAATATTCACTCCCAAGACTTTAACACAGCCGCTCGGACCCTAGGGAGACACTTCACCCTCCCATTCCATGCCCACAGATCAAAGGGCGGGGGGCACTGGTGCCAATATTTGTGACACCAGAGAATCTATTTCTTCAGAGCAGGAATTGAGCTGCATAAAAACCAAACCCAAAACTTGTCAAATCCTTCCCCACAGCATAAATGCAATCGTTTCTTGCCTAGCAGATCCCATTTCCTTGGATGCCAACACCTGTCTATTCCTTCTTCCGTGTACACAGTGCCCTGGGTACAAGAAGATACCAGGAAGTTCTCGTAAATTTATGTAGTTAGGTTGAAACTTCACCTAAGCACAGCCGAGCCTTACCTTCAGTCTGACGAGGTGGATGTTGCTGGAATTGCACATGGTATTATTTTCATGACGTTTAATGAGACACAATTACTCTTTCAAAGATGTAAAAAAAAGGGCTGGAGGGATGACTCAGCCATTAAGGCATTTGCCTGAAAAGCCAAAGGGCCCAGGTTCTATTCCCTAGGACCCACGTAAGCCAGATGCACAAGGGGGCACAGGCATCTGGAGTTCATTTGCAGTGGCTGGAGGCCCCGGTGTGCCCATTCCCTCTCTCTCTCCACCTCTTTCTCTGTTAAATAAATAAATAAATAAATAAATAAATAAATAAATAAATAAATAAATAAATAAAAAAAAACATAAAACCTCATCTTAAAAAAAACTACCCTCTTTTTTTTTAAAGATGTAAAAAAATTGCAGCTCTGCTTAAATGCTATTCACTTTCGCTTTTCATGTCCATGAATTTTAATCTGCTTGCTTCTGGATTTTTTATAAATAACTTTGTGAATTTTAGGGGGAAATACCCCTTGTGAAAACACAAATCCATTTTGTTTTATTTCTGGGAAGAAATCTCGCCAAATGTTGCTTATTTTTAACACAATTTTATGTTTTTCAATCCTTTGAATTATTTAGCTTGAGTGGGTTGTTATACATAGAAGATGTGTGACTACAGAGCTCAGAAGAAAATAAAGAAAAAAAAAGCCCAGCAGAAAAATATTCAAGGTGACCATGTGCTTAAATTCTAAAGAACTTGAAACAATAGAATTCACCCTGTATCTGGTGATTAAGAGCTACTTAATGATTAGAGACAAATATGACCCATTCTTTACTTACTAAGATTTTATTACCAATTAAGCAAGACAATACTATAATAAAATTGATTATTCAAAACAGGTCAATAAGATCCCTAAACACATATACCTTTTCACTCTAAGAAGATTTAATTACTACTCAGAACAATAATTGTGCAAAAGGCTTTTTGTGTGTGTGTGCACTTGAGTCCTATATATGCCTGGGTTGTCCTGGTGTAATGGGGTGCTTAGAGTCCAGGAAAGTCCTTGAACCCCAGTCCCTAGATTCATTTCTAATTTTAACCAAAGAATTGAATAAAAAAGACTGAGAACAATTACTAAATTATTATATTTATTGAGGGAAGTACAGAGCCCAGGAAAGGCACCCACATGGCTAGAGATCCCATATGGAGGGCCTGGGAAAAACATGGAAGGAGGAGAGAGGAAAGAAAGTTCTAGGAGCTCCTGCCATGTGGGGAGCTGGAGGGGGTAAAGAATCCTTGTGGGGAGAACATCATGCTGTCATGCCGGTCAACCTGGCTAGGCCCAGGTCCAGCCAAGAACAAAAAACTCACCCACAGCTGGAAGTTTCTGAGTGGTCAGAGAGCCTGCCCTCCCCTTGCAAAGGTATTTATAACCTTATAATGGTGGGCTGTCTTCCGGCTCAGGTGAACCAGAGGGACCACTTGTGGGTTAGGACTAGGGCCTATCTCAGGAGGAGGTTAGCCCTGGCACCACGTTTCTGGGGCTAAAGTTGACCAACCACAGTGTTTAAATCCTATGAAAGACCTCCCTCCCTGGAGGGTCCTGGTTGTTTGTGGAGAAACAGGTCTAGGGAAGTAGGCAAGAGATAAAATAGTCAGATCATGTTTGATTTCTAACAAGTTCAGACTTTCCTGCCTTTTTTTTTTTTTTTTTTTTTTACCTTCAGGAGTCCAATCACCCTAACTGTACGCCCTCTCACTGAGTCCTCTAGGTCCTAGTGAACATACCTACTTTGCGTGAGGTCAATGGGCACTGACTCCCATAGCTTCAACTGTCTGTCACTAGGGCCACACATCGTTGGAGCAGGCTGAATTAAGTAGGAAGGAAGAAAAGACTGAAGAGTTTTTTTTTCCCTCAACCCACTGGTTGGGAATTTTCAGAGCACTTCTCCCAAGTTTGCCCCAGTTTACTTCTAATGGAGAATACCAGGGGAGGGTCTTTGGGGTCATCAGCCTTGTTTCCTGAGGAGAATCGTCTGGTTTGATAGAAAAGGGTGATAGAGATTAGGAGAAAGGTAGCTGTCTTTTGTAGGTAACTAAAGACATAGGCCCAGGACTGGAGCGATGGCTTAGCGGTTAAAGCACTTGCCTATGAAGAACTGAACTCACGTTGAATTCTCCAGGTCCCATGTAAGCCGACACACAGTGACACATGCATGCAAAATCATACATGTGCACAAGGGGGCACAGTGGCTGAAGGTTCTGGAGCACCCATTCTCTCTCTCTCTCTCTCTCTCTCTCTCTCTGCCTCTTTCTCCCTCTCTCTCAACATAAATTTTAAAAATAAACCTGAAAAAGAGATACTGGCCTAAAATAACATAGCCATCAACCTGCCCTAGCAACACTGAAGGGAAATTCCAATCCAAACCTAAACTCGCTTCATCAAGATGGAGATCAGGGGCAGCTCTCTGTCTTACGTCCTGGTTCTTCCTCCCTGTAGGAATTTTTGGTAGGTTATTTTCCCACTGGTGGAAACCCACATTGTTTTATTTATTTATTTATTTATTTATTTATTTATGTTTTTCGAGGTAGGGTCTCACCCTAGCCCAGGCTGACCTGGAACTCACTATGTAGTCTCAGGGTGGCCTTGAACTCATGGCGATTCTCCTACCTCTGGCCCCCTAGTGCTGGGATTAAAGGCGTGTGCACCACCACACCCAGCCAAACCCGCATTCTTTTGTCTAACCCACCAGCCTATCAGGAGCCTCCCACATACATTCAAAGTAACCAGTCCAGTTCATCTTGATTTGATGCCTAACTTACATTCTCAAAGGTATAAGAAACCCCATCCAAGTCACCACACGGTTACCTGCTTGGGACCCTTCCCAACTTCGTAGCTTTCTGCTTAACTTTCTTTTCTAAACAAGATGCCTGTAACTGGCCCTTCTGCAGTGTCTGCACGTGTCAACTCTTTGAGAGTCACAAGGTATTGAGCTCAGGAACTTGAGAAATTTTAATGGCTATTGACCATCTGGCACCCTAACCCCTGAGCTACATCTGTTTAGAGCCAAGAGAGGCTATGTCACTCTCAAAACCAGTAACACGGGGGTTCTACCAGTACCAGATACTCCTTTAGGCTGTCAGGGTTAGGGTTCTACTGAGAGACTTTGGGGTCCCACTAAAGAGTGGCCTCAACCGGGGTCCCTGAGTTTGTCTTCAACTATTTTCCCACACACCTGTGCACCTTGAGGTCAGTCCAGAAGGAATCAAGACCCTCTCCTGGCTAGCATTCTAGATTCCACATGGGGTCTGAGGATCAACCAGGGAGCATTCTGGGGATTCATTCAACTCTTTTGAAATTATAGCCGCTCTAGTTACATTTATACGGCTGACAGGCGCCCGGAGTAGTTCTGAGAGGCTTCAGCTGTAAGCACAGGTAAAAAGGTGGCTTCTGAGCTAACTTCCTCTTCTTCCAATCTTGGCTGGGATCTCCAAAATGTGTTACCAGTTTTCACCTCAAGTTCTCTGTCACTGCATTGCGATGAATGCTGAGCAAGGAGAGTTGAAGGGCAAGCCATCAAAGTTTATTGAGAGTGAAAGGAGAGCTCTCCCTGATGGAGAGGGATCCAGGAGGCATGGGTGGCCAACGCAGTGTTCAAGTCAGGGGTTTTTATGCACTGAGGTAGGGTCTGTCCTAAGTCTCTATGAAAGTGGGTGTGGAGCTGGGATGAGTTTATATGTAGATAGTGGGCTTGAAAGACGGCTCAGTGGTTAAGGCAGTTGCCTGAGAAGTCTAATGACCCATGTGTGACTCTCCAGGTGCCACATAAGCCAGATGCACAAGGTGACATCAGCTCAGGAGGTCGCACATGTGCACAAAGCGGTGCACGTGTCTGAGTTTGACTGCAGTGGATGGAGGCCCTGGCATGCCAATTCTCTCTCTCTCTCATAAAAAAATTTAAAAACGTAAATAGAGGACCTTCATAGGTTGGCAGGTCAGGGAGAAGATCGTAGACCCAGAAAGAGGCCACTGGTGAAAAAAAAAAGGCCTGACAGAAACTCTTAGTAGAAGGAAGAACCAGGAAGTAAAGAGGCGGAGGGCTGCCCACGATTGCCATCTTGAGCGGGCTGGGACTGGAGTTGAGTTGCAGAGTCTTGCCAGGGCAGGTTGCTGTCGGAGTTCTCCTGGGTATGTGTTCCTAAGTAGCTACCTACAAAAGAAGGCCACCGCACTCCTGATTTCTGTCACTGCCTTCTGGCTCCAGCTGCTTGCTTTCCCTCTCCTTGAATCTGCCATGAAAAGCAACTGCAGGGCATGTGGACATAGCCCCAGCCTCTTAAGGAGCAGTGTCTATGACTGAAAAAACAAAACAAAACAAAAATCCCAGCTGTGGGAAACACTGGGAGTGGGGAACAAGCCCAACTTGTTCTTGGCATGTGGAGCGCGTGTGTGTGTGGGGGGGGGCGGGGGAAGAGGTCTTGTGGAACCGAGTCCTGAACCTGTGGGATCTGACTCTAACGCCAAGTGAGTATGACCGAGTTGAACAGAACTGGATGGCCTATGCACTGCAGAATGCCCAGATAATACGGGGGGACCCCTCACATCCGATGGCAGGAGTGCTGTGTTGAGGATAAACATTTTGGCTTGTTTTGTTTTTGTTTTTTTTTTTTTAATTTCCTTTACATCTCTTACAACATTGTTTATATCCTTTAAGAGCTCATTGTAGGGACTAGGAACATGGCTCTATGGCTAAAGGCACTTGTTTGGAAAGCTTGCTGGCTGTGGCTCAGTTCCCCAGATCCCATGTAAAGGCAGGCAGGTATGTTTGTTTGTAGCAGCAAGAAACCCTAGCTGCATTCATACCCATGCACAAGTAAGATTTTTTATTATTATTTATTTTATTTATTATTATTTTTATTTATTATTATTATTTTTTAAAATTTATTTTTGCTTATTTATTTGAGAGCAACAGACAGAGAGAAAGAGGCAGATAGAGAGAGAGAATGGGCACGCCAGGGCCTCCAGCCACTGCAAAGGAACTCCAGATGTGTGCGCCCCCTTGTGCATCTGGCTAACGTGGGTCCTGGGGAATCGAGCCTCGAACCAGGGTCCTTAGGCTTCACAGGCAAGTGCTTAACCACTAAGCCTTCTCTCCAGCCACCCACTCCCTTTTTTTTAAAGGAACTTAGTGTGTTGAGTGTTTCTCAGAACAGTAACAAGTTCCTAGACCAGCAAGCATTGGTGCCACTTGGAAACTTGTTAGGAATGCAAATTGTGATTACTATGGCATCAGAAACCCTGGGGGTGGAGAAGGGGGAGCAGGAATCTGCCCTTAACTAATTCATATCCCCAAGGGTGTATCCCCTGAGGGAAAATTCCAGGTGATTCTAAATGCAGGCTCGAGTCACAGAACTGGTTTAAGGGGGAAGAGGGAAGGAAAACACCAGTGTAAGGTTAAGTGTGAAACTAGAGCCGTGTGGGACAGGAGCGGGAAAAGTGTCTGGTCTGGTGGTGAGAGGCAAAAGGGATCCAACCTCCCTCCACCACGGGTCTTGGAGCAGGAAACAGAGGTATGAATGGCTGCAGGCAGACAAAACCTTGCTATAGTCAAGCCCTGCTCCCCTTGGATCAATGCCGCCAAGAAGGACAGGAGCGTAGGAGTCCGGGCCCCTTTCCCTGAGAGTGAATACAGGAGCCCTAGCTGCTGTCCCGAGCTTCATCATCTTATTTTAAAAGCCTTATTACACTGCTTCTCTGCTATTGCCATGGTAACAAAGGAACTGGACCAGCTGTCTCTTGGCAGGCTCACCCTTCCGCTTCCCAAGTTGGCCCGTTCTCTTGGTTTCTTCCCCATGATTTTCGCCTCATTGGCGTGTCCATGAATCAGGGCTCACCTGGGTCTACATAAAACTCTGAATGCAGACTCCAACTCGCTGGCCGCTGTCAGGAGAAGAGAGCCGCAGGAAGACTGGCCTTACGTTTGCTCCGGGGCTGCCGGGCCCTCTTGGTGGCCCTGGAGCTGCTCTCAGGAGCTGGCCCTGCTCCAACGGGACCCTCGACCATGGAGATCCATGCCCCGGCTTTGATGGAATCCACTCGCTTCTCTCTGGGTCCTGGCTGCCACTTTGACCGGACCCCTTTTGGCTGGTATCCCGAAGTCTGCCTAGGGTTCAGTGCTATTGTATTGCTTGACAGCAGTCCCCCAGTTGGTACCCTGCCACCGGCAACCACTCAGGGCCGTCACTCCCTTTGCACCCTCTTGATCAGTGGGCTGCTGCCACCGATGCCACCAAGTCCATTTTTCATTAGAATCGTACTCCCATTAAACAAAACCCTACTGGTTTGTTCATCCTTTGCACCTGTCAGTCCACTCAATTCTTCCTGGCAGGAAGAAGAATCAACCACTGCAGTGAGATCCAGTGGAAATCACCCGGAGGGAGAGGGCAGAACATCCCAGGGGCGGTGTGGGAGCCACCGGGACAATGAGGAGGGAATCCTGCGTGCTGTAGGCAGAAGCAAAGCACGTTGATTTGGATAAGCGCAGGAAGTTCATGGTGCACAGGTGTTTATTTTTATTTTTTAATTTTTATTTATTTATTTGCAAGCAGAGAGAGAGAGAGAGACAGAAGACAGACAGAGAGAATGGGTGCACCAGGGCCTCCAGCCACTGCGAACATGGGCTCCAGATGCATGCGCCACTGTGTGCATCTGGCTTTCCATGGCAGGGAAATTGCACTTAGGTTGTTAGGCTTTGCAGGCAAGTGTCTTAACCACTGAGGCATCTCTCCAGCCCTAAAGGTTTTGTTTTTCTTTTAACACACACACACACACACACACACACACACACACACACACACACACACACACCAGGGCCCTTAGTGGAGTGTCCGTCTGTCCTTTTGGTGGTATATTCAAACCCTTATTATTACTTTGCCCTTTTCAATAAAATTCCTTGCTGCTTAACAAATAAATTAGTAAAACCAGGGTGCACACAATGGCATTGGGTCCTTCTAGTTGAAGAGGAAAAGTCGAGTCGCGAGCTTCATCCTGTTTATGACTTAGTCCGAGTTTCCTTTGGACACTGTCACTCTCTAACACGTAACTGTCTGCACATAAGGCTGCTAGAGACAAGGGCACCTTACAGTCCCTTGTATGTCAGCATGCCCTGAAGTCGCTAGTCTACATGCCAGTCACATGGCTGGCATACAGTTAGACAGGTAGGCATGGGTCCTGCCTTTCTCACATTTGCTGGATTGTTCGCATTGCATTGTTTTAGTTTTGTTTTTTAAATTTCAGGGCCTCTAGCCACTGCAAATGAACTCCAAATGCATGTGCCACTTTGTGCATCTGGCTTTCTGCGGACACTGGGGGAATTGAACCTGGATCCTTAGGCTTTGCAGGCAAGTGCCTTAACCACTGAGCTATCTCTCCAATCCTGCTAGTTTCATTTTGATGTATGAATGTTGAGTACTGCCGAACTCAAGCGTGTCTATATCCTTATATATATATTTTTTCTCTATTTTTGACTTGTTAGCTAGAGGTTTTTGTTTGTTTGTTTTAGAAGTTGCTCTAAGTTTTGCAACATACAGCTTTAACTTATCAAGCATACCTTCAAAAAAGTTATTATTTTTTGTATAGCTTCAGCAAAGTATAACAGTATGTGTCCATCATCCATTTTAATTCCAGTTATGTTTTAAACCCCACACTCCATCTTCAGCTGAAGCAGTGATTTGTTTTTGTTAGGTGTTCAAACAGATATTTAAAATTTGAGGAAAATTACATTTTCCATGTACCTACATATTTATATGCCCCATGATTCTGTATTATTTTGTGAAAAATCAGCCCTCTTTCCAAAGGCATTTTCCTTTTGCCTGAAAAGAAAGCCAGCTTCCATTAATGCTTCTGACGATCCTTGTCTGCTGTGATCTCTGTTTCTGGTTGCCTGAAAAAGTCTTCTTGTTTGCAGACATTTTTGTTGAAGGCGGAAGTTTTCCTGATGTCTCTTCTTTCAGCCAATTTGCATAATCTCTGGTGAGAAATTTGCAGCTTGCCCCCCTCCGTGTGTAATGCTCTATCTTCCAGCTGCTCTGGAGGTTTTTGTCTTCGTTGTTTGTTTAAAGCAGTTTGACTAGGAGGCGCCTCGCTCTTGTTATTTATTTTTTTTTTCTTGCGCTTGGAATCTGTTAAGAATCTGTCATCTGTGGACTGTAAGTTTCCATCAGATTCAGACATTTCTAAAAGAAAGGGCATCATTTCTTTGGATAATGTCTTCTGTCCCTCTTGCTCTGTTCTCCCTGCCCCTGAGGAACTCCATTTATATTGTTCTTTTATGGTATTAGATCATGTATCCCCCACCCTCCGATGGGCCTGGGTCTTTCCATTCTGTCTCTTTTAAACTATTTCTATCATTATGTTTCCAAATTCATCATTGTTTCCTTTGCAGTATTTAAGTTGCTGGGGCTCTCATCAAGTGGGATTTATTTTCACCTAAGTTATACAGATGGACCCCAGTCAGAATAGTGTGAAATGTGATTTTCCTTTTTTTACTTTGCGATAGTATGAAACTGATATGCATTTTACAGAAATCATGCATCAAGTATTAATTTTCTTGTAATTTTTTTTTATAATAACAGAGTCAGAGCAAGTGAAAGAGACAGAAAGAGAATCGGCAGGCCAGAGCCTCCAGCCACTGCAATCAAACTCCAGATGAGTGCGCCCCCTTGTGTTCATGTGCAACCTTGCATCACCTTGTGCTTCTGGCTTACGTGGGATCTGTAGAGTCAAGCATGGGTCCTTAGGCTTCACAGACAAGTGCTTTAACCGCTAAGCCATCTCTCCAGCTCACAGTTACTGAATTTTGGCCATTCTTGAGCTATTGGTATGTAATACCATATCCCTGTTGGCGTGTGGGGCAGAGGCAACAAGCCATGGCTCTCGGTAACCATGAAGGAAAAAAACTGATTCGCTACCCTGCGTCCTGTGTTGCTGAGCTAGGGTGTTTGGTGGCTAGCTGGGTGAAATGTATTTGGATCTGTGATATTTCAGACTTAAGATGGGTTTATTGGAACATAAATTTGTCATAAATCAAGGCACATCTATAACATAATATTTTTCATCTGTAAAAGTTTGATTTGAGGCCTTTTGTCTAAGCTTCTCTTTATTTAATTTTTTTCATTTATTGGAGAGAGAGAGAGAGGGACAGAGAGAAAGAGAATGGGCATGCCAGGGCCTCTAGCCACTGCAAAAAGACTCCAGACACGTGTGCCACCTTGTACATGTGGCTTACATGGGTATTAGGGAATTGGGAATAGAACCTGGGTCCTTTGGCTTCACAGGCAAGTGCCTTAACCACTAAGAAATCTCTCCAGCCCTTTTCTTCAATTTTTTTTTTAATGAAAGAAGTATGATAATATAAGTTTGAACATCACTGTGCTAATTCTGCTATGTGTGTCCTTTAAGATTATTATATATATGTACATATATATATTTGATTTTTATTTAAGTTATATGATGTTTCCTGCTTTTCTGCATTCCTGATAATTTTCAATATTTTATTTTTATTTATTTATTTCAGAGGGAGAGAAAGAAGGAGAGAGAGAAGAATGGGCATGCCAGGGCCTCCAGCCACTGCAAAGGAACTCCAGATTCATGCACCACCTTGTGTATCTGGCTTATGTGGGTCCTGGGGAATCGAGCCTGGGTCCTTTGGCTTTTCAGGCACGTGCTTTAACCACTAAGCCATCTCTCCAGCCCCATTCCTGACAATTTTAAACAAAAAAAAGTCAAGCCTTGTAAACTTTATGCTTTTGTATATTGTTCAGTTCTGTTCTGAAAAGGAATTTAATCATTTTAAGACAAGCTTTTAAGTTGATTTTGGGCAGGGTCAGTGTGATCTCATGGCTAAGGTACGAGCCACCCCAGTGCTGCATGCATCATGGGATCTTCCCATCCCGAGGTTACAACAAACTATCCTCAGCCCTTTGAGACAATTTTTTATTTCCCAGAAACTCTTCAAAGTAAGCACCGACTACATAAGGTTGAAAGGACTGCTTTGATCAATCACCTTTTCTTGCTGAGACAGCCAAAGGTGTGTTTTGATGTCCCCAGACCTTTCTGAGGCTTCCTTTAGGGGGAGTTCTGTCGCAGGGCTGGATTTGTCTAGTGATATATGCACAGAATGTGGGGCACTGCTATTGATAGCTCTCAGGACGGGGGTCTTATTTCCCCAGGGGCTTTTGTGACAGAGAGAGAGAGAGAGAGTGAGCGAGAGCAAGCGAGAGAGAGAGCAATGGAGCAACGAGTATGCTGTGGCCAGTGGCCAGAGATGGTGAGTACCTGGAATATGCGAGAAGGAGGGCGATGAAAACTTGATTCGCTAGAGCTTGGGGGGCGGAATGCTGAAGGTGCAAGAACACCTGCTGGTCGCCTGTGTGCAGTGCTTGCTCAGTCTCTCTCTCTCTCTCTCTCTCTCTCTCTCTCTCTCTCTCTCTCTCTCTCTCTCTCTCCCTCTCTCTCTCGGTAGGTGGTGAATGGGTACTTAGGAAGATTGCAAGAACTAATGAACAACCCTGCTAACATCTGCCTTGGCGGGTCCCTGACACCTCTCAGTCACTGTAGAGGGGGTCAACACGAGGGTCTTGCAGGCCACTTCTAGCCTGGCTTTGTGGGGCTTCTGCTGCTGATTGGAGCCAAGGGAGAAAAGAACGTTCTCTCATAATAAGCGTCTCAAGTAAGAATCCGCGTGGCGACAATAGAGTAAAAATAGACCGGGCCTTGCCCTGCCCCCTGCTGATGTTACCCTCTGTCATGGAGAAGCTCCCTGAGGTGTCTGCAGCCAAACCCCTGATGCTCACACCTGTGTAAAGGAGCCATCAGGAGCCCCCATAAACTCACCAAAAAAACCACCGGGCGTGGTGGCGCACCCCTTTAGTCCCAGCACTCGGGAGGCTGAGGTAGGAGGATCGTCGGGGGTTCGATGCCATCCTGAGACTACGTGGTGAATTCCAGGTCAGCCTGGGCTAGAGTGAGACCTAACTCAAAACAATCAACCACAACAAAAACTCATTAAAACCCAGTCACAACTCAAAGGTAAAGCCTCTGCCTAGTTTCTGGTTCAGTGCCCTGCGGCCCACTGCTCACCGCACAGCATGCCCCAGCCCTTCCGTGTGGCCTGTGATGCAGCGTGGATTACTCTGCATTCCTCGGCGCTGGAAATTAGGCTTTGCTAGTGCGGAGATACTCCTCCAACAGTCTGTGATTTAGGAAGAGGCTATCCTACGTAGTCTTGTGCACAGCCCTCCCAACGTTCACAGCGGAGTAAATTCCCAGAGCCAGGTAGAAGTATACAGTGAGGCTAGGGGCCTGGGGTGTCCCCAACAGTCCAGTAACTATCTTTGTCTCTGTGCCCATGTCGGCTTCCCTTGGGCTTGCTGTGTCCCAGTAGATCCCTGAGCTATCAAATAGGTACCTGGAAGCCTCCTCTATAAAAACACACACAAGCCCAGACTTGCTTGCCCTTAACTCCTGATAAACACAAGCTACTCTCAAGATGAACTTGCCACTCTCGGCCTGAGGAAGGATTATATGGCATTGGATGGCACTCTCCTCTAGACCCTGTTATGAGCATGTAAAGACCAGCATATGGTCCAGGGCCAGTTTAGGATAAACAAGTTGTTTTTTTTTTTTGTGAGAGTAAAAAATGCAAAGTCAAAGCTTGTAAGCTAAACTCTGTGTGCAGTGACATAGTAGAGATTAGCAGATGTGTGTGTGAAACTTTTAGATAAGCATTGAAAGGTATAAAAACCCCAGCTGCTCAGTCTCCCCGACACTATGACTGACTGAAAGGCTACTCAGCAGTCCTGACTGAGACCCCCGCGAGTACATCACCGATCCGAATTCATCAGCCCAACACTCTGTCCGAATGATCACTGCTTACGCCAGCAGACTGAGACTGGGCTGGAAGCGCAGCGAACCGGAAAAACGTCGCAGCTCGAACCTCGCGTTGTCAGGCCGTAAAACGTCGTAAAACGTCGCAACTCAAATCTCGCATTATCAGGTCGTATACATGTTAGACTCGTTAGAAATATTCTTGTGTTAGTAATGTAGCGATGAATATACCTTGGTTATATATTATATTAGCTATAATATTATTTGTGATAGTTTGGACTTGCTTGTGCGTGACTTTCATCCCAGTAAACTCCTTTGCAAGTATACCAGTGTCTGAGTATCATTGGCCTTCGCCGGCGGAATCCTCTCAACCAGTCATCTTTGAGAGTGCTCGCGACAGACCCAAATTGCTTTCTGATTCATTCTTAGGTAGAAAAGGAGACTTTTGGGTAGCAGTGTGTGCACAGTAGTAGGAATGTGTTGGTTTATTCTGGCTTGAAGGAGTCACTGATATAGTCAAATGTTGGGGTCTCGTGTATCCACAGGAAGCTCAGATGATGAGCAGTGGGTGAGAGATTTAGGGGCAAGTTGAGAGGAAACTGCTTCTGCTGCCACAAACGAACTCCAGACTCGTGCGCCCCCTTGTGCATCTGGCTTATGTGGGTCCTGGGGAACTGAACCTGGGTCCGTTAGCTTCGCAGGCAAACGCTTAACCACTGTGCCATCTCTCCAGCCCTGGTGTCTGTTCTTAACACACCTCGACTTTTCTTCTTGCCATTATTTCTCAGACAACACCAAATGACTGGGATTTGCATAGCATAGCACTGTACCAGGTATTATGAATAATAGGAATAATTTGATGGGGAAGGAGGTATGGTTATAGGCAAACTCTTCCTGTATTTGTCTAGGGCTCTTATTAACTTATTAACTTCTTGTGGGCTGTGTTGGTTTGAATCAGATGTTCCCCACAAACTCACGTGTATTGGGTACTTAGTCCCTTGCTGATGGCGACTTGGGAGGTGGAGCCTTGATTGGGAGGTGTGTTGTTGGGGCTAGGCTTAGGGGTGTCACAGCCAGCTCCCCCTTGGTAGAATTCGGCTCCCTCTCCTGCTGCTGTTTTCTACCTGCTGTGGCAGAGGTGACGTCCAGCCTCTGCTCATGCCATGCTTTCTCCTGCCATAATGGATTTTTCTCCTTGATACTATCAGCTAAAATAAAAACTTTCAATGCTGGAGAGATGGCTCAGCAGTTAAAGGTGCTTGCTTATAAAGCCTCACTGCCTGAGTTTGATTCCCCAGTACCCATGTAAAGCCAGACATACAAAGCGGCATGTGTAACTGGAGTTTGTTTGTGGTGGCAGGATGTCCTGGTGCACCCATTCTTTCTTTCTGTCTCTCATAAATAAATAAATAAATATTAAATAGGCTGGAGACATGGCTTAGCAGTCAAGGCATTTTCCTGTGAAGCCTTTGGACCCAGGTTTGACTCCCCAGGACTCACATAAGCCAGATGCACAAGGTGGCACATGTGTCTGGAGTTTTTTCACAGTGGTTGAAGACCCTGGCATGCCCATTATCTCTATTTACCTCTCTCTCTCTCTCTCCAATAAATAAATAAATAAAATACTTTAAAAAATATATATTAAACTCTCTCTCTCTCTCTCTCTCTCTTTCACACACACACACACACACACACACACACACACACACACACAAACAAATTTTCTTCTAATCATCTGCTTTTTGCTGGGTGTTTTATCCCAGCAATAAGATTATAGCACACTCACAAGGTAAACTAAAGGCAACACAAATCCTGGCATCTCTGCCTTCATATTGTGCCTGTCTCTTATTTTTGGTCACCTTCTCACTTCTCCATGTAGGCATGTTGTTCATTTAGGCAATGTCTGTAAAGAAAACAAAACATGAGGGCTGGGAAAATGGCTTAGCGGTTAAGGCATTTGCCTGAGAAGCGTAAGGACCCAAGATGATTCCCCAGGACCCAGGTAAGCCAGATACACAAGGGGGCTCATGCATCTGGAGTTCGTTTGCAGTGGCTGGAGGCCCTGGCATGTCCATTCTCTTTTTCTCTCTGCCTCTTTCTCTCTCTCTCTCTCTCAAATAAATAAATAAATAAAATAAAATATTTAAAAACAAAAAATAAAACATGATAACCTACCTCGCCCTCTTTCTAGGCTGGAGGCATCTTGGTATCAGTTTTTTGTTTGTTTGTTTGTTTTGCATATCCTCTTTGCATATCAGCTCTCCAAAAGGTGCCTGGACATCTGTAGACATTGTTCTAAACCTATGGTTGCCAGTTTCCAGAAACAGCAGAGCCTCACAGGACAGAGCACCCCTCAGCTCACGGCAACTATCCACGACGGCGGCGAGGCTCCATCCTGGAGCATGAGAACCACTGTGTCCCCTCGAGCAACGAGGACTTACTTCTTCAGACCACCTTGCACACCCAGCATGAAGACAATAATCACCCCTAACTTAACCAAGCCTGCTTAGTTTATCCACTCCACTCCCGCCACAATTTCTCCTTTATTCAAGCTTATGTTAGCACCCCAGAAACGAGCATGGTATCACTGAACCCCTCTATCTGTTCTTCCTACCAACTTGCTTTGATTAAATCCCCTTTCTCTGCTTTTCACCGGTGCTAACCTTTTTGGTTAGCATATTGGAATGGATGGCTGAACCTACACTTTTGGAACTCCTAGAACTGGGGGCTTTTGCCTCAAAATTTCAGTCACATCTTGGTGGGCTCTGCAACAAATAGCAAATGGATAAAGAGAGATGCGTGTAGTGTTGAAATTCACCAAGTGAGTTCCCCCAAAGGGCCTCTCCATCTATGGCTCATATTCTGTGCCCAGTGCTGCTGAGGATCCATGAAGAGAGGCGGAACAGTCTTTAGAAAGCTTCCAAATATCTGTAAGGCTGACAGCAAGTTGGATAACCTCCATCTGCTTTAGTTAAGAATAAAAATGGTAAGTACCTCACAAGTTGTGAGAGGATTACAGGAGCTTTTGCATGAATGGTGCATTGTAACGTTAGCGCATTTCCAGTTCTTTCCACCATCTGTTCAATCACCTGGATGGCTAAGAAATACCCATGGTGTAGCCTGAGTCGTTAATTTTGTCTCTGGTGTTTTGGTATAGACCTAGGATATCTGTTTCCAGATTCTATGCCCTAACTAGTGCTTTACTCATGCTTGTCTGTACTGAAATGTAGAAGTCTCAAGTCTACTCTGATTTCTCAGGAAGGGTTTGCTGAACCTGGATGAGAGTACCAAGGCTCGAGGTGCCCTTGGGTCCTGCGCCTTGGTGCGTCTCATCAGTGTCTATGTCTTGAGTCCATGCTCCTTCTGCCATTGAAAGAGACTCGGGAGAAAGTTAGCTTATTTCAGGCAGTTTCAGTTAGGGACCGGAGCCCAAAGAGGAAACCAGCAAGATACCAGCCCGCCTTAGCAGGAATGGAGCTTGGGTCTGATGGAGTTCCATCCACCCTGGCTGCAGCGCCCCCTGCTGCTGGCACAGCCTAGCACTCTGCCTAGGTGGGCTGGCCTTGGGGTTATCGCTGCTTGGTTCTGCAAACCAATCAGGTCTTCCCTTACATACCTGAGTCTGAAAGAGTCCACTTTTAGTTGACCATAAAGGCTTGCCCATAGTG
Organism: Jaculus jaculus; assembly: GCF_020740685.1. Taxonomy (NCBI): domain Eukaryota; kingdom Metazoa; phylum Chordata; class Mammalia; order Rodentia; family Dipodidae; genus Jaculus; species Jaculus jaculus. Next base: position 9,378,302 of record NC_059108.1, on the reverse strand, counting down.
ATCTCCGCCCTCTCGTTGGACACTTGCAAGTCTGGCTCTTCCCTATCTAGCCTGGCTGGGTAGGGGAGAACACTGTTTCTTGTCCTGAGCAATTTTCTGCTTGTCTCCCTTATCTCTTGGGATTAAATTCTCACTTTAATTACATGTATGATTTTTCTTTAACCTCTGAGTCTATCACGTGTGCGTTACCTTTAAACTCTGGATCTATTGTGTAGGTGTCCTATGAACTCTGGGCCTGTTACCTGTGTGTTTTCCCTAACCTTGGGGCAATCATGGATGTAACTATCTTTATTACCCATTTTTTTAAAATCTGAATTTCCTGGTCTCTGTTTTGGTACTTTCTCTCTCCTATTCTTTTTTATTTATTTATTTATTTATTTATTTATTTATTTATTTATTTATTTATTTGAGAGCGACAGACACAGAGAGAAAGACAGATAGAGGGAGAGAGAGAGAATGGGCGCGCCAGGGCTTCCAGCCACTGCAAACGAACTCCAGACGCATGTGCCCCCTTGTGCATCTGGCTAACGTGGGACCTGGGGAACTGAGCCTCGAACCGGGGTCCTTAGGCTTCACAGGCAAGCGCTTAACCGCTAAGCCATCTCTCCAGCCCCTATTCTTTTTTAAAAGAATATTTTGTTTATTAGAGAGAGAGAACCAGTTCCTCTAGCTACTGTAAATGAACTCCAGATTCATGTACATCTGGCTTACGTGGGATCTGGAGAATTGAAGGTGGGTCCTTAGGCTTTGCAGGCAAGTGCCTTAACTGCTGAACCATCTCTCCAGCCCCTCTCTCCTATTCTTAAGTCATCATCACTTGCTCTCTTAATGTTCTTCCACGGAGAGTCTCAGGGTGGACGCTTTGCCTTCCACATGGGTGTGCGTTTCTTTTAACTCTCTCTACATAAGCTCCTATAATACCCTATTATCTTACACATGTCTCGTGACTCTGTTCCAGTCTTTTCCTGGGCCTCAGTTTCCCTTAAGTGAACCTCAAGGACTGTGCTGTGCCTTCTACACGAGTGTGTGTTTCTTCTAAATCTCTCTACATAAGCTCCTAGGTCCTATCTTCCAAGTGTTTGTGGTTCTGCTCCAGCCTTCTCTTAGATTCCCAACTTCCCTTAAATGAACCCCACAATTTCACAATTTGAATTTTCCCTAAATAAACTCATAACTCATAATTTATCCTTCTTGAGTCTGTTTTTGTCAATTCTTTGTTAATGTATAAGAGCCCAAATTTGGGGATTGTAAGTTTTGGGGGAACCACTCCTGAACCCCCAAGTCCTGTATCACCACCACGACCAGCAGTTTCTGTGATCTGCCTTCTGGAGATTTCGGCAGACTGGAGAGTGCAGGAGGAAACCCGTCCTTTCATTGTGTGGCGCTGGGATTTTGAAAACAAGATCTGTGTCCACAGTCTGTATACAGAGAGCCCTGAGTGCGTACCAGGCGCTGAGCTCCAGAGCTCGCTGCTCAGTCAGGTCAAGTTCAAGGCCATGCAGGTTACATTCCATTTCTCACAGCTACACAGAACAGGGAAACGTGGGAAGGAACCCCAGGATGCAAAACGACTTTTCTAGGAAAGAGTCTCCAAGGGAGAGAGGGGTGAGGCTCTCTGAAGGAGGGCAGGGCTATGTGTTAGTTGTCAGGGATGTAGGGAGGCATTAGGTGACTCCCCTTACATCCCTAATGGTTGCTAGGAGACTATTTTTTCTTCTCTTTAACATTGTTTGCAGAGTGTAAAAACAAAGTTGTTAGCCGGAGAGATGGCTTAGCGGTTAAGGCGTTTGCCTGCAAAGCCAAAGGGCTCAGGTTCGATACCCCAGGACCCACGTAAGCCAGATGCATAAGGGGGCGCATGCATCTGGAAGTTCATTTGCAGTGGCTGAAGGCCTTGGCAAGCTCATACTCTCTCTCTCAATAGGTCTGCCTCTTTCTCCCTCTGAAATAAATAAATTTTTTTTTTAAAAAAAAACACAAAAAGCAAAGTTGTAAGGTGGATTTATGAGGGGTAGTATTCAGGTCTAAGAGAGGGAAGCGCTAAGGACTTAAAGTCATAGGTAGTTTTGCCCCTAAGGAAGCACAATTTATTGTCTTTGGTGAGATGTCTTTAAGAAAATGCATATCAGCTCTATCTAGTTTTATCATTATCAGTGGCATCTTAAGTTTTCTGTGCCTGTCAGCAGAAAGGGCAAGTCAGCCTTGGAGTGATAGTCCAGTTCCATTTCACGTGCTTATCTGTCCTTGTCAGCATAGTTTTACCTATTTTTCTATTCTGCCTCAGAAAGTACCCGTTCTCTGGAGATATTTGTTCACCTTTCTCTGTCATATAATGAGGTGTCCCCCCGAAAAAAAGAGACCTGCCAGGATCCCCTTAGTTACCACATGGAAGAGTGGAAGAGAGCTGCCTTATGGAATCATTGCACTCCAAGAAGACTTTGCTTGACTGAGAAACACCTTTTTACATGGTAAGTATGGTGGTTTGAATGTATGTCTCCCATAGCCTCAGGGATTTTTGTTTTGTTTTGTGAGGTAGGGTCTCAGTCTAGCTCAGGCTGACCTGGAATTCACTATGTAGTCTCAGGGTGGCCTTGAACTCACAGCGATCCTCCTACCTCTGCCTCCCAAGCACTGGGATTAAAGGCGTGTGCCACCACACCTAAGTAGGGATTGTTGATTTAAGGTTAAGCTTCCTACTTAAGTCTCCAGTGGGTAGAACCCTGTGGGAAGAGGTGTGTCACCAGGGTCAGATCCTGGGTCCAGCCCTACTAGGTGTGTGGAGAAAGTTCGAGCTCTGGCTGTTGGTGCTTGATGGCTGTTGATTTTTTTTCTCACACTGCTAAGGATCTATGGAAGAGAGAAGCATCTAGACTTATTTAGTATATGTTTTAGGTGATATGGGGAAGTTCAGACTTTTCTTTTGAAGGTTTGGTGATCGAATTTGCTGAAATAAACTAACAATAGACAGGAGAAAAGGCATTCAAAATGATTACCACACAAATGGTTTTTAAGACATGAGAGTCATTAAAAATAAGAGACTCAAAGAGAGCCAGATGGCTGAGGCTTAAATGTCTCCTTTTCAGAGGGGTGGGGGCTAGCAAGAGACATGGGTGGGCAGGTTTGGGGGCTTAGTAAATGATTTTTCTTAGGGGAGCACATGAGCCCAGAGAGCAGCAGTGTGGGATAAAATTGTTCTGGGCTACAGGTATAGTGCTTGATTGATTGCCAGTCTCGTCCCTGGTTAATGAACTTTCAGTAACAAGATTAAAGGCATTGGCAGCTGTGCTCCTCTTTGGTGGATCAGCTCTGTAGGCACATAAGGGAAGTGGGAGGAAGGTCTTCCCTGAGCTTTGGGAGAGAAAGAGGCTTGGGGATGGTGAGTGGGCTGTCCATGAGGCTGTTTTAATTCATCTTGGCTGTGCACCATGATTTGAAGTACTCTTTTCTGAACCCCGGTAGTGGCATGGGGGCCTTTATAAAGGAAGGCCCCAGGAAGCAGAAGAGCCCGTGCATTTTCCTGCTCGGCGCTGAAGGAGACTGGGGAGTGGCACCCCAGTACAGCTGGGGTTCTGAGCTAAGGGTCACAAACCCGGGGCAATGCAGCACCGTCAGTCTGTTCAGATTCTTCGTGCAGCGCTGCGTCTTCAAGGGCAAGGCTGCTCCTAGTCGCTGGATAAAGGAAGGCCACTCTGACATAAAGGGAGAGTCAGGTCGCAGACATCTTTCGTGGTCTGCTTCTGAGAAGGGTGGGAGTGACGTTCCTCTGTCTGCCGTTTCCTCAGTATTGGGGTGTCATACTTAGGGGTAGCATGTCCTGAACCGTATCAGTGTCCAATTAGCTCTTTTAACCTCGTACTTCATTTTCTCACTAACCCCCAAAAGAGTTACACTAGTGACAGGTAAAAGAGAAAGAACAGGTTGGTTCAATGAGAGGCAGCTGAGACAAATCACCCTTTTGGAATTAAAGTTGGATCTGGAGTGATGTAACGTGGTGTTCCCCATGAGTCCCGAATACAGAGATAGATAGGTAGATAGAGAGAGAGAGAGATGGGTAGGGTGGGGGGAGAGGCTAGAAATCCAAAGAGCAAAGGAAACAAGCAAACTTCTTGCTTTTTATGTTTCGCTGGGAGAGGGAAAGTTCTACCCCATCCCACATGACTCAGCCTGCGTACTAGGAGCCATGGAGGTACTGAACAGGACCCAGAGCCATTAGCCTGGTGTGTTTGGGTTTTCCTAACAACCATCAGACCTTGTTCTCAGGCCTCAGGGGGCTCTTAAAGTAACCATACGTATGTTCTTTTAAAAAAATATTTATTTATTTATTTGAGAGAGAGAAGGAGAGAGAAAGAGAGAGAGAAAGAAAGAGAGAATGGGCACACCAGGGCCTCCAGCCACTGCAAACAAATTCCAGGTGCATGTGCCACCTTGTGCATCTCGCTTATGTGGGTCTTGGAGAATTGAACCTAGGTCTTTTGGCTTTACAGGCAAGTGCTTTAACTGCCAAGCCATCTCCCCAGCCCATTAGAGTGACATATATATATATATATATATATATATGTTCTAACAAGTAGATGATGTCATTGATTCGAAAATAATTAAGGCCTGGCATGATGATATATGCTTTTAATCCCAGCACTGGGGAGGCAGAGATAGGAGGATCACCTTGAGTTTGAGGGCACCCTGAGACTACATGGGGAACTCCAGGTTAGCCACCTGAGATACCACCTCAAGAAAAAAAAAATAATAATGCCTACCCTAAGTTTCAGGTGACAAAGATGAATGATGTAGATGTTTGCCAGGAGCAGGGGCTTCTGGGGCATACCTGACAGCCAGTGTTTAGAGGTACCTGTGCCAACTTGAATTGCTTGGCCTGAAGCTAACTCCATACTTGAGTTTGGCCTAAAAGTGTCTCTGTGCACGTGAACTACACTCCAAGTAGATGTGCAGGTGGAGTGTAACGTGCCCCCGCCCACCGCACAAACCATGATCAGTAAGACAGGCACAAGGCAGAACCGATCTGATACCCTTGCCTCACTTTCATTTTTTTAAAGGTTTTTTTAAATTATTATTTATTTGAGAGTGACAGACAAAGAGAGAAAGAGGCAAAGAGAGAAAATGGGCACGCCAGGGCCTCCAGCCCCTGCAAACAAACCCCAGATGCATGCGCCCCCTTGTGCATCTGGCTTATGTGGGTCCTGGGGAATTGAGCCTCGAACTGGGATTTTTGGCTTTACAGGCAAACGTTTAACCACTAAGCCATCTCTCCAGCCTCATCACTTTCATTTTCCATATGTTAGTTCAGTATATTATTCCTTGGCTTGAATCAGCCATCCCTCATACACATACATCCTGAATGCTCCATCCCCAGCTGGTGGCAATTTGGGAAGTGGAGCCTTGCTGGAGATGGTGGCAGGCTCATGGGCATTCTAGCCAGCTCCCCTTGCCAGTATTTAGCTTACGCTCACGTTGTGGTTTTCCACCTGCTATGGCAGAGATGACGTCCAGCCTCTGTTCATGCCGTGCTCTCCCCTGACATCGCTGAGCTTTCCCCAGGTTTCCTCCCACAACCTTCCTCTGATCGGGTGCTTTGTGCCAGCAATACAAAGACAACGATGCCACTGGGCTGGAAATATAACCCGCACAGGTTTTTCTGAACAATTACTGCAGTCCAGAGTTTCAAATAAAGTCAAATTAAATTTCGGTCAAACTGGATTTCTGCTTTTCAGTTTTGACAGAGGCATGCGCAGCCCATAGGGCAAAACACAGAAGGTTAGCCCAGCGAGGTGCCAAGGAAGCTGCTGCAAAGGGTTGCTTGCTTAGAATCCAAGGTAAAGGTCTCTAAGATTGAGGAGTTAGCATGGGGAAGGGAGGGGGAAGGCCTTCAGCCTGGGTCATCCACACTGACGCCGTAGACCCCACGAGAAAGGACAGCAGTCGGTAGGCTGAAAATGAAGGGGATCATCACTGGGAAAGGAGAGGGCTGGCCCCACAATGAGGAAGACCAGAGCGTGTCCAGGCAGGAAGATCTGCGGGAGTTCAGGCCTGGGATTGCTTCTGTGAATGAGCCCAAAGGCAGCAGAGGAGACCAGGAAGCTGCCTATGTTCAGCCAAACACACGCACTACACCTTGCTTTGAGTCTCTGGGTAACAAGTTGGCTGAATAAGCTGTCCAGAGTCTCTTCCAAAGAAAGGTGTCCCAAAGGACATATTTCTAAACACAATGAATAGAAGGGAGTTAAGTCAACAAGTTTATAGAAGCAGAGCTGGCAACTTCCAAATCTGCAGGCCTGTCTTGAAGTGGTCGCTGCGTCTGTGACCCACGGCAGGTCAGGAGCTGAGAGATCGCAGCTGGTGGTAAGAACCCGGAAGAGCAGGCTTGGCAGCCGTGCAGATCAACCGCCCAGGGATGTGCTAGCCCATTCTGGAGCCCAAAGAGCCCAGGATGACTGAGGACATATGGTGTAGCTATTTCCTGGAAACGGAAACATTCTAGCCCGGAAGAAGGCTCATTAAGATCCAAGGGCTGGGCTAGAGAGATTGCTCAGTGGTTAAGGCGCTTGCCTGCAAAACCTAACGACACGAGTTCAACTCCCCAGTACCCGGAGGCACAAAGTGGTGCGTGCGTCTAGAGCTTGTTTGCAGTGGCTGGAGGCCCTGGTGCACCATTCTCTTTCTCTCTCTCTCTTTTTCTCTGCTTGCAAATAAATAAATAAATAATATTTTGAAAAAGGATTCAAGAGGTAAGTGAAACTTAGAAGTTAAAGGAAACTCCTGAAATAAAATTTAAGATTCACAGGACAGCCGTCCACCCCAGGTTGTATAAGCATCAATAATTGCTGGGGAAGGAGGCTCTGACCAGCGGAGATGTCTGCAAGTTCTTCAGGGCACTAGCTCCAAGCATGCAGCTTTCATAACTCATCACCAATGCTGGGTTGGGTTTTTTTTTTTGTTGTTGATCTAGCTGCCTTTGAGTCATCCACGCTCCTGTAAGTAACCTCACACCCATTGTTGCAGTGACCTTCTCATTTCTGGGACAAAACACCTGACTGAAAGCAGCCGACGGGAGGAAAGGAGTTATTTTGGATTACAGTATCCCAGGGGAAGCTCCCTGATGACAGGGAAACATGGCATGAGCAGAGGCTGGACGTCGCCTCTGCCACAGCAGACGGAAACAGCAGCAGGAGAGGGAGCCGAACTAACAGTGGCGAGCTAGGGACTAACACACATTAAGGCCTCCCCCACCCCCAGTGACACACCTTCTCCAGCAAGGCTCCACCTTCCAAGTGGCCACCAGCTGGGGCACAAGCATCCAGAACACATGAGTTTACGGGGGACATCCGATTCAAACCACCACACCCCCTATGACTATAAGTGAGCCCAATAAGATCACTGGTTCACTGAGCTAGGCTTGGCTGAAATTGTTTCTTTGGGGTACAGTCAGTACCCTATCTGGGTAAAGAGATGTTTATTCATGTCTCTTTGGGAAGAGTCACACAATACCATGGAGCTTCCCTAACCTTGTTACTACAAACCTTTCAAGCCATCACATTCAGTTCCACGAAGCAGGCTGGCAGGTTAATACAATTGCATGGATTGCTGAGCAGCTAATGAAATCACGCTGAAAAAGTTCAATGAGCAAATCAATTATTAATGTAAAATCTGATTTAATAATGGGGAATAATGTTTGTGTTCAAATAAAAGATCTAAAGGGCTGGGGACATGGCTCGCTTGCAAAGCCTGCCAGCCCAGGTTCAATTTCCTAGTATAAAACCTGACTCACAAAATGGCACATACATATGGAGTCTGTTTGCAATGGCCAGAGGCCTTGTCATTCTCGTAGTCTCTCTGTCTCTCCCTCTCTTTTCTCTCTTCCTCTCTCTGCTAGCAAATAAATTTAAAAATATTGTTAAAAATATCTAGTGGGCATCTTACTATTTTAATACAATGAACATTTATTGAGTACCTACTGTTTGCTGTGCAAGATGCTGAAAATTAGTGTTGTGAAGATAAATACCACACAGACAGTCTCGGACCTCAGTGAGTCAGGCAATAATTGCTACCAACAGCTTGAGAAGAAAAGAGTATCTTTTAGCCATTACCTATCTTTGGAAATGAAATACCCCGACCCCAAAAGCTTACGTATTGAAGGCTTGGATCCCATTGTGGTAGTGTTAGGAGAGGCTTTTGGGAAGTGACAGGATGAGAAGGACTCTCATCTCACCAGCGGATTCATCTCTTGATGGATGCAGAATCTACTAGCGATTTTGGGATGTGGTAGAAAGTAGAATGTGATGTTTAGTTGGACAAAGTAAGTCACTAGGGATGTGCCCTGGAAAGATTTATCATGTCCCCTCTTTCTCCTTCTTGGTCACCGTGGGGTGAGAAATTTTGCTCCTTCATGCTCCACGTACTTCCTCCAAGATGCCTCAGAATGTCCCAGCGACGCCGCAGGAAGACGTCACGGAGGGCGACCTCCCACATCACCAGCCCACAGAAACCTCTCCTCCTTCACACCGTTTCTCTAGGCTCAGCAATGAAAACTCTGACCAACACAGCCGTGTTTCCTGTCCTTTTGATGACCTGTGTCCTCAGCAGCTACCCAGAAACAAGTCCTTTATTTCTAGAATGAAAATCCTTGGAGATCAGATAGATAGCCTTGCTGTTTTGAGACTGTTTGCATTGTGAGGTCTCTTGGCAGTGCCTATGGCCCATCTGTTGATAAAATTCTGGTGGTTTTATGCTCATTTATTCTTTCTCTTGAGAAAGGCCTAGGCCATTGACTTATCCTGGCCATGCCACAGCATGAAGTGAGGAAAAACATGGTGCTATAAACATGCCCAGATGTCTCTATGTGCCATGGGGTGGCATGGGGAGAGAGAGGATTAATAAAACATTATCAGACATGTAAACTTACATTAGCAATGTACATAAAGAACATCCCACATGAACGTATCTACTAAATACAGGATTGGACTCAGTCCAGAAGGTTCTGGACAGGCTGCCTTTGGAGAAATTGGGGATTGGCAAGAGGTTGAAGGACAAATGTGCATTTGATGGGAGGAGATGAGATTTCTGGGGAAGTGCCTGCAAGCGGGCCGGGACGTGAGGGTTCTGGGTGTCAGTGAGAGGAATAAAGAAGGCAGTGGGCAGAGCTGAGAGAGGTGGAACCCAGGAAGGAGAGTGCATGGGGCTCAGTGACATGCCCTTCTGAATTGGTACCTTATGCTCGGAGCAGTGGGAAGCCTGGTGACCTGATCACATCTACCCTGAGAAGCTCTGGCTGGCAGCGATGTGGAGAGTGTCTTGGATGGTATCATGTGAGTGTGGCCCAGCCTGGCAGCCAGGAGAAGCATTTCAGAAAGAAACATACTGCCAGGCTGGGGAGATGGCTTAGTGGTTAAGGCACTTGCCTGCAAAGCCAGAGGACCCAGGTTCAATTCCTCAGGACCCACATAAGCCAGATGCACAACGTGACACATGCATCTGGAGTTCATTTGCAGTGGCTGGAGGCCCTGTAATTCCCATTCTGTCTAGCTGCATTTCTCCCTCTCTCTCTCTCAAACAAATAATTTTTTTTTTCTTTTAAAGAAGGAAACATACTGCCTCTCAGACTTGGAAGTTGTAGGCAGAGGCAATGGTAACAGGCACAATTTGCCCCAGGACATTTAATTGCAGGCAAGTCTCCATGTCTTCCTTCTACAGCCATACCGCAGTCAGCTCTTAAGTGGCCATTGACTATCAAGAGCAGGTGACAACTTGGAGCAAGATATTGTGGGCTGCCTTTCCTCCCCATCAGGGCCTCGGCACACTCCCCCGACAGGAGGGATGGGGGAACCTGTCACAGAATTCCCCTTCTGCTCCCAGTCCGTCTCCACCCAGAGCAGACAGCACAGCTCTGTCTACCATCTAATTCCAACATGAATTTGGATCCCCTCCCCCATGTGTCTAAACATCGACTTTAGAATTCCAGGCTCTGCCACTTGGCAATATCTATTTAACGTTGTTGGACCACAGACAATAGCTTGTTTTTAGATCAGCTCTTGTAGATTCTAGCCTTTTCGGTTGCTATACAACATTACAACTGCCACCAAAGGACTTTCCTTTTAGTTGGGTTTAAAATAACCCCATAACTGAGAGTTGGCCTCATTTCTACCCAGAGGCTACCAGGCAGTTCATCCTGATCTGTCTTTTTTTTTTTTTTTTCAAGGTAGGGTCTTTCTTTTTTGAGGTAAGGTCTTGCTCTAGCCCAGACTGACCTGGAATTCACCATCTAGTATCAGGCTGGCCTTGAACTGACTGATCCTCCTACCTCTGCTGGTCTGTCTTTTTGCCTTCACATTTATGGTGAGGAGAATTGAATCCGTTATGAGCTCAATTCCAGTACATGTCGCATCAAGTTTTCTGTGGGGATGTATGCAAATGGCCATTCATCCCAGATGGGGCTCCAGTGATGGAGCAAAGTAACAGTTCTACCAACGTCCAACTTGATTACCCACTGAATTTATTGAGGTTATTTATAGGAGCAAGGGTGACCCCAACTCAACTGCATTACTGCAAAGCGCCACTACATCACGGATGACAAACTTGTACATGCTGCGTCATGCAGTCCCCCTTACCCGTGTTCTGTCTCTGGCTGAGTTCTTTGTCTTATAATCATAAAGAATGTCTAAGGTGGACAAGAGAAGGATGAGCAAGCAGTTTATTGGAGGAAGAACGTAAAGGAACAAGAGCTGTCTGCATTAGCAGAGAGGGGACCTGAACAGGTTGCCAAGGTGACCTTATTTACGGATTTTATATGTTGAAGAGCAAAGAAAGTAGTTTGATTGATCTAAAGGAGAGCCCGCCAGTCAGGATAGGTCCCTGAATTAGGTTTGGGGGCTTTCCCTCCCCTTCTCCCTTTTAGATGTCACACTGAACAGGAGGAAGTGGGTCAACTTTGTTGCCTTAAATAGTCCAAATTCCTAGATTTTTTCTTATTGGGACAGGCAGTTGGTGCCTGAGGGCCTCCTTATCAGACAATTTGCTTTGGGGGTCCTGGGTCTGTGTCTTGACTGTAGGTTGCCCTAATAGGATTTTTCTACAGGATGTTTCTAGTGGAGAGATGGCCCAGCAGTTAAGGCATTTGCCTGCAAAGCCTGATAGCCCAGGTTCACTTCCCCAGTACCCATGTAAAGCCAGATACACCAAGTGGGACATGCATCCGGAGTTCATTTGTAGTGGCAGGAGGCTCTGGCATGCCCATACTCACTCTCTCTGTGTGTCTGCCTCTTTCTCTCTCTCAAATAAATAAATAACTAAATATTTTTTTAAAAATCCCAAGGCTGCATGTGGTAGCACACATTTTTAATCCCAGTTCTCTGGAGGCAGAGGTAGGAGGATCACAGTGAGTTCGAGACCACCCTGAGACTACCTCGTGAATTCCAGGTCATCCTGGGCTAGAGCGAGACCCTACCTCAAAAATAAGAAATCAAAAATAAATACATAAATCTCAGGCCAGGCATGGTGGCACATGCCTTTAATCCCAGCATTTTGGGAGACAGAGGTAGGAGGATCACTGTGAGTTCCAGGCCAGCCTGGGCTAGAGTGAGAGCCTACCTCAAAAAATGGGCTGGAGAGATGGCTTAGCGGTTAAGCGCTTGCCTGTGAAGCCTAAGGACCCCCGTTTGAGGCTCGGTTCCCCAGGTCCCACGTTAGCCAGATGCACAAGGGGGCGCACGCGTCTGGAGTTCGTTTGCAGTGGCTGGAAGCCCTGGCGCGCCCATTCTCTCTCTCTCCCTCTATCTGTCTTTCTCTCTGTGTCTGTCGCTCTCAAATAAAAATTTTAAAAAAATTAAAAAAAAAATCAACCCCTGCCAAATAACTAAGTAAATCTTGGGCTGAAGAGATGGCCCCACAGTTAAAAGTACTTGCTTGCAAAGCCTGATGGCCCAGGTTTGACTCCTCAATACCCATGGTAAGCCAGATGCACAAAGCGGTGTGTATGCTTGCATCTGGAGTTTGCAGTGGCAGGAGGTCCTGATGTGTTCATTCTCTCTCTCAAATATATAAAATTAAAAAAATAATAAATATATCTACTGTTCTCCACTGGGATAATATGAAAATTATTCTTGAGTGCAAAATCTCACCCATTGAAGACTCCAACTTGTGCAAATACAAGTTGATTTGAAAGGAGAGAGCCTAGAAAAAATAAAATTATTTAAAAAGGTAAAAAAATAAAAAAGAAGAAAGGAGAGAGCTTAAGCTGAGAACGCCGTGGAAGGATCTGCCGGCGCGGAGACAACGGCCTAGAAAAGTGACTTTCTCCGACTCAGCAACAAAGGCATACAGGGGCCGCTGTGGTTGTGGCCCAGGGCGTCTCTGTCCCAAGCTGGCAACAGAACTTGGCGGCACCATCCATGTGGCGCTGATTGCCAGAAAGCTCCAGGAGGAAGACATGGGCCTCCATCCTCATGCATGGCCTGGACTTCTGAGTTACTTGCATAGCTTAGCTAGCATTTGGCTGTGAAATGAGGCTTTTTGGCAATTTCCAGCTCTGTAACTGATGCTATGGGGTCGCCTTACCTCCCTCAAGGCGGATGGGCGGCATAATCTGTCTGTCAAGGAGTGGGGACAACACTGTGCTCCGTGTCCGTGAATTCCTCTCAAAAGACTTCTCACTAGCTCTGCCCTCTTCTGCCCTATGGCAGCAGATGCTATGATGACCTTGCGATGGTTTTCTAAGCAGATGTTTTTATTTATTTGCTAGCAGAGATAGAAGAGAGACAGACAGAGAGAAAGGGTGCTCCAGGGCCCCTAGCCACCTCAAACAAACTCTAGATCGCATGTAACCACCATGGGCATCTGGCCTTACGTGGGCACTGGGAAATTTGACTCAGGTCATTAGGCTTTGCAGTCAAGCGCCTTAACCACTGAGCCATCTCTCCCGCCCACCTGCTGTTTTTAACAACTTCAGCATGAACGAGTATCAGAACCTTCCCTTGGAATGAACAGCTCTTGCCACTCATTTTCCTCAGCCTTGAGATTTGAGCCAAGGTTCGCAGTCAGCAGATGGATCAACTTTGTCTTTTCAAACTGGTGTAGATAGAAAAAGAGCTGGTCTTCATCAAAACCATCCTCTGTGGAGCCTGTATGGGCAACCCTGGACTTATAAGCAGGGCAATAGCAACCCGCCCATTTCTGACAATGTAACTTACCTTGTCTATACTGACCTTCATTTTCTCTCTCTCTCTCTATGTGTGTGTGTGGCATTCAAAGGTAGGCACAACATCTCCGTTTTCCTTCTCCCGCCCAGGCTTCAAGGCCACACTCCCAGCTTCCTCTCTCCATCCCTAAAGGACAGGCCTTGCGCGTCACAGGCATCCCCTTCCTGCTTGGCCACTGAGAAGAACTCTCAGCCCAGTTTCTCTCACCGTTTGCTTCAATGCTCACTTGTTCTCAGTGCTAAGAGCCGTAGGATAGAAAAAGAGCACGTGGGGAACCAGTGCAGACGCGCATTTAGTTGTCACTGGGTTATTTCATTTTCCAGACAGGTAAAACATGCTGAAGACGGTCCGATTTGCTCCATCACTAGTCATTTTGGGTGGGGATTTCCCCCTCTGCTTGTTAGGTGTGATGAACAGATCTATAATTCTTTATTTAAAACTTTTGAGTTCAGATGCATTTCAGATTTCAGAAATTTTCCAGACTCTTAGGAACGAAGTACAGTTACCTTTTATGTAACCCTCCTTTTGGGGACAGCCTAGGAACAGTCTTTCATAATTAAGCTCATCACCATTCCTGTAGCAGGGGAGATGTATAACTACTTCTAGGTGTCATGAATTAAGATCCTAATTTGCTTCACAGGGTTTGGGTTTATTCCAATAAAACCAGAATCTGTGAGCGTCTGTCTGAGAATTACTGTCTTAAGACAACTCTGTACCCCTTATGTAAGATCTTTGAGAATAATAAAAACTATATAAATGTTGTCTTTAAAAATATATCTTTAATGGGTACCAAGTAACAGTTGGATAAAATAAGTTCTGATGTGCTGTTGCGTCATGGGTTAATTTGCCAGTAAATGAGACAGTAAAAATATCTCTTGTCAGTTTTTAGACACTAGAATTGTAGATCATAGGTTGTGAGTATATCTAAACTTTTTTGTTCTTTCTTTCTCTCTCTCTCTTTCTATATCTATCTATCACCTGGGGAATCGAGCCTCGAACTGGGGTCCTTTGGCTTCACAGGCAAGCACTTAACTGCTAAGCTATCTCTCCAGCCCTATATCTAACTTCTTTAACTCCCCCATACCAATCATTAACATATCTCTTTTTCCCTTTTGTATGTGTCCCTTCTGCATATGATATTGGTCTGATATCACAGCTTTGCCTTTATTCTGCCCTAATCTTATCTACAAGAATCTCTGGCAAACCTGTCCAACTAGTTTTTACTCTCAAATCCCATAGTGCAACCCCTTTGTGCAAAGAAAACACGTAGGTACAGAGAAAAATGCTCCAGGCTTGCATTTGAGGTTTCTTAAATTAAATCTGTTATTTATTTATTTGCAAGCACAGAGAGATAGGAGACAGAGAGAATAGATGCGTCAGGGGCTCCCGCAGCTGCAAACAAACTCCAGATGCATACACCATTTTGTGCATCTGGCTTTACATGGATACTGGAGAATTGAACTTGAGTCGTTAGTGTTTGCAGGCAAGCACCTTAACCACTCCCTGCACACACTAATTCCATGTCTCTTGGGTGACCTTGATTGACCCACAGTTCACCAACAGTCACTATTGTTATTTGCATATCTGTACTTATAGTAGCAATGTTCACAATATGCAAAAGGTGGAACAAAGCATGCGTGAGGCACAAATAGAAAAACAATATGGGGGAGGTTATACATAAAATGGAATATTCTGCTTTACAAAATAAGGAAATCCTGGCACACGCATGAATCTTGAATGCATTATGCTAAGAGAAATAAACTAGTCACAAAAGGATGATGTTGGAGAATCCCACTTATTTTTTAAAATTATTTTTACTTATTTATTTGAGAGTGACAGAGAAAGAAAGAGGCAGATAGAGAGAGAGAGAGAGAGAGAGAGAGAGAGAGAGAATGGGCGCGCCAGGGTCTCCAGCCACTGCAAACGGACTCCAGACACGTGCGCCCCCTTGCGCATCTGGCTAATGTGGATCCTGGGGAATCGAGCCTCGAACCGGGGTCCTTAGGCTTCATAGGCAAGTGCTTAACCACTAAGCCATCTCTCCAGCCTGAGAATCCCACTTATATGAGGTATGTAGATTAGTCAAAATTATACAGACGGGGGTGGGTGGTGCTGGGAAGATGGCTCCATGGTTAAAGGTGTTTGCTTGCAAAGACTGCCATGCCGAGTTCAATTCCCAATCCACCCACAACAGTCAGACAAAAAAAATGGTGCAAGCGTCTCGTGTTCAGTTGCAAGAGGCCCTGGTGCACCTGTGCATGCATACGCACATGTAAATGAAAATTGAAAAACATATATGTACAGATAGAAAGCTGAGTGGAAGTTTCCAGGTGCTGGAGAAGAAGGAGGGAAAATGAGGAGTTAATATTTAATGGGTGCAGAGTCTCCTTGGGGAATGATGAAAAGTGTTCTGGGGGTGAACGGTGGTAACGATTGCGGGATGCACACAGCACAATTGAATTATATATCTACAACAATGAAAAATAATAGATGTGATGTAGATTGTAGTACAACTCAAAGTAAAAGGTAAAGAAAAACAATTGAAAAGAAAAAAAAAGGAAATTAAGCAGGCATGGTGGCACACATCTTTAATCTCAGCACTCGGGAGGCAGAGGTAGGAGGGTTGCTGTGAGTTCGAGGTCAGCCTGAGACTGCATAGTGAATTCCAGGTGAGCCTGGGCTAGAGTGAGACCCTACATCGAAAAAATCAAAAAGTGGAATTTTTGACACATAGTACAAAACGGATTTATCTTAAGGACATTATACTAAAAGAAATAATCCTGCTGCAGGACAAATAATATGTAATTACCCTTATGAGATAGCTATAGTGGTCAGCTTCATAGGGTCAGGAAACAATACGGGAGCTGCAAAATGCTAGGGGCGAGGAGGCCATGAATCAGGAGTTTCATTTAGGCAGATGAAAGCATTTGGAGATGAATTGTGGCCATAGCTTGTACGACAGTGTGAATGCACTCATGCCACTGAGCTGCGCCCTGAAAAGTTGCTCAAATGGGGGCTGGGATGGGGGCTCAGCAGCTAAGCTGTGTTGCAGTCAGGTGCACATTGCTGGCGGAAATCACCCGACCAAAAGCCACTTATAGGAAAAAAAGGGGGGCTTATTTTGGCTTACAGACTTGAGGAGAAGCTCCATGGTGGCAGGGGAAAATGATGGCCTGAGCAGAGGAAGGACATCACCCCCTGGCCAACATAAGGTGGACAACAGGAACGGGAGAGTGGGCCAAACACTGGCAAGGGAAACTGGCTAAAAGCCCCTAAGCCCGCCCCCAACCATACACCGCCTCCAGGAGGCGCTAATTCCCAAATCGCTGTCAGCTGGGAACCTACCATTCAGAACACCTGAATTTATAGGAAACACCTGAATCAAACCGCCTCAAGGTACTTGCTTGCAAACCCTGCCAGCCCAGGTTCGATTCCCCAGCACCCACATAAAGCCAGACGCACAAAGTGGTGCGTGCTCCTAGAGTTCATCTGCAGTGACAAGATCCCGGTGTGCCCATTCTCTCACACACAAATAAATAAATTAAAAATATTTTTAAAGTTGTCATAACAGCACATCTTATGCCATGTATATTTTACCACAATGCAAAAAGAAAAAGATTTATTCATACTAACAAGGATATTTTTGCTCTTTCGAAGATGCCCTCATTCTCACTGTGGAACAGGGTGCCAACACACACCAAAGATGAGAAACTGAGAGAAAAAAAAAAAAAAAATGAAATCAATCACACCAGCTAAGAAATTCCTCAATATGTTCTCGCACAATTTGTTTTTGTATGTGAACATTTTGAACTTACAATGATTGTGCCTTTGAAAGAGGAAACCAACTGAGTCTCAGCTTTGAGAAAACTAGGGCACGAAATCAAATATAGAAGCAGGTGCAACTGGTTTTATTTGGACTCCCCCCCCCCACAACTGTCTTGTTGATAAATAAAAGCAGACACCATGTCAAATGAACCAGGGAGCTTTGCTCACAGCTGTTACCATATTCCTAAATTCCATGAAAATCATCTCCTCAGCCCTGTGGGCACCGCTGGTCACAGCATCTGCGCCCACAATGCAGGGAGCCGAGCAGAGAGCATTCGCGGCGCATGAACCCGGTCCACAGAGGCCTGTCTGCCGAGTCAGGCCAGGCCGGTTGCTCCAAACTGTTTACCTTCCAGTGCAGTAGTTCTCAACCTTGCAAGTGTTTTTCTTTACTTTTTATTTTGAGTTGTAGTAAAATCCATCTGACATTTATCATTTTAACTCAACACAGAGTTGCTGACCAGACTGTTTAAACCCGGGTGGCTTATGCCCCAGTCTCACAAAACCAGACTCTGTGGGCCTGGAGTGTCCGGCTAAGAACCACTGTATTAATATAGTCATGTAACCCTTTTCACAAAATCTTTCATAATAATAATAAAAACTATAGAAACATCGTCTTTAAAATATATCTTTTTGTTTGTTTCTTTGTTTCAAGGTAGGGTCTCACTCTAGCCCAGGTTGACCTGGAATTCACCAGGTAGTCTCAGGGTGGCCTTGAACTCACAGTGATCTTCCTGCCTTTGCCTCCCGAGGGCTGGGATTAAAGGCGTGCGACATCATGCCCGGCTTAAAATATATCTTTAAGGGCAGTTACAGTTAGCTAGAGTAAGAAGTGCTTTTTTAATTTTTCAAATATTTATTTATTTATAAGAGGGGAGATAGAGAAAGAATGGGCATACCAGGGCCTCCAGCCACTGCAAATGAACTCCAGATGCATGTGCCCCTTGTGCATCTGGCTTGCATGGGTCCTGGGGAATTGAACCTGGGTCCTTTGGCTTTGCAGGCAGACACCTTAACCACTAAGCCATCTCTCCAGCCCCAGAAGTGCTTTGTTAAAAAAAAAAAATGTTATTTGCAAGCAGAGGTTGGGGGGCAGGCAAGGGCCTCTTGCCCACTGCAAACAGGCTCCAGACGTATGCACCACTTTGTGCAGCTGGCTCTGCGTGGGTACTGGGGAATTAAATCCAGTCTGCCAAGCTTTGCAAGCAAGGGCTTTAACCACTGAACCCCCTGTTCAGCTTTAGAGTAAGGGGTTCTGATGTACTATTGTTTTATGGAGTGACTAGAGATGATAATGATGCATTATAGAGCTTAAAAAGGGTTTTGAATGTTTTCAGCATAAAGAAATAATAAACCTGTAGTATAAGTAATCCTTGTTTGAACAATAGACCATGTATACATATATTGAACAGTCACATGGAGCCCAGCAGACATGCTAAGTTTTATGTTTTCTATATAGTTAAAATATAACTTAAATCAATTGTTTAAAACAAATATATGTATCTTCTATCTTCTGTTCTCTCTTGTGTTTCTGTCCTTAAAATTTCATTAACAGTCCCGTGAGATTTAACATCCAAAGCACATGCTGCTTTGCTTCTGAAAATGAGTGCCTGAATTACAATCCAATAATCTAGTGAATTGGTACTTATAAGGCATCCGCTATGCAAGACTCCAGCCTTCCTGGGAGCTCACCTTCCAGAGGCCAGCAGATCCCTTCAGGGGCGCAGTACACGCTTCCAGCTGCTGGACACCAGTGAATCCTATGTAAAATCCTATCTGGGGAGCCTTTTGACCATGGAGGTGCACACATCCAATGAGCGGTCAATGAGAAATGGGGTGCAAGGTCTGGTCTTATTGCCTCAATTTAAAGTGATCTAGAGCCATCGGAGAACTCCTCAGGGAGTGGCAGTGCCTTCCACTATAACCAAACCTCAGTTGACTTCTTCCCCTGGTGAGTCTTGCCTCCCTGTGTCCCCATAGATATTGGCTCCAATTTACTTGTCACATGCAAAGCATTGGGAAACTCACCCTGGTCTGGGACATACCCTAGGGTAGAGGTGGAGTAAGAGGAAAGATTTGGGGTGTGTTGGAAGTATTGCATGCTATCTGCTGATGGATTAAACGGGAGCTGTGAGAAAAGGAACCACAGATGAATCTTGGATGTGGGCGCTGAGAAACGAGACAAAGCTATTTTCTGAAATTCTGTACAGATAAACACAAATTTCTTCTTTTCTGAAATAAGGATCTCTAACTACAGCTTTTAAGTTATTAAAGACCTCTCAATATAACAGCTGTTAGATTTTATTTTTGTGTTTGAAGCACCATAGGTACATTAGGTCTTTTTCACACACACACACTAAAACCTGGTGAGTCAGGCTGGAGAGATGGTGTAGTGGTTAAGGCGCCTGCCTGCAAAGCCAAAGGGCCCAGGTTTGATTCCTCAGGACCCATGTAAGCCAGATGCACAAGGGGCGCATGCATCTGGAGTTCCTTTGCAGTGGCTGGAGGCCCTGCCATGCCCATTCTCTGTCTTTCTGTCTTAAATAAGTAAATAAACCAGTGAGTCAATATGGTTATTTTCCCATTCCTGAGATCTCTTCGTTTATCACCTTCCTCCTCTGGCCCTGGTCAATAGGACTCACTGGCCTCATTCACCGTCTTTGTTTTCACCAAACACCCCATGACCTTGGGCCCTTTGCCATCTCCTGCCTGGAAGGCTCTTCCCCATTGCCATGCTCACTTCCACCTCCACTCTTCTTTTGACCATTGCCTTCGTCAGGTCTCACCTCTGAAAATGCTCCCTCAAATGGCTCCACTTGTCCTCCCAAGGTTAGCCAGGTACCGGGGCTCTGGGTCTTAGGATAATCTAGGGTGCTCCTTCGGTAACTGTGGTGCTTTGATTGTCACACGCCCTCCATAGCCTCGTGTGTTTGTGGTGAAGCCCATACTGAACCCCCAGCTGGCGACACCTTGGGGAGGTGGATCCTGAGGACTTTTATACAGACTGCACCCGCCCCCGCCCCTACCCCCCCCCCCCGTGCTGGTGGGCTCACTCTTGCTGCTCCTCTCTGCTGATATGTGGGGTGTGAGCCAGCTTCCTGCTCCTGTTACGCCGTCATGAAACGTTCCCTCTGAACTTTAAGCTGAAACAAACCCTTCCTTTCACTGAGCTGCTTCTGGCCAGCTGTTTTATCCCAGCAAGGAAAAGGTAACTACTACCTTAACCAATGTTATACTATCCCTTTATTAAATAACCTTATGGTTTATACATTTTATATATATATATATATTAGATTTTATTACTATCTCTATAACTTTCCTGTTTGATTCACTGCTATTGCAATTAAGTGACTATTTCTGTGCTAAATTTCTTTTGTGCTACATTTTAAGGTCCATGAGGGCAGTTACTGCTTTGCTCTGCTCCAGTCCCCAGCACAGCATGTGGTGCATGGTGTAGACTCTCAAGAAATAGCTATTGAACCAGTAATGGAAATATTAAGGTTTAATTAGATGATGGAACTTTCTTTCTATTACAAGTAGGATTGTTTGTGGGGATGGGATGTGACCCTACTTCTGTTTGACACCAAAAATTAAAATTCATCATAATCTCCTACCTGGCACTGGGTGAGCTGCCTCAGGCAGGTGCTCAATGGTACCTGAACCAAGCCAAGATGCATCTGAGCTCAGGGATCTACCCTGAGTCCCATAGAACAGCAGGGAAATTACAGCTTTCCACCCAAGCAATTCTAAAACAGACTCAGGTTGGCATATGTATCCCATGTGACCCTACATAACAGTGGTGGGTCATCAGGGAGGTAGGAGGCTAGGAAAATGTAGCATCAGAGGCTGAGATGGCTTAGTGGTTAAGTAGCTTGCCCAAAAAGCCTAAGGACCCAAGTTCAACTCTCAAGAACCCACATAAGCCCAACGCACAAGGTGACGCATGTGCACAAGGGGATGCATGCGTGAGTTCGATTGCAGTGTCTGGAAGCACTGGTACACCAATTCTCTCCCTCCCTCTTTCTCTCTCTCGTTCATAAATAAATTTGTTTAAAAGAAAATGTAGCATAATAGAGCCACAAAACTCTGAGGTGGATTGTTTGAAAACTTCTTATTGATGAAGCATTCACCAGAAAACCTTTTTGATTTCAACTATCACAGTAAATCTTCCTAAATGTCTTAGTCCATTTTATTTATTTATTTTTATTTTTTAAAATTTATTTATTTATTTGAGAGAGAAAGAGGCAGATTGAGAGAAAGAGAATGGGTACGCTAGGGCCTTTAGCCGCTGCAAACAAGTTCCAGATGCATGTGTCCCTTGTGCATCTGGCTTACGTGGGTCCTGAGGAATCAAACCGGGGTCCTTAGGCTTCACAGACAAATGCCTTAACCACTAATCCATTTCACCAGCCCCTCTTAGTCCATTTTTGTTGTTGTTGTTACTATAAAAGAACACCACAGATTGGGTGAATTATAAAGAACAGGAATACTGGGCTGGAGAGCTATCTTAGTGGTTAAGGTACTTGCCTACAAAGCCAAAGGATTCTATTCCTTAGGACCATGTAAGCCAGATGTCCATGGTGGCACATGCATCTGGAGTTTGTTTCCAGTGGCTGAAGGCCCTGGCACACCCATTCTCTCTTTCTTTTTTTTAAAATTAAAACTTTTTATTCATTTATTTGAGAGGGAAAGAGGGAGAATAAGTGCGTGAGAGAGAGAGAAAGAAAGAGATAGAACAGAGACAAACAGAGAATGGGCATGCCAGGGCCTCCAGGCACTGCCAACAAAGTCCAGATGCATGTGCCACCTTGTACCTCTGGCTTAGTGAGTCCTAGGGAATCAAACCTGGGTCCTTTGACTTTACAGACAATGCCCTAACCGTGAAGCAATCTCTCTAGCTCCCATTATTTCTTTCTATCTGCTCCTTCCTCTCCGTCTCTCTCCCTCTCTCTCAAATTAATAATAATAATAATAATAATAAAAGAACAGATACATTTGTTGATTCTGTAGAGGCTGGGAAAATCACAGGGCCCACCACTGGTGAGGTCATCATTTCTTCTTCTTTTCTTTCTTCTTGGAAACAGGGTTTTGCTTTATAGCTCAGGCTAGCTTCAACCTCCTGGATGCTGGGGTTATGGGATTAATTGGCTCACACTACCATGCTCAGTTCCTAGTGAGCTCGTTATTGCTGCATCAGCCTACAGTGGAAGACTAAAGAGCAACAGAGAGCCTGAAGGAGCCGGGCGTAGTGGTGCACACCTTTAATCGCAGTACTTGGGAGACAGAGGTAGGAGAATTGCCATGAGTTCAAGGCCACCCTGAAACTGCATGGTGAATTCAAGGTCAGCCTGAGCTAGAGTGAGACCCTACCTCGAAAAATAAAAAAATTTAAAAGGTGGGGGGAGCTGGAGAGATGGCTTAGCAGTTAAGCACTTGCCTGTGAAGCCTAAGGACCCTGGTTCAAGGCTCAATTCCCCAGGACCCATGTTAGCCAGATGCACAAGGGGGCGCACGTGTCTGGAGTTCGTTTGCAGTGGTTGAAGGCCCTGGCGCGCCCATTCTCTCTCTCTCTCTATTTGTCTCTTTCTCTCTGTCGCTCTCAAATAAATAAATAAAGATGAACAAAAAAGTAGAGTCTAACGGGTGCTGAAGTCATCCTCTTGCATTCCCAAGATAATGACTTTAAGCCATTCACAAGGATAAAGATTTCATTGCCCAATCCCCCCTTGAAAGTCCTGCTTTGTGACATGGACACACTGGAGTTCACAACACAGACTCTGAGGGGCAGGCACACAGTTAAACCATAGCAAATAGATTAATACATATTTTTGCGCTATAATTACCATTTTCCAAAGAGCATGTATTTTTTTTTTAGTGCTGATAGGATTTTTCAGGGAGCCAGAAGAGAGTCTGGAGCCAAGGCTGTGACAGAAAGGTGGACAAAAGGCAGACACAGAGAATCGAATCCCTGGCACAGGGTGTTGAGAACTGCTTCTGTCTCATTCTACCGTTCAACTGGAGAGAGGGAGAGAGGTGGCCAATTCGCATGGGCCTGTGCCTGCATCTGAAAACAACGGGACTGGCCTCCATCCTTGCCCACTGTTTTTTGGCCATAACCCGTGGTGCAGTTTCTGCTACCCAGAAAATTCAGACCTACGTTGTGTATAAATGTTTGTACATAATTAAAACAAGTTTCATGATACGCGCTGTTTTATGATACATTCCTTCACTTTGAATTTTAGTTTTAAAAGTTTTGTTTTTATTTATCTGAGAGAGATAGAAAGAGGCAGAGAGAGAGAGAGAAAGAAGGGAGAGAAGAGAGAGAATGGGCATGCCAGGGCCTCCAGCTACTGCTAATGAACTCCAGCCATATGTGCCACCTTGTACACCTGGCTCACATGGGTACATTGAACTTGGGTCCTTTGGCTTGGCAGTCAAGTGCTTTAACCGCTAAGCCATCTCTCCAGCCCTTTTATTGCATTTTCTAAGAAGTTTGCTCACTGACTTCGATAGGTCACAACAGTTATTTGAAAAATTACTTCTTAGGTAGTTTCTGGGTGCCGCCTACACCCAAGACTTAGGATTCTCAAGAACAGTCAGCTGGACCAAGATGAAAACTTAACAGACCCTGGGGTCTATTGTCATGTTCATTACTGTGCTTTCTGTCACTTGACTCAGTCCTACAAAATGCCAGTGGAAAAAAAAATCATAACAAACCTAATTCCGACTAGAGGCAAATTGTGGAACGTGGCAATTCTGGTTGGTTGAAATCGATTTAAGATTCTGTACTTCATGGATACCAGAGGGTTTGCACCAAGGGAAGCAAGTGGGCAGCCCTCAGTAGTCTCTGACCAAAGCCAGAGGTGGACAGTGGAGTTAGGAAATGAATCCTGTCCTTGCCTTGTCTGTGACTTTACTACGAGCAAGTGCCCACGATGGTCTGCAAGTCCTGAGTCCCAGCCCTGGCAAAGACCTCCCTGTCACCTGCGTCTAGGGGTGCAGAAGGTATCAGTGAACACAGGTGACAGTGTTCTGTTGTCCTCTAAGTTCTTCCTGGACAGTGCTGTGTGCTAAAAGTGGTCAGGAACATGTGGCTCAGTCCTGAGCCAAACCACAGAAAGACAATAGGAAAATGGCTGTGAGACCTGCAGGAGGTGACACGTGGAAAACTTCTTTTGCTAATTTCCCCAAAGCCCAAACTATATCAAACAAACGTTAGGACCTTGGGATTGAAAACCAATGGCCCCAACCTGGTTCATGGTCTGGATAAGGCAGAGTCACAGCAGTTCACCTGCCTGGGGCACACGTGGGCTTTTTCCAACTGAAAAGATCCATCTGCCTTGGGAGGTCAGAAAAGTGAGATCAAGAGAGAAGGGTGTGGCCTCACTCACTCTCAAGTTAGGGACAAGGCTGGGGCCAACATCCAGACCTCTTGGCTCTGGTCTCCTTGTGCTCAGATGAAAGGCCACACTGACTGGCTGCGTGTGTCAGTATCTCACTTTGGGCACTTCTGAGCAATTAACATGGTGCTGGACTTCAGGAGCTTTGATCAATTTCATCTCGAAAAGCAAAGCTTGTGGCCTGGTGTCATCTTTCTCAGTTGAGTAACAAGGACTGAGAGATGGGGAATTCTCACTTCCTCCAGACCTGCTGTCTACATTAGCCACCCTCAGGGAATTCGAGGCCAAATGGGATTTTTCCCCCCCCCAGGAGAACCAAGATTTTTTTTCTTTTTAAACTGGGCTCCTCTGAGTAATGGATAAATACATTAGGGAATGCTGGGAATTCAATGGAGCGAACTCAAATTTTATGCCACTTAATTTTAATAAGGAAGAATATTGGCTCATAAATAACACTTTCAACTAGTTGGAATGCATTGAATTGAAGACATTATTTCAACATCATTTAATCTGTTTCGTCTCAAGGGAAATGAAGGAGGCATTTTTAGTGGCCACAGAGGCAGCCGACTGAAAGGGTATTAAATCTGGGGATCGGCAAAGGAGGTGCTGCCCTGTGACCTTAAGCACCTCTCTGTGGCACTTGGATGCTCTGCCCACCACAGGCACGTGGCTGCTTCTCTTTCCATCACGAGGGGCCCTGGAGCCAGACGCAGATGGTGCACAATGTCGGTCACAGCATAGCTGTCCACTGCGACTGCGCTGTTCTCCTACTAACCCGTGAGGTCCGGGAAGGCAGGGGTGTGGGCTTCTGAGCTCTGTGTCATTGGCTGTAGCTCAGTGTGTCTGGACGAGTTTTCAATGAATCTGAGAGGGACACACGTCAGCCTATAGCATTGCCTGTCCCAGTCGTCAGCACGGGTCACCTGCAGAAGGCAGAAGAGCTCTGCAGTGAGCTCTACGTGCCTCAAGGAGGCACCATAACCGCCTTGTCGAACTCTGACGACAGATCTTCCAGACACAGTGCTGGGGCCCAACAGGGCCCGGCTCTCATGGCCAGCAGACATGCAGGCCCCAGACCCCTGGACAGACTGGATCCACTATGAGGAACCCTCCAGCCGGTCCAGTTTTCCTAAGTCCTTGTTGTGAGTGTGCTGATTCCATTGAGAAGACCCCTTCTACGGAGCAGGCTGCATCCCAGGGAACTGCCCCGGAACCACAGTCAGCACCAAGCAAAACATCTGCGTTGCAAGCTGGGGGGCAAGTGGGGAGAAGACAAACAGTGAACAAAGTGAACAAATAATAAATGAGGCGATAAGTGCTAGGAGAAAAGTCGGGCAGCCTGAGGACTTGTGTGTGCCGGGGACAGACGGGCAGCTGAGGTTAAGACTTGCTGGGGAGTTGGACACTGAGGAAAGACCTGAGGGAGGCAGTGGCCAGTGGTGAAACGGGGGTGGGGTGGGGCAGAGTCTTTGGAGTCGACAGCCAGGGGAAGCTCAGGATGCTGGGAGGAAGCAGCGGAGGACTTAGAGATGGAGAGACAGGGCCCAGGTGGCTGAAGATAGAAGGGCCCTCGACTTTCCTCTGGGGGTGCATGGCACCCCATGGGGGGGCTTTGCCAAGAGAAACATGGTGAGGATTAGGTGCGTTAAGAATAGGCTAAAGAGCCGGGCATGGTGGCGCACGCCTGTAATCCCAGCACTCAGTAGGCAGAGGTAGTTAGATCACCGATGAGTTCGAGGCCACCCTGGGACTGCATAGTGAATTCCAGGTCAGCATGCGCTAGAGTGAGACCCTACCTTGGGAAATAGAAAAAACAAATAAGGAAGAAAAAAAAAAAAAAAAGAATAGGCTGAAGAGAGCTGGAGGGATAGTTTAATAGGTAAGAGCACCTGCTGTACAAGCACGAAGCCCTGAGTTTGAAGCCCAGGACCCCATGAAAAGCTGGGCGTGTGGTAAGCACTTCTCTTCATGTTCACTCCCAAATAGTCATGCTACTCTCACTTTTTGTTAGAGAGCCTTCTCTTTTCAGATGGCAGTGACCTCTGGGATGACTCAGAAGGCACCATGGTGCTGGGAAAAAGTGACAGAGGAGTGCTCAGCACTGAAACATCTCTATCACCCCTTCCAAGGCTCAGGGTCTAATGCGGAAGAGGTGGCGGAAAGAATGTAAGAGCCAAAGGAAGGGTAGGACTCCTTACAACGTGCTCCTCCAGACACAAAATGGCCTGCATATCCATGACCTCACAATGCCTGACACTACCTACACAAGACCGTCATAAGAGGAGGAAAAGATCATGACATCAAAATAAAAGAGAGACTGCCTGAGAGGAGGGGATATGATGGAGAGTGGAGTTTCAAAGGGGAAAGTGGGGGGAGGGAGGGAATTACCATGGTTTATGTTCTATAATTATGGAAGTTGTCAATACAATAAAAAAGAAAACGTGGCATGACCACGTGTAAGTTCCGTGCCGAGAGGAGACAGGAAGGACTGATGGGGGTCGCAGGTCAGCGAGTCTAACTGAAGAACAGCGAGCTCCGGGTTCCGAGGGAGACTTTGGGTCATAAGGGTAACACGGTGAAAGAGAGGGAGAGGGGACATCGCAGGCGCAAGAACAAGCGGAGGAATCCACTGGCAGGGAAGACGCAGGGTGATCCCGGGAGGGGAGATCATTTGGACAGAGGTGGAAGTAGAGTGGACAAGATGAATCATAGATAATATATTCCCTTATAGTATATTTGAACATGTAGTTGTTAATTGTTTAATTTTTTTTCTACACTGCTCCTTATTAATCTCTATTTCCAGTCTGATTGTACAGCAATTTCAGATTCACAATGAAATTGAACAGAAGGTACAGTGAGTCCCCATAAGCTCCCCCACCCCGCACACACTGCGCCCAGACGTGAACTGCCTCACCGACTGGTGCGTTTACTATGTTTGATGAGCCTGTGCGACACGTCCTTCTTACTCAGAGTCCATAACTTCAGTCTTAGTACTGTCCATTTTTTGAGTTTGGACCAATGTACACCAACACGGATCTACCATGAGAGTACCACACATCGTAGTTTCACTGCCTTAAAATCCTCTGCACAGGGGCTGGAGAGATTGCTTAGGGGTTAAGGCACTTGCCTGTGAAGCCTAAGGACCCAAATTCAATTCCCCAGGATCCACAGAAGCCAGACGCCCATGGTGGTACATGTGTCTGGAGTCTGTTTATAGTGGCTAGTGGTCCTGGCATGCCCATTCTCTATCTTTCTGTCTACCCCCTTCTCTCAAATAAATAAAGAAATAAAATATGTAAAAAAAAAAAAAAGAAAGAAAGAAAGAAAGAGCCTCTGTATGTGTGCGTGTGTACTCTTGTTCCCACAAAGAACTGAGCGGTGGCCCGGAGCCCGGCATACACTGGCTGTTCCATGTCCATGGCCTAATTAGTCTGGAAGGTTCCAAATGCTCATGAGCTGCAGAGAAAGCTGCTTGGAACATGGGGTGCTGCCTGGGTACCTTCCCTCCTGGCTTTACAGAAAGTATGAATGTCTTCTGCAATCCCACGGGGTGGACACCAAGCCATGACCTCACATCTGCCAACACCCTCGGGACCCATTCTCCTGACTGAACTGAGACATGGCACGTTCTACCTGATCGAGGGGAAATGAGAAAAAAAAAAAAATCAGCAGTGCAGTTAAGTTTCCATAAACCCAGATGCATTTAACCCAATGCCTTCTCCTTTTGCCTGAGCCACGTGTGTGTGTGTGTGTGTGTGTGTGTGTGTGTGTGTGTGTGTGTGTGTTGGTGTATGCATGTAATAAAAATGTACTGTGAAGTGATAATGAAAATTAGTAGAAATGGGTTGATCTTGATGAGGTTATTTAGCAAAGTAACTGTTTGGCCACCCTATATTTCTTTCTTTCTTCTTCTTCTTTTTTTTTTTTTCTGCTGCTGCTACTGATGACCCCTCCCCCGCAGTTCTTGGCACCGTAAGTCTTATATAACCAATGTAAGGAGTACCTCATTGAGCATTCACTTACGTTTGTGCACTTTGAATGTAAAATGCATGAATGCAAATGATTCACTGCTCAGAAAGGTTGTCTTTCTCACTGAGCTCTCCTGGACGGCCAGAGTTCTCCTTCGCCATTACCAAGATGACGGCCGTGGTTTACCTAGCCACCTATCACCATGCCCCGTGTGTGTACACCTTGAAGAATGTGGGGCGTAAATTTAGTGTGCCCCAGTCCTTTGTATTGCAGGAGGAGTCGAATAGGAAAGGGGAGGTAGAGTGACATACACGGTACCCTGGGACCTTGTCATCTCTCTGTCTTGCCTCCCCTTTTTTGCCACCTTATTGACTGACACTTTTCAGAAATTTATTGATCAATTTTGTACATGTATAAAATGTAGTTTGATCATAGTCCCTTCTCATTACCTTCTCTTATCCCCCACCCCGTCCCAACTGGATGGCTTCTTTCTATGTAGTCTCAGGCTGGTCTCGAACTCACAGGGATCCTCCCACCTCTGACTCTGAGTGCTGGGATTAAAGGCGTGTGCCACCACACCTGGGTAGGATGGCTTCTTTCTAACTAGTTCCA
The DNA here is from genome assembly GCF_020740685.1 of Jaculus jaculus. Taxonomy (NCBI): domain Eukaryota; kingdom Metazoa; phylum Chordata; class Mammalia; order Rodentia; family Dipodidae; genus Jaculus; species Jaculus jaculus. The sequence goes on along the minus strand of NC_059108.1, from coordinate 9,349,294 downwards.
CTTTTATGTGAAGGTCTTTTTGTGTGTGTGTGTGTGACCCACTGAGTCTACTTAGAGTTACCTGCATGAACATGAGTGTGTGTGTGTGTGTGTGTGTGTGTGTGTGTGTGTGTGTGGTTTGGGAGGATATTTACCAGAGCATGGGCAGCTGCTGTCAGCGGCTACATTTTTTGAAGAAAATGATTGGCCAGCCCTTTAAGCCAGTATGAGAAATGCCGCAGGCTGGGGGAATGTGTTGGCTAAATGACACTGATTGCAATTGGCTTCCCAAGCCACCTAATAGAGCAACATAAAAGTTTGAAAATCACGTAGCACATTGGCAAATTACTCCATTTTCCGCACTTCAAATGATCCTTGGACTGTCTTATGTTCTATTTTAAAAGTTAGAAAGAAAGAAAAATAAAACAGCCACCAGGAGGACCCTGGAATTTACAAATTTCATCTGAAGAATGAGATGCATCTTGGCTCGCAGTCTTCACTCCTATGGACCACTCCAAGTAGTCCACCGGGTACCAACAGAAGTGGGTCACAAAGAAACAAAGTGATGGCAGACACGTGACTCAGAGGGCTCTGATGACAATCGCCCTCTAGGAAGGCTGCTCTGTGGAGAGCAAGCTTAGCAAACTGGCCTGGAATGAGTTCTATGGTCTGATCTCAACACCAAGTATCCCGGCTGCCCCACAGGGCTCCTGAATGATTAGAGACACGAGAATCAATGCCATGCCTGGTCACTCGCTTCTCCCATAGGAAGAGTTTCAAGGCCCCATTGGAAACCTTCCGAGATCTCTGGTCATAGAACTGTCAGTTTGCACATGTTCTGAGCTATGCTGCCCTAATCAGGGGTGACAAGGGAAATTTCCTCTACTTATGACTCAGTCTCAGAGGTGTACCACATGCCCAGGTGGTCTGTGCCCTGTGAGCTTGACTTGGATGTTCTTGACTTTTATTTCTTCCTCCCCCTTCTCCCTTTAACCTCAGGTAGAAAGGCCAATGGCACCTTCCTCCTGGTCCTGTCCATCAGAACTTGGGTGCCACCTCCTGGGGTTCTGATATGTAGACTGGGAACTCTCTAGGATTCCACCAACAAGCACAGATAACAACTTCTCTGACACCAGGGCAAAGCAAGGCGGATGCCTCAATGCTTAAATGGCTTTTAGCTGTCATTTCTTACCTATGACCCTAGAAGTCGTCCATGACAGGCTCCATCAAGTGCAAGGGGCAAGCCTTCCTCTTCTGCCCTCTCTTCTGGGTAGAGACCCTGGGCCTCAGCATAGCCAGTCAAGAGCTTTTAATATTTAAGACTGACCATTACAGGAAAGAGCTCCAGAGTAGAATCCTTCCTTCTTTCTTTACCTCCCTCCCTCCTTCCCCCCTTCTCCCTCCCTCCCTCCCTCCCTCCCTCCCTCCCTCCCTCCCTCCCTCCCTCCCTTCCTTCCTTCCTTCCTTCCTTCCTTCCCTGACTCTTGTGGCTCTCATTCCTAAAAGCCATGCAAAGCTTCCCAACATGCAAGAGGCCAGCACAGAGGAACAAGACAAGCAGAATAAACCAGGCAGAAGCTGACTGCCTGCACCAGGCACCCATTCCTCCTCCTCCATGAGTCATTCTGGATATTTCTTGGCCAGTTAACAAATGCCTTAATCTAGTTTGAATCGGATTTCTGTCCTGTGGCATCGAAAGTCTTGAGCATACTAATAAACATGGAATTAGGAGGCGAGCACGCATATGAGCAATCCTTTGAGGGGAAAGGGATAAGGGAGCTGTGGTAGTTTGAAGGAGACAGTGTAAATGAATGGCCCCATAAACTCAGGAGTTTTATTAAAATTAAGCTTGTAATTTGGGTCTACACTGTGGGGGTCGGGGGTGGATTCTGGGGTCCAGCCCTAAGGTGTGTTTTGGGGTGGGCCATTTAAAAATATTATTTATTTATTTATTTATTTGAGAGATATATAGAAATAGGCAGGGAGATAGAATGGGCACGCCAGGGCCTCCTGCCACTGCAAACGAACTCCAAATGCATGAGCCCCTTGTGCATCTGGCTTACGTGGGTCCTGGGGAGTTGAACCTGGGTCCATTTGGCTTTGCAGACAAGCGCCTTAACTGCTAAGCCATCCCTCCAGCCCTGGGAGTGGATTTTGATTCCAGCCCAAAGGCACGGAGAGAGCAGTTTCAGCTCTGGCTATTCGTGTTTGTGGAGCTGGCTGCTGGTGGTTTCTCTCTGCTTGGATCTATGAAAGGGAGCCAGCTTCTTCTAACATTCCCCCTGGACTCTGTAAGCCTTAAATAAATCCTTTCCCTGCATGAACTATGCCTGGTTGGATGTTTGGCCCAGTGACCTGAAGCAGACTGCAACAGGAGCCAAACTGACCAGCTGACCTGAGCCACCCAGACCACACGGCCGTGCGCTGTGAGTTCCTGGGGGGCTGCTCAGGTATATTTCTGCTCAATTCTCTCCTTCGACTCTTTGCAGGCCTCACCTGCAAAATTCTGCAGCCCTGTGCCATCTCCTCAATACTCCATCTTTGGTTCTTTCTCAAATGCAGTAACGAGTGAGCCCATCCCAGGCTCGGCAGTTCCTCAGTGGCAGAGCACGTGTCTTGCAATCTAAGAGCACAGGTTCAATCTCCAGGTCCAGGGTGGGGCAGTGGGGGGGGGGAGGAAGTGATTGACTTTCACTGCTTTGTGATTGAAGGCCATGCAAAGCTCCATGAGTTCAGGACCCACCTCAGAGCTGTTGCTCAGAATGCCCGGCTAGCCCTGTGCGTTCACTTTCCCTAAACTTTGAGCAGGTGGGGTGAATCCACGTCTTCACCACTGTATTTTAAAAATGCTTTGATACGTTCCCCACAAGTCAAATGCAATATGTGCACCCCTTCAGTACAGTACCCACTACCTGGTATTATTTATTGATTTCTTCTTCTTGTTGATGATGTGTTTTTTAAAATTTTATTTATATTTATTTATTTATTTGAGAGCGACAGAGAGAGAGAGAGAGAGAGAGAGAGAGAGAGAGAGAGAGAGAAAGAGAGAGAGAGAGAGAGAGAGAGAGAGAAAGAATGGGCACGCTAGGGCCTCCAGCCACTGCAAATGAACTCCAGACGCATGCGCCCCTTGTGCATCTGGCTAACATGGGTCCTGGGGAATCAAGCCTCGAACCGGGGTTCTTAGGCTTCACAGGCAAGCGCTTAACTGCTGAAGCCATCTCTCCATCCCAGATGATGTGTTTTAATACTATGCTGCACCATGCCTGTGACACCGAGACTTAGTCTTGCTGAAGTTGTTCACTCAGCCTTTATTCAGCACAGTCCTTGGGGAGAACAGGCATCTGGCGTTTCCTTATCATGCCCCGTGGCTCCTTAGAGGCTCCTTAGACTTCACAGAACATTGCTTCTCAAAGTGTGGCTGGAGCAAGGGCAAGAGCATCCCTGGGGCAGAGGGATCTCACTGTGGGGCTATTGCTTTGTAAATCAGGTGGTCTGTGTGCGTGCGTGCACAAGCAAGTTTGGAAAGTGCTGCCCAGAGGCTGGAGAAAGAGCCCTGCAGGGGAGCATCGGAAGACTTGCCACAAAACAAAACAAAAGCCTGTGTGCCTCAAACCAGAATTTGGCCAGGTGAAAAGTTGAGATGAGTCTGGAAAAGGTGGGAAAACAGACTGGGTGGAGAGAGGTGCCAGCTAAAGACAATGCCACATCTTGGCAGTAGTGTGTTGCACAGGTGAAGAAGGGAGAGGAGGTGAGTACCAGAAATGCAGGTGAGCCAGGACCGCGGCCTCCGGGTGGGTGTGGCTGAGGGACTTGGCATGCCAGCAGAGCTGCGACAGCCTTACAGTCATGAGCTGACGGATGCCAGGATGGAGAAGAGAGCTAAGGGGGTCTAGACTGGGAGCCCGCTGCTGGGCAGGAACGCCAGTGAGCATCAGGGCGGGGCAGATGAGCCCAATAATGACCCTCCCCGCCCCATGAAGAGTTTGGAGCAGAACTTTCTTCTCCCACCTTTAATTTGGGAGATGATGCTGGATTGTAAAATCTGATCGGAGTGCCCCCGCCCCACCCCCCGCCGCTCTGGGAGGAGACATAGACTCATAAAAGCTATCAGGCTCTTAATCCTGGAATCCACTGATGTGGTAAAAGGAAATTAATTAATTAGTAGCGTCAGTTCGTACTTAAAAGAACTGGGCTTGGGCCAGCTGCAGGAAGCTTCTGCAAGAAGTCCTTCAACGATTTCCACTCGGGAAGACAGCTCAGAGAACACTTAAATCGGTGCAATTTGGCGACGATGATCATAGGCGGATCTGCAGGTAAGCAAGGCTCCCTGGGGACCAGTAGTAGCGAAGCAGGTCCAGGACCGGTCTGAGGAAGAGTCCCTTTGCAAAGTGGCCAAGGACAATTCTTAAAGAACCGTCTGCACCTCCTGCGCTTGGCAGGCTCCGGGGCCTAGCCCGCCTGCTCCCTCCGCGTCCCTGCTGCGGAACCTGGGGAACCGCCGCCCCAACCCTGGCTTTTGGTCATGAACGAGATGGTTTGGGAGATGGCATGCAGGAGCCTGGGGACGTGCCCCGGGGATGCCACGGGGACCGGACAGGTCGCGGAGCCCTCCCTGCCCCCACCCTTGGGTGGCCTGCGAGAGGTGCAGGAGGATGCGGGCGCTGCGCGGGCAGGGCCGGGTGACCGTGCAGTTGGCACGCTGGGCGTCCTGATGGGGGGGGCGCAGCATCTTACCCCCCCAACACTCACCGCGCCCGGGGGCCTGGGGCGGGCACGCGCGGCTCGTGCGCGCGCGCTGGCAGCGTATGTGCGGGGCGCGCGGGCGCAGGGCGGAGAGGCGCGCGGGCGGGCGCAGGGCGCGAGCGAGCGGAGGGCAGCGCTCACCTGCCGCCGCGCCCGCTCACCTGCCCCGGAGCGCGGGGCCGCCACCCCTCCTCCTCCTCCTCCTCTCCATCCGCAGCCGCGAGACACGACTTTGGAAACCCCAGGGAAGCCCCCCCACACACACTCGGCCTGGGCGTGCCAAGGTGATCCCCTCCCTCCACTCGATGACCCTTTCCCAGGTACCCCTCGCGTCCACCGCGCGTCCCTGCAGCCATGCATGAGCATCCATCTGTCCGTCCGTCAGTGCATCCATCCATCCATCCACCCATCCATCCATCCGTCTGCCGTGTCTGTCTGTCAGTCTGTGTGTGTGTGCCTCCATCGCACACACCTGCCTTTTGTGGTCGTCCCCCACTGCCCCGTGCACACACGGAGGGGATGGGGGGAGGAACGAGTCCAGGGAACCCCCCCTCCGCCACACACCTCCTCTTTGTTCTTTTCTGGAGGTGTGTTTGGGGATGTGCACACGCGCGGGGTGGGGTGCGGTGGGATGTCGCGAGAAGGTGGGAGGCTTCGAGTCCGGTTAAATATTCCATCGAGGACGGCCACCCCCTTAAAGGCTTTGCGACTTCGCGCTGCCCAGATGTCAAACAGTTGCTCCCTTCGGGCATGCAAGATGCGATTGCTCATCCACGCATTCCTGGCGCTTTGGGGGCCGCGGACCCTCGGCGAGGGGCCGGCGTGCCTGTCCCATTGACTCGGTATTTGGAAGCACTGTCCTGCGTCGTGTGTCCCCCCCCCACCCCCGTGACAGAATAGCATTTTTGACGTGGAATGTCATCCACGGAGAGTTTGGCTTTTGTTTTAGTTCACCACCGTTTATAGCTCCCGAAGCTTGTGGCATTGGATACTGGTATCTGAGTAGGGGTGTGTGTGTGTGTGTGTGTGATCTTGGATTGTCATCTGCTGTGCCCAAACATTCAGAAGTCTGTCTTTTGCTGGGTGTGGTGGTGCACGCCTTTAATCCCAGCACTTGGGAGTCAGAGGTAGGAGGACTGCTGAGAGTTCGAGGCCACCCTGAGATTACTTAGTGAATTCCAGGTCAGCATGGGTTAGAGTGAAACCTTACCTTGAAAAACAAACAAACAAAATCAACAACAACGAAAGCCTGTCTTTTCGTTGCAGAGGACAGGGGTTAACATGAATGAAGACCTGAAGGTCAACTTAAGCCGGCTGCCTCGGGAATGCGTGGATGCTGGTGACCTGAAGAACATCTCGGCTGACATCCCCTCTCAGGTGCCTGTTGTGGAGCCCGAGCCCGAGCTGGTCGTCAACCCCTGGGATATTGTCTTGTGCACCTCAGGGACGCTCATCTCCTGCGAAAATGCCATCGTGGTCCTCATCATTTTCCACAACCCCAGCCTGCGGGCACCCATGTTCCTGCTCATAGGCAGCCTGGCCCTGGCAGACCTGCTGGCTGGCATCGGACTCGTGGTCAATTTCGTGTTTGCTTACTTGCTTCAATCAGAAGCTACCAAGCTGCTCACCATTGGGCTCATCGTCGCCTCTTTCTCCGCCTCCGTCTGCAGTTTGCTGGCTATCACCGTGGACCGTTACCTCTCGCTGTATTACGCCCTGACCTACCACTCTGAAAGAACAGTCACCTTTACCTACATCATGCTTGTCCTGCTCTGGGGAACCTCCATCTGCCTGGGGCTGCTACCTGTGCTGGGCTGGAACTGCCTGAGGGACGAGTCCTCCTGCAGCGTGGTGAGACCTCTCACCAAGAACAACACAGCCATCCTCTCCATCTGCTTCCTCTTCACGTTCGCGCTGATGTTCCAGCTCTACATTCAGATCTGCAAGATCGTGATGAGGCACGCCCACCAGATAGCCTTGCAGCATCACTTCCTGGCCACGTCACACTACGTCACCACGCGCAAAGGGGTCTCCACGTTGGCCATCATCCTGGGAACCTTCGCCGCCTGCTGGATGCCTTTCACCCTCTACTCCTTGATCGCGGATTACACCTACCCCTCCATCTACACCTACGCCACGCTCTTGCCCGCCACCTACAACTCCATCATCAACCCTGTCATCTATGCGTTCAGAAACCAAGAGATCCAGAAAGCCCTGTGCCTCATTTGCTGTGGCTGCGTCCCGCCCGCTCTGTCCCAGAGAGCGCGGTGTCCCAGCGACGTGTAGCAGCCTGCAGCCTTGCAGGACCCTGCCACTGCCAAGCGCTTCCACTGCCCCCGAGGGTCCACGTGCTGCCCTGAAATCCTTTGCATTGGATCCTCTCAAGCCGCAGGAGAACTTAGCATTGGGAAGCAGTGACATCATTAAAGGAAGTGACCAAAGTGAAACGTTACCACTGTTGTCACCCTTTAAAAAACAAGTGGACTTCTCTGCTCAGCCATGATTTTGTTTTGTTTGAGGGTGAGGTTGTTTGTTTGTTTTAAAAATAATTTATTTGGGGGTGTGGTTTTATTGCGTATCTTGTTTGGAACAGGTAAGTACAGAAAGGGGTTCAACGTGGCCATGATGTTATAGAGATGTAAGTAAAGTCCCAGAATTTTTTATCTGGACTTTAAATTGAAGTTATAAAGGAGAATGGAGAATTATTTTTTTTCAGACTCTTTAAATCAAAGTAGATTGGAAATATTGTCTGCATCTAGCCATATATGATCTCTTTCAAGCCATCAAAATAGCTTATGTTATTATGTTTGGAAGAGGCCTGTTTTTATTAGCACGAATTCAGTAATAAGTTACCGACAATGAAACCATGGACTCGTGCATTTTATGTGTCCTTTCTCTCTTTTTTTGGCAGCAATTACTGTTCATATGGATTATTTTGCAATTTATGTAAGCGTTGCATCTCCTTAGGCATGGCTGTCTGGGTTGGCGAGACCACAAGCTCCAAATATTGCCACCCAGAACTACAGGAGTCATTTTTCAACAAAGTTTTCAATATGTTAAAAATGTTCTAAAATAAATCATGAAATATGTTTTGAATTACGTGTGACTACATAGGATTGACTAGATTTAATGATTGTTTTGAGAAAACAAAAAGGCAAATAATATCTATTGAGAGTAGATTATATTTATTTTACTACATTCTACAAATAAATTACTATAAAGCTGTGAAGCAATATGCAAACATCAACTCTCATATCTATGTCTAAGAACATATTAATAGTTACTCTTGATTAAGACAAGTAGAATTAAGCCTTAGAGAGTGAGAAATGTATTTGAAACAGTTCTGGTCACTCCTATTTTAATGAATCAATTTATGGAATGCACAAAGCATACATGGCTGGTATATCTAGCCAGCTGCATTCTGGGAACTCTCAAGCAGGGTGACCATGCATCTCGTCATGAAACGTGAAGCTTCCTTTTGATCAAAATGTAATAAGAACTGCTATTGCCTGCTTTCAGAAAACAAATTGTAGTTGGGAAATTACACAAAAGAATTGTCTTTGAACATACCGTGTAGTCTTTATGCCCAAGTGCCATTTTCTATAAGTATAAGCAGATGTAGACAAATGGTTTATCTGTCTGTCTGTCTGTCATGGATTGAAGGCTGAGTCTCTATAATCAGTGAAAGAATTTCTGGATGGCACATCAACCTTCAGGTGGCAGCAAAACCAATAGTTCAAGGTCCTTGCAGTCATTTGTAATAAGTGAACCTCATGGGTTTGTCACAAATAGTGTGCCCATGGTGGTCTCTGGACCATTCTGGTACCTGCGTGCATAAGCCATCGCTCCAAAGTTGCTTCTAGTCCAAGTGTGATTGAATCCTCTGCCTGAATCTGTGTCTCCCTTCTGAGATGACTTATGAAAGCCTGAGAGGGACTGAAATATTGAAACACCAGGAAATGATTTTCAATGCTTATCACTCTCTGATCAGCCCAATTGGTGGACATTTTTAAAACTCTTTTTGTTTTCGTATTAGATAGGCATAATAGATTGAACAGGATTAATCTGTTTATTTTTAGTGGCTTAAATCTTATTAACATCTCTCCATGAGAGAGCTGGCAAAGGTAAATTCATGGGCTAGAAAATAGACATAAAGAGATTTTAAAGCAATGGATGATATTTTATAGAAATGATAGCTCCCACTTGTATATCTCTGGTAGGAATTAAAAGGACAAAAAGATACTGGTTTTGACCACATGTGTTCTAAGCCTCATACTTGGTGCTTCATCTGTTCTTTTGTTGTAGCCATGAAAACACACCACTTTGTTTGTTTGTTTATTTGTTTGTTTTTTGAGATGGGTCTCGCTTTATCCCAAGCTGACCTGGAACTCACTCTGTAGTTCCAGGGTGGTCCTCGAACTCACAAGCAGTTCTCTCACCTCTGCCTCCGGAGTGCTGGGATTAAAGGTGTGATCCACCACGCCCAGCCTGACGACACACAAGAAAACTACAGCCAATTAGGAGAGGCTAAGAAATGTAGCCGTAGCAGGGCTAGAATTTGAAGCCATGTTTCTAAAGCCCTCTTGAAATAGGCCAGAACTTTGGTTGGATTGTTAAGACCAATATCATTTTCAAATAATATGTGGATCTCAGTGTGCAATGGTTTTATAAATCCCAGTTCAGTGGTTGCTTTTGACCTGTGTTTTTAAAACACCCAGTTTCAGCTGAGAGGTTTCTCTGTCCTTACTGTTGAATTGTCACGAGGCCTGAATGTTTAGGCGACTTCCTTCCAGGTTTATTTGTGCTTAATGAGGTTACCCAATAAGAAATGCACACACATATCTCAGTATTTACATACAGGTTTACATGTGTGGGCATGTGTAGATTCAGTAACACTAATTTTGCAATGGGACCAAATGCATCATGGAAAAAACAATTATTTTCAGATGCTCGAGAATAGCAAATAATCTTTTCTTCCATGTAATTACAGTTTCTACTTACCAAGGAATTTGTGGAATTTTCATTAGGAGCAGTTAGTTGTCTTTGTATGTGGATCAATTTCGTTATTTTATCAGAAGCCTTGTGGAAACTCTTCACCCAGTTTGTGGCTATTCTGGGTGTATTTCGTTTGATCCCTTTAACTGTACTTCTTCATTTCACTCAAGTTTGCTCGTTTGTTTCTTTTCTTTTCTGGTTCTGGGGTTCAAACCCAGGACTCCCACACCTGCTAGCTAGCGCAATTCAAGTTTGTTCATTGATGAAACAGGAGACCATCTTCCTTTCCTGGTTCCTGAGAATAGGGTCAGGCTGAGAACCTCCTACCCTAGTAGACTAAATCAAAGAGCCCACCTGAGGAACAGAAATAATCTTAGACTTTTCTGGGATTTAAGGCAGGATTGAAACAAGAAGCTTAAACAAACAAATCAGGAACAGAGGTATTTAGTGCCAATAAAAGTACCATGGAGATTTCTTAAACTTTTAGGAAGACATCTATTAGTAAAATAATGATTTTTGTTTCATGGTCTCATGTGTATCATGTAGAGGTGATGGCTTACTATTTCACATTTAACATGTACATTAACTCGCTGACCACTGTGATGTGATTTTGACTGTTTCCGTTTTCATTTTGCTTGTGTGGCTGCTATAATAAAGGAAGAGATCGCCTCCCAGTCCTCTTCAGAATGTGGAATGCTCGCTGGATGGTTTGAGTTAGCATCTTTAGATATGATTTAAACTTTGAGACTCATTCAGCTAATGGTTTTATACATCATGTCAAAATCAGCAGACAAATATGCCATCTAGAAAATTAGGAAGAAAAAGATAATGGCCATTTTCATAAGGGCTCTCAGAATGTTCCATACTTAAATATTTTATCTTTATTTATTTGACAGAAAGAGAGAATGGGCGTGCCAGGGCCTTCAGCTGCTGCAGACTTCAGATGCATATGCCACCTTGTGCATCTGGCTTACTTGAGTCCTGGGGAATCAAATCTAAGTCCTTTGGCTTTGTAGGCAAGTGCCTTAACTGCTGAGCCATGTCTCCAGGCCAGAATGTTCCATATTTAAAAGGAAATGAGATCTGAGGCATGGTTGACAATGGTACTGGTATAAATGACACTTTAACTTCTGTAGATTATCACATTTTCAGCATTGTCAAAATATAAACACAATATGTAAGTATTATGGGAACAAATATACATGTTTGAAGTATTTATTTTTGCCAGAGCTTACTGAATAATCAGTGTGCATTCAGTGGACATGAACTTTAATCTTTTCCTAGAGTTTCCCCATATGTGTCCAGTAAAGATCTATAAATGTACTTTTTTTCCCATGTCAATGCCCTCATTTTAAACAATCTCAGCTGTCATATACTAAGATAGTTCTTTGGATATTTTACATATATGAAATGTGCTTATATGTGTATGTGTGGATGAGTATTTTTATCAGCAAAAGATTTTCAGCTCAGTTTTTCAAGTGCACCTTGTATTGGAGCTTTGTGTATCTGCATGAATTCTTGAGGCAAAATGAGATAAAAACCTTTGTTCTCGAAGTTCAGAACTTCAATGGAACTGGTCACAAAGCAATCTTTTTCTAGGTAGAAATATCAGAGAAAATTAAAATATCTCACCTTCATTTTACATTCATCTGTAACCTTTTATTTTTAGTTTTCAAAACACTATTTATCCTAACAGTTAACCTGGTCTTTCTATCCAGTGTGTTTCCTTTATGTCCAAAGCAGTGAGACATTTTATTTTCTCTAATCTAAGTAGGTTAAAGAACATAGTTGAGATGAATGTCAACATACAAATAAGACCCCTACAGTATAAAACATTTACAAAAGAGATCTAGGAATTAAAGAAAACTACCATTTTTATTTAAAAATGGAAAGCAAGCCACACCCTGCCAGAAAATATTCATAATACACATATATAACAGGGATGTGTATCCAGATAATATAAAAATATAACTTCACATAAGAATACAACCTAGCAGCAAGGGGACAGAAGGAACTGGCTGAGGGACACATTAATGCAGTTCCACATGCTTGAGAGGTGGAGGCCAAAGGATTGCTTGAGCCCAGGATTAAGAGTCTGGCCTGATCGGCATAGTGCATCCCTCTCTCTGAAAATATTATTTAAAAAATATTTTAATTTTTGTTTTTTCTTTTTTAAAATTTTTTTGTTTATTTTTATTTATTTATTTGAGAGTGACAGAGACAAGGAGGCAGAGAGAGGGAGAATGGGTGCGCCAGGGCTTCCAGCCACTGCAAATGAACTCCAGACGCGTGCGCCCCCTTGTGCATCTGGCTAACGTGGGACCTGGGGAACCGAGCCTCGAACCGGGGTCCTTAGGCTTCACAGGCAAGCGCTTAACCACTAAGCCATCTCTCCAGCCCTTAATTTTTTTATTAAAGAGAGAGAGAGGCAAAGAGAGAACGGACACACCTGGGCCTCTAACCACTACAAATGAACTTCAGACACATGTGTCACCTTGTGCATTTGGCTGACATGGGCACTAGGGAAATTGAACCTAGGTCCTTATGCTTTGTAGCCAAGTGCCTTAACTGCTAAGCCATCTCTCCAGCCCTAAAAAAAGTTATTTTTAAAAAGAGACATGGGGAAAAAAAAAGAGAGAGCTGGGCACAGTGGTGCATGGTGTAATCTCAGTACTTGGGAGGCAGAGACAAGAGGTCCACAGGTCAAGACCAGCCTGGTCTACATGTTGAGACCTTGTCTGGAGGGGGCGGGGCTAGCTGAGGTGGTACATTTCTGTGACTCCAGAACCAAGATTCAGAGGTAGAGGCAGGAGGTTGAGGAATTCAAGGGTATGTGTTAAATTTGAGGCCAGCCTAAGCTACAGGAGTGTCTATCTTAAAACAAGAAAAAAAAAAAAAAAAAGCCAAGGGGCTGGAGAGATTGCTCAATAATTAAAGGTGCTTGCTTGCAAAGTCTAATAGCCTGGGTTCAGTTTCCCAGTACCTATTTAAGGTGAATGTACAACGTGGTGCATGCATCCCAAGTTCATCTACAGTGTGAAGAGGTCCTGGTGTACCCACTTCCCCCTTTCTCACCTTGAAAATAAATGAATAAAAATATATATGTTAAGCCAAAGGAAAAAAAGAAAAGAAAGAAAAAGAAACAATAATGCCAGGTATAGTAGTTTGAGTTTGTAATCCAAGCACTCAAAATGTTGAGGCAGTGGCTGGAGGGATGGCTTGGTAGTTAAGGCACTTGCCTGCAAAGCCAAAAGACCCAGGTTCAACTCCCCAAGACCCGCATAAGCCATATGCACAAGGTGGTGCATGCGTCTGGAGCTTGTTGGCAGTGGCTGAAGGCCCTGGCACACCCATTCTCCCTCTCTATCTTCCTCTTTCTCTCTCTCTTTCCTTCTCTCTCAAATAAATAAAGTATTTTCTTAAAAGTCCCTGTTTTATGACTTAAAAAAAGAAAAAAAATGGGCAGCATAGATTGCTTAGTGGTTAAGGCACTTTCTAAGCCAAAGGACCCAGGTTCAATTCCCTAGGACCCATGTAAGCCAGATGCACAAGGCGGCACATGCATCTGGAGTTTGTTTGCAATAGCTAGAGGCTCTGGCGTGCCCACTCTTTCTTTTTCTCTGTCTCTTTCCCTCTCAAATAAATAAATAAATAAAACTAAAATTTTTTTAAAAAGAAAAAATGCAGAGGCAGAAGGATTGCTTGAGACCCTATTTATACAAAAAAATTATTTATTTATTTTATTATTTTTATTATTTTTTATTAATTTATGAGTGACAGACACAGAGAGAAAGACAGGTAGAGGGAGAGAGAGAGAATGGGCACGCCAGGGCTTCCAGCCTCTGCAAACGAACTCCAGACGCGTGCGCCCCCTTGTGCATCTGGCTAACGTGGGACCTGGGGAACCAAGCCTCGAACCAGGGTCCTTAGGCTTCACAGGCAAGCGCTTAACCACTAAACCATCTCTCCAGCCCTTCTTTTTTATTAATTAGTTTTGTATTCAGCAAATACAGTCAGTTTGGTACCTATTTGGTACCATGATTAGGCTCATCATTATTTATTTTTCGAGAGAGAAATGGGAGGTAGAGAGAGAGAGAAAAAATGGGTGCACCAGAGCCTCCAGCAACTGCAAACGAACTCCAGATGTATGCACCACCTTGTACAACTGGCTTATGTGAATCCTGGGGAATCATACCTGGGTTCTCTGGCTCTGTAGGCAAGCACCTTAACCCCTAAGTTATCTCTCCAGCCCATGAGACCCTATTTGTTTGTTTATGAGACAGCATGTTGGTACTTAGCCGAGGCTAGAATCTAAATTTTGGGGGCTCTTTAAAAATTATTTATCTGGGCTGGAGAGATGGCTTGGCAGTTAAGACATTTGACTGCAAAGCCAAAGGACCTTGGTTTGATTCCCCAGGACCCACACAAGCCAGTTGTACAGGGTGGTACATGCATCTGGAATTCGTTTGCAGTGGCTTGAGGCCCTGGTGTACCTATTCTTCCTCTCTCTTTCTCTCTCTCTCTCTCAAATAAATAAATAAATAAAGTAAAATTATTTAAAAAATATTTATCTGAGAGAGAGAGAAAGAGACAGAAGGGGGGTTGGACATGTTAGATCTTCTAGCCACTGCAAACAAACTCCAAATGCATGTGTTACCTTGTGCATCTAGCTTCCATGGGTCCTAGGAAATTGAACCTGCGTCCTTTGGTTCTCCAGCCTCGGAATCTGAATTTTTTTAATTAATTAATTAATTAATTAATTTATTTATTTATTTTGGTGGTTTTTCAAGATAGAGTCTCACTCTAGCCCAGGCTGACCTGGAATTCACTATGGAGTCTCAGGGTGGCCTCGAACTCACGGTGATCCTCCTATCTCTGCCTCCCAAGTGCTGGGATTAAAGGCGTGCGCCACCACGCCCGGCTAGAATCTGAATTTTTATAGATCTCAAGCACAGCATGATGGCACTAGTCTGTAGTCCTGGTGCTTCAGAAGCTAAGGGAGGAGGGTCATGAGTTTGATGCCAGCCTGAGCTACATAGCAACACTCTGTTTAAAATAAAAATCGAGGCCTGGAGAATCAAACTGGGATCGTTTGGCTTAGCAGGCAAGCGACTTAACCGCTAATCCATCCCTCCAGCCCAACAGTTATTATTTTTGAAGACATTTTGTAAGTTTCTGACCACCACCAGCAGCATATCCAGTCGCTTTGATGGGGTTCTCCTCTGAATGGGACCGAAGCAGCCACCCACCAGCCCCGAGTAGATGCGGTGCATTTTCTATAGAGACTTTTAGGGTGTCTTCATAGAGCAGGAGCCCAGGACTTAGACTGCCTGGGTTCAAACCTATTGCTGGCACCTCCTTCTTCACTGACCTCGGGCAGGTTACTTGTCCTTTCTGAGCCTCTGTGTGCTGATTTGCATGGTCCAAGAGCCTGTCTCCAGCGTTCAGTGAAAGGAGACATAGTGAAGGCTAACACCATGCACCGTGGGGACAGGTGATAGCTCAGGTGGATTAAGGGCAGTTTTTCCTATTTTCAAAGTACAGTGGGTCTACTGGAACGTGACCCCATTCAAAGCCACGAAGCCTCTGAGCTGACATGGAGCATCGTAAGATGACTGTGACTGCATCGGTATTCTGGAGAATGCTTTCCCAAGGCCCGCCAGTTACAGGTACTGCTGCCGTTGTCAGTGAGCTGGGTGCCCAGCGAAAAGCCTTGTATGCATCATGCCATGTAAGCTGCTCAACAATGCCACAGGCTAGGGTTCCATACTCTCTCCCGTGGCCAGGAAGAAAATCGATGCACAGAAAGGTGAAGTGACCTGCGGAAAACCACACAGCCTTTGCGGTCCAAGTGACTGCGAGGCCTCGGACACAAGACTTCCTACCAGGACAGGTCCAGCCAAGTCAACCACGAGGGGCCTCTTCCCGAGGAGGTGAGGACACTCTCAGAAAATGCCTGTGGCTCAGGGGTGGAGGAATGGCCTCAGGCACACTCAGGGAGCTGGCTGGTGGGCTCTGGAGTGCAGGCAGGAAACATGAATACAGAGGCGTGTGGTGAGTCTGTGGGAACTGAGGGTAAGAGTACAGAAGCTAAAGAGAGGCTGGGGAGATGGCTTAGTGGCTAAGGTGCTTGCTGGCAAAGCTAAAGGACCCAGGTTCGATTCCCCAGTACCAAGGTACAGCCAAAAGCACAAGGTGGCGCATGTGTCTGGAGTTCGTTTGCAATGGCTAGAGGCCCTGGTGTGCCCATTCTCATCCTCTCTCTCCCTCTATCTCTCTCATAAATTATATATATCTTACCTGCTGAACCACATCTCCAGCCCTTTTCTCTTGATTTCAATAAAAGCTGTGTCATTCAAATTGTACATGTTCCATATTATCACTCCCAATGATTTTTGAGTGACTCAGTTGACAGTAGTTTTCCTTTTTTTAAAAAAAAAATTTTGTTTATTTATTTATTTGAGAGCGACAGAAAGAGAGAGAAGAGAGAGAGAGAGAGAGAGAGAGAGAGAGACAGAATGGGCACACCAGAGCTTCCAGCCTCTGTAAATGAACTCCAGATGCGTGCGCCCCCTTGTGCATCTGGCTAACGTGGGTCCTGGGGAATTGAGCCTAGAACCAGGGTCTGTAGGCTTCACAGGCAAGCGCTTAACTGCTAAGCCATTTCTCCAGCCCAGTAGTTTCCCTTTTTATATAATTTTTCACAAATCACTTCCCCCAGGGAATTTAACTGGCTTAATTTTGGTAAGGTGATTTCTGTATGAGATACACACGGCAGAGGCCCGGTTGATACCGGGGAAATCAAACCCCATGAACTTGTGGCGTGACAGAGTACATGAGCGCCAGTGTTGACAGCATGAAAATTTAGGTGATACAGTTCCTCTTGTCAGCCCCTTAGAGAGGCTTCTGGAAAGGCAGTCTGATGTCTGTTGTTCTCCAGTGGCCAAAAAGGCAGTAGTTTATTATGATAGTACTGCCTTGGCCATTGTACACATTGGGAAGATAGCCAATATATAGGTCTTTAACAAGTGAGAATAAGGTTGAGGAAAGGAGGGGGTTGGAGAGAAGGTTGACCAAAATCAAAGGCATATGAAAAATCCATGTGGAAATCTACTTCTCTGTTAGCTAATTAAAAATACAATTAAAAAAAAAAAGAATTTGAGCAGAAATACACTGCATGAGGGGGTAATGCTTCTCCCAGAAGCCATAGGATATATTACAAGAACATCTCAATATCAGCAGTGGGATAACTTCCAATGAGCTGCTGGCCAGGGGCCTCCCTGAGACCCCCAAACCAATACAAGCTATTGGGAGGCTCTTGGTTGCCCACCAGAAGTAGATAGTAAGCCCCTATTGCTGAATCTACCACATGCCTCCGTTTCAGGTCACTAGATCAGGTGGAAACCTCCTTCTTGTCGCTTAGCTGGAAGGGCTATGCAGACTGCTGGAGGAGAAAAGCCGTCAACAACCGTGCCCAGCGGTGCGCCCTGCCAGCTAGGCAACTGACGAACCCGTCAGGATGTGCCCACTGATGAGACATTAGTGTTTTCAGTACCAGCCACGAATTCTCTGACATGGGTCCGGAGAATTGGCTTAGTGGTTAAGGCATTTGTCTGCAAAGCCAAAGGAGTGTGGTTCGATTCCCCAGGACCCAGGTAAGCCAGATGGACAAGGGGCGCATGTATCTAGAGTTCATTTGCAGTGGCTGGAGGCCCTCACATCCCTATTCTCTTTCCCTCTCTCTTATATAAAAAAATAAATGAATTCTCTGACATGGAGCAGGCCTCAAATGCAATGAGAGAGCCGTTGGTTACACCCAAAACATAGTCAAAGGCCTCTGACTGGTAAGGCCCTACGAGGAGCTACCACTGTTGTTTGGCTGGATCGTATGTTATGCTCATCAAATTGCCTCTAAATATTTATTTGTGCCTTTGACAGGTGTTGCTCCGACCTTTGGTCAGAGGAGCTTCTTTTTAGAGTTGATGACTATTGGAGAGACTCAAACTTGTCGGAGTGTTGTGAATAAGTGACTGTTGAGCGCTCAGTGCCAAGTGAGACATCCATATCACCCCCTCCAAGGCTTTGGGAGCATCATGGAAAAGGTGGAGGGTGAGAGAAATGTAAGAGCCAGAGGATGAGGGGGAATACTGTCAAAAAAAAACCCCAAAACATTTAAAAAAAAAAAGAAGAAGAAGAAGCTGGGCATAGTGGCACATGCCTCCATGAGTTCGAGGCCACCCTGAGACTACATAGTGAATTCCAGGTCAGCTTGGGCTAGAGGGAGACTCTACCTTGGCAAACAAAACAAAACAAAAAACCCCAAAACCAAAAAACAAACAACAACAACAACAACAAAAACATGGGCATACACACACCATGGCATAAGGTCAGAGGACAACTTTGGGGTCCATCCTCACCTTGCACCTCATTTTGAGGTAAGCTATCTCACCGATCACTCCAGGAGATTCTCTTCTCTCCACCTCCCTACGCGCCAAGATGATAGAACGCCGCTTCTGCGTGCTCACAATAGGGTGTGGGGATCTGAACTCAGGCACTCAGAGTTCTGTGGACAGGGCTTTATCCACTAAGCCATCTCCCCAGCCCTGGAACGATGTCTTCTGGATGCGGACTGACTGTTGCATTCCAGACCACACAACAGCTGTCATTACCTGCAAAAGACCTTTCGCAATCTTGGGCCCGTCAACATTCCGCCGTGGTTGGTGGAGGAGGGGAACAAAGAATGGCCTTAGAGGAGAAGAGGGACCAACTAGTTGCAAAGAAGAAAGGATAAAAAGGGAGTTAGAGCCGGGCGTGGTGGTGCACGCCTTTAATCCCAGCGCTCGGGAGGCAGAGGTAGGAGGATCGCCATGAGTTCAAGGCCACCCTGAAACGACAGAGTTAATTCCAGGTCAGCTTGGATCAGAGTGAGACCCTACCTTGAGAAACAGACAAAAACAGGGTGGGGGGAGTTAGACATAAGGGGGCAAAAAGAGAGGGAAATTTTAAAAATATATATATAAAAATAAAGGAAAAATGGTTCTTTATGCCATCCTCCATTTTGAACTATTTTGAAGAAAAGCCGGCAGGGAGGATGAAGTTCTCAGTGCACACGCACGCCTGTGCCCGCGGGAGGAAGTGCATGTTCGTGGTCCCCCGCCAGGAGGGAAAGCAGGAGCCTGGGCGTTGGAATGGGACCCTGAGAAGTCAACGCCACCTGCGTCCCAGCCAACACCACCTTCTCTCATCCAAGCAGCTTGTACCCCTCACCACCAGATGACGAGGCCCCCCCATCCTGAAGCCTGAACTTAAGGCAATCTAACCCCCGCTGCAAGCAGCACCACCTCCTAATGAGAACAGGTTGCCCCCTTCCTTGCCGATGAACCCGGGTCTTCCACAGCACGAACCTGGGTGGGCAGCTGGACGGGTCTCCCCTTTACAAGGTCCACAGGGGGTCCCAACTGCAAGGGTTTCTGTAAGCAGAGCTGGCCAGTTTCCTCTGCAGCAGTGCCCAGAAGGTGTAAGTAATCAGCTAGGACAACTTGGTGAGCACTTGAGTCATATCCCATTTTCATCACAGACTTCCAGCTTTTGAAAAATCACCACTCTTCATACAGAAATCGCCTCCAGAGGCTGACAGAACTGTTTGTCACATCTTTGCCACATATCATTCAACCTGGACAATGTGTAGACCTCAGGGGACAGTCTCCTAACTGCAGGTGAGAAGTTCTTCTGAGGAAGCAAGTCGTCTCCAGCAGGAAAGCCCAAGAGACACCCCAGGGTCCAATGTGGCCATTCCTCATGAGGACCCAGATGGTGGGTTTCCGCCTCTGATGGAACATCATTGCTGGGGATTCATTCATACTGGTGGGCTTAGAGGAGGCTGCTTAATATTATGATAGGGCCAGTCACCCTTACCTTGGTCCCAGCAGCAAACTGACAGCTTGCAGAGAGGTGGCTTGAAGAGAGAGGTTTGTGAAATGTGCGGATTACTGCCTCTCTGGTACTTCAGGTCTATCATGGAGGTGTCCCCTTTGCAGGGAAGTAACGGGGTGAAGGTGGAGTTGTTAATACAAGACATGCTGGAAAATATGCTTTTGTTCACAAAAAAAGACTCCAGTGTTGGGTTGGAGAGATAGCTCAGTGGTTAAAGGCATTTGCTTCCAAAGCCTTACTGCCCATGTCTCCCCAGTACCCACGTAAAGCCAGGTGCACAAAATGGCCCACGTGTTTGGGGTCCATTTGCAGTAGTAAGAAGCCCTGGCATGCCCATACTCTCTCTTTCTCTGTAATAAATGAACAAACAATTGAAAAATCACTTATGTTACCCAGTTCCCATAAAGGGGGCTTAATAAATGAATAAACAATTGAAAAATCACTGATGTTACCCAGTTCCCATAAAGGGGGCTTAATAAATGAACAAACAATTGAAAAATCACTTATGTTACCCAGTTCCCATAAAGGGGGCTTAATAAATGAACAAACAATTGAAAAATCACTGATGTTACCCAGTTCCCATAAAGGGGGCTCTAGACCAGCCTGGAGGCCAGAAAGTTTTCTCCGTCAGTCAGACCTTTCAAGCATGGCCTGGTCCCAACAGTATGGTTTGGGGAGTCTTGGTGGCAAAGGCTTCTAGTGTTCTTAGCAGGACCGTTCGTGTAGAAAAAATGTTGGGCTGTTTAGACACATTGCTGCTGTGGGATCATTGATAGGGGATGAAAATAGTTGTATTTCACATGACAGGGACACATTATGTTACCAGAGACGGACTCCCCTCCAACACTGCCGATGCCCTCCACCTGGTGAAATGATGGCCATGGCATCCTCGTGGGGTGGTGCTGGGAGCAGATGGGCTTGGTGACTGGGCGTCCGTTTCTTGGGCTGCTAGCTTTGCAATAAAGCTGTTTCCTTGCCCCAGGGGGGAAATTGCTATGTCAAAAATACTGTGAATTTTGTAACATTGCATAGATACATGTGCACATTACTTTGTTTACCTAAATATGCCACCTAGAAACAGTTCCACCAAATTGCCCTCTCAATATTTATGTTTTTGCCCACTTTTGCTTAGAGAAGCTTCACTTGATCTATTTATATTACCGACATGGATGGAGAAAGCTCAGTGGTCCTGTTTGAGGATAAGTGAATGTCACATGAATAAATATTTTCTTTCTTTATTTCTTTGAGAGAGAAAGAGAGAATGGGCATGCCTGGACTTCCAGCCACTGCAAATAAACTCCAAAAGTATGCGCCACCTTGTGCATCTGGCTTTTGTGGGTCCTGGGGAATTGAACCAAGGTCCTTTGGCTTTGCAGGCAAGTGCCTTAACTTCAGCCCAAGAATAAATACTTTTTTTAAAAAAAAAATCATATGGAAGTCCCCCTGAAAATAAAAAAAAAACTCAGAGAGCCAAACTATTCTCATCAAAAATAATGCTGCTGGAGGCATCACCACCCTGATATCAAGCTATCCTACAGAGCCTTAGTAATGAAAGCAGCCTGGTACCAGCACAAAAACAGACATGGAAATCAGTGGAGTTAAACAGGGGATTCCGGTATTAGTCCATGTTAACTACAGCAACCTTGTTTTTGACAAAGAGGTCAAAAACACATATTGAAGAAAAGACAGCATTTTCAACAAAAGGTGCTGGGAATAGTAGACTATTTGTATGGAGGAGAATGAATCTAGACCCTTATACCTCACCTTGCAGAAAACCCAACTTCACGGGAAGC
Organism: Jaculus jaculus; assembly: GCF_020740685.1. Lineage (NCBI taxonomy): Eukaryota > Metazoa > Chordata > Mammalia > Rodentia > Dipodidae > Jaculus > Jaculus jaculus. Next base: position 9,327,848 of record NC_059108.1, on the reverse strand, counting down.
TCTGATTCCAGGAATCCTGGTGAAAAGAACAGGGAATAAAAAGATCCTGTCACAATAAAGTAGCAGGCAAGGTCCAGACACGCAAAGCTGTCCTCTGACTCCCACATGCACACCCCCACGCACATAAACACGCACAATAAATACATAGAATACGACTCATTGGCTTGAGTGAATGACTAGGACATAGTTGGACATGTGCACTAGAGAACCAGCGAGGATGTTAACGTTTAAGTACTAGGCTGGTGGCTAGGAACGCAGCTCAGCCGAGCAAGCACAAAGCCCTGGGTTCCCTCCCAAATGCCACACAACAAGTAAGTAGATAAATAAAAGAGCAAGCAAATAAATAGAGATCTCATACTACTGCCCAGCAGCCAACATCTAGTGAATTTCAAAGTGAAAGACACATATTATTCATTATGAAACGGTATTCCTGTGTCCAAATCAAGTTAACAGGCCTCAAAAGCCAACGATGCTGTCACGTGATACGCTGCTAGCACTTTGGAGGAGGCTGGGGCAGGAAGATTACTGTGAGTTTGAGCCAATTGGGCCACATAGTGAGTTCTAGGTGAGCCAGCCTATAGTATGGACCCTTGTTTGTATAGACAAACAGACAGACAAAAACACTAACAAAATACCTAGCAATATCTGCTATGTAAATATTTTTCCCTGCTGGGCGTGGTGGTGCACGTCTTTAATCCCAGCACTCGGGAGGCAGAGGTAGGAGGATTGCTGTGAGTTCAAGGCCGCCCTGAGACTCCATAGCGAATTCCAGGTCAGCCTGGGCTAGAGTGAGACCCTACCTCGAAAAACCAAAAAAAAAAAAAAAACCAAAAAATTCCCAACTTTTTGGCTCATATTTAAAAGAATTCTTTTGAAAATGGGATGCTATAGTCAAAAAGCAGACTTTGGGAGCGCGGTTAGGAAGGGTCCTCATAACTTCCAGAGTCTCAGGGTCATCCTCTGACCACTAGCATGTGAACTACAGACTTGGGAGATGTTGCTCCACAGAAAAGCTTTTGTTGTCGATGTATTCTGAAAATATAAGAGAAATAAAATAAGAAAAAGAAAAAAATAATTTTTTTTTTTTCCCAGGGCTGGGGAGATAGGTCGGTGGGTAAGCGTGCTTGCTACATAAGCAAGAGGGCCACAGGGGGCTTCATTTACTCTGAGTTTGGCTCCCAGCAGCCTATGTAGTAGCTACGTACAGCTACACACTTCTGGAACCCCAGTTCTGTGGAGAGGGGACAGCCGAGAATTGCCAGGGCTCTCTGGTGAGCCAGTCTGGACGAAAACAGCAGCTATGAGTTGAGTGAGACACTGTCTGTACGAAAACACCTGGAAGGTTGATAGAGAAAACCTGACATTCACTGATGGCCTCCCAGTTCATGTACCCAGGCACCTGCATCTGCTCACACAGGTGGGGACACACACACACACACACACACACACACACACACACACACACACACACAAACTCTTCTTCAAAATGAAACTCAACAAGGGCTGGGAGTGTAGCTCAGTGGAAAGTACCTACCTAACATACCCGAGGCCCTTGATTTATCCCAGCCACTGTGGCGGAAGAAACTGGACAGAGAAACCAGACCCTCGTGGTTCTCTAAGGCCCCTTCGCCCCAAGGCCGTATCTTGCTTTGCAGTGTCTATTGTGCAGTCCTTACCAGGCAAAATGCCCTGAGCTTCTGTAATTTTCTACTTGTAGTTCCCAGGCACATAGCCCAGGAGTTTAACCCACCCAATAACGCAGAGAACTCCAGGGGGATGCCAACCTGCCTGAAATCCTGCCTACTAACCCTCTGAGCTATCATAACTCAGCGCCCAGGCTTTGGAAGATTCTGAAGCTTGGCGCATGCGGGCATGATAATAAACATTTGTCTCTAGTGTTGGTTCTGTGTGCCTCAGTTTCCCTTAACAACTGAGCCATCTCTCCAGCCCTCTAGTTGTTTTTTTTTTTTTAAGGTAGGGTATTGCTTTAGTCCAGTCTTACCTAGAATTCATTATGTACTCTCAGGCTGGCCTTGAATTTGCAACAATCCTCCTACCTCTGCCTCCTGAGTTCTGGGATTAAAGCCATGCATCACCACACATGGCCTCGTTTTATTATTCTTTTGAAGCAGGTGTCACTATATTCCCCACTGGGCCAGAACTCACTCTGTATTCCAGTCTTGCCTTGAATTAGCTAAGTAGATGAGGATGTCCTTGGACTCTCAATCTATCTGCCTCCTGAGCGTTGAGGTGACAGGAATGTGCCACCAAGCCCATGTTGTAGTCTGTCTTTTCTATGTTTTAAAACACATTTTTATTTGAGAGTGAGAGGCAGAGGCAGAATGGGTGCACCAGGGTCTCCAACCGCTACAATCAAACTCCGCATGCATGTGTCACCTTGTGGATCTGGCTTCCGTGGGTCCTGGGGAATTGAACCTGGGTCCTTTGGCTTTGCAGGCAAGCGCTTTTACCACTAAGCCATCTCTCCAGCCCGTGTGTTTTCTACTTGTATTGTTGTCTTTATAAGTTGCTTAGCTGTATGGTTAATCATGTCTTGGGGACAATGTGGTGGTTTGAATTAGGTGTTCTCCATAAATTCATGTGATTTGAATGCTTGGTTCCCAGGTGATGGTAATTTGGGAGGTGGAACCTTGTTGGAGGAGGTGCGTTGTTGGGGGTGAGCTTAGGGGTGCTATAGCCCAGCTTGTCCTTGCCAGAGTTAGGGTCACTCTCCTGCTGCTGTTTTTCTCCTGCGGTGGCAGAGGTGATGTCTGGCCTCTGCTCGATCTACAGTTTTCCCTGCCATCACAGAGTTTCTTCCCCTTGAGACTACAAGCAAAAAACGAAACAAACAAAAGCACCAAAAAAAATTTCCTCCCATCAGCTGCTTTTATTTGGGGTGCTTTGTCTCAGCAAAGAGAAGGGAAATGCAATAGATATGGGGTGTGGGTATGAAGCACTGGCTGAGCCTGGCATTCACCCTGTGCACCAGGCTGGCCTTGAAACTGTTGGTGAACTTTGATCTCTGTCTCTGCAGTGTTGGTATTCCAGGCAGGTGTGGGCTCACTCCTGCCTGGAATTGTTGTTTGGAAAGCGAGATAGGTGCTGGGTGTGGTGGCTCAGCCTGGACATCCTGGTGGCTTGCCACAGGCAGACCGGGCTGCATCTGATGTGAGCCACCTGTGAATCTCAACAGGCACATCTCAAAAAGTGTGTTTTATTATTTCATATTTGAAAAGCAACTGCAAAAAAATGTATTGCACTTGTACTGTGAATCATCAAGAGCAAAGCTCTATGACATTTCCACTGGTGGAAGGATGGCATCAGGGTATCTGAACAGATTAGCATTTGCTGAGAAGAACGTGAGAATCCCGAGGCACAGTATTATGCTGAAGTCTCTTAAGAGGTCAGGTGTCCTCTGGCCATTGGATTGTTTGTTTGGCTCTTTATTCAAGAAGTAAATCTGTGTATTTCTAAAAATTCCTCTTTGTGGACATTAGTCATGTAAACAGGAAATTTAAACCCACCAATAATAGCAAGGAGAGAAGTGATGGTCAACTGTATAGGAATGCCCTAGGTGACAGTGGCTCAGGCTCAGGCTTTGAAAATATTTCCCTGCGACCATGTCTGCATGAATAAATGTTCCAGTTCTTTTTCTGTCTCTGGTGCCTGTTTTGTGCATGGCTTTTCCTGTAACATTTTGGATCCCTGACCGAGAAACACCTCTGGCTGTGCCTATGGACAAGACTGGCCCCTTGAGCCACCTTCTCTGTTGCACTCAGCTGTCCCTGGGTGTGGCCCGAGGGCAAGTGGAAGGCAGAACCTGGCCATTGTTCAGGATCCAAATTCTATAGATGGTAGCTCGTGTCATCTGACTACATTCCACCTGGTGAAGCTGATGGGGAGAGGTGACCAGTTGTCCAGGACTTTGGGAAATGGTAAGACTCTCAGGGGCACCCAGTTAGGCCCACCTAATTTTGGAAGGGGAGCCTGATCAACTTCTGCCTTATTTTTTTTTTATAATTGCCTCAGGGCTAAGCAGTTAAGGCACTTGTCTGCAAAGCCAAAGGACCCAGGTTCAATTCCCCAGGACCCATGTAAACCAGCTACACAAAGTGGTACATGCACCTGGAGTTTGTTTGCAGTGGCTGGAGGCTCTGGCATGTTATCTCTCTCTCTCTTCTCTTTCCCTCTCTCTCTAATAAATAAATAAAAATAATAATTGCCTCAGTTTTGGCCTCAGGGTGAGGTACCTGTTTGGAGTTACTTTGAAGGACATCGCAGGTGGCGTGAATGTGTGGGTTGCTACATCTACACCATCCTGAGGCTATAGAATCTCAGTGAGCCCCACCCTGCAATTTCCAGGTGTTTCCATGGCATAAAGGTGAATCACCTCCTATGATTGGAGGCTTGGCCAGGCATAGGGTTTGTATGGGTGCGTCTTACCAAGAAACACCTAAATCCCCATGAGGGGGGCAGCCAGATGGGCAAAGCAATCTCTGGCTGCCCAAGAGGACTTCGTCTTGAAACACCAGCTCAGTGGGAGGTTCATCACAAGATGGAGCTCCATGAAGCCACTGTGCTGACTGCATGACCAAAAGCTTCAGCAAGGCATATGCAGGACCTTAGGGGACTAAGCTGACGGCAAGGGGGCTGAAGACCCTCTGTGAATTACAGTGGCCGCCTTTCGATGTTGAGTGGCCCCAGAAGGACCTTGACGCGTGACTAAGTTCGAGGCAGTGCATCACGTGCTAACCGGAGAACCAGGCCCACCTGGAACAATTCCATTATAGATTCTTGGCTGTAAGAGGCTCTGGTTCAGCCCCGCTGGATACAGGTCTGGGTTCACAGGCAGACAATGTAATATTCTCACAGCAAAAAACCCAGCAGCGGCCAAGAAGCCAAGGGCCCCCCTCTAAGACTGCACCGATCCTCCAGGGGGGGTCAAGATGAACCTTTGTTGCCACCACCTCCTGACAACTCTCCACCAAGGACAGAGGATCCCCCTTTACCTGAGAGCCCACCGCACCCTAAGAACCCACACGGCTGGGGCAATATCTCCTGTCATCCCAGGGCCAGCGATTGGCCCTTCAGCTGCCTCCTTCATGAGACCCAAGCCCCTCAATGTGTGGTTGAGAAGCGTCCAGGGAGGATAACCCATGTTTTTATTTAATCCCAGCACTTCTGCACCTTGGGTTTACTTAATTGGAAATGTTGAACTCCCTTCTACATTGAAAAACCTCAAGCCATGATGATGGAAAATGGATAAAACGATTGGAACATTAAGAGTACACTGTTGAGTTAGAAACTGGGACCTCATCTCCCCCGTTTCTCCTGTGCCATGAACTGGGGGTCAACCTCAGCTATGAGGATCATGAGAGAGGAAACCAAAGGAGACACTTCCTGACTTCTATCAGTCTGCTGTTGTGCCCGCCAATACTAGAGAAAATGACTCTGGGCTTCCTCTACCTCCTCACAATATGTTATCAGAAGCCACACAGCTCCTTCCTCACTGCTAACTGGTGCAATAGTGACATGTCTGTTATGGGGGAAACCACCTGCTCTCTGATTGAACTGAAGGCTCGCACCACAAGAAGGAATACACGCCTGATACTGAAAACCTATTCCTGGGAGGTCATGGGCCCAAGGGGAATAATGACTTCTGTTGTCTGCAAAATGGATATGTTATACCCACCAAACTGCCCTCGAAATACTTATGTTCATACCCATATATTAATGCTGCTCTCGCTTTTGGTTAGAGAAGTTTCTTTTATCAGGTGGTGGTGACCACTGGGGTGACTCAAAACTCAGCATGGTGCTGAGAAGTGACAGGAGTGCTCAGCACTGAGACAATACTCCATCACACCCTCCAAGGCTCCGGGTCCGTTGTGGAAGAGGTGGTGGAAAGAATGTAAGAGCCAAAGGAAGGGTAGGACTCCTTACAACGCACTCTCTCAAACTCAAAATAGCCTTGCTATTCATGACCTCATAGAGCCTGACCCTACCTACACAAGACCTTCACAACAGGAGGGGAAAAAATAATGGCATTACAATGGTAGAGAATTGAAAGGTAGGGATTCATTGGAGGGTGGGCTTGGGAGGGGGACAATGGAGGTAGTGGGAGGGGAAATAACGTAGCACAGATTGGTGGCACTACTGGTCACAGAGTGGGAACATTATGAGTGGGCATTTGTATAAGCATATTCTTTAAAATCCCTTTTATTGAGATGTGCTTGTACATACGATTCAACCATCTAAAGCATAAAATCGCCTGGATTCAGAGTTGTAGAAAGATCTCTATAATAAATTCTAAAATATTGGATATTGTAGTTCATTAAAAAAAAACAAACACCTAGAATGGGCCAGGTGTGGTGGCGCATGCCTTTAATCCCAGCACTCAGGAGGCCAAGGTAGAAGGATCGCTGTGAGTTTGAGGCCAGCCTGAGACTCCATAGTGAATTCCAGGTCAGCCTGGGCTGCAGTGAAACCCTACATTAAAAAAAAAAAAAAAAAAAAAAAAAAACCACACACACACAAACAAACAAAATGTAGAATGGAATCTGCTTCCGTAAATGAGAAGGCTGTATGGACAGTGTAGTGAGGAGGCCTCGAGTGTACATCCGAACGTGTTTTAAACCTTGCAGGCGGATATTCTGTGCATATTTTGAAGGGTTTCATCTTTCCCAACTAATGCTTGTGATGCGTAAGGCCCGGAGCCAGGTGCTTCCAGTGCTGCAAGTCAAGAAGGCCGCACACATGGCTCGGTGACAGAGCTGTCTTTCCTAGCTTGCTGGAGGCTTTGGGTTCAAGTTCCAACATTACGAACAAAAGGGACACAGAGAAAATCTAGACATTCTAATTGGGCTGTGTCCCTAGACATGACAAAGTGAGGGGTAAGTGTCTGCTTGCTAGGATCAAAAAGAAACAGCAGAGCGAGCTGCATTCCCTGATCGGCCATAAAGCACGGTCAAGTTCAATGTTCTTCAGGCTCTCCCTGGATGTGAACCCCCACTCTACCGCGCTCCCACTATGTGAGGTGCTCTGTGTAAACAGCTGCAGCGTCCAGCTTGCCCAAGCAGCTCCCTGGCGGGCCTCTGTAGAAGGAGTGAGGAGTGGCCCTTGCGCGGACTTCTCCTGACTTCCCCTCCACTGTCTGGGGCACGATGCTGTATTTCGAGTTATTACATGTATTCCAAGTTCATGTCCTTAATTTTATTTTTCAGATCGCTCACTCTTTAGTATACATTGCTGTATCTAGGAAGAAGGCACTGGACCTGGGGGAAGGTTCGTCAGCGAGCAGAGCCAGAAGTCTGGCCTCTCCTTGCCCACCACTGCCGAGGGTCCTGCACCCAGAGGGTCCCAGCCCATGTGCGTTCGAGAGTCTACCATCTAGCATGTTAGCAGCTGTATATGTCTGTACATACCTGTACGACACAAGCCCAGGGCTGGTATCACCTGACACCCACAGGCCAACCTGGACACGTACTTGTATGCACGTGCTCACACAGACATCCACTGGTCCCCGTGAGCCAGGAACCATTAGGGTTCCTTCCCGTCTCACTTGGTCAGATGTTGGTTAGGGTCAGGGTGTCAAGCGGCAGCATACGGTGGGATCCCTTTTCATTTCCCCTTTCCCTCAGAGGAGCAACACGGCATTCTCCACTCTGTTCTATGCATTCCAGGGTTTGTTCCTCTTGAATGCCACATTGATGGCAGAGCGACTGTCACATCGTCATGAGAGAACTGTGGAGCGTGCTTTGACTGCAATGTGTATATGTGTGTGTGTGTGTGTGTGTGTGTGTGTGTGTGTCACAGCGCTGATGACAAACGCTTTTGCTACCCCCTAGGAAAAGTATTGATTAGCTTAGACTTTGACGAATTTTAACTCATCAAGAAATTTGTTGGGAGGAAAAAAGCAGACACTGCATGAATAGGGAATTCATGACGTATGATAAGAAGTCATTTTGGTATGTGAAGCAAATACTGTGAGAACTGTTAAGGTGAAGTGATTGTGTCCAAATGCTTGGTCAGCTCTGTGACTTCTTTTATTGAGAGCTTTATTGTAATGGACATATTGCATACTGCTCATATTCCCACAGGCTGTGCTCTTTTGTCCCCTCTTCCCACCCCCTTCCACTAAGGGTCCCCATCAGTGGGATGATCAGCATTCACTGTGGGATCCTGAATGAACTGGTCAGTCCATGTGGAGAGGGAGGGCACCTTCTTATCCTGGGGCTTATATTCTTTCTGTCCCCTCTTCCACGGCATTCCCCAAGCCTTGGCTGGAATGTTGTGTCCAGTACTGTTGCGCTCCCAGCAGGGGCTCATTGCCTGCTTTGGTGGATTTGGAGTCTCCTCAGTGTCTATGTCAATTTCCCTGAAGGGGGTCCCCGGGCTCGCAGTGAGAGCAGCACTTGAGGTTTAATCACCACTTCTTCCGTAATGTTTCCTGCACCCTGGCTGTGGAGGTTTGATTCGGGTGTCCCCCATAAACTCAGGTGTCCTGGATGCTAGGTTCTCCAGCTAATGGCAATTGGAAATTAATGCATCCTGGATGCAGCGTATTGTTTGGGGCGGGCTTACGGGCGTTATAGCTAGCTCCCCCCTTGCTAGTGTTTGGCACACTCTCATGTTCCTGTTGTCCACCTGATGTTGGCCAGGGGGTGATGTCCACCCTCTGCTCATGCCATCACTTTCCCCTGCCATCGTGGAGCTTCCCCTCGAGTCTGTAAGCCAAAATAAACCTCTTTTCCCACAAGCTGCTCTTGGTTGGGTGATTTCTACCAGCCATGCAAACCTGACTGCGACGCTGGCAGATGATAGACATGTCTATTCTCATGTGAGGAGTCATCTTTCTTTTATTGTCATACTTATGAGTCTTTGGTTTTTTTCTGCCATCTATAAAAAGCAGATGCTCTAATCAAGGAGTAGCAGAGATCAAAGGGGATAAAAATAGACATTTATAAGACTTTTTGATGGGCATAACTCCTTCTTTAGGGCAAGGAACAGTGGAAACCTACCTCCAGAGTCTATGAACTTTCAAACGATAGGCATTTTCAGTATCAGGTATAAATTCTCTTCCACTGAGTGGGTCTCACCTCCAACAGAGAGCCAACTGTCCCCGTATCCTGGGTGCTGCTGATGTACCTGCGTGCACATCTTAAATTGACTAGTTGATTTTGTTGCTTGCAGGGCCCACTGCTCGCACAAGCTCTTGGGGACCACTGTCCCCCGACAGCTTGCATAGGACTTTCTAGTACTATGAGAGCTAATCAGCAGAGAGCTGACTTCTCTCTCAGTCCAGCATGATCTGCTAGATGTGGACTGATGGGTCACACATCAGTCAGGATCCAATTAGGAGACAGAACCCACAGAGGGTGCTGGGGAGGGAATGATTCAGAGGTGATTAATTGAATAGGACAGACTTGTAAGGGGTAAGGAGAATGCAGGAACAGTCTCTTGCGGTGGTAGCCCCTCTCTCTATGGTGGATTAAGCGCACCTAAGGAAAAAGCAACGATGGAAGTGTCTCACCAGAGCTGCGAGCCAGGTCCTGCTGCCCAGAGCGTGGCTGTCCTGGTGCGGAAGATGGGGTTGGGTGCAAAAAGAAGCCACTAGGTACAATATGGTGCTGGCCATCACAACATTAAAGCAAAATGAAAAGAAATAAAAGCGGGTGGTAAGAATAGGAAATAAATAAGGATGAAGTAAAATCAAATAAGGAAGTTGCAGCTGAGAAGCAAGCAAGCCCCTTCCATGTCTCTCCAGCACCCTCTACCGGCAGCGCCCAGCAGCAGCGCAGGCAGGCGGTCCGGGCAGCACTGGGAGCAGACAGGTGTGTTAGCGTGTTAATGGGCACACCTGGGAACCCGAGCTGGGAGCACAGGTGTTGTGAGTCCAGAGGGCTTCAGCTCCTGCAGTGCTACGTGCATTTTGACTGCAGTCACTCGTGCAGCCCCTCCGTCTCTGTGTCTGTCACCTAAAGCTATTGCTGGCCGCCAAATGACCCTTGCACTGTAGGGACACCCCTGCCAGGTAGATGGGCTCCGGGTCCCAACCCTCAGTCCCCTCTGCGGGATGCTTTCCACCCCCTCCTGCTCTGTGCACTCTCTGCAGTCTCCTGCTGGAGCACTCCCTGGGTCCTCCTCAATGACTTGGAGGTGTGGTTGCTACGGGTTTTTCTGCGACTGCACTGCTTCCCAGGCACTTAGCACAGAACTCGGTAACAGACAACACACCACACTGGCAGCCCTGCCCTTCTCCTGGGCTCCTTGCTTCCATCTCAAGACTCAGCCAACTCCACTAGATGTCCTGGCAGGTGGGGGGGGGGGCACTGAGGATTCTCTAACAGGAGGGGGGGTCTTGTGTGCCTCTGGGAAGTTGGGGAAAGGTACTCATCTTGAGGAATTGGGCTCATCTGAAACGCCCGACCCACCCTGACTTGTACAGCTGCCTCCATCAATAATGAGTCTCGCTCGCTCTCTCTTTAGTTTCGGCCACCCCTGAGACTGGATTTCCTAAGATCCAGGTGCAGAAAGACCAATCATGGAGTTGCTGGGGCAGTGCCCCAGGGGGAAGCTGGCACCACAAGATCCTGCGCCATCCGGGTGCCGGCACCGGTCCAGCTAGCCTCTGTGGACGTGGAGTCCGGTGTGCGAGCCAGCACAGGAACTCACGTAGCCAACCGCTGGGTCCGCACCAGGGAAGGCGGATCCAGGTGTCTCAGCGGAGCCACCTCTGTGGTCACAGAGAAGTGTGGCAGCAGCTGCTGAGCCCACATGTCTCCCCACCAGCGTGTGGGCTGAGCGACCCCGCCCCGTCTGCGGCTGCAGACCCTGCACCACAGGCGCCGGCGGAAAGTCGAGATGGAAGTGAGTTATCAAAACGAAACTTCATCTGGCCTCTGCTTGAAGCTGACGTTTAATGAGGCCAGGCCTGTGTTGGAGATCATGGCTGGGGCACCAGGACGGAATGCCCTTCCCCGCGGAACATATCCCTTCCAATTCTTGTAGTTTACTTTTGCTACATTGTGTTGTATGTAAACATTGGAATTAGTAACAATTGAATTCTTCATGCTATTTGCATAGCCCAAGGACATGGAGCCAACTCCTCCTATGGCACAACCCTTAGCACTGTCTACATTTAGCCTCCAGCTCCAAGACAAGCGCTGGGGTCATGGAGGGAGGCCATGACACAGGCTGTAAGGAGAAGGCTCTGGCATTATGGGAAATGGGTGAATACAAAAATGCATCCTGTGCCTGCAAGGAACGCAGACGCCACCAGCAAGAGCACATGACCCTGCGCTAGGGCAGTGTGCATAATGGTTAGGGACGTGGCCCCTGAGGCCAGGGGCCATTGACAGTTTCCCTTTTTAGTCTAAGGCTCCTGGTCTGTCAAAACGGACAGCGGCCCCTACCCAGGGTAGGATAAAGTCTGCTTAACTATAATGAGGTGTGCATTTCTTTGCAAAGCCTGAAGCCAAAGCTGTGTGCACACATTCAGTATACACCTTGTGAGCCTGTCATGTGGAATGGGAGTTGTTTCAGCAAGGATTTTATTCCGCTGGGGATGTTGAAGCCAGTGGTGATCGTCTTAACGCAATGCTAGGCTTTCCCACACTCTGGGGTGAACCACAAATGACGACTCCAGGGTTTCGAGAGTGTTATACACGGGAAAGTTTGTGGGAATGGTCTGGAAGCAAGGATGCCAAGGATTGCCATCAAAGATGGACGAGTGCAGCCAGGTGCAGGGGCTCACGTCGATAAGCCCAGCACTCAGGAGGGTGAGGTAGGAGGATCACCATGATCGAGTCTAACCTGTACATGTTATTTCTGCTCGTTCTGGGAGAGACCCTGCCTCATAAAAACCAATCACTGCTACTCTCCTGCATGGCACCTGTGATGCCATCTCCCACGTAGTGCGAAATGGGCAGGGCAGGGCAGGGCAGGACACTCTCAGGGGTGTGGGCTGTCTGGAGAGGAACAGAGTCCTGACCATTGGTGACTAAGACATTTGGCCCAGATCAACACTCTGTACGTCTGGGAGCCCTAGGACCAAGGACCTATGTCACAGCACATGCCGAGGAGCTGCACATCACATCCAGTCCCGGAGCTCTAACGGAGGATGGCTGGAGTCTCAGAGATTCACAGGCTCAGCTGAAGGAGACCCCACCCAGACTTGGAGGTGCATACAGGCGTTCCCATGGATCATGCAGACAGAGGGAGTCAAGCCTGCCCGGTATGGGAACAGAGTGAGCGCTGGCCATAAGCGGTGGCAGCAGAGGCTGGGCAGTGGTGGAATTAGCAGAGAAGCAAAGAACCTGGAGGATCCACGTGCAGATGCAAACGCAGTCTACCCACTCTCATGACACTGATGGCCAGTCAGCTAAGTAGGAAATCCTGGGAAATCCATACAATATTCTTTCATTTATTTTTGTTTGTTTTCTCAAGGTAGGGTCAGGCTGACCTGGAATTCGCTATGTAGTCTCAGGTGGCCTCGAGCTCAGTAATTCTCCTGTCTCCCAAGTGCCCTTAGTGAAGCAGCTGGGATTAAAGGTGTGTGCCACCATACCTGCCGGCCTTCTGTTATTTTAAACAATGTGCTGGTGAGCGTGCCATTTTGTACATGTGCAAATACATCTGAAAAACATGTATCTATCCCAATTAGTAAATCTTGATAGCAAGTACCTTAAATCTTAGCAGTCTGAATTGGTGGTCACTTGTTTTCACTCACAGGTCTGTGGTTGGGGCAACAGGTCAGTGAGGACGGGTGGCCTGTGTCCCTGGACACTGGCAGGTGACTCCCTAGCTGTGGACTCAGGCCTGTGAAGTCCCACTTAGTGAGGTCTGGCAAGGGATACTGGATGGTGGCTGAGAAACCGACCTGTCCCTTACCTGTGGCCACACTTCTCACAATAGAGCGGCTGAGACCAGCCATGGCACTCCAGCAGAGCCAGGAAGGACTCTTGTGGTCCACTCAGGGCCTGGCCTCAGAAGTCAGCCCTGCATGGAGATAGTGCCGAAATCGAGGCTTCAAGGGAAGAGAAATCCAGCACATTTGTTCATAGGTAATGACAAGATTCTTTAAAAAAAAAACTATTGTTTATTTTTATTTATTTATTTGACAGAGACAGACTCCAGACGCATGCGCCCCCTTGTGCATCTGGCTTACGTGGGACCTGGGGAACCGAGCCTCAAACCGGGGTCCTTAGGCTTCACAGGCAAGCGCTTAACCTCTAAGCCATCTCTCCAACTGGTAACAAGATTCTTGAAGAGAACTGAACTTCCAATTTTCCATTGTCACTATATTTTGGAAGATGCAGTCTGTCTTGGATGTTATTTCTAGAAATGGTTTTTGCTTTGGTCTTGAGTACATAAATATTTAATGTTAATGGGGGATTGCTAAGTCTTCCTGCATGAAATTTGTCTGAATTCACTTTTAACAGCAGTACAAGAGGAAACGGGTTTAGTGGAGGAATGAATGATTGAAGGAAAGAAGTCCACGGAGTTTGGTGAAGGTGGTCTCTCAAGAGTGCACTTTATCATCTGACCACTAGAGGGCAGTGGTTCTCCACAGACGCCGGGGTTACTCTGACTTAATTGCCAGGACCTGGATGCCCAACATCAGGGTTGTGCGTGGGTGGGTGTGGGAAGGGGCGAAGATGAACCTCCATACATTTACCATGGCCAGGGCCCCCCATTCCTTAGATGTCCTGGATAGGGCGTTAAAAGTAAAAGAAGAAATAGCACCTTTTTATTTCTTTTTGAAATTGTATAGCAGGGACCCCTGCCCACGTGTGCAGCCCCCCTCTGGCCCCGCCTCATGTCCAAGCAGACGCACAGGCCAGGAATCAGGACCGACAGGTACTATTCTGGGGCTCAAGGGGCGGTATGGAGTAGTGGGTTGAATTTTGTCAAACTCAGGTTTTCAGACAGTTTGTTTCACCTACAAATACCTGGAACAATCAAGCACCAACCAAGGACCCCTGGGTGCTCCGCTGTGTGTGGCTGTGGCGACCGCCCCTCACTCACTCGCCTTCACATTCAGCCCATGGCTCCCTTGGGTGGGTGGACCTGAGCCTCCACACCCAGGCTCGTCTGACTCCTCTTCCCCAGCTCCAGGAGGTGCACAGGCCCGACCCAGCTCTCCACATTTCCAGCCCCAGGCCCCAGTCTCCCACCGGAGAGCTGCTCACATGATGCTGGGCACAGAGTTTCCCACGGGTGCGACCAGGTTGGTTAAAGAGTCGGAGCCTGGGCAAGCCGACCTAACAACCCAGGTGAGGCCACCCATTCTCCACAGGCGAATGAACCCAGCAAGGAAAAACGAAGGGCAGAAAAAGGAAATTGATTCAATGTGGCCACCCTGAGAGCCACAAGTAAAGAAGCCGAGTGACATCCCCAGTCCGTCTACAGAGTGTGACCTGGGTCGCACACAGGTCCCGGTCAAGGCGGAGCCCACCACTGACCTGCCGCTGTCTCCGGCCGGCTCTCCTGCAGGGCGGCTGACAAGCTCTCAGAACTGTGGGAGAGGGAGCGCTTTCTGGAAGATGAGTTCGTCCTGTGGGTGGCACCAGGTTTTAGCCTTTTCCCTCTTCCAGCATGAGATTCCTGTGGAAATTCACATTTCTCAGGGTGCCTGCTTTACTAGTCTGATTGGAAAAGGGGGGGACATTGGCCCCTTTGTCACTTGCCTTCACATTCAGCCCATGGTTTCCTTGGGGGAGTGGACCTGAGCCTCCAGACCCAGGCTCATTTGACTCCTCTTCCCCAGCTAAAGGTGGTCAACGGGACCTTATTTGGGGAGGGGGTAGAATGTGTGTGCCAGGACCTCCAGCCACTGCAAACGAACTCCAGATGTATGCACCACCTTGTGCATCTGGCTAACGTGGGTCCTGGGGAATAGAACCTGGGTCCTTTGGCTTTTCAGGCAAACAAATTAACTGCTAAGCCGTTTGTCCAGCCCCATTCTTGTTTTTTGAAAAACATATTCTTTTAAAATATTTCATTTATTTGCAGGAAGGGGGAGAGAAAGAAAGCACATGGGCACACAATGCCAGGCGCATGCACCACTTTGGGCACCGGGCTGTACGTGGGTTCTGAGGACCTGAGCCCAGTCTGTCAGGCTTTGCAAGCAAGCACTTCACCTGCTGAGCTACCTCCCCAGCCCCACACATTGTTTTTAACACCGCAATCTTGAGGCGGAATATGCCAGTGTAAATATCACAGACAACAAGGAGGAGCCGTGATTAAAAGACAGTGGAGTATCAGATATAAGAGCCACAAACTATAGTCTTTAGTTCACTTTAGAAGGGCTGGCGTAAGCGACTCCATTTTCGTTGCTGGCCTGGAGCAGAGTCCTGCTTCCATGAAGCCCACACTGGCCTCAAGCTCTGATGTTCCTGAGTCAGATTCCCAAGTTCCAGGATTGCAGACGGAGGCAACCATGCCCAAGACGACTTCATTGTGATTCTGATACTTCCTGCCTTGATTCTGAACAATTTTCTCTGGAGACATAGCTGATTAACCGTCTGGTGGTTTGATATTGAATGTCCCACATCACGGGGATACGATCTTTTCCTGGGTGTCTGATCGGATCCCATAAGGAGCTAGTACCAATAAACCCTATGGCCCTGCCTCTGTCCATTGGGGACCCTCTGCAGTGGGGTTGCATGTATTTCCTATGGGCTTGTGGGTAATGCATTGTGGGAGCAGCAGTTTTATTTTTTAGGGGGAGGGAATGCCTCTGGGTATGATATCTCAACCTGTGGCCCTTACAATCTCTGCCCCTCTCTTTGGCAAAATTCTGAGCCATGGTAGGTGAGTTTTAAGTCTGCTTGGGAATCGAACCTGGGTCCTTTGGCTTTGTAGGCAAGCGCCTTAACTGCTAAGCCATCTCTCCGGCCCTCTTACGTTATTCCCATCGCCTGTTCCGCAGCGTCCCTCAAGTCTTGGAAAGGAGGTGACAGGTGCCTCACGGAGCTCTGAGCATTCGTCAGTACTCACCTCACACTCTGATGGGTCTCTGTCACCTCAGTGGTCACTGCTGCAAACATACATATTTAGAGGGCGTGACTTACCCAGTTAGCCAAACAAGTCGAAACTTCTCTCCTCGGAGCTTATGTCTCCCCAACCATAGGCTTTTTTTTTTTTTTTTTTTTTTTTTTTTGATTTTTTGAGGTAGGGTCTCGCTCTAACCCAGGCTGACCTGTGATTCACTGTGTGCAGTCTCCGGGTGGCCTCGAACTCACGGCAATCCTCCTACCTCTGTCTCCCAAGTGCTGGGATTAAAGGCGTGCGCCACCACGCCCGGCTCCAACCATAGGCTTTTGACTACGTTTTCAGTAGCAGGCATTAATTCCCTCCCATGAAGCGGGGCCTCAGATCCAGCGTGAGTCATGCCACTGCGGGGACAGTGAGCATGCACGTCTTGCCTGGGTAACTGTTTTGTCGCTTGGAGGGCCCAACACTGGGTAGAACTGTTGGCAACTTTTCTCCTTCAGCAGCCTGCAGAGCGCTTTCCAGTTATCGACAGCTAGCCAGCGAGTCAACCTTCCGCCTCAGCCAGTGTCCTGCAACTGAAGCATGTGGTGCCTTCAGGAAAAGGGTCTTTAGCCTCAGGGGCCTCCCTGAGCAGCAGCCACTCACTGGGAAGTCTCCCACCCCCTGCATTGGGATTTTCCGGCAATAACCTTTGGCTTCTGAGAACAGCATCACCCACTTATGCTGGGGGGTTCTGTTTAAACTTTTTTTTTTTTAAACTGCATTTTAAGCTTCTCTCACCAGGAGTCTTCTTTAGAGTGGCATCGTCTTTACACCCTGCGGGGCAATCCCTGACGCAACGCCGTGATGCCCAGGGAAGACAGGGCGACCTGGAAGTCCGACTACTTCCTTAAGATCATTCAACTCTTGGAGGATCACCCGAAATGCTTCCTGGTGGGGGCAGACCATGTGGGCTCCTGGCAGATGGCGCAGATCCGCGTGTCCCTCCGAGGGCGGGCGTGGCGCTGACGGGCTAGGGTGCATCGTGCACAAAGGCCACCCCAGGGCACCTGGAGAACCACCCGGCGCTGTCGAAACCGTGGCCTCACATCTGAGGGAAATGTGCACCTTGTGAACACCAAGGAGGGCCTCACTGAGACCAGGAATATGCTGCTGGTCAATAAGGTGCCAGCTGCTGCCCGTGCTGGTGCCACGCGAAGTGACTGTGCCAGGTCTGGGGCCGAGAAGCACTTGCTGAGAAGGTCAAGGCCTTCTTGGCCGATCCATCTGCATTTGTGGCCGCTGCCCGTGGCCGCCACCACCACCACCCAAGCCGCCACGACCCCAGCCAAGGTGGAGGCGAAGGGAGAGTTGGAGGAGTCAGACGAGGACATGGGATTCCGTCTCTTCGACTAATCACCAGAAAGCAACCAAAACGCCAACTTTATTTGGAAAACATGGAAATAAGGAAAGGCCTACTTCTCTTTAAAAAAAAAATTGCCTTTTAAAATCAGCTAACAAAGATGTAGGCTCCCATATGGCTTCTTCATGCCTCTTTTAAGTTCAGCCAGCCCTCCCCCACTCTTCCTTTTCCATCTCTGCCCCTAACCCCCACTTAAGTCTTCCAACTGTCAGTGCTCTGCCTCTCTACGGTCACCGCTGTGACTACCACCCCTTCCCTGCACCCCGCCTCGCGTACCCCTATTTCCTTTCCAGCTTCCTGGACCTTACTGATTCTTACCCTAACTTACAATCAAATCTGAAAGTTCAGAGGCTGGATCCACGGATGAGAGACATGTAGTGTTTTCGTCACCTGGGTTGCCTCAGTGTTTTCCATATCCATCCAAATTCCTGCAATTTTCGTAATTTCATTTTTCTGCAGCTGAATAAAACTTTATTGTGGGCGGTTAAGGTGCTTGCCTGCAAAGCTTAAGGACCCAGGTTTTAATTCTCCAGGACCCACGTAAAGCCAGACATACAGTAGCGATGCATTTGGAGTTTGCAATGGCTGGAGGCCCTGGTGCATGCTCTCCCCGCTGAGCATAAAAACTGAAAATAAGATTAAAAAGAGCTTCATTGTGGTAGATGGCACACCATCATTATCTATTTATTAGTTGATGAGAATTTAGGCTGGTTCCATCTCCTAGCTATTATGGACAGATCATGGACGAGCCAGTATTGCCACAGTTTTTAGGGCACGTGCTCAGTACTGGCATTACTTCATCATATGGTAAGTACCCTTTAGGCTTTTGAGAAATGCCCACACTGATATCCATAGTGGCTTTACAAGTTTGCACTCCCTTCAACAGGGAATAAGGGTTCCCCTTTACCTATACCCTACCCAGCATTTGTTGCCATTTATTTACTTGCAAAGGAGAGACAGAGAAGAAACAGAGAGAATGGGCCTGCCAGGGCCTCCAGCCACTGCAAACATACTCCAGATGCATGCACCATTTTGTGCAACTGTTTTTATGCGGGTACTGGAGGATGGAACCCAGGTCTTAGGGTTTTTTCTTTTCTTTTGCAGGCAAGAGCCTTAACTGCTAAGTCAGCTTTCCAGCCCTATTTGTTGTCCTGATGATAGCCATTCTGACTAGAATGAGATGGAATCTCAAAGTAGTTTTCATTTGCATTTCCCTGATGGCTGCAGATGTTGAGCACTTTCACAAAAATTTACTGGCCATCTGGATTTCTTTTGAGAATTCTCTGTTCAGTTCCACGGCCCATTTTCCCCCACTGGATTGATTTCTTATTGTTTAGTTTGAGTTCTCTGTCAGACATTATAGCTCACAAAATTATTACTTTCTCTGTAGGTTGCTTTTTTGCTCAGTAAAGTTCCCTTTGCTATACAAATGCCTTTCAGCTTCCAGAGATCCTGTTTGTTCACAATTATTTGCTTTATTTCCTGAGCAACTAGAGTCCTGTTGAGAAAGTCCTTCCTGGTGCCGACATGCTGAAGTGTTTTCCCTTTCTTCTCCTGTCAATTTCAGACTTCCGGGCCTAACATTAATAGGTCTCTGATCCGTTTGGACTTGATCCTAGAGCATGACGGGTCTAATTCCATTCTTCTGTATAAAGAGAACCAGTTTTCCCAGCACCATTTGTTTAAAAGGCTGCATTTTCTCCAAGGAGTATTTTTGTCATTTGCCAAAATTCAGATGGCTGTAGCTGCCTGCCTGGGTTCATAACCGGAAGGACACTCCATTCTGTTCCACTGACCTACGTTATCTGTTTCTGGGCCAGCGCCACGCTGTTTTTGTTACTACAGATCCAAAATGTACCTCAACATCTGGACTCGTGCTCCAACATAAGCCCCGCATCCCCCAAGTTGCTTTTGTCAGCTTTTGCCGTAGCACCGGGAGGAAGAACTTCCACAGGAGGATGTAAACGTCGTCCCGAGCAATGAATGGCATGCAGCATCACTCACCATTACCACGGAGGTTAAATGTTGCAGGCGCTACCCACTGACTGCATTACACCAATTCACAGTAGCTTCTTCTAACTATGTATCGTATTGACCCAATCATGGACCCAATTTGAACCCGCAGTCACACAGAAAGTATGTGGAGACTTACGTAGAAACCAGGGTGGAATCTTCTGCTACCTAATAAGAAAAATGATAAATAAAAATCATATACAACTCCCAATTTCTCCCCCCAAAATAGTCAAACATAGAAAAGTGTTATAAATAAGCAGAATCTTATAGGGTTAAAGTATAATTTTATTTATATGTTACTTGTAATTAATAGTAAGATATATAAACAGATAAAAATTTTTGACAGGATTTTTTAATTCACTTTAAATTCATCTTACAACTGAATTGATAATACTGCAAGATAACAGATACTCTGCTTCATAAACAAAAATTATTTGCTACCCTGATACATTCCCACTAGTCTTTAATGGATTAAAATGTATCATGTCTTTCAGGTGCAAAGATTACAAAATCTTTCACAGCCTAGTCACTCTGTACTCAAAGATTTTTTGATGTGCTAAAAATGTACTGAAATAAAGACATAAATTTCTAATAGTATCCTTAGTAAATGAAAATATAAGTATCAAATAAGTACCATCGTTTGGTGTTAACCATGCACAACCACTTGCCTTCTTAGCCACATAGTACTACAGTGACAGAGATTTAGGCATCTTCCCATCCATCCATTCATGTGCCCATGTCTGTATATACTATAAGAAAGATTTGCCAGATACTCAGCGAAAAACACATATGAAGCAATAAAGCTGGGGATAAAATAATCTTAGACTTTCTAACTGTACTCAAAGCATATATAAATTAAATATGCTATTCAATAATGTTCTCTATTTGTTTTGGTAAAGACTTTTTGAAAATGAAAATTCAGACTCTGTTTTTTTTTTTGTGTGTGCAATACCACAGTAGGAGAGACCTGGATTTAAATTTTAGACTAAAATCAAATTTGTTGGAAAGATACTCTAAAAATAATCTAAATTGGATTTTAGTCATTTTCCATTCTTTAGAAGTTATAGAGTACAACAGGCAAAAGCTTTCTCACTAGTCATGAAATCAAACTAAAAATAACTTGTTAATTAAACTACAGAAAGACAACTAACAATTAATAAGCTCATGAATATTTATGAATAAGGTGCCACTAACTGTACTGCGATGCGATGTTGAGTAGGAGAAATCCTGGCACGGCTGATGGGTTGAATGTATTTCCTCCATCCTGAGGACACAGGGGCCCCATAAAGCAAAGGTTGATTTTAAGTTATATGGAACACGCCAAACACCAAAGTAACAAGGAAGGCAAACTATTGTAAGGGTCAAATAAGACTGAAAATGTTCAAAATCTTTAGAACACTGGCAACACCATAGATATCCAAGTTGGAGAAAAACAAATTAAAGAAGAAATATAAAACTCATAATAAGTACTAATCTGCAGAAAACCAAGGTGGCCGAGGGCCCAGGCTGTACAGTGAGCACTCGAAGCATGAGCCAGGCGGCTGGGCAGTGGAGAGGACTCCGCTCAGGCCACGGCAGCCCGGGGGAAGAGGCTGCCGAATCTGGGGCGTTTGATGTCAAGATCTATGGAACTAAAACCTTGTATGGTGGGTGACAGAGGACAAATGCACAAGGTCACGAGTCCACTCACACAGGAAGGGGTTTGGGCAGCTGGCTGATGTCCCCAGAACTCATAAAAAGCACCCTATTACTGTCCGCCAGACATTTTCTACCCTCTCACACAAAAGGCCCAACTCCAGGTCCTTCCCTTCATCTACTGGAAGCAGAGTGTCCTAACACACCTGGCAGGTCACACCCTGAATCCAAGCCTGGGGACGTCAGGATTATTCTAAGCAAGCAGCTGTCCATCCAGAATTTCACACTCCAGATACCGTCCTCCTGGAATCCCTGGTGCCTACCTGAGCTAGGGTTGTGGGATCACCATGGGGGTGGGCAGAGGGGAATCAGGGTGCTCTGTCATGGCAATGGGGTGAGTCAGGGTCATCTTGTGAGGTACTCTTTAAACTCGAATGTGCTAACAATATGAGAGAAGACGACCATGTGCTTCCGGGACAGGGCACAGGCCCTGCTCACATGACTGCAGCTTCCCAAGCCGCGGCACCGTGGAAAGCGGGCAGCTGACAGCATCTGTCACTGACCCTAAGCTCTCAGAACTCAGAGCAAGTGGAATGAGGGCCGATTTATATTCTCCACTATGAACCGAGGAGCTCAGATCTCCGGTGGCCTCACACAGGACGTGCTCCCAGGCCATGGAATGAGGGCACATCCTTAATGAGGCAGCTCTGGCCAGCAAATGCTGAGTGCCCGGATGTCCCGCGCCCGAGCGGGCAGTCAGGGCTGTGCGGGCGTCTCGATGGTCTCTGAAGGGAAAGGACTTCATTTGCAATTTGCATC
Source organism: Jaculus jaculus (assembly GCF_020740685.1). NCBI lineage: Eukaryota > Metazoa > Chordata > Mammalia > Rodentia > Dipodidae > Jaculus > Jaculus jaculus. Next base: position 9,305,980 of record NC_059108.1, on the reverse strand, counting down.
ACTACCGAGCTGCTGCCCCCTCCTCTAAAAGTCAGCAGGTGAAGGAGGGCCCACAGGTACCCCTGCCTGCCTGGACAGTGCAAAGGCAATGACATTATTCAAGGGAACACACAGATTCAATCAGAGGCCGCCAAGCCAAGAAACCGAATGAGGGAACGCCCTTTTCTCCTGATTTGTTAGAGCTTTCCCTCTAGAACCAAACTCTTCCGAGACACGTCGAGTAAAGAGAGAGAGAAGCGTGCGGTACGGCAGGGCTGCTGGCTGGCTGGAAGACGTCACCGGACACACGGCCGCTAGTGTAAAGACCCAGCACCGGGGAGTTTCACAGACACACAATCACAGGGTCACTAGGAGTAAAGGCTCTCATGGCCGAGAGGGAAGCAAGATGCTGTCTGAAGGACGATGCACTAGTTACAGCCAATTTCCCCGTGTGAGCACAATGTGCTGCTTAGTGGCACTTAAGTATTACACAGTAAGTACTGAGAAAACCCAGAAGTTTGGATGTGCAGAAGCAATGTCACACTGTTAATAGAAAAGGTGCTAAGCTACAGGGTTAGGACCTCACTCTGTGGGTGCAGAGACCACACCACCCCAACGCCCTTCCACGCGGTGCCCGGCGTCCACCCGCCGCCTGCTCTGCCGCTCAGTCGGACCAGTCGTTCTCGTCAAACTCGGAGTCGTCGTCCGAGTCGCTGTACTCCACGGCGATGCGCCTGGACAAGATGGTGGCCACGTCGTTCCCCACGGGCTCCCGCTTGGCCTCCAGCTCGCGCTGCTCCTGCACCTTCTTCAGCTGAATCCCTAGGGGCAGCGTGCGGGGGGGGGGGGGGATCAAGTCAAGTCTGTTGCTTGCTCCAAGTGAAGGGAAAATAAACTGGACTTTTCTACTTAGCTTACGAACAAGACGTTTCAGAGATTTGAGGGGAGAAAAGAATGCATGTGCAAAGTCTAGTGCTGGAAACTGGTATGAAATACATGCAGCTACCTAATGAACTTATTAGCAAAATAAGATGTCAGATAATTTAACGTCTACCGTTTTAAACTTTTTCTGTTGATATAATTTCAGATTCATGAGATGGCTGTGAAACAGGAGACAAGTATTCTTGTGTAACTATGTATCGTAGACTACACAAGTGATAAAAACATTTTAACAATCCTTTCCAATTTTTCTTGTGCATATATAGACTTTTCTCTGAACATTTAAGAGCATATGCAATTTAATGCCCCTCTCACTAATAAGCTACTTAGTGTTATTTCCTAAACAAGTATCAAAACTGGAAGATTAGCATAGATGCAAATACTGCTACTTACTCCCAGATATTCAAATATTGCCAATAAAACAATCTAATCAAAGTGGAGAAAGCATCCTCTGGCTCAACAACGTGCCTTATTAGTTACTGCTTACATTAAAGCCCTTCATCTGGACAGTTTGCACTCAGAAAGGAGAGGGGCCGGTTTCTGCAGCATGTCCCTCATCTGATGTGATAACTGTCAACTTGATGTCCTAAGGTATTCTATCTTTGGGATTTTGCCTCGACAGAATCAAAGTGTACAGATGAGATTCAAGCTACACAGAGGAAGGACCCCAGGGTCTTTGCATGCGCGCACACATGCAACGCAGACCGCCGGGCCGCTGCTGTGTGAAGGATGCTGCCCAGACTGTGGTCCAGGGACTGCAGCCCGGCCCCTTCCTCAGAGACTTGTGGGAGAGACAAGTGAACTGTGACCAGGCGGCTGGGCCGCTTCCTGCTTCGCGAGGAGCTCTGGGCTGTTCCCACATCGTGCAGTGACTCCGACGTGTACAGAATACACGTTCCCTGTGGGGTTCTGGGGCGGCTGAAATGGGCCAGGCACCAGCGCCGCACCCCGACTGCGCTGGATGCACTCCACCTTTCTGCTCTGGAGCCTGGGGCGAGGGCAGGACTTCCGCCGTCAGAACGAGTGTGTTACTACACACAGGTGCAAACCGGCTCAGCCCGTCAAGCCATGTTGATGGCATGTCTAGGATGCAGGTGCTCACTTTCTTTCATTTGGACTGGTACCCCTGGATTAGGATGTAGGGAAAACGCCCCACTTATTAACCTATGGTCTCTGACATGTGCTTTCTGGTCAAGTAAGCATTCCTGCATTTTAGTTCTTTGTCATAGTGTGTCTCCACAGTACCTGCAAGAGAACCCCCATTACTGAGATAGTATCAAAACAGGCTTCTGTAAGTCTGTTCTACAAAGTAACAGTACGCGGACGGTTACGTTTGAAGGTAGCAAGGCCGTGGCTAGTTCATCTACAGACATCTCGCCCTAAAAGGAAGGCTGTCAGTCTGGGTATCCACTTACCCATCCGGATGGCAGCAAGGAGGTCACTTCGTGCATCACTGATGGGTGGCTGCGTAGGTTCTGGACGCTTTGCCTCAGCCACGGGGGGTCCATGCATTGGGGAGGATGAAAGAGAAGAGCTGGGGCCAGGAGGGCCTGGTGGGGGAGGTGGGGGGCCTGGAGGTGGTGGTGCCACAGCCAGGAGCCCGCTGGAGGGCTGGTGAGGAGGGGAGGAGTATGCGGAGCCGGCGGAGGCGGGGACCTGGGGCTGTGTGGGGATCTGGAGAGGGCTGACAAAGGCAGTTTGTGCCGAGGGGATGATGGGGGGAGGGGGCGGCGGTGGAGGTCCTGAAGGGCTGTAATATTCAATCATCTGTGCCGGGAGCCTGCTAACGAAAAGACAAGATAGTCACCCAAGGAGCCCCAGAGGTTCATGTCCCCCTGGGTCTGATATACCCAGTAGAGAATCCCTCAGATTCGGCAAATTGGCAAACAGTGCCAGCTGGGTTTGACTTACAATGTCCATTCTGAGAGTCATTTCCCTCCCCACCACAATTTTACAATATTCATTATGATGTAATGCATGGCCCACTGAAAAATACCCAGAAAGACCACAGGGAGAAAAAAGAGTGATTTTTTGTGGACAGCTAGGGTAACAGCTACAGAAGGTCATCAATTTCCTTTCCTGGGCATCTTAGAGGTGTGTGTCTCATAACCTTGCTTCAGGCGGGTACTGAGGCCAAAGGGACTGGGAAAATGCTGCATCCTCACCCAGCCCAGCCCAGCCCAATGGGAACCTCTGGGACTAAAGTGCCCAGCAGAGGTCAAATGCTTTGAAGAGGCCCATGGCCAAGAAGTGGGCTCTAGTCTCATCAGCCAACATTTTGTTGGTCATCTGGACCCCCTATGTACCTGATGAGGCAGCCTCAAAATATATTCTGGAAATGCCAGCTTACTGTGGGCCAGGAGACACTACAGGAGGGCATGGCCTCCCTCGGGCTATGGGCAGAGGGTTAGGGAGCAGCGTCGGGGCTCAGGAGAAACAGGCACATTGCTGGAGGCGTGTGTTCAACTTTCCTGGACACTGGTGCCAAGGAGTGCTGTAAGGATCAATCCAGATATGGCTAAAGACAGTCTGTCTAAATAAAGCTGGGGTTCAAGCTCACTGAGCACGGAGCCAGGGAGGTCTTGCACAAAGTGTTGGCATTTTCTAACAGAAAACAAGAAGGTCTGTGGGCCAGAACAAGCTGGGGTCCCCAGAGGTGGAGAGAGGAGATGCAGGGCAAGTCATGAGAAGAGGCAGACATGCCTTCATGCTTCGTGAGCGTGCTCCCTGGCCCTCTCAGAACTGGTCGAGAACTCGGAGGGCTCGGGCAGGTTCACAAAGAAGCATTTCATTTCTTTCTTGCTTAAGGTTCCACCAAACACACATCGGGATGTGTGCAAAGGGGGCACGCACATACACACACACACACAGAGACACAGGGCCGCTGTCCTGAGGCCCATCTGTAACAGGAAAGGTTTGCTGACACACTGTGCTGCACCGAGACTGCCCACATCTAATCCCTGTGGACCATCTTGTGTGATAAAATTCTACCACACAGAGCAACTAGCACACAAGGCATACTGATTTACCCGTAGTCCGCTGGAGCCACTGACACAGAGGCCTGGGACCCCTCTGGGGCCTGGGGAGGAGGAGGGGGCGGCGGCTGCTGAGGTCTGTTGAGGGCCATGTGCCTCCCCGAGGCAGAGGAGGGCCGGTACTCGTGCTCAGAGGCCTGGTTTGTGGCTCCGTGGAGTGGCGCGTCCCCAGCTGTGTAGGAAGGGGTCACCGGTTGTGGGTGCAGAGAATGGTTGGGGGTAGCCGGATAAGAGTAATCTGTAACATCTGAGGCGTGAGACCTGATATTGGAGCAAGGGGGGGGGGGAGGAAGAGATTCAAATTGAGTTTTTAAAGTGTCCCCTAAGAGACAGAAGCACACACATATATAAAACACTGTCAATGCATAGGAAGCAGACATCTATTCCTTTATCATCAACTAGGTCTAGCCCCATGAGAGCTTCCAAGCAGCAACAAGATTACTATTTTTAGCAGCAAGCCCCAGAGTTACATGGAGTTGGCTTCACAGCTTTGAAGCGAGTCAGATCGGCAAGCAGGAACCAACAGAGCCTTACTTGGACGGCATCCCATGTGCTTCTTTACGAAGACGAGGCTATCAGACCCATCCCGTTTTACTGGCAAAGCGCACCTCGGGCTGACAGGCGGCTTTGGTGGCAATGGCCATGACGACACGTTAGAATGTGTAATGGCAGGTGGAGTGGATGAGCACTCATACTCAGGACAGAAAGGGGAACTAGAATGCAGCCGCAGTTGGATTTTTCTCAAGGAGAAATACACTTAATTCACAGAGAAGGCGGCGAGGTGTCTGGGGAGCGGCTCCCGGCTTCGGGCACTTTCAAGTGAAGCTCTGAAGGGCAGGGCTTTGGCATTAGTGCGCAGCTGGGGCGGAGGCCCGCTTAGTCCCCGGGAGCGAGCGCGGGCCCACGTGGCAGCCACGCAGCACCCACGCCCGTCGCAGGCACACGCCCGCCCGGGGGGGCAGGACGCACGTCGGCAGGCTGCCCATCCTCCCTTGAGGCGGAAGCGGGGGCGGCCTGGGGCTGGGAAGCCGAGGAAGCGAAGCGACCCACCCTGTGGGCAGCCTGTCCTCGCCCGCGCGCCCTGCCTGCTCCAGCTTCCTGGCGTCACTCATGAACTCAATGCCCATTTTCCTTCTCTCCCACTCTTCTCTTCGCGTCCTGACCTTCCTCACATGCACCTGCTGGCTTCTGTTAGGACTCAGCTTATGCTTCTCTCTCTGGAGGAAACAGGCAGACACGAGTTGGGGATGCGGAGGGACAGAGGGGATGCGCACTCGCCGTCAGCGGCCAGCGGCCAGCGGAGCGCCTGCCCCAAGCTTCCCCGCCCGCACAGCCGCTCCGCGTCCTGTTGTCCCCGAACAGCAGTGGCCAGCGGCTCGTTTTATTCCCCGTGAGCCCAGTGTCGTCTACGCTACAGTGCAAATGTGAGCATGTCTTAACTGCCAACTGCTATGCTAGCAGAAATTTTAAGGGGAGAAGCTGTCTGACCTGTATTTAGATTCAGTAATTTAAAAGATAAGACTAAATACCTACGACGCTAGGGTGACGGATAACATGTCCTTGACTCTCCCGCAGTAACTAGGTCAGTAACCATGTGCCACTTTCTGACAGTGGGATCAGCACGGAGTGCTCCTCGTGAGACCCAGGGTGACACGCTGCACACCGTGGCGTAGCGAGAAAGCCATCCTCATGAACCAGCCTTAAGACAAAGGGCAAAGGTGGGCGAGACAATGGGCCCATCAGAAGAAGACACGCTGAAAGAGGAACGAGGGCTGGACTTTGGGGGATGACCAAGAGAACAAGACAGGAAAAGAGGGGATGACCGGGTCAGGAGTGGGGGAAGGCTGACTGAAGGGCAGGCAGAGTCAGCCAGGAGCCAGAACGCCCACGTGGAGGTGAAGGGTGTGGACCCAGAGCTCCGTGCCAACCAGTCGCTGTACACTGCAGCAGAGAAAACTGGTGGGGTGAGGCAGCACCGGGATGGGGAGAAGCTGGTCCAGTGGTCTGCAGGGTTTGGGGCGGATGGGTGGGTAGAGATACGGCCCTACAGCATGGAGGTGTCCTGTTTCCTGAGTAGCGCGAGAACTTTATCTTTACCTCTTCAGTTCTCATCTGAAACCCACACTTAGAAACAAATCATGAGGAGCAGTTATGTGGTCTCAGTTAAAAAGATATTACTCATATGACTGGCATATGCTCATGTCATGGAATTTGTTACTAACTTTCCCTCGTTATCTTGAATATACATAGATGAGAAAATATCATTTAGAAACATGTTTTTAATCTAGATATTATCTAAATCATGAAATATTTTTAGTCAAAAGGAAGCAGCATGATTCCAATTTTGTAAAAGAAAAAAATACACACATGTACAGAAAAAAAGACTACAAGCCGATACACACGAAGATGCAAACGTTTCTCTGGATGCTGGCACTGTCTCTAATTTTAAGTTTTCTCTGTAATATCTAGGTAAGTATGTCTTACATAAGAAAAAGTTGCAGTTTAAGTTAAAAAGCTTTCCAATTTAAGAGGTACTATAGTTCAAGCCAATGATGAGTTACAATATATCTGTTAGAAAATGATGTGTGCAAACAGGGAGCAGCCATGGGAAATAGTATGAAACCAAAGGAAATTCTTAAGAAGTAAAACAGCTCCGTTTACTTTTTTTTGAAAGCTAACAGAAATAAAGCCACACCTACATACTGGAAACAAAAAGGCCGAATACTAGATAGATGGTGAATACCTGTCTATCAACATAAGGCCCAACACAGGACTACTTAATCAGAGATGGCTGGATGAGTATCATCAAGTAGAGTAAAAAAAATAATAATCCACCAGTTTTCCACTTTATATGTGTTTGAAAACAAAGTATATATGGAATGTTTTACATGAGCAAGTTTAAATAACTAAATTACTTTTAAAAATATTTATTTATGTGTGTGTGTGCTAGACAGTCTCCTGCTGCTGGAAATTAACACCTGTCCAGCTGCACATGGGCAGCTGGGGAACTGAACCCAGTCCAGCGGGTTATGCAAAAACTGTCTTTAAGCACTAGCAATCTCCCCAGGCCCCATCATAACTAGATTTGAGAAAATGAAAAGGCAAAGTGACATTGGTGGGAGTTTTACATTTTCAGGTTCTTTATCACCAGGCACAGGACTGCTTTAATGTCCACGCTGTCTGTAAATAAGCCAATAGTGAAATTTAAATGTGGGGCTACAACTCAGAGCCCCAGCAGTTCTCTCAGTATTAAAGGTAACAAGTATACAAACGAGGTCTAGAATGTGTCTCATGGCCTGTAAGAACTTGGAGGCCCATGCAGGCAGGAGTAGTGAAAGCTCCGTGTGATGGGTTATGTTGACTATAAACCTGACAGGAGCCAGAATCACCTGCGGGATTATCCAGCGTAGGGAATTAGGGGGAGGCCCGGCTGCACTGTGGGGCTGGAGCTGGGCAGCGTGGGAAGAGCGGAGCGGCGCTCGCTGCTCTCCGCCTGCTCCGGTGCTGCCTGGGACCCGCGCCTCAGACTGCTGCTGCCCCGAGGGACTGCAACCTGGACCTGTAGGTTGAAAGGAAGTCCTTCTTCCTTGAACTGATTTCCGTCGGGTATTTTGTCCCTGTAAGGTTAGGCTGACTGACAATAGAAACTGTTACTAAGAAGTGGGGCTGCTGCTGTGAAAAAGCTGACCATGGGGTTCATAGGCCTTTGGCATTGTTCCTCAGGAGGAATCTTGTTAAGAGTTTGAAACTGTGGCCTAGAAAAGTCCTTGAATACTGTAGGCAGAGCTTACTGGTTCATTTTGGTGACAGCTTGGAAGACAAGAACGTGGCGAGAGAAGGAGAGAGTGGAGGGAGTCACAGCTCACGAAGTCTCAGAGGAGAACAAAGATTCCATGGGCCAGCAGCAGTTCATGCCATGGGCTCCCAAAGAAACCGGCCACATTTTGTGCACGTGCTGAGAACCCGAGGGATGCTGAACTTAAGAGGAATGAGCTAATCTATTAGGTGAAAGAAAGAAATCTCTAGACAGGGAACCATTCAGGTGCTGAACAAGTAGATGTAACTGTTAGAGACCAGCACCATCGGAGAGAAAGAGCCCTTCTCTGTTGCATGGGGACAGCAGGAAGCATTCTGAGGACAAACCTCCATGCACTGGAGCACCATCTCGTGCAATCCCAAGTTCATTTGAAGGAGAAAGCCTCAACTGTGGGAACTCCCTGCTGAAACCCAAGTGTCCAGGGAAATGCTTCACCAGCATCAGCCTGGAGGGCGCAGAGACCTTTAGAGTGGGGTCCGCAGGGCAGGCCTCAGACCCAGCTGGCAGCAGGACCTGCGGTGTCACCCCGTGTGGAGGTGTTAGAGGCTGAAACATGCACGGCAGAGGGGTTCGTGGCGTATGTCACCACAGTTCCAGAAAGCTGCCGAGGCCAGGGTCACTGCAAGGACGGCCTGAGGGGAGGTCATGGGTAAAGCTAGGGAGGTGACATGTAAGTTGCAATGGCGACTCTAGGATGTCAGAACCATAAGATGAGACTTGCGGAGGGGCGGAGCAGCCCCAGAGAGGCACAGCTGGAGGGCGGAGGGAGCGGCGGGCAGGGCTCGAGGCTCTGCTTCCTCACTGAGCGCTGAGCCCGAGTGGCTGCTTCAAGCTCCCGCCGCCATGATGGGCTGTGACCTGTGACTAAGCCGACATAAACTTTTCCTCCATTTAACCAATGTTTGTCAGGTGTTCTGTCCCAGCAATGAAAAATGACTGATGCGTTCTGTGACCTCCACATCTGTCTGCTAGCAAATGCCCACAGTCACCTTCAGCACACAGAAGCCGTGCTAAACACTGAGCTCACACAGGTAAAAGGGAGGAGGGCAAAAAGACAGATCAAATATAAGGTACAGCTTTGTTATTTTTGAAAATTTCTTGAATTATGGAAGAATATTCAAGGTTTCTGAGACAGTCTCATGTACACACTGACCTCAGATTCCATATATAACACAGGATAACCCTGAACTTCTGATCCCCCTGAGTGCTGGCACTGGACTCTAGTTGGCAGTGTGCAGGAGCATTCTGCCACCCTCAGTCTCTATCCATCTTTCACACACTGAAGACAGAGTTTACGCAAATGAAAAACTACAACTTTATAAAGCCATATAAGTAGGGAATTAAAAATTGGCCAGTTCCTCTCATTCAATAATTTCCTCTGTGTGACAAATATGACTTCATAAGCAAGCACATCATGTGCATCCGAAGGAGATATTTTCATTTGATTACTAAAAAATTGTTAAATTCAGCAGGAATGCTTTGCTTGAAATTAGAATACCACTCATCTCAAGTAAGGTTGTCAGTCCCTCTTTTGCCCATCTCTTTTTCATGTGTGATGGAACAGAACAAGTAATTACCACTTAATCATAGTTAGACAACAAACAGCAAAGGAAACTTAAAATTCCAAGCTAAAGCATTATGTGATTAACCTAAAGGAAAACTGAAATCACTGACAGAATTCCAAAATTCAGAATCAACGTTAAACACTTACTAGTTCAGCAGTAAGTTTAAGGGAACTTTTAAGAATTATATGAAGCAACCCAATTTAAAATAACACTGCCTTAAAATATTTCAAAGCCATATGTATGCCATATTTTAGGGAAACACTGTGGTACCCAAAGCTGCTAGTGCATCCCCATTTTAAAATGCAGTGGCCCCAAGCACGGGAGGACAGTCACACACATACGTGCACGTGCGCGCACACACACACCTAGTGTCTGGGGACAGAGATCCCTCGGAAGACGCTCCATGGTGCACGCTCTGAGACAACCTGTTGTCGGGTCTAAGCTCCTTGTCATATGCCATCATATTCCACTCCTGGCGCCTGTTTCTGGCTTTTCTAACCTTTTTCACCTCACGGGTGGTGCCATCTACACGTTTTTGCTCCTGATGTCCAGGAAGAGAAAGGAAGCATGCCGAGACAGAAAGGGATGGAAAACAGCTGGTTAGATGCAGTCATAACACACAGAAGACAAGCAAGCACAAGAGACATTTGCAGTTTGATTGCCTTCCTATTAAGGAACTTCTCAAACTCTATAGTCCTCATTCCCAGCAGACCCATTAGAAGTAAAGGGATACTTGACTCAATGTTAACGAAGAGCCACTGTGCTCCCACTGCAAGAGTTGCTTATCTTCATTTTTAGTAAAAAACCATCATTTGTTAGACGTTATCCAGTTGTACATTACCATATCTTCTACGTCTATTAGCCTTGTAAGGTTTCTAGCAACATTACTCAGAAAAATCATTTCCTTTATCTACATGTTTTTGCCTGACTTACTAATCACCTTTCAAAGAAAACAATTCAAGACTCTATTCCCTATTTCTTCTAAAGGATTATTTCAGAAGAGTTAAACTAACCCTGTGCCTAGCTTAAAACACACACACACAAAGGTAAGACTTACCTGCCCATTCAGGGAGCTGTTCTTAAACCAGCCTGGTCTGTTAGTGAAAACATAATACTGCCCACTGAGGCCCTCGTCAGAGGTGAGGATAGTCATTTCTCTACACCTTTCTCTCCCCCCCGCCCCATTTATGAGCTTTTGGGTTACAAGCACCTCTCTGCTACAGACCTCACCACACTGATTGTCACGCAGCGCACACCTAACGAACGCTGGCTCGCGAGCAAATCCACACCACACCTCAAGTGCGAGCTCTAGCCCCGCCGAGCGCTCGCGCCAACGAAACCCATGGCCAGTAGACGCACACTGCAGACATCGACCCTGCCATCACAAAGCTCGCGGCCCAGCAGGGGAACAATGTAAGATACACAAGTAAGTGTTTCTGTAGACTGGGGTAAAGCATGTTTTTATATTTTAGTGTCTGTTGATACTGTTTTCTATGTTAGGCTGTATTAGACACGAATACTGCATACTTATGGTACACATATGTATGTGTGTGTCATCTGATCTGGAAGGTCTCTGTCACCAACTGAGAGCCTAGATTTGCAGCATGGGTAGACATCAGTTATTCACAGAACATGGGTCACTACACGGCAAGAGGAGGGGGAGACAATGCGCCACAGCTCTGAGGAGGAAGAACACTGAATTAGGAGAGATGGAAGAATTGTAAATGGAAAATTAAGGTAATGAAGACTTTGAAGGGCATGCTATTTTTTATCTTTATCCCATAAGTAATGAAAAACCACTGGACAATAAGTAGGCTGAGGCTGGCATGGGAAGATGTGAAGAACAGACTGAAAGGAGAAAAACAAGGACACAAATGAACAAAAACTGCTAAGGGGGTGGTGGGAAGGCGGCAGTGACTCAAGAGTAGAGTCAGCCCGCGGAGCGCACCGTCCTCGGGTGTTCAGGGATGTCCACAGCAGGTCAGCAAAGAATGTGAGCATAAAGTGCCCGAAGTATGCAGAAATGGATCCTGATGGAATGCAAGCCGTGGTGCTTTGATTCAGGCGGACCACGGAAACTTGGTTGCTCTGAATGCTAGGTTCCCAGCTGATGGACATTTTGGAATTAACACCTCCTGGAGGCAGTGTATTTATTGTTCAGGGCAGGCTTATGGGTGTTACAGCCAGTTTCCCCTTGCTAGTGTTTGGCACACTCTCCTGTTTCTATAGTCCACCTTATGTTGGCCAGGGGGTGATGTCCACCTACTCTTGCCATTGTTTTCCCTGCCATTGTAGAGCTTCCCCTCAAGCCTGTAAGCCAAAATAAATCCATTTTTTCCCCAAAGCTGCTCTTGGTCGAATATTTCTGCCAGCAATGCCAACCTGACTGCAAAAGTAAAGTGGTACCAAGGAGAGGGATTACTGCTGGACACCTGACTGTGTGGTTTGGCCTTTTGTAGCTCATTTTCAAGAACAATGTGGAAGGATTTGAAACCTTGGCCTAAGAGACATCTTGCAGTGCTGTAAGTACAGCTTGACAGACTATTCTGTTCAGAGCTGAAAGAACTGAATGCAGTAAGAACAATGGACTGTGAGGTTTGGCTTGTGAGGGTGAGAAAGAACTTTCCTTGGACTGGGCTAGCAGTTTGTGTGAGAAGCTTGCTGTTATGTCCATGTCCTGAGAAGTTGTACAGGGTTGCTTTGCATAGAAATGAACTGCTGTGAGCAGTGGGATGGCATAGTAAGAAAAATCTTTAGGCCAAAACTGCTGCCCATTCAGGTGTAATTATATGAGATGACAACCCAGCTGACCTGCACTGGGGAGACCGGGAGAATGTCAACTCTTGTGAAGGGTCCTGAGTGCTCAAGAAGCAACCTGTTCTTCAAAGTCGGTTTTATCCTCCCTGGATTAACAAATTGTCACCCCACCTGGTATTGTGGAGTATAAGAAATGCAGGAAAGAGAGGGTCATTGAGTTTGCAACACAGTCTTGTGTTTTGGAAAAGGCATGGACAGTGTGAGGCAGATTTGCTGGCTGTCTGCATGGAGACCCATGGAGCCATGAGGATGAACTGTGGGTTGCAGTAGAGACCCAGTAGAGATGCTGGGATTTGTTGCTGGTTAGAATTATCAGACTTAGAGATGAGATTTGTCACTGACTAGAGTTGCTGGACTTGGAGTTAAAGAGTTTGATGTTTGTTCTGGTTGTTTTAAATCTTGTATTGGTTGAATATTTCTCTGTTATGCCCAATGCCATCTTATGCAGTGTGAATGTTTATTCTGTGTCATTATGGGGCTTGGGGGGATTTTTTTGGTACTAAGGCTCAGTTAAAAGATCTTGGACAATGAGGATATATGAACATCATTGGAATTGATTAAAAAACTACGGGAACTTTTAAAGTTGGATGAATGCATTGCATTTTACATCATGGATAGTTATCAGTTTATGGGGGCCAGGAGCAGAATGTGATGGTTTGATTCAGGTGTCCCCCATAAACTTAGGTGTTCTGAGTTCTAGGTTCCCCAGCTGATGGAGATTTGGAATTCACACCTCTGGGAGGCAGTGTATTGTTGGAGGCGGGCTTATGGATGTTACAGCCAGTTTCCTCTTGCTAATGTTTGGCACACTCTCTTGTTGCTATGGTCCACCTTATGTTGGCCAGGGGATGATGTCCACCCTCTGCTCATGCCATCATTTTCCCTACCATCATGGAGCTTCCCCTCGAGCCTGTAAGCCAAAATAAACCTTTTTTTCCCCAGAAACTTCTCTTGGTTGGGTGATTTCTGCCAGCAATGTGAACCTAACTGCAACAAAAAGAGACACAGATGAGATGGGACACTCACCTAACGATAAGATTTGAGTGGTATAAACTAATAAACATAAACTAATTCGCCAGTCTTTCAAGGGGCAGGGGAAATGTCTTTCAAACTTTAACTAACTCCCTCATCATGAACAACGTCACAGTTTACCCTGCAGAACTAACTACACTGGTGCAGGTTGCGTTTTAACAGCCCAAGATGGAATTGGCCCATGTTCATTGACCCAGTTACTAACGGACACTTAGGAAGCATCTGTACTTCACAATACTATATGCTACTAAGAATACAACTTTACTGACGCCTGTGTGTACAAATCGTGTGTAGCATGAATCACACACAAAACACTTTGTTGAGCTCACATGCATGCACTGTACATGAGGTGAGTCTAAGCTCCACACCTAGCCAAACAGTGCCAGGTCCTCAGAGCGAGGCTCGCCCCACGCCTCCACCTTCTTCTGACCTATCAGCGGGTTACAGCCAGCGCATGCTCTCTGCACACTTTCAACATCCAAAAGAGGGTGTGGGAAGGCGGCTCAGCAGCTAAATGTGCTTGCTTGCGAAGCCTGCCAGCCAGGGTTCAATTTCCCAGTACCCATGTAAAGCCAGATGCACAAAGGGGCACATGCACCCAGAATTTGTTTGCAGAAGCAAGAGGCAGTGTGTTATAGGTAATGAATAGCTATTCCTTTTACTTTTCCATAGCTGCACACTGACATGTTCAGGGATTAAGTGAATTACTTTCCTTACAACTCTTCAGCCTCCGATTCTACCTAGCAGCATGCATGTAAGATGGATGGATACACACATAAATCAACTATCACAAAATATTTTCAGTGACGAATCTGCATTTCACTTACACTAGCCTGCATTAAAACTCTCAGAATATAGCACTCCACTTCCTACCCCAGCTGCTCCTTTATATTTCTTTTAAGAAAGCCCCTTGATTCTACAGTCTGCTCACCGTATCAGCCCTCTGCCCTTACAGGTACACATCTCGTGCATGCCCTTACTCTGCTAACTATCCACCTTTAGACCTCTGCTGTCAGACATCTTTTCGTAGAGGCCTTCTCTGATGACACTGCATGTGCGTGCCCCCCCCCCCCCGTCAGCTTACCCATGACACAGTCTTTTTCTCTCACATTTACCAGTCATGTAACTACATTACACTTACTTGCATTTTGTAAGGTTTTGAAAGCGTGGATGTACAGGAAACTTAAGTTCAAAACCCATGAATTTTTAAATCCCCAATTGTTTATTTTTTTTCTTCAGGTTCGTCACATGCAAGTCAAATCTAACAACTTTACTTAGTGTCCTAGGAATTGAAGGTTTCATTTTTTTTTTCGTTGAAGCAGATACCTGCTGACATAGTCAACGACCCCCCATACTCTCTCTCTGTTAAAAAATAGCTACACGATTATTAAAGGCATGTGGCCCTTGTTATATTGTAATCTGTGTGTGTGTGTCATTTTTAAAAAATCACAGCTTATCCAGAATTTAGAAGATATTTAATAATTATTATATAAATGAGCCAATGGGAAATTGTCATCAGAATTTTATGCATTGAGAAAGGTAGAATGACACAAAACAATTGAGGAAATGACAAAAGATTTGAGACACATACCTAAAGGATTTTTCCTTTGAGAATTGTGAGCCTAAAGTCATCCGTCACATACTCAATAAAATCAGAACAGAATGTTCCCAAGTATAAGAAGAGAGAAGAGCATCCAGATTCAGGAGGCAATCAGAACACCAAATACACATACCCAGAAAGAACTTGTCCATGTCACTGTACAGTTAAAACACTACATAAAGAGGGGGGAAGTTCTAAAAGCTGTGAGAAAAACACCAATCACATATGAAGACAAATCCATCACAATTATAGCTGATTTCTCAATAGAAACCCTAAAAGCCAGGAGAGCATGTCAGAATGTACCAACCTCTAAAACACAATGACTGTCTAACCAGCTACCCAATAAAGCTACCTGTTGTAATTGAAGGAGAAACACAAACATTGCATGATAAATATAAGCTAAAAGAACTCATGACCACTAACTCAGTACTAAGGAAGATACGTGAAGGGATCCAATGCAATGGTGAGCAAGAGAAACATCCATGAAGCCACAGGAAAGAGGAGATCACGCGGGAGCAGTAGACAAACACACAAGGAATGGGAAAACAGCAAACACTACAGAAATCAGAAATTAATATGCACTTTCAATAGCAATCTAATTGTTAATGGTCTTAATTCTCCAATCAAAAGACAAAGACTAGTAGACTGGTTTAAAAAACAATCCTCTAGGTGTGGTGGCTTCTGACAAAAGCCAGTGTCACTTCATGATAAAAGCACATGAAATTAGGAACATAAAAAAATGGAAGAACCAAAGCTGAACACAATAAAATCCTGTACAAAACAAACACATAAGTAACATTATACTGAATGAAAAAGGACTTGCATTTTCACTGAAGTCAGGAATTGGTTGCTCTTTAATATAATGCCAGAAGTCTTAGCTAGACCAGTAAGCAGAGGAGGTACAGGGAAAAGGAAGTAGTTAAAGAACCCTTGTTTGCAAAGGACGTGATTCTACAGGAGACCTTAAAGCTTCCACAAGAAAACTCTTAGAACTGATGAACATTTTCATCAGGTACCAGTGTACAAAAGTCAATATACAAAAATTAGTAGTCCCCTATAGCAAATATAGAAATATAGAAAATAACTAAGACAACAATCTCACTAAGAATAGTTTTAAAAACAAACAAGTACAAAAAAGTCCTTTGAATAAACCTAAGCAAGGACATGAAAGGCCTCTGCAAGGGACATTTTGAAACACTGAGGAAAGAAACTGAAGGTGACACTAGAAGATGCAAAGAGCTCCGGGCAAGCGCAGTTAACACTGAGAAGATGGCTACGTTACCAAAGAGGAATGTCCAGACTCCGAGCAACACTCATCAAAGTTCTGAAAACATTCCTAGCAGAATTAGAAATCTTAAAGTTCATATGAAAGCATGAAGATCCCAGTAGAGAAGCTGTCAGGAAAAAGAACAGTGCCGTAAGTATCACCACACGTGACCTCCAGTTACTCTACAGTCGTATTAACAAAGCCAGCATGGTACCATGCAAAGCAGATCAAAGAGCTCAGTCTAAAACTTGAAACACTGAAACTGTAAGAGGAAAAAAGTAGAGAACATGCTCCAAGATACAGGCACAAGCAACAGCTGTTTGAACAGGACTCTAACAGTACAAGAAACAGGCCTAAGAATTAACAAATGGGAGTACATGAAATTAACAAGTTTCTGCACAGCAAAAGAAACCATCAGCACAGCAAACATACAGAATGGGAGCAAACCTTTGCCAGCCATACATCAGACAGAGGCTAGTAACCATAATTTTTTAATTAAATACCAAAAATTAAATACAAAAAAATAAAACTGCCAATTATCAAAGGAGTTAATGAAATGAACAGACAGTGCACAAAAGAAATACAAATGGCCAAAAAGTACTTTAAAAAATGTTCAACATGGGCTGGAGAGATGGCTTAGCAGTTAAGCGCTTGCCTGTGAAGCCTAAGGACCCTAGTTCGAGGCTCGACTCCCCAGGGCCCATGTTAACAGGATGCACAAAGGGGTGCATGCATCTGGAGTTCGTTTGCAGTGGCTGGAGGCCCTGGTGTGCCCATTCTCTCTCTCTATCTGCCTCTTTCTCTCTCTGTCTGTTGCTCTCAAATAAATAAATAAAAATGAACAAAACATTTTAAAAAAATGTTCAACATCCCTACTCATTAAGTAAATGCAAATTAAGACCACTCTGAAATAGCATCTTACTCCAGTGAGAATGGCCAGCATCAAGAAGATGGGCAGCTGCCGGGCGTGGTGGCGCACGCCTTTAATCCCACACTCGGGAGGCAGAGGTGGTAGCGATCGCTATGAGTTCAAGGCCACCCTGAGACTACAGAGTTAATTCCAGGTCAGCCTGGACCAGAGTGAGAACCTACCTCGAAAAAAAAAAGAAAGAAAGAAAAGAAAAAGAAAAAGAAAGTGGGCAGCAAATGCTGGCAAAGACACAAAGAGGGACTTATGCCTACTCACTGATGGTGGGAGTGCCAACCAACACATCACCTTGGAAATCAGTAGGAAGGGACCTCAAAACCTATAAGGAGACTTCCTCGCATGCCACCCAGCTGTGCCACTCTGGCCATCTACCCAAGGACTCGACTCTGCCAGAGAACCTTGTACACCCACGACGAATGCTGCTTTTTGTAATAGCCCCAAACTGGACTAAGCCCGGACGCCAGCCGGCAGATGAGCAGACAGTGACGGTGTGGCACAGGTACAGTGTGCAGCAGTGAGGAAAATGAAAGCGTGAACTTTGCAGGAAAGTGGACAGACGTGGAGAGAATCATGCTAAGTGACGTGAGTGACCAAAGCTCAGAAAGACCCAAACCGCATGCAGAGCCTAGCTGCTAGTATGTAGGCATGCAAATATACGGGAGCAGTGGGAAGGAGAAAAGATGCACGTGGTGTGTACACGAAAGGGAGAAGGGAAAGTGGAGGAGGAGGGAGGAGTCTGGGGAGAGAGGATGAGAATCACCTAAAACAAATGGTATTTTGAAATGTCAGAATGAATGATACTATTTAAAACTTTACATCCTGAGTGGCTTTCAGGAGCTGCCACCTATGCTGGGGGTGGGCTCCTGGCGATGCAGCTCCTTTGAGGCGGCCATGGTCCTCTAAGTAGCCCCTTGCTCCTACTCCTGTAAGTGCCCCAATAAACTCACTGGCTCACGACACTAGACCTGGGCTCAATAGTTTCTTTGGTCTCTTGCTGGTGCCCTATCTGGAGTGAACAGACTTACTTTTATCTCCCCCAAACACACATGCAAACTAACATACACCAACATGAGATCAAAATACACGTGCAGACAACACACGACATGTGACCAGAACACATGTGCAGACTGACACACGACACACAATCAGAACACACATGCAGTCCGACACACAATCAGAACACACATGCAGTCTGACACCCGACACATGATCAAAACACACGTGCAGTCAGACACACAACACGCAATCAGAACACACGTGCAGTCTGACACAAGACATGATCAGAACACACGTGCAGACCGACACACGATCAGAACACACGTACATTCCGACACACGACATGAGATCAGAACACACGTGCAGACCAACACACAACACACGATCAGAACACACATGAAGACCGACACACGACACGTGATCAGAACATACATGCAGCCTGACACACGACACATGATCAGAACACATGTGCAGACCGACAGAGATGCAAGCATCCCCTCAACCACACATATAAAAACATTAGCCTGAAATAGAAGAAAACTGGTCCCAACTTTTCTCTCGTTGGGGCGCTGTGATCTCTCTCTCTTCTAGGATTGTGCTTCGTGTCCGTCTGCACAGGTAGGGAGAGGACTGGCAAGCTCAGTGACCTGTCATGCTCAGCTTGTGTGCGTGTGCCCTTCATGTGAGAAGGACTTCACAGCACAGATGTGTACTTACTAGCGTCCTGCCCTAGATCTCCCTGTCCCTTCAGCCAGATGTGAACCAGTCCCCTGCGAGGGAGCAAGCTTTCCCCAGGCCCAACTCTGGAGGATGTGGCTGAACACCTGGTGTGCCGGGAGAGCCCTGGGCTCTACAGTAGGGTGGTCCCTTGTAACTTGACCTGTGACGGCCTTGCTATGGTACTTTCCCTTTTCCTTGTACCCTCAATGTTTCTTTTTCCCTAGCTGACGGAGGTCTAGAGCTGTGTGCCAGGCACAGCTCCGCGAGCTGTCAGATGGGAAGGCACCTGAAGACCGGGTTGCAGAGCACCTGAGCATGCCAGTGGCCGGCTGCAGCTCCGCCACCATGGCACACGGGAAGGGAAGACCCCAGCGGGGCGAGAAAGTGGCTGTTCAGGAGCCCGTCCTTCTGCCTCACCAGCTCTAGTCACCCCCTTGCTCAGCTGAAGCACCTGCTTTATCATGCCCTGATGTTTCTGTTCTTATTTTTAAATAGATTTGTATTTATTTGACAGACAGAGAGAGAGAATGGGCATACCAGGGCCTCCAGCCACTGCAAATGAACTCCAGACACATGCATCTCCTTGTGCATCTGGCTTACGTGGGTCCTGGTGAATCAAACCTGGGTCCTTTAGCTTTGCAGGCAAACGCCTTAACCACTAAGCCAGCTCTCCAGCCCCCATCTATTTTTAAGTCCTGATTTCAAACTTCAAGTTAGTTCCTATCCTTAAATCTTACTTGCACTTGGCCAAAACACCTAAATGTTTCAAAATCATAACACTACCCCACAAAATGCTGAGTTATTTCTTTATGTATGGTAGTATTTTTTCAAGCAAACCAGGTGTTTAATTCTTAATTTTAAATATATCTTTAACTTTATTTTATTTGAGGGGGGAAGAGAGGCAGAGAGAGAGAGAGAAAGGGGGGGGGGGAGGGAGAATGGGCATGCCGGGGCCACTTGAAACGAACTCCACATTCATGCATGATCATATGCATCTATCTGGCTTACATGGATAATGGGGAAGTGAACCCAGGTCCTTAGGCTTCACAAGCAAGTGCCTTAACTGCTAAGCCATCTCTCCAGTCCCAGGTGGTTGTTTTTAAAATGTATACATAGGTGTGACATTGGTGGTATAGTGGTGAACACAGATGCCTTAAAATATATACACATAAAATATTAGCAAATATGTGCCCTTTCTTAATGGAGTAAGCTTACTTCTTGGCCCAAAATGGACAATTTTGAAAGCAGAGGTCCCTTAACTTGAACAATGCAAACTTATCTTTCCAGGACTTCCTGCAGAACAGATAGTTCTCAACCTTCAGACTTGCAATTCTCTTGCCTGCAACTACTTTCCGCCTCTAAGGGAGGCGCGTTTCCGTAGGCCGTGCCTCTGGACGCACAGCTCCACGCATGTCCCCACCCACTACAAACATCTCGTCACGTCTTCATCGTGAGGTGGGGACCCAACATCTAAGGCTGAAAGTGCTTCCTGATATGGAATGTTGGCTGCTTTATGAAAATTTGAGGGAATAAAAGAAATTACAGAACACGGTTATGAACAAATCAACTTTCAGCACTGTTCTGGCTGTAGCAGGAGAACAAGCCTGGCGGCATTGCTGCGGTCAAGGCAGTGCCAAGATCGTCCCGTGACAGTTCATCCCTGCTGTCAACTTGACAGGATTTAGAAGAGTCATTCTCAAGTCTCTGGGGAACTCTGAGAGAGTGTCTACATTAGCTTAACTGAGGTGGGGGACCCACCCTAACTCTGGGTGGCTGGGGTCCCAAACCGAGAAAAGTGGAGAAGGCGAGCTGAGCAGCAGCGTTTAGGGCGCCCTGCTGCCTCGCCGTGGGCTCAGTGTGACCAGCGGCCGTGGCTTCCCCATCACGGCGGGCTGCAGCCTTGAACGTGAGCTGGTGCAAGCCCATCTTTCCTTAAGTTCATTCCTGTCACGTAAATGTTTGGTCAGAGCAGCGAGAAAGGAACTAATGCAGGGAACTTCCAGGGAAGCCTGAATCCACTACTCTGGCTGCTAGAGTAGGGAACTTCCCACGCCTTTTCTAAATCCACTGCTCCGGCTACTAGAGTAAGGAACTTCCCGCCTTTCCTAAATCTGCTACTCCGGCTGCTAGAGTAAGGAACTTCCTGTGCCTTTTCTAAATCCACTGCTCCGGCTACTAGAGTAAGGAACTTCCCGCCTTTTCTAAATCCACTGCTCCGGCTACTAGAGTAAGGAACTCCCCACCTTTTCTAAATCCGCTACTCCAGCTGCTAGAGTAAGGAACTTCCCGCCTTTTCTAAATCCACTGCTCCTGCTACTAGAGTAAGGAACTTCCTGCCTTTTCTAAATCCACTGCTCCTGCTACTAGAGTAAGGAACTTCCCGCCTTTTCTAAATCAACTGCTCCTGCTACTAGAGTAAGGAACTTCCCGCCTTTTCTAAATCCACTGCTCCTGCTACTAGAGTAAGGAACTTCCCGCCTTTTCTAAATCTGCTACTCCAGCTGCTAGAGTAAGGAACTTCTTGCCTTTTCTAAATCCACTGCTCCTGCTACTAGAGTAAGGAACTTCCCGCCTTTTCTAAATCCGCTACTCCGGCTGCTAGAGTAAGGAACTTCCCGCCTTTTCTAAATCCGCTACTCCGGCTGCTAGAGTAAGGAACTTCCCGCCTTTTCTAAATCCACTGCTCCTGCTACTAGAGTAAGGAACTTCCCGCCTTTCCTAAATCTGCTACTCCGGCTGCTAGAGTAAGGAACTTCCCGCCTTTTCTAAATCCGCTACTCCGGCTGCTAGAGTAAGGAACTTCCCGCCTTTCCTAAATCCGCTACTCCGGCTGCTAGAGTAAGGAACTTCCCGCGCCTTTTCTAAATCCACTGCTCCTGCTACTAGAGTAAGGAACTTCCCGCCTTTTCTAAATCTGCTACTCCGGCTGCTAGAGTAAGGAACTTCCCGCCTTTTCTAAATCTGCTACTCCGGCTGCTAGTGTAAGGAACTTCCCGCGCCTTTTCTAGGCCCGAGTCCCGTGCAGGCTGGCGCGCGCTGCCCACACTGACAGTTACCTTTTGGCGCCGCTTCTCCTTCCTCTTGTCTTCCGTGTCCTGTAGCATTTTTTCTTTCCAGAGGTCGAAGAAATAGGAAGGATCAGTATAGAACTTTAGTCCATCCTTCTTATCATCTCTGCAAGCCAAGGTGTCACCCGTTGGGGGAGAAAAGACCGTTAGATACTCTGATCTGGAGATGGCTCTGTAATGTCTACACTAAACATTTTAACCATCTGACACATTATCCCCTAAATTTCCTTCTTTGAAAAAAATGAGGAAAAAATCCTAATCAACAACTAACTCTACAATAATTAGGCTCAAATACTCCCGAAACCTTAGGAGTTAAGTATGTAAAACTACTCTGCAAAATTCACAATATGACTCATGATCATATTTTAATAATCCTGTATTTAAGGATGCATTTTCTTTATTCCAACAGACAGCTACACACAGAGACAGTTAATTTTAGAGCAGATACACTGACTTCTACCCTGGAGCTCCAA
Organism: Jaculus jaculus; assembly: GCF_020740685.1. NCBI lineage: Eukaryota > Metazoa > Chordata > Mammalia > Rodentia > Dipodidae > Jaculus > Jaculus jaculus. The sequence continues at coordinate 9,283,744 of NC_059108.1, read as the reverse complement.
TATTGTTATGATAAAACTATTATGTATTCTGTCCTCTTAAATGGCTTTATTCAACATCTATAAATTCAATTAGGGAGAAAATAAAATGTTCATGGGGTACAGATGTGACAGGAAACATACATACTGAGAAATACAGAGAAATTTCTTTCATTTTTGTTTCCTTTAGCTTCAAGTATTTTTACGATTACTGTGGTCAAAAGAATGCTAAGTATGTATGTTATTCAGCTACAATATAGCTAATAATAATACAGCCACCATAAATCCATAGTTGTACTATAAATCAATAGCAGCAACAAAGCAATCATGTTGCAATGTGACCACCCTATGCAGAATCAACCAGTATTCAGCATGAGACCACCTCTGAGAGGAAGCACATTTACACTTCCTGTCAGTACTTCACTAACTCATTTAAGGCACACAGGACAAGCTCGGGAGGGAAAGTGGGAGGGAGGGAGGGGTAAAAAGGTGTCTCCTTACAGCTTCTGCCATGCCCTATACTATACGAAGCTCTTCACCGTCAACTATTGTAATAGGCCTGAGTGTCTGTGACAACTATTACAGACACCATGTATGAAAATGACTATCAAGCCAGCTTGACTCACCAAATGCTTCAATCTTGGATCATTAAACATTCTTACTTTCTTGTAGTTTCCGTATTTAAAAGCACCTTACATTACTGATATTTTATTAATAACATCATTGTGAAACAAGAAAACTTATTTCCCTAAGGCCTTGACTACAGATAAAAGAGATAGAAACTTACTTAAAAGTTTAAAATGTTAAAATCTTTTCTAGAAAAAATGGGCTCAATATCTCCAAATGAAGGCAGAAACTCAGTAAATTAAAGTTAATCCTGACATAAGACAGATGCTCTTTCAGAACCAGAGCAGTATCATACTTAAGTTCAAAAGACAAAGTTTATATTTTATGTATCTTAACTACTGTTATATAAGCAAAAAGTATATTTGAGGTGGCATTGATATTATTACATGTACTATTAAAATATCAAAGACATGTTTTATTTTCAATAACCCTGAATATACACATATCAAAATCAAATCATTCCTCATACAATTAAAAAATTTTAAACATTTTCTTGACACCTTCCATAAATATAAGCAATAAATCATTATCATAATCTCCTCCCACCACCTCCTTTCTCCCCCTCCCAAATCCACCCTCTATACTGAATCCCTTCTTTCTAACTAATTAATCTATCTTCTATTTTGATGATGCCATTTTTCTCTCCTATTATGTAGGTTTTGTGTAGGCAGCATCAGTCCAATTGAACAAATTTAATCACCACACGTATTTACTCATTAACTTGATTATCAAACATAAGTTATTCACTAGGAGATCTGTTTATTCTTTAGAATTTTTAATGAGATTCTCCTTAGTAATACCAAGTAGGAAACTTTTTAAAAGATTTTTATTTATTAGAGACAGAGACAGAGGAAGACAAAAAGGGAGAGAGAAAGAGACAGAGAGAATGGGCGCACCAGGGCTTCCAGCCACTGCAAACAAACTCCAAACACAGGCCACATGCATCTGGCTTATGTGGGACCCAGAATATCAAACCTGGATCCTTAGGCTTCGTGGGTATGCGCCTTAACTGCTAAGCCATCTCTCCAGCCCCCAAGTAGGAAAATCTTGATAGACAAACCTTTAAGTACACTAGCTGTACTGAGACCACCAACACTAACAAAAACTGAATCTGTCCTACAGAAACGTCTATCAAGACAAAGTAATCATAAGTTAAAAAAATGCTAGGCTTATAATGCCTCTTCACACAGATCATCAAAAAGAAAAGTTCATTTAGCATCTGTTTTCACCCTAAGAGCCCCCGATGCTCCAGCATATGTTGCTTTGAATCCAGTAGCGAATGTCTCCGCAGAGCTGAGGGGCTGAGACGGAATTTGCTGCAAGTTAAAGTGTGCAGTGCTTTCTAGCCCACGCCCAACGCTGTGAGGTAAGGTGCCACCTTGCACGGGACACGTCCACGTGTAATGCTAAAATTAGAGCTTACACTCCTCCTGGCGTATCTCGAAGTAACTAGGTTTAATAATTCTGCATTGAGCACTGACGTTGGATATAATACTATGGTTGCTGCTTTCAAAGAATTCTTTTCCAACTCAAATGAGTGCACCAGAACATGCCCAGCCCGGCAGGTTTCCCACTGATCACCATGGACAAGGCTGGCAGCGGGCGGGGGAGCCATACCTGTAAGGTGTCAGGATGCTCAGAGGCGGAGGCTTGTCACTCTGGTTGTAAATGTCAGCAACAGGATTGGGAATGCTGTTCTTCGAAACCACTTGCTGGTCTTGGATGGTGGAACTTTTGAAAGCTTTCTTCATGTTGATATCCTGTAGTGACACTATTTAGAGAAAAGCCCCCCAAATTGAGTTATTGAGAAATATTTTTGTCTGTTTAGAAATAAGTATCATTTAACACAATCATAAATATCTCCTGGAATAACAAATTTTATTATTTATTTAAAACTATTTTAAGTGGAATGTCTATTCTATCCCCCTAAGAATTCTTTATGAAATGAGGTCAAATTATGGCTTTTCATCTGTTGTAGCAACAGAATTATCAGTGAATATAACAGCAGAGCATCACTTTTTACTTAAATAGCACTTCTCAGACTCCACTCAGGAATAGAGCTGACAGGCATGTGCATACAAAGATTTGGGTATTTTAGGAGAAAACCCCAAATAGTTAGTACAAGTCAAGTACAATGCCTATAGAAAATACCTGTGCAAAAATTACACATATGTAAGGAACACTTAAGCTTTTCTGCCACTGATGTCAAGGAAAGGCAGCGTAGCTTTTCAACGTATGCGTAGTTCTACAACTTAAGCAGCTCCACTGGCATGGGGGGAGCGCTTCTGTCCCAGCGCCTGGTAGGCAGGAGGATCTCTGTGAACTCAAGGCTAGCTGGACTGGAATGAGATCTTGCATCAAACAAACAAACAAAAACTAAGCAGCTTCATCTATGAAAGGAAACAGTGACGGGGTCAGGTAATTCAGGTTGGCATACTTTTTGTTTTTATATAGCACATTTCATTTGTTAACTCCTTTTTTCTTGACATAAAAATTTTAAAAGTACTTTACTTGCTAGAGAGAGAGAGAGAGAGGGAAGGAGGGAGGGAGGGAGGGAGGGAGAGAATGGGCACACCAGAGCCTCTAGCCACTGCAAACAACTCCAGATGCATGCGCCCCCTTGTGCATCTGGTTTACGTGGGTCCTGGGGAACTGAACCTGGGTCCTTAGGCTTCATAGGCAAGCATCTTAACTGCTCAGCCATCACTCCAGCCCTTGATATAAATTTTTTGTTTTTCAAAATAGGGTCTCACTCTAGCCCAGACTGACCTGGAATTTGCTATGTAGTCTCAGGGTGGCCTCGAACTCACGGTGCTCTTCCTACCTCTGCTTCCCGAGTGGTGGGTTTAAGGCATACACCACAGCACCTGGGCTCTTGATATAAATTTTTTAAGGTGGGCAAGTTGGTATTATTAACCTACCACTTGGGCCCTGAAGCTGTGACTCACAGATGTTGAATGACATTCTGAAGATCTTCTTGCAACAAAGGGGCAAAACCAAAAGTGTTCACGTATTTCCCAGCTTTCAGGGAAAAGTCTCTTCTACTCATGCCAAGGAAAATTATATAGCAAAATTTTGAGTGGAAGGGGATTTTAAAGACATGAGATGTAATGTAAAATTTCATAAAATTTAATAAATTAAGATTAACCTTTTTGTGGTAAAATTTACCACAGGCATTCCAATTCCAAAGGGCAACAAAGCAAAGAAAGAAGATTTAAAAAATCACTTGTAACAAAGTTAAAGTAAATGGCATGAATAATTTAAGAAGTTATGAATTCTTTAGTTGGAGAGGCCAAGTAACTAGTAACATTTTTAGGTAAAAAATAAATTTAGGGTTGGGGAAATAGCTCAGTGGGTAAGAGCGCCTGATGCAAACATGCAGGCTTGGGCCTGGGGCTGCCTGAGCTCAAGACCCCAGGACCTATGTACATAGCCGGGCACAGCCACACACATCTGTAAGCCCTGTGCTGTGGTGGAGCAGAAACAGGAGAATTGGGGCTGGAGAGACGGCTTAGCAATTAAGGTGCATGCCTGCAAAGCCGAAGGACACAGGTTCGATTCCCCAGGACCCACGTAAAGCCAGATGCACAAGGTGGCACATGCACCTGGAATTCGTTTCCAGTGGCTGGAGGCCCTGATGTGCCTACTCTTTCTCACCCTCACTCCTTCCCTCCCTCTTTCTCTCTCTTTCATAAATAAATATTTTTTAAAGTAGCAGAAGAATTCTCGGGGCTCCTGAAAAGCTGCACCTCTGCATTCACAGAGACCCTGTCTCAGGAAATACGCAGATGAGTGATAAAGGAAGGGCTCCCGGTGTTCTCTGGCCTCAGCTCATGTGCACAGGAACGTATACCTGCTCACATGTGTCCACATAACACACACACACCACACACACCACATACACACACACTAAGAGAGAAGGTCTCTAGTTTCCTATTTTCTGTTGGAGAAATCAGGATATTAACACTAATTTTGATTCCGATTTCTTTTTTATATGGTGAGGGATAAATTCTCTAAGTATGTTTTTTTTTAAAAATAAGTTTTTTGCTAATATTACTGCATAGGTATAGCAAAAAAAAATCAGAAGCAGGCATCTTTTCAATGCAGCAAAAGAAATTTTAAGTCGTGTTATACAAAGGTAAAAATGAGGTGGGTCTTGAGCATTTTCCTCAGTGTCACTATGAAGCTGCAATACTTTTAGCATGTTTTCCCCAGTGTAATCTCAGTCTTTCATTCAAAAGATACTGACACTGAATTTTTAAAATGTGAATTACTGCTTTAAATTTTGCTGAGGCTGACAAATTTTCAGGGAATATAATAAAAATGATTATAAGTTAATTTACACAGTGCTTGTGACCAGTGACAATACTTCAAAACCTGAGGCCCCAAAGCTTTCATAAAATGCTGTTTCTGAGGTAAATACACATTTTACATTAGCAGAAATCACCAAGGCTGTTCAGGCATCAGTGTTACAAGACCATCACATGGAAGTCTCTGCTTTGCAGCGTGATGTACACACGTGACTATCCCTCTTAGATGGACTCTGTTTACAGATATTGTGTGGTTTTTTTAAAAAATATTTTATTTATTTATTTGACAGACAGGTATTTTATTTATTTGAGAGCGAGGAAGAGGAAGAGGCAGATAGAGCGTGGCTGTGCCAGCCACTGCAAACGAACTCCACAAGCATGTTTTACCTTGTGCATCTGGCTTATGTGGGTACTGAGGAACGGAACCTGGGTCCTTAGGCTTAGCAGGTAAGTGCCTTAACTGCTGAGCCATCTCTCCAGCCCTTTTGTGACTTATTTTAGATAAATATCTGAAAAATAACTACCAGCAGCTTACATTAGGACTTCCAGTATTGAAGCACTCAAGAGATGCCACTGAAACAAACCCAGCATCTGTAGTTCTAAAACATTAGGATGGCACACGAGAGGGTGGGATCACTGACTAACCACGTGTGAGGTTTCCCCTCACTGTTCTCCCAAGAAAAGACAAGATAAATGTCAGCGTACTACCCAGAGGAAAAAGCAGTAATTACTCTGCTTTAATTACCACTGTTGTGTCGACATCATGTCTGACTCGCTGCTCTCATGCAATTACCTACCCTCTTCCACTGTGGAGTCCAGCTGGGTGACTTTGACAGCAAGGCGATCAATTCTGTCTTGAAGAGAATTTGCTCTGATGTGGAAGCTGTTAGCTTCATTAAACAACTCACCAAATATGTCTTCAGCGTGCTTGCCTACGAAGAGGAGAGAGAAAGTCAGCCTCTGGCGCGGGCTCCCCCCAGCCACACGAGCTGCTGTCAACCCGCCGGGCTGTCCATGAGCGTATGGACACACAGTGTCAGGGTCCACGGCCTCTTCGCACAGCTGGGGTCACTCTTCTCCACACTGGACTCTCCGACCTCACGTAATTCCTCCACACGGGGCTCTGTGACCTCGCACAGCTGGTACTAGTCACTTCACCACTGCTGTGACCCATTATCTGACCAGAAGCAGCTTAAGGAAGGAAGGGTTACAGGGGATCAGTTCATAATGGCAGAAGACGCACGGTGGCAGGGACGGGAGCAGGGGTGACCCCAGTCCAGTTCACAGTCAGGAAGCAGAGACAGGAAGTGGGGCCAGGCTACGAAAACTCAAGACCTGCCTCAAGCGACCCACTTCCTTTAGCAAGGCTCCACCTCCCAAAGGTTCCGTCACCTTCCCAAACAGCGCCACCAGCTGGGAAACAAGTGCTCAAAAACGTGAGCCTGGGGAGACACCGAACATTCACACCGCCACACACAGCTCCACCCCGTTGTGCGTTCTTCTTCATCTATACTTCCCTTCTCCCACCCTTTCCTCATCCTTTCATTTTGCAACTTAGACGTTGATACGTTTAACTCTTAAATAAATCTGTTTCTACCATTTCCCCGCCCAGTAGCCCAATGCCACGGTCTCTGAACCTCACCAGCTGATGCAGCTGACGTGCGCAAGCACCCGCTACTCCACGTAAACACCAGGACATTTGCAAGCCATTGGGGGGGGGGGCACTGCGGGCATTTCTCCACTACTGCCGAAACGGCTGAAGGAAACAATGCTAATGAAAGCAACTCTCCAGGACTGACATAAAATAAGCCAAAAACAATAACAAAAAGTTGGAAAATGGGTAAAAATACAAAGACAAATCCATCTTTTGCAGTCAGGTTCTCATTGCTGGCAGAAATCACCAACCAAGAGCACCTTATGGGGAAAAAAGGTTTATTTTGGCTTACAGGCTTGAGGGGAACCTCCACGATGGCAGGGGAAAACAATGGCATGAGCAGAAGGTGGACATCACCTCCTGGGCAACATCAGGTGGACAACAGCAACAGGAGAGTGTGCCAAACACTGGCATGGAGAAACTGGCTATAACACCCATAAGCCTGCCCCCAGTCAAACACTAAGATAGCTGAATTGTCAGAGAAATAATTCACAGTGCTGGTTATAAAAGATCAGAGATAAAAGGCTCAAATAAGCAAATGAAGCCAATCCATACCTAGACAAGAAAGCTATCAGAGCCTGATGTGGGGGTACATGCCTTTAATCCCAGCACTCAGGAGGTGAGGCAGAAGGATCACCATGAGTTGGAGGCCATCCTGGGACTAGAGTGAGCTCCAGTTCAGCCTGGGCTAGAGTGAGACCCTACCTCAAACAAAACAAATCAAAACAACAAAAAAAGCCAGCAAAAGTATGTAAAATAGTAACCAGGTAGAGAAATTCAAAACCACAACAGAAAAAAAAAAAAAATCAACAACTGACACAATGGGAAAGAACCAAGCAGAAAATCTGAAAATGGAAGAATCCAGCAAGAAGCCGAGCAGAAGCATCGATGAAGAGGACAGGGCGTTTCAGGGATGAAGGACAAAACAAGACAACATTCAGCCACATGTAAAGAAAAACAGTTAATGGAACTGTCCAAAACTGAGACCTAAGAAACTGGAGTGGGAAATAGAGTCAAAGGACTGGACAATTTACTCACTGAAAAGCAGAAGTTTTCTCAAACTAGAGGAAGAAAAGGACATCCATACACAACAGGTATGCAGACGCCCAAACAGACGTAACCACAGAAGGGTGTCTCTAGGACATTCCATAGCCAAGCTGGCAAAAACTCACAGCAAAGAAATATTGAAAGCTACAAGGTAAAAACATCAATCCACAAAGACAGACCCATCAGAAAAGCATGGGATCTGTCATCACTAAAAGGCAGGGAAGTCTGGCATAATATATTCCAAGACATGAAAATAAGTAACTGTCAAGCAATGCCACAATATTACTGTTATTTCTTAACACTAATAAAACAAAACCATTTCAAGGCAAACACAAATGAAGGCCATTCATGTAAGCCAAGCAAATGGTGAAGAAAGCTCTTCAGGCACAGTCTGCATGGAAGAGGAGGAAACAAATGACATTCTGCATTTAGGACAAGCTGAGTTCCAGGCATCCATTAAGACAGAAGTCTACTTACTGGTTGTAATCAGCCCCCCACTGCTGGGGTGCACATCTAAACCAGGTGCCGTTTCGGGGATGAAGGGATTTATTTCAAGCTTATAGATCTGGGGTTTGGGGGTGGGTGGTTGCGTCAGTGGTGGAAGAAGCTTCTTCCATCCAGCCAGGTGGAGAGAAACCAGCAAACAGCCTGGGAAAACCAAAAGCATCAAGCACGACCGGGCAGCAGGGTCCCGCCAGGCTCAGACCTTTGGGCACCAACAAGTAACTGACAGAACCCTACACACCTGAATGAAGTCAGAGAGGACACCCACAGATGCATGAGTGAACTCACACCTGACAGAAGCATGAACGAACTCTAAAAGAACACGAAAAACTGAAGGAAATGAGGAAGCCAAACCAGGGCGGGAAAGTGGAATTCAATAGAAATAGCAATGCTGAAGATAAAAGCAAACTAAATGAAAAATGCAGAGTAACACCTGGTATTTTAAAGGTTACTATAAAGGCCTCTAAAAGAAGGTGGTATGATATACTTTAAGAATTGAACAAACTAAGGCTGCCAATCCAAACTACTGTGCCCAGCAAAATTAACCTGCATAATTGACAGGAAAGAATAATTATCTCTGATTCAAGCACAGAAAGCGAATTTATGATCACTATGGCAGTCTACAAAGGCTACTGGAAGGAATAATTCACACTGAAGAGAGGGATAAACACATTCAAGAGGTCAGATGATTGACTGATGGATGATCAATGCTGGGTCAAGTTGCTAAATAAATGAAGAGCAAACACCACCAGCAAGCACCAGAAAGTCATCAACATGAAAGAACTTAACACATACCTTCCAGCAACTTTGAATATTAATAATGGTCTCAATTCCAAATCAAAACCCAGACAAAGAGACTGGATCGGGATCACCTTTTTTCCTGTCATCAAGAAACTCACCTCACTTTCAAAGACAGACACTGCACTGGGGTGAACGGATGGACAAGGCATTCCAAGCACACAACAAAAACAAACAAATCATGTGTGGCTATTCTAATATCCAACCAGATATAAAGGCCACTTCATATAGGTCAAGGGACAATTCACCAAAAGGATATTATAATCCTAAATACAAACACTGAACCCAGGGGCACCAAGCTTCATAAAACAAAAACAATGAGACATAAAGTCACAGATTAACCCTAATGCAGTTGTTTTAAGTGACTTCGGCATGCTACTCTCTCAGATAGACAGATTAACCAGACCCTCCCCTGCCCCCAAAAAAGAGAAAGAAAAAAAAAAAAAAAACTAAACACACCAAAACTGCAGCTACACGATATCATAGAGCAAATAGACCCAAGAGATACACACAGAACGATTCCATCCCAAAACAATAAAATACACATTCTCAGCAGTCCAGGCTGGCCTCAAACTCAGAGATTCTCCTACCACAGCCTCCCAAGTGCTGCAATAAGGGTGTGCACCAAAACACTGGCTGAATTTTTTTATTTTTTTCCTGTGGCTGAATTTTTAATAAACTACATAAACATCCTCAACCCCCAAATAAAACACACTGGAAATTCTGAAATTTTTAAGCGCCAAGACGATGTCAGATGTGAAAATTTCCATACCTGACTGAAACATTAAGAACACTTCTGAAATAACTTCAGGTCATGTGCATGAAACATCCATGATATTCCCAAGTTATCTCATTGTGTATTATCAAATATTTCAAACTCCAGAGAAATCTGAAATCTAAAATACTTTGGTCCCAAGCATATCAGATTAGGACTAGGTAATCTTTCATTTCCTCCATATGCAGTAATGCTTACCTTGCCCTCTTTGTTTCCAAGAAACACAAAGAGTTATGTAAGTGTGTATATTAAACTTGTAAAAATCCTTGTAATATCTCTTGTCATGTTCTGTTCTACTAATACAAACTAATAATATCAATTTACCCATAATGCCATCTGAACCTGCAAAGCAAGTTACTTATGATATAGTTCCTTTGTAGACTGTTTGATCTTCCTCTTCCTTCTGCACCCCGCCCAAATCCTGTTGACCTAAAAACATCTAAGAACTCTCTTCAGTGCCTTCAAAATACATCTCTAATCTAAACAGAAATGCCCTTAATATAATCAAGGAGCTCAGATCCAATTACATAAAGCAAATATATTAGAGAGCTAGCTCTTAAGTTTGTGTTGATATAGCAGTTGGTTTGTAGACACTGAGAAATGCTAAGAAAAACAATCACTTTTTAAAATCTTTCAAGAAAACAAATTTTCCTTTGTCATTTATATAATTATCCCAAAAGTGGTAATTAAAGGGAAAATAGATTTTGTAATGATTAGGAAAGAGAGGCACATTCAAAATTAATGAAGTCACAAGATTCTGGGTCATCTGCAGGGAACAGCTTTGCTCATTATGAATAAGTTAATGGTTTCTAAGATAGAATAATTTTTTTTTAATTCCAACAGGGGCTAGGGAGATAACTTAGCAGTTAAAGATGGCTGCATGCAAAGCCTGCCAGCCTGAGTTCAACTCCCCAAACACTCACATAAATCCAGAAACAAAAAGTGGCACAAGTGTTTGGTGTTTGCAATGGCAAGAGACACAGGTACACACACACACATTCTCTTCTCTCTCTCTCTCTCTCTCTCTCTCTCTCTCTCTCTCTCTCTCTCTCTCCCTTTCCCTCTCTCTCCTTCTCTCTCATGGAAATAAGTAAAATAACCCAAAACAGCAAAAAATGTAATTACTTCATACAAGAATTTATAACATGTCCTTTCAACAAAGAAAAATGTATTTTCAACAGCAGAAAAATGATTAATTATGATATATAAACTCTTAATAAGGATGTGGGGAGAAGAATGAACCCTGATTCACTTTTGGTGGGAGTGTAAACTGGTGCAGCCACTATGGAAATCAGTGCGGAGTTTCTCCAAAAACTAAAACTACAACTACCAGTTTGTAATGGCCAGGTGTCCTAACCTACTATGGGTATATAAGCTCTATATACTAACAGAGATATTCACGCATCCTTGTTTACTGCTATACCATCCACACACTCTATGACATAGAACCAGCTCAAATGTCTATCAACAGATGAATGGATAAAGAAATGAGGTACACATTTTATTCAGCTATAGGGGAAAAGTTAATTATTACAGTCACAAGAAAAATGAAGGCACCGTGAAGTTAGGTTAAGTAAAATAAGCCAGAGGCAGAAAAACAAAGATCACATTTTTTCTCCTATGAAAATCCTAGGTTTTATCTTTATGTGCATATATGTATGTGAGAGGAGTTCAGGTCATGAAGCTAGAAGGGCAAGAGATCTTGAGGGGCTGATAGGATCCAAATGATATGAATGCAGAAGGAGTATTACTGGGGAGAGGAAGGGGTCAGAGGGAAAGTGGCTTAGAGATGGGAGAGAGAAAGAGAGAGAATCAACCAGAACAATTTATAAGTGCAATATAATGAAACCCATTATCTTATATGTTATTTTCTTGTTTTTCAAGGTAGGGCCTCACTCTAAAACAGGCTGACCTAGATCTTACTGTCTGGGTAGCTTGGAATTCACAGTGATCCTCCTGCCTTTGCCTCATGAGTGCTGGGATTAAAGGTGTGTGCCACCACACCTAGCCTTATTTTGTTTGTTAATTTAAAAATAAATTTTCCTATCTTTTTCAACAATTTTAGATCACAAACGCATTGCACATGATTCTTCACATTTCCTATGGCACATTAACATCCGCTAGGAAAGTACGACTGTTGTCCTATAAGCAGGGCACAAGAGATATACATCTTTTCTTTTTTATAACCATGCTAATCTTATTTATTAATTATAAACAAATTACCAATGTGTCTGGGGGAGACTAGTTTGATTTTACTTGTTTTCTGTTGTACTCACAAAAACACTAAGCGAATAAGCAGTAACAAATACTAGTAAATCTGATTTGCTGTTCTTTCACCAATTAACAACTCAGCATTTTAGTTTAGGATATGTAACAGAGTATCACAGCATGGCTATTTAACAGTTTTAGAAGCCGGGACATCTATGATCAGAGAGCTACAGGTTCACTGTATGATGAAAAGTGCTAAAAGTCACTGCATGAAGGGAGAAAGAGGCCTTTGTTAGGCCTTTCTTTTAGGGGGGCGGAGAGGGAGAGAGAGGGAGAGGGAGAGAATTGGCACACCAGGGCCTCAGCCACTGCAATCGAACTTCAGGTGCTTGCGCCATCTAGTGGATATGTGCGACCTTGCGCTTGCCTCACCTTTGTGTGTCTGGCTTATGTGGGATCTGGAGAGTCGAACGTGGGTTCTTAGGCTTTGCAGGCGGGTGCTTTGACTGCTAAGCTGTCTCTCCAGCCCTATTAGGCCTTTTTAATAGGAGCACTACTGTCATGACCTACCCTACCCCGAATCCTATATCTAAAGATAATTACCCTTAGGATTAGGATTTCAACGTGATTTTTAAAAAGTGTTTGTGTATCTGGCTTTATGTGAGTACTGGGGAACTGCACCCAGACCATAAGGCTTGGCAAGTAAATGCCTTTAACCACTGAACTGTCTCTCTCGCCCTCAACATGTGAGTTTTACACAGGCATTCGCCTTCATTATCTGCCACTCTGTTATTTTAGCTTTCAAGAATGGCATCCCTGGTGTAGACATCACTGTTTTGAGTAGCAAGCCCAAGATGCAGGCAGGAAACTTGAAGACTTCACCCTGAGGACAGCCCTGTGATGCACCATGGCTGGGAGTGGAAGGCTATCCCGGGCTGCTCTAGACACTAGCCACGGTCTCCACCTTTCAGGCCTGAGGACCTCTCTCAGGGGCAGGTCCCCGCACACCCTTCCCTTTGCCTTTCCTCATCACTGCTCCTGCTTTCTCTTAGGTGTTACCCCCTCCACAATTTGGGATAACCACATGCTCACCAAGGGTCCTTACACGTGGATGACATTTCAAGAGTGTAAGAAACTAGAAAGTACAGCTTTTTTTTTTTTTTTTTTTTGAGGTAGGGTCTCACTCTGGTCCAGGCTGACCTGGAATTAACTCTATCATCTCAGGGTGGCCTTAAACTCATGGCAATCCTCCTACGTCTGCCTCCCGATTGCTCGGATTAAAGGCGTGCGCCACCACGCCCGGCTTGAAAGTACAGTTTTCTTTGTTGAAGTCTCCTGAAAGGATCTGACTGATCTAGCTCACCCACCCAATGCAGGCACACAGGTGATGTATTCAGTGAGTGGTGAGTCCCAGCTCACCTCCTCAATGAAGACACACAGGCATCTATTCAGTGAGTGGTGTGTCCCAGCTCACCTCCTCAATGAAGACACACAGGCATCTATTCGCTGAGTGGTGAGTCCCAGCTCACCTCCTCAATGAAGACACACAGGCATCTATTCGGTGAGTGATGAGTCCCAGCTCACCTCCTCAATGAAGACACACAGGCATCTATTCGGTGAGTGGTGAGTCCCAGCTCACCTCCTCAATGAAGACACACAGGCATCTATTCGGTGAGTGGTGAGTCCCAGCTCACCTCCTCAATGAAGACACACAGGCATCTATTCGGTGAGTGGTGAGTCCCAGCTCACCTCCTCAATGAAGACACACAGGCACCTATTCGGTGAGTGGTGAGTCCCAGCTCACCTCCTCAATGAAGACCCACAGGCATCTATTCCATGAGTGGTGAGTCCCAGCTCACCTCCTCAATGAAGACCCACAGGCATCTATTCAGTGAGTGGTGTGTCCCAGCTCACCTCCTCAATGAAGACACACAGGCATCTATTCCGTGAGTGGTGTGTCCCAGCGCACCTCCTCAACGCAGGTACACAGGTGATATATTTAGTGTGTGGTGGGTCCTAGTCATCTTTTTTTTAAAACTCTGTGTTTTTTTTTTAATATTTATTTGAGAGGGAGAGAAAGAGATAGAATGGGTGTGCCAGGACTTCGAGCCACTGCCAACAAACTTCAGACGGATGTGCCACCTTGTACATCTGGCTTACAGGGGTCCTGGGGAATCGAACCTGGATTGTTTGGCTTTCCAGGCAAGTGCCTTAACCCCTAAGCCATCTCTCCAGCCCTAGCTCATGTTTTCAGTGTAGACATACAGTTTGTCTAGAGAGTGCTGTATCGGGTCCGCACTCCATCTACTACGTGCTTCTGGCATCTTGTTTTAATACTCTGCAAATGATTCTGAAAGAGAAGCAAGGTGGGGAGCCATTGAGAGCGCCCCATTGAGGCTGAGCTCCCAGAGGCAGGCCAGGTAAGGAGCTGTAGAGGACACGCACTCGTAACAACCCCAAGGCTCTGGAGGCTCGATGCCACACAACAAAACCAGAGGAGTGTAAGTTGTGTTTTAATTGTAGTGAAATTACCAGAAATGGTAGCTTAAAACAGCACCAACTATCATGTTATGAAATCTATGATAGACTTACTTGTATTAAAGTCAAGGGAAAAAGCTAACTTTCTGCTGGAGGTACCTTTGGGAGAGTTCGTTTCCTTGCCCTTAGCTTCTAAGGGCTGCCTGATCCCCATTCTCTAAGGCAGCAGGTTAAGTCTGTCGCAGAGAACTCACTCTGAAACTAATTCTACCTTCTTCTTCCACATTTCCAAGAACCCTGTGACTTCTTGGGCCCAATAGGCAAAAATAATAATCCAGGAATCTCCTCTAAGATTAGCTGTTTAATAAATTTCCCCTTCAGGCATAAGGATGTGGAGATATCTGGAGGGGGATTTTAGGATTCTGCCCATCACAAGCCTCGAAGATTAGCTGTTTAATAAATTTCCCCTTAAGGCATAGGGATATGGAGATATCTGGAGGGGGATTTTAGGATTCTGCCCATCACAAGAGTTGTTGGACAGAGGGAATGATTATGATCAAGCTGGGGGATAAAAAGAATATATTCTGCTGAACATCACAGTGCAAGATGCAGACTTATGATGGACACTGTAATTGTTTGTTTGCATCACTTACACTTTGTGCCAAGAGACATTTTAGCCATAAAAGTAACAAGCATACAAAAATACACAAATGCAAGCAGAAACACTTTACACCTGCTAGTAATTTATAACAAGGTTTCCTGTAATTACATGAATTTATATATTTCATCAATAATTACTAACAAAAACTGATTGTAATTAGCTTGTATTTCAGAAGAAATCTTTGTTAAAATACATTTTGAGTAATTTCTAAATTACATTTTCCTTAGCCAATATTTACAAAGGCATTTAATGATGTCAATGCAAAATACTACTCTGCCGTGGCTGTTTTTAAAGCAGCAGTACCCATGTTTCACAAAACCAACAACAAACCAAACTTCAGTGCTTATGGCTACCAGTATGTATGAGTTCATGGAGGGCTCTCTGGTTACGAAGTGTTTAACTGTGAAAATCTGTCACCTGAAATGCAACATTAACCTTGTAAAGCAAAGGGGTAAAGATGAAGTGAGAAACCAGATCATGCTAAAAATGTGAGTTAGAAAAAACGTGCAACTTCAAAAATCCTTGAAGAAGAAAAGTCATTTTCATACACACTTGAGTAACAAAAAGTGGAGCAGACATTCCTTGGATATTTCATCTTGGCCCTCGGAGCTAGGAGGAGGAAGGAACTTTTCCTTATGCTGGCAAGCACCATTAATCCACACACAGACACACGCTCATGAGATCTCGAAGTCAGAACCTGTACTTGAACTTCTAGCAAGTTCAAAGTTAAATCGGCAAATCTTCCTGCCTTTGTCTTTATCCTATGGTTCACTTGAATGCTACTTGGTAGACAAAGCTTTATTGAACCAACTGTGTACCAGGTATATTACAGATGTTAACTACTTTTCAACCTATCAGGCTTAAAAAAAAAATGGTCTTGTCAAGTTGAACAAAATAGTTCACTACAATAAATTTCTAAGTAACAATCACTTTCACTTTTAAAAGATTTGAGAAGGTTAAGTGATTTGAGGTGCGCACACCTGATCTTATCTAACGGTCTGTGAGCAGGTGTTTCCAGAAGCCCTTCTCTCGGGGCATGGTCAGGGTGAGGCATCCCAAGCCTGGCGCAGGCACAACCACAGGCAAAGGTGAGGGAGGAGGAGGAGGGAGGCAGAATCGCTCCTTTGAAGCTGCAACTACTGACTGAAACTCAGTAGTGTCAAGTGAATGAACTGCATCAGCGTTCCTGAGGCAAACCCCAAGACTAAGACTTACTCAGACTGCTCAGCTGGCGTATGATGGCAGCCAGCGTGCTGTTGGTAACACACTCCAGCTCGCTGGGGATCCCTTCCGGCAGAGCCCCGCGGCACAAGTGCCGGGGTTCGATGTTCCTCTTCACTAAAGGCATGGCTCACAATCTGCAAGTTAAAAAGACAGTTGTTTAAAAGCTCACATTCACATTTTAACAAACCTAGAATTTTAGAAGTTCTCTTGGAATTGACCTTTTACCAGGAATCTTAATTAGGATTTCATTTCTGTTAGATCAGCTAAAATGCAATGTTTAATTACTTTAATGAACTTTATAGATTTCAGATATATGCATTATTCATCTTTAATAGAAAAATAATATATGCTAGATCCCAGTTATGCTTAAGAGATTAAATACATGCATGTCCCCTCTTTCCCTCCCCACTGAAAAATGGCAGAAGACGGAAGTCTCCAAGTCTTTGGGGATCTTGAAAGTCCCTCAGAGATGCCAGTGGCAGTCCTGGTCTCTACTGACTGTACAGGACAGTGAGAACTGCAGGCGGTGGGGTCCAGCATGCAGGTCACTTAGGAGGCCATCAAAGGACACTGATCTCAGACTGCTCCTCCTTTTGGTTCCTGGGAACGAGGTAGGCAGTTTTGCACTGCAATGTACCCCCGTAATAAAGGGCTAACTCACTAAAAGTCCAAGCAACAGAGCTAAACAAAAATGCAAGAGAGGGCTGGAGAGATGGCTTAGTGGTTAAGCGCTTGTCTGTGAAGCCTAAGGATCCCGGTTCGTGGCTCGATTCCCCAGGACCCATGTAAAGCCATATGCACTAGGGGGCGCATGCATCTGGAGTTCGTCTGCAGTGGCTGGAGGCCTTGGCACACCCATTCTCTCTCTCTCTCTCTCTCTCTCTCTCTCTCTCTCTGCCTCTTTCTCTATCACTCTCAAATAAATAAATATAAATAATAAACAAAAAAAAATTTTAAAAATGCAAGAGACCCACTAAAACTATGACCTGGTATCTTATTTATCTTGGGTATTTTCGTATGCTAATGTAAAGCTGACCAGCACAGACTAAAAACAAGAGAAGAAAAATAACCACAGAACTACAGGCCTAAGCAGATTACAAGACAGAAAAGGCTATGTACACCTAGAGTGCAGATACGAAGTAAGCTCACCTGAACTCCAGGTGTGTGGGGGGGACCCAAAAAGCTCAGGAATCACAGGTACCAGGTATCTGTGAAATGGGAACGGAGTGGAAGAAAACAGGGAAGATGGCTCTCAAAAGCCACATACGGGACAGGAGAGAGGGCTCAGCGGGCAAATAGCGCATCCCACACAAGCTCTAGGACCCACGGCTACCGGAATTTCGTTTCCCAGAAGCCCACAACAGCTGGTGTGGCTACACACATCTCCAGTCACGTGGAGCCCAGAGGATCTGAGGGTCATGCAAACTGCAGCTCCAGAATCAGCGACTGTCTCAAGGAAGCATGGAGAGACAATGGAGGGGACACACACGAACACATGGAGAAGCAACGGAGGGGACCCCCAGAAATGGAAGGGTACACACACATGCACACACCACAGCTACCAGACACACAAACACACAGGGAAGTGATGGAAGGGGACACCAAGCATTCTCCTCTGACCTCCTAATGGGCACAGGGCACATGCCTCTGTACAGGTGCGCTCATTCACTCGCACGCGCGTGCACGCGCGCACACACACACACACACACACACACACCACACCTACTAGACCCATACAAGCATAGAAAGAGCTCCATGTAAGGGGCAGGAGACGGCTCGATGCATTAGGGTGCTTGCTGCATAAGCATGAGGACCTAAATATGGTTCCCAGAACCCACTTTAAAAAGCTAGGCTGGGGGATGGAGAGATGGCTTCACAGTTAAGGCGCTTGCCTGCAAAGCCAAAGAACCTTGGTTCGATTCCCCAGGACCCACATTAGCCAGATGCACGAGGTGGTGCATGCATCTGGAGTTCATCTGCAGTGGCTGGAGGCCCTGGCGTGCCAATTTTCCATCTCTCTCTCTCAAATAAAAATATCTTTTAATAGAAAAAAAGCCAGGCAGAGCTGCGCATGCCTACAATCCCAGTGCCAAGGGGACAGAGACAGAAGGGTCCTTGGGGCTCACTGGTCAAACTCTAGGTTCAGTGGGAAACTCTGTCCCAAAGAATTATGGTGGGAGCGTGACAGAGACACTCAACATCCTCCAATGGCCGCCACACACACATCAGCACACTCACGTGCATACACCACGAATACATCGATACTCATACCCCTAAAAAATGTATGTTAACGTTCCTTTTCCACCCTACACAGCATGAATCCTCGGTGGATGGGGAAGAGGAGAATATTGTACACAGCTTCTAAATGTTTCCTACATGTTGTGAAGCCTTCTGTTGAGAAGGTATTTCACTGTGGCATTTAGAAGACAATGTGTGCTTGGGCCAGTCTCACAAGGCAGCGTTACAAGCAGCGCCGTCAGGCTGAGATCTGGGTCCCGTGTTAGCTCGTTAGCTCCTCTGTCTTTGTCTCCCCTCACTTCTTCCTTTATTGCTTTCTGGATCTGCGTGGCCCGTCTTTCTTATTGCTTCATTTCCTTCTAGTTCGCATGGCATGGGGTCCCTGCTGATCTTTCTTCATTATTCTTCTTTCCTGCTCCTTATTCTTTTGTCAGACTTGCTAATAGTTTTCCTTTTCTTCTCACAAAGAATTCTCGTTTTTCATTTATTATGACAAGTTGCTGCCACATTGTTTTCAATGATTTTTCCAGAAAGAAATGTCACCATATAATAAATCTTTTACCTTTTTACTACAAGACTTGGTTACCTAAATTTTCCTATTTTAAAATATTTACCTTCAATGTACACCTTTTTTATATTTTGTTTATTTATTTACGTATTTAAGAAAGAGAAAAAGAGGCAGATAGAAAGAATGGGCATGCTAGGGCCTCTAGCCACTGCAAACGAATCCAGACACATGCACCACTTGTGCATCTGGCTTACATGGATACTTGGGTATTGAACCTGGGTCCTTAGGCTTCACAAGCAAGAAACTTAATTGCTAAGCCATCTCTCCAGCTCCAGTGTATACTTCTTTAATGATAATTACGTAAACATTGCTGAGAATTTTCTTAGATTAGGTTTTATCCTCAAGCAGCAAACTGTTGTTACAAGAGCAACTAAAAGTATAGTCGTCAGAATATAAATATTAATAGTTACTATAATCAATCCTGTTTTTTGAGATTTTTTTTTATTTGAGAGAGAGAAGGAGAGAGGGGGAGAGAATAGGCACGACAGGGCCTTCAACCACTGCAAATGAACTCCAGATGTGTGCGCCCCCTTGTGTGCATGTGCAACATTGCACGCTTGCATCACTGTGTGCCTGGCTTATGTGGGACCAGGAGACTTGAACCTGAGTTCTTAGGTTTTGCAGGCAAGCGCCTTAGCCGCTAAGCCACCACTCCAAACCCTATTTTTTGAGTTTTACCGTATGCCAATCTCTGTCCTAAGTAATATACAACTACTCAAATACAAAGAGCCTTAGTTGCACACCTATTTATGCCACTGCCAACTCTCCAACTCATCCAAAGCAAGTCAGGAACCTAAGTCCCGTTCTCTCCATGCTGCGCACCGCCCAGAGTCAGACACGTGTGCCTGCTGTTGCAGAAAGCCAGCGGCTGGCTCCCACAAAACCATCTACTCTCCTGCCTTCAGTTTTTCATGTAAGCCATCCCTTTCTCAGTTCCAGTAAACTGCTGGCTAAATGATACCAGTCCTGGGAACACAGCACATCTGGCCGACTACCCTAAGGACTGACCTGAGAGAGTAATAAGATAGCATTAGGGTTCACATGAGGAAAAACTCACTTCCTACATTTTTTTGCCCTGATTTTTTTTTTTTTTTTTTTTCCTTGAGGTAGGGTTTCACTCTAGTCCAGGCTGACCTAGAATTCACTATGTAGTCTCAGCCTGGCCTTGAACTCATGGCGATCCTCTGCCTCCCAAGTGCTGGGATTAAAGGTGTGTGCCACCACGGCTGGCTCCTTTTTTCTAATACTTGGACATAGGGATTTCTGCCACGCCATGGAGGGCCTACTCCTCCCAGCGGTGAAGACAGTAAGCGAGTGACCGAATCTCAAGTGCAGACCATCAAGCTGGAGCTCACACGGGCATCACCTTCTCTGCTGGGTCCTTACACGGGGGCTGAGTCCGCGAACCCCACCCTCCAGCCAACTGTTAAACATCTCCTGGCCCCTGTGCCCCAGCGCCCAGCATTACTATTCACACCCGTCAATCCTGAGCCTCCCTGCCCTACTTTCAACTGTTCCTGTTCACAGAAACCACAATAATGGCTTCTGTTCGCAGCTCCCCCTCCTAATGGACTCCGGGGCTTCCCATATGACATAGCTTATGCTGCCCTGGTGGGAACTGTGACAAATGGCAGGAACCTGATGCTCTGGCCTCACAATCCCTCGTCTCCTGTACTAGGCTGTGGCTACACTACAGAACAAGAGGGAGGTCTGAGAAGGATGCGGAGAAGGTAAGTCAGCGTTTTCATCCTTCTCACCCACCTCTCCTGCAACCACACAAGTTTCTGTGCCTGTGACAAGAGGGACCAGGGACTGGCTTTTCTCCCAAGGGGAACCATACAGTGCCTGACTTTAGAGGATGGGTCTATGCGTTCTCTTACCACAATTCCACAAACAGTCCTCCAAACAACAGGGTAACTGAACAACTGTGCACTTGTCACAGAGCGCCGCATGTGCATTTCTACCTGCCCGCCGGGAGCCTTACCTCCCGCTCCCCTAGCCTTCCAGCCCTGCCCCACCCCCTTCGCTTCTCTCTGCCTTCGGATTTCGGATTTCGGCTTGGAGCCTTTTACAACCGAGAGAGACCTTGCTACATACCTGCAAGTTTAACAAAGGGGTTTTGAAATTCCATTTTAAAGTTCCTCTCACCTAGCAATGATTCTTACAGATTTGCAATTCGATGTGAAACACTTTCACAGATGCATGTTTTCTTACACAGCCTTTATTTGATACTAACTCACTTTTCATAAGCTGAAGACCACATCACGATCACACTTCGGGCCAGTCATCACTCTTAGAACACGTCACGATCACAAAGACAAGTACGTAATGAATGAGCCCACCATCACCAGTGGAATAGCTTAGCATGCTTTTCTCTTCCTTTATTGGAAGAAATATGACCCCTCAAAGGGTTCTTCTAAGTCAGACTATTTGCTGAGAACAAAACAAAGACTGCTTATGAAGTGCGAACAGGTTATTAGAGGCACATGAGCTATGAGTGTTCCACCTGTCCTTTGCCCCACTTTCTTGGGAAACGTCTGTTTAGTGACAGACAACCTAGAACCGCGAACTAGATTCAGACGCAGCTGAGCCAGGCCAGAGTCCCCACCCCGGAATCTGAATGTGGGACTACACTATCCAACTTGGTCTTCCTTCATGGTGGAGACAAAGAACTCTCACTACACAAAGCAGAAATGGGTCTGCAGTAAACGGCAAAGGAGAGAAAGACAGGACTCCCTGTGACTGATGAATGTCTGAGACCTCAGCACGGACAGAAAGGACATTCCCACTGTCCGCCCACACCCTTTATCTGTTTACACAGGTAACTTCCGTAGTCACACCTCTGCCTGGGATCCCATTTTGGCCTCTGCATCTCACATCAAGACTAACCCCAAATACGATGAGCGATGACAGAAAGACGCCCACAGGGACTCAGGACCTGCGCACGCATCACCTGGGAGTAAGAAAACGGCAGGTGGGGCACAGACAGCCCTTGTCGCACATCATGGCACAAATATTAAAGATTTCACCTGGTGACCTGGAAAATGTCCTGGTGGCGGAAATCGCCATAGCAGGTGCAGTTAGCGCAAACACCGCAGCTTCCGAGAGGGAGGAAGCCCAAAACCAGCGACTCGGCTAGTCACTGCCACCTTGACCAAGGCTCCACGTAAGGACAGTGAGGGGCTGAAAGCTGCCCCGGGCACTGTACAGCCAAGCCAGAGAGGACAAGTCAGCATCTTCATCCTTTGCCCCCACCACTCCAGCCACCACACAAGTCTCTGCCTGTGACAAGAGGGACCAGTGACTGCCTTTTCTCCCAAAGTGAACTATACACTGTTGGAACAATGCTACAAACAGTCCTCAAAACAAGCTGATAGCTGAGAACAATGTCTACTATTATAGAGCATCACATACGCATTTCTACCTGCCTTCCCGGGATGAGTAGGGTGACCATGAAGTGTCCTGGGTCAGCTCCCACCACAGACACTGCAGCTCTGAGGCTCTCCGGGCGCACACCAGGTAGTCCCAGGAGGACCGAGAAGCGCAGACACCCTGGTGAGCTGTGAGCCACAGAACCACCGGTCAGAGTTACAGATGGAAATGTTTGCCAGCCAAAGCAGGGGCGCTGTGCTGGTCCAGGGGCATCTGGAAAGTTGAACGTGATGCTGCTTAGTCCAAGCCCAGCCCTCCAGTGTGCCCTAGCCTCCACCAGAATCCTCTGGGTGTGTTCTCGGCTCGGCTGGAAGACTGGCCCTTCTGACCCAGGGCACCAGGTGCCTCCCATGCTGCTGCATCTCAGCTTCCTGCACGGCAGGCTGACAGCTAGGGACCCGGCAGCAGCACCGGCTTTGCGAGCAGAGCCTGGCAAAGAGGAGACGCGACATCCTGCTGAATGCACAGGGGCAGGTATGCTGCAGGTCCTGGTGAGACAGACACACGGCTCCAGGGAGTAGACAGGACTCCCGCAGGGACCCAGTCTTGCGACTAAGGATAAGCTCTAAGGAACCCAGGAGGCAGGACCACGCTGGGATACCCCTCCTAGGTCAAAGGAAAACCGCTGCCCCAGGCACCCCCAGCACAATGAAGCCGAGTACCCATCAGGCTGGGTCTTGGGTAACACAGGCAATACTGCTCTGGCCCTCACACTGGGTGACTTCACAGCTGCCCAGTTCGAGTGGGAGCTGGAGAAAAAGGAGACCTCTGAGCTGTGGTGTGGGCAGCCCGCTGGTTAGCCTAAGCCCAACAGAATCCAAATGATGCAGAGGTGTCTGTGGTAGGAAGCGGCACAAGAGAGTTCATGGTGAACTGTGCCGTACCGAATGCATGCTCCTGGGACTCGGCCATCACAGTGAAGAATTAAAGACCCTTGCTGGGCGTGGTGGCGCACGCCTTTATTCCCAGCACTCCGGAGACCAAAGTAGGAGGATCGCCATGAGTTTGAGGCCACCCTGAGGCTACATAGTGAATTCCAGGCCGGCCTGAGCTAGAATGAGACCCTACCGAGAAAAAAAAAAAACCAAAAAACTAAAGACCTTTTGCAAAAAGCATCTGGAGTGTGTTCCCAGGTGACAGTATGAGCCATGGAACACCAGAAGTCAGGACTCCAAGGCTCTCCAGACTAGGCTGTTCTGTCAGCTGAGCTGTCAACTGGCACTGGCAGTCCACAAGCTAAAACGGGAAGCCAATGATCCCACCGGCGCGGGTCAGAGAGCACAGACAGTCATGAGCCGGAGCCCAGACCTTGAGCCACCCACCAGAGAGCTGCAGTGACCCTCTGCTGCTGCATGCCTGAGGAGTACCAACAGACTCACACGTCCAGATGGAGGAGGAGGAAAAGTGCCACAGAGGTCCTTAGCATGTAGGCACCAATCAACAAGACTGTGGGCAACCTTCCCAGTGGGCGTAGCTGTAGACAGTTGGTGCAGCCACAGGCAATGGGTGGAGCTGCAGGCAATAAACAGTGTCTGCATTATTTATGTGCAGAGAACAGTAGATGGAGATCAAAAACACCTTGAGGGCTAAAGAGATGGCTCAGTGGTTAAGGCACTTGCCTGCAGAGCCTAACGACCAGTTTGATTCCCCAGTACCCATGTGAAACCAGTTGCACAAAGTAGTACACACATCTGGAGTTTGTTTACAGCAGTTAGAGGCCCTGGTGCACCCTTCCATTCTTATTCTCTCTCTCTCTCCTCTTGCTTATAAATAAGTGCTTTAAAAAGCACTCTGAAGAGATCAAGCTCCACAATAAAGTATGCTTATGACCTGAGAGCTGCACGTGACAATGTCTCTGTGAGGTAAGGAGACAAGGGGTGCAAGCAAGAGTGACCCCCCTGACCACGGATAAGGAGTGACACACTGACCATGGATGGCCCAGCCTGCGTGGACAGCCTGTGGCTGAGGCTCTGCACCAAACTCTAAGCTGGAGCTTCACACAGACGACAGACGGTACAGGTCTCACGGACTTAACAGGCCCGGGGGACTCTGGATGCATTTCAACAAAGACCAGAGAAAAGTTAGGACCTACTCTAGCAGAAGAACTCAAAAGGACAGCAAGAGGAGGCAGGGGGTATTCACACAGAGGGAGGCGGCAGAAGATGCATTCACACCAAGGGAGGAAGCAGGGATGTGTTCACACAAAGGGAGCAAAGGAGCCCAGATAACCCACTGAGAACCCTTGCATGTGGAATCGCCACACTGGAGTCTGTTCCTGGGAAGACATAGAGAAACTACTCCCAGTATTTTGCTATGCTAATTGTGTGTGTGTGCACCCATGTACAAACGTGCGGGGACATGACATGCACGTGCTCATACCTACGAGTGCCTAGCTTATTTTATTACAACTTTTCTTATGGCAGAGAGGAAGTGGTTTTCTGTACTTTATGAAAGTTGCCTCACAGAAAAAAAATTCTGTTTCCTTCAGCTGAGATCCTGTGGCACAGGACTGAAGCTCTAATTTTCCCTAATGAGTTCTTGTGTTTTGTTTTCTTACTGTCTGGAGCCCGAGGCAAATGGCAAGCTTTTTCTCAAGGTCAGTTAGCACCGTTTTTCTATTCAGCTTTCCCTCTGAAAATTCCAGCACTAATTCTAAGGTCTCATTTCCAGTTCACTGCATAGCATCTGTCTAAGACCCCTTTCTGTACGGCCCTTGCCTGGAGCCCCAGTTCGATATGCACTCCCACTAACTCCTTCAGCTCCTCAACCCATGGCGGGATTACGATCTGTTGAAGCGTGGCAGTGTTTTAAAATATACTCACAAGGGGAGGGGCGAAGGAAAGGAAGGATGAAAGGAAGGTTAATCAAGATGCAAATGTTATGAATAATGCATATGGAAACCCACTTCTTTGCTAGCCAATAATATATATGCTTAAAAAAAGAAAGGAGGGAGAGGGGAGAGCTTGGAATGTAGATGATGGTGCATCCAGAAGCCAGAGATTGTTGGACAAATTCCAGGGCAGGGATGGAACACTCTCCAGTGGGCTGTTGGCCAGGGAGAACCCTAATGCCTCTAAAACATTACAGGCTGTTGCCAAGGCCCTTGGTTGTCCACCAGCCCTGGACAGTAAGACCTGACTGCTGAAGACCCCACACGCTTGAAGAGCAGGTCTCTGAGACTTCAAGCTGGAGCCGGGCTGGAAACTCCCTCCCGGCTGACTTGCTGTCAGGATGCTGGAAAAAGCTTCGCTGCATGCAGCCTTTTGGGAGAGAGAAGCCATCAATGGTGTTAAACAGCAGCAGACCCTACAAGCCTTACAACTGGCCAGACAGCCAAATGTGCCAACTGGTGCAATAGTGGTGTATGTTATGGGGCAAAGCAACTGCTTGGACTGGAGGCCCGCTCCATGGGAGGGGGTATATGTTTGGTGCTGAAAACCTAGTCAGACGCCTATGGCACAGAAGGTCATAAGCCCTCTCACTTCTGGTTAGAGCAGCATTTTGGGTTTAGACGGTGGTGACCACTCGGGTGACACAAAGTTCATCAACAGTGCTGAGAGGAGTGACAGGAGAATGTTTAGCACTGAAGTGAGACAACTCTATCACAGCCGCCAAGGCTCAGGGCCCAATGCAGAAGAGGTTACAGAAAGACAGTGAGCGCCAAAGGAAGGGCAGGACTGCATACAATGCTGTCTCCCAGATGCAAAGTAGCCTTGGCAGTCAGGACCTCACAGTGGCAGGTGCTACAACACAAGACCTGCCTGACAGGAGGGGAAAACACGATGGCATCAAAACAGAAGACCAGTTGGAAAGAAGAAGGACTTCAGTGGAGAAGGGTTGGCAGGGAGAAAGGGAAGGTGGTGAGTGGGAATTATGGTTGGTCATGGTATATTATGTGTTTTTACGGAAGCTGTCTAAATAGATTAAATAAATAAAATATGTACATAAATAGATCAAATAAATACGCACATATGTTTTGGTGTTCTCTACTTAATAGTCATGAGTTTATGGCCACGTGCACAACCAGCTTCGCTTCCTACTTTAGGTCCTCCTCCCCCGCCTTACCGGAACTCCCACCGCACACGGGCGGTCTCAAATGTGCTCTGAATGAAGCCACAGCATCACGTATGAACAGGTGACCAAGCAGAGGTGCCACGGCAAACTGGACAGCAGGTGACCGGCAAGTGCACACTGAGGAAACCGGCCGCAGAGAAGCGGGTGGGCAGCGTGGCGTATGGAACAAACCCGCGCTCTGCTCTGACTTAGCGTCACTTTTCAAGACCCTTCCATGAGTCCCCAGGAGGTCACACCAATTAAACCTCCTCTGCCTTCTTTGTAAGATGAAGAGAGGCTCACAAGAAAATGTGTGCTGGGGAAAAACTGCACTATAGGACACAGTTTAATGCTTTAATTTTACTTAACTTTACACTCATTACCAAAATAAAATACAAATACTTTCCTCAAATTCTTACTATACAATTGAGGTAAACCTGAATTCTAATCTTATTTACTATGCAACTAAATGTCTGCATACAGGGTATTCTACTTCTCCAAGATGAATTCTTATAGCTAAAATCGAATGGTTAAAGAATTCCAAAATTTTATGAATGGCTTTCTATGCTAAGTCAGCCCTTTTTTCTTCCAGTAACTTATCTTCTTTTTAAAATCCTGCAGGCTGCAGAGGTGGGTCGGCAGTTAAAACACTTCCTGTACGGGCACAGGGGCCTGGCACTGCCGAGTTCAAACCTCCAGATCCCATGTGAAACATCTGGGTATGGCCGTGTGCCTGCGGCCCCAGGCCCACCGGGGAGCAGAGAACCCTACAAGCTCTGGCATCAATAAAAAAGACTCTGGCTCAAAAGAAGACCAGGCAGAAAAGCTTTGGTGTAAAACCACAGATGTTCCTCTCTGATCACCCCCAGTGAGCACCCCCACTGCACCTGAGCATATGGGGCGTTGCAGGGCACATATATACAAGTGTGTATACCACACGCACATTACATACACATAAGCAAGAAATAATAGAAAGCAAATAAAAATAAATGCTATAGAGTGACTCTCTTTAAGTTTCCCTATAGGATGATTAAAAGAGAATGTCTTCCTTAAAAACTTAAAGAGGGAATTCAACACCTGCTTAAAATGGCATGAGGGTGTCTGAATGTTCCCTTTGCCCTCATCACTACCTCCCTGATCCACTTAAAGAACCTCTCTGTGACAAGCAGGTCATCTTAGAAATCCAAGTAATTGGGGAATTTTCCCCAAATATCTCACTATTACTGATTTTCACTTTACTTTCATTGTGTTCAGGGGACAGGCTTTGTATGATCTTAATTCTTTTATGTCTATTGAGATTTGTTCTATGGCCCAGAAATTGGCCTGCCTCGCTGAATGCTGCACGGTGCTGAAAAGAGCGTGGACTTGGCCGCACTGGCCCAGAGTCACCAGCTCGGCCTGGCCTGGCTCTGCTCTCAGCACATTTCTGTGCTGTTCACAGTTGTATTCGGATGCCACTGATAACCGCTTTCTCAACTGTTCCCTGAATTCTAACAGTTTTTGTTTGTACTTCAAAAATAGACTTGGAAAATGCAGAAAATATCATTTAGAATTACTATAACTTCTTGGTTAGTGCTTGCATAGTAACTTTTTCATTTAAATTTGAACCTTTCTGTGTCTTTATATCTAAATTACAGTTTAGATACCAATGGAATATTAAAATTGCTCACCCAGCTGGGCGTAGTGGTGCATGCCTTTAATCCCAGCACTTAGGAGGCAGAGGCAAGAGGATTGCTGTAAGTTCCGGGCCACACTGAGAATACAGAGTGAATTACGGGTCAGCCTGGGATAGAGTGAGACCCTACACTGAAAAACCAAATAAAATAAAATTGCTCACCCAGTTAAAACTGGGTGTTTGGATCAATATAACTGCAGATATGACTGAATTTACACTTTCATTGTGCTAGTTTTTTTCTAATGGAACAGCTGTCCTTTGTTCCAAAAGTGACTTTTCTGCCTTGTTTTACTTCCATTTCACTTAACTTTCATGATTGTATTTTCTTTTCCTTTGTCTTTTGTGGATCCAGTACAGGTTATAATGTGCATTTAAAAATACTTTGAGAGAAATGGAGAGAGAGAAAAAATACAGGCATACCAGGGCCTCTAGACACTGCAAAACAACTCCAGACACACGTGCCACCTTGTGCATCTGGCTTATGTGGGTCCTGGCGAATCAGACCTGGGTCCTTAGGCTTCACAGGCAAGCACTTTAATGGCTTAGCAGTTTAAGCCATTTCTCTAGCCCATATAATGTACACATTTGTAACTTAAGATCTTCAAATAATAATGAGTTGCTCATGTTTAGTGTAACTTTAGTAGAATGTGATGGTTAATTTATGTGTCAACCTGACTGGATTAAGAGTTCCCAGGTAAAATACTGTTTCTAGGTATGTCTATGGGGGGGGGGGCGTCTTTTTTTCTGTTTGTTTTTGATACAGGATCTCATGCTGTAGCTCAGGCTAGCTTTGAGTACAGGGGAATCCTTCTGTCTCAATCTCTCTAGTGCTTGGATGATAAGTGTGTGTTGCCATGTGGGCTTGTGGAGGTGGTTTGAATGAAACGAACATTGTTATCAGTAGACTGTATGTTTTGGTTACCTTCTCCCTGTTTTTTGTCTGTTTTTTTCAAGGTAGGGTCCCACTCTAGCCCAGGCTGACCCAGGATTCACTATGGAGTCTCAGGGTGCCCTTCAACTCACGGTGATCCTCCTACCTCTGCCTCCCGAGCACTGGGATTAAAGGCGTGAGCCACCACACCCGGCAGCTTTTTTAAAGCATTAAATGTGGGTGTATCTCAGGCTGGCCTCAAATATGTTATAATCCTCCTGCCTCAGCCTCCTGGGCGGCCCACCCTCCTGCGACACACCTAAGTAGGAAGCCTAAATCAGGAAGAGTTGGGCTACTGGTGACATTTTACACTGGAAACACCACAGGAACACTTACACGCTGCTGGGAATACAAGCCAGTCCCGTCATAGTGAAAGCAGTATGAAGGTCTCAGACTAAAAGCAAAGCTATTGTATGATCCAGCTAAATCACTCCTGAGCATTTCCTTGAGAGACTGCAAGTCACCATGTCACAGAGAAGTCTGGAAATTAGTGTTTCCTACAGAACTTATCACAAGAGCCAAGTGACAAAACCAACCGAGGTACCAGGAACTGATGAAGAAAATGTGCCTTATATACACAACAGACCTTTTAAACTGTTGAAGAAAAATGAAATGAAGTTATGTCATTGCATGAAAATAGACATAAGCAAATTTCTAGTTTCAAATATCACATGCCTCTTATTTGGAGACCCTAGGTTTTATACAGCTACATGGAATCATGTGTGTACAGATGACATAAAGGTGAAAGTGAAACTGTCCAAGGGAATGGAGACTAGAGAAAGGGAGGAAGGTAACGGGAAGGGCGGCAGGGCACGGCGAGATGCGCTCAGGTACATGACACACTTGGGTGAAAATGGCCTTACACAACCAGCCGTGATAAAACAAAATACAGGAACAACACAAGCAAACTGATACTTGTGATGAGTGAACAAGGCAGGTGCTCTCGGCGTCCTTGTGTGTCGACCCAAAGTGAGCAAACAATTCTGGAAGGGTAGGGACACCGTTACCCGATAGGGACGAAGCACAGCTTTCCCACAAACTGCACTGCCATCGGCTGGAAAAATTCAACTGGAACCTGCTGTCCCTCTCCAGAGAATACGGCCATGATAGGGAGGTTTGATGAGATTGAGAGTAACACTGTAACCTCCTTACATGCTTATTAAGTATTATAAAGCCCGTGCCGCTAACATGACGAGATGAGGGAAGAAGATGGACTGAACAGGTTTTTGATGGATTTCTTTTTCCACTGTGCAGTCACAAAGACAACTCTGACTTTTGAGAGCATGTAGTTTGCACAACCTGGCAGTGTTAATTCTGTCTTTTCTATTCCTGAAGTGCTGTGACCTTTAGTCTGATTGCGGCGTGCCGGGCAATTAGGAGTGCGGTGTGTGGCAGAACCGAATCGGGCCTTCGCAGACTGCATCCAACGGACGCTTTTCACGCTGCAAATGTCTGGCTTTTCTGCTTGCTTGGCTGGTTTGTTTGAGGCAGGGTCTCACCCTAGCCTAGACCGATCTGAACTCACTATGTAGCCCCGGATGGCCTCGAACTCATGGCAGCTCTCCTACTTCGCCCTCCCACATGCTGGGAAAATGTTTGGCTTTTCAACCACAGGAACTTGTATTCACTTCAGAATACAAGTAATCCAAACGAGCTTGTCCTGTGCCCTTGGCACACACAGTGGGTGTGACACAGCTGATCTTCCTCTGCCCTTTCACCTTCGCTTTTTATGTTGAAGGGCCAGGGCTTTCCCTGCCTGCCGCAGTTTCAGAGTACCCAGGTACAGCCAAGTGTCTCCTGACGTTTCCCAGAGGACAGGTGCCTGGCCTTCCCTCCTTCCCATCGCCAATGCGAGGGCTCGGACTGCATGAACTCCCCACCTACTTCAATGTCTCTGCAGCCCTCCTCTCCTGCCCCTTGCACTGCTCTCCCAAGAGAAGGATGAGTCAAGAGAGAAGAGGGGCAACGAAGACCACCTTAGCCTTCACAGCAGTTCCCTGAGCCCAGAGACTACGCGCTGTCTGGAGAACGCTTCTGTAGGAGAGACGAAGGCTTCTATGACACAACACTGAGGAGGACCTGCAGACCCAGGCCGCGACTCAGGCTCTGCTAGTAACTCTGCGTGACTCTAGGCAAGTTCCCCAGTCGTGGTGGGACACAGTGTCTCTCTCTCTTCCTCCCTCTCTCTCTCTCCAATCCCTCCAACTACAGAGTGCTGTCTTCAAATATCCAGTGTGTTTTCATTATTCTCTAACTGATACAAAGAATGGGCAGATAAAAAAAGAAACGGGGGGTGGAGAGATGGCTTAGCAGTTAAGGCATTTGCCTGCAAAGTCAAAGGACGCCAGTTCAATACCCTGGTTCAGTACCCATGTAAAGCCAGATACACAAGGAGGCACATGCTTCTGGAATTTGTTGCAGTGGCTGGAGGCCCTGGTGCACCCATATTCTCATTCATTCATTCCTCCTCCCTCTCACACAGTAATGGATTAGTGTGGGAGGCAGATAAATGTTATAATGCAGGTGCATCAGAGGTATTTCTCATGCAACACACAACTAGAGAAAGGCCGTTCTTGAGATGGGAAAAGGCTGCATCACTGACAACAGGGAAGACTGAACAAACACTGGAGCGGGGTGGAACCTTTGGCTTCTCCGGGCACACTGGACACAGCAGAACCGCCGTGGCCACACGCTGTACATACATGCACACAAATGCAGTTATTACCAACACAGGGTCTGTGGAAAGCTTCTCTGTGCGTCAGTCACTTGGCTCGTTGCTGTGACCAAACACCAGGCGCGCAGCAGCTTAAGGAAGGAAAGGGTTTACTGGGGCTCAGTGTCAGGGCGGCCTTGAGGCAGCAGGGCAGCGGAAGGCCAGTTAGTCACGCCACATCCACCATCAGGAAGGTGAAGGCGGCCAGGAAGTGGGGAGCGCGCCCCAGTGACTCCCTGCCTCCAGCAAGGCTCCACCTCCTAAAGGCTCCTAAAGGGCACAGCCAGCTGGGACCAAGCATCCAACCACAGCAGGTAACAAATCTATGTCCACTAAAAATGGAGTCGCAAGTATTCGAACATACTGTTTTCCCAGAAATCCTGAAGTCTGTTTTCCAATTCTTGTATCAAATGGAAAAAGCAAGGCTGCCTATTTTTTGTTGTTCACAGGATTGGGTTGAGCCAACATGTTCAAATGGAAAAAACTTCTTTGCCTTAATTTGAACTTGCCATCATTTGTATTATTTAGAATACTGTTATCATTTGAAACATTGTTATCAGTAAGTTGGTTTTCACCTTGCTGTTTAGCTTATTTAACTAAGTGGCTATGGATGCCAAATCTGTAAGCCAGTTTACAACATCAAGTTCTGGCACAAATTTTAATTTGATAGTGCAAGTGACTTGATAACATGTCACAAATGAAATACTTTCAGTATCTGTACAGCTAGAAAGGGGAAATAGAGGGAACAGAAAGACAGGGCGGGGGGACTTAAGAGGATGGTATTGTATATATGTAAATAGAACAACAGATTAATGGGGATGGAAAGACCTAAGTGAGGTCAGGGGAAGAGATTGAGTAAAGGAAAGGTGGGGGGAGGGCTAATCAAAATCTCAGAGGGTATGAATAAGTCATATGGAAACCTTTTTTGAACAATGGAACATCCAGAAGTCATAGACTGTTGTTAGAAAATTTTCAGCCCCAGGGATGGGATACCTTCCAGTGAGCTGTTGGCCAGGGAGGTTCCTGATGCCCCCAAAGCATTACAGATCATTGCCGAGGCTCTGCATTTCCCACCAGGAGTAGATGCTAAGACCCTATTGCTGAAGACTCCACACACTTGGGCTGCAAGGTCACTGAGAAATCCTGTTGGAGCTGAGCTGCGAACCTCCTCCATGCAGACCAGCTGAGAGAAAGCTGGAAAAAGCCACACTGTGTGCAGTTCAATGGGAGAGAGAGAAATCACCAGTGAAGATACCCAACAGTGGATATATAATGCATTCCTGGAGCCGGTGATGATCTGTTCATTTGGCCTTTATGAAATTTAGTCATGATAATGAGCTGAATAATGAGATCCTTTAAATACTAATGCACATAAATGTTCTTGATGTACTATGCAATAATACCTCATTAAGTGTGACTTTGGGGCAGCAACTGTATCACCTGCTAATTTTACAAGTCCCTTTCTTGGACCTAACATCACTGGCATGGATCAGTCATTTTTAACATATTATGTTGACA
Organism: Jaculus jaculus; assembly: GCF_020740685.1. NCBI lineage: Eukaryota > Metazoa > Chordata > Mammalia > Rodentia > Dipodidae > Jaculus > Jaculus jaculus. The sequence goes on along the minus strand of NC_059108.1, from coordinate 9,250,354 downwards.
AAGGCTAAAGAAATTTATATTAACTTTTTTTTTTTTACTGTTTTGTATAAATCTCTTGATTTAGTTGTGTCCTTTTTACAGCTGTATCTTTTAATGGCACTGAAGAAGCCATTTCTTAATAGTCGTTGTGGTGGTGTGATTCAGGTGTCCTCCATAAACTTAGGTTCTGAACGCTCGGTTCCCAGCTGATGGAGGTTTGGGAAGTAACGCCTCCTGGAGGCGGTGTATTGCTGGGAGTGGGCTTGTGGGTGTCAGAGCCAGTTTCCCCTGGCACACTCTCCTGTTGCTGTTGTCCGCCTGATGTTGGCCAGGGGGTGATGTCCACCCTTGGCTCATGCCATCATTTTCCCCTGCGATCATGGAGCTTCCCCTCGAGTCTGTCAGCCAAAATAAACTTTTCCCCCCACAGCTGCTCTTGGCCAGGGGATTTCTGCCAGCAACGCAGATCTGACTGCAACGGAGGTGTGTTCACCCCAACAGACAGCGGGCCGAGGGGCACTGGCGGGACTCCTGCTGTCGTCTGTCTCCAAGGCATGGAATCTAAAGTGGTGGCTCTCCTCTCACTTCTTTTGATAGCTTTTACAATTTCATCAATTTGCCTGGTTATGTAGTCTATTCAAACTATCTTCCCGCCCTCCTTTTTAATTTTTTTATGTGGGTACTGGGGAATCGAACCCAAGTCCTTAGGCTTCACAGGCAAGTAAATGCCTTAACCACTGAGAAATCTCTCCAGCCCAAGATAATACGTTTTTAGTAGGCAGTTTATGTCAACTATGCCTCTACCTAATGGTTTAAAAATGAATTAGTGGGGCTGGAGAGATGGCTTAGCGGGTAAGCACTTGCTTGTGAAGCCTAAGGACCCTGGTTCAAGGCTCGGGTCCCCAGAACCCACAGCCAGATGCATCTGGAGTTCGTTTGCAGTGGCTGGAAGCCCTAGCATGCCCATTCTCTCTCTCTCCCTTTTTGTCTGTCTGTCGCTCTCAGATAAATATTTTAAAAAAAAATTAAAAATAAAAAAAAATGAATTAGTGAATTTACTGGATCAGTGGTTTGAAAAGGTTAGCACTTTATTTTATTCAAGGTTGAACAAAAACATGAACTACAGGGCTGCGGAGGGCTTGTGGTAAAGGGGCTTGCTTGCAAAGCCCGAGGGTCCACATTTACTTCCCCAGTACCCAGACGTACAAAGTAGCATATGCATGTGGAGTTCATTTGCAGTGGCAGAAGTCCTGGAGCACCCATACTCACTCACTCACTCTCTCAAATGAGTAAGTGTTTAAAAAAAAAAAAACAATAACTGCAAACATACATTTCATAAACAATTTAAAATTTAACAAAAGCTACATTATTGATATAAAACTGATGTAAACAATTAACATTGGGAGATCACTAAACACTTATATGATTGATAAGTATGGTATGTTAGTTTTCCATCACTGTGGGGAAAACAACAGCTTTTGTGGATGGCTCTGCTTTACACATTTCAGCCCATGGTCACGTGGTCCTGCTGCTTTCAGGCTACGGTGAGGCAGACGTCGTGGCGAGTGGCACATGGCAAAGGGACTTCTCACCTCAAGGCAAGTTTACGAAGCAAAGACTGAGAGGAGGACCAGATTCCGTGAGACTTTTCGCATGCATGCCCTCAGTGACCTACTTTCAGGAGGGCCCATCTCATGAGGCTTACACCACCTCTCAATGGTGCCACCAGCTGGGTATGAAGTCGTCAACATATGACCCTCTGGGGTTCAGAACCAAACTATAACACGTGCTAACGTGACACTCAAGTGAAAGCAGGCCTACTACTAGCCAAGCCACAGGCCCAGAACCAAGTGTCATGACAAAGACGACGACGACTTGATAAACTTAGCAGACAGCCAGAGTGCTTAAAAGAGGCCACAGCTGGGCTGGAGAGATGGCTCAGCGGTTAAGCACTTGCCTGTGAAGCCTAAGGACCCTGGTTTGAGGCTCGATTCCCCAGGACCCATGTTAGCCAGATGCACAAGGGTGTGCACACATCTGGAGTTCGTTCACAGTGGCTGGAGGCCCTGGCACGCCCATTTTCTTTCTCTCTCTCTCTATCTGCCTCTTTCTCTGTCGCTCTCAAATAAATAAAAATAAGCAAAAAAAATTTTAAACAAAGAAGCCACAGCTAGCAAGCATCAAAGGAACAGCAAACAGAAATGCTAACTGAATCCCTGGACAAGCTCTCCTCCCAGAGCACGGCGGTCTGAGGAGAGCGTCACCAGCCTCCTGCGCAGAGCACAACCCCACCTGGGGATCTTCAGCAGCCCAACGGGCAGGTTCTTCGGAGTTCCTCCCGGGCTCAGTTACTTCAGACCCCATAAGCCTAAAGTCTCCACGCACAATACGGAATAATCCATCTACCTGGTTAGTTTAAAGGGACGAGGGGAAAACACCTGAAAGCCTCCTAAGATTTAATAAAATGGAGCTCAAATACTATAGAATATCCATGGGATACATGGGTGGGGGGGGGGCAAGTGACTGCTATACAGATGGAAATGTTTAACTTATTCCTTTGTCATATTGGGATAGAACGTCACTTACCAGCACTACAATCAGTCTGTAATCACAATGCAATGTATGTGAAAATCCCATAAGGGATTTACCATATTATTATTATTATTTATATTGCACAGTGAACATCAGTTAAATTAATGCTCTTTTACATCAAACTAAAATCATTGGCACCTTATTCAAACACTTTAGAAACAACTGAAAATTTAGCAAAAGCCACAGGATTTTTATACTGTAAAATATATCAATAAATATTCTGGGAGTGGGAGGGATGGCTTAGCACTTAAGGAGCTTGCCTACGAAGTCTAAGGACCCAGGTTTGATTCCTCAGTAGCCACGTAGACCATATGCACAAGGTAGCACATGCATCTGGAGGTTGAATGCAGTGGCCAGAGGCCCTGGTGGGCTCATTCATTCCCTCTCTCCTGATAAATAAATTACTAAAATAAGTAAACATTCTGGAGTTTAAAATACTGAGTATGTTAATACTTGCTAAAGAAATTTGACTTTATGAAAAAAATCAATCTGAAAATCTGTAAGAGATTTTTGATATTCAGAATCTGTTAGGACTTATATATATCTTCGAATCTAATTAATTCTCAAAAAGTTCTGTTTGTTTCTAGTTAGCCATAGCTTTAAACCTTACAATTATCTCCTACTAAGATCATCTTAATTATCTCTTTTAATAAAAAAGACCCATCACATGGTCTCTGTGTCTAACTCTTATGTATCAACTAATTAAGAATGACACATACACACACAAACTCAAAGTACATTAAGACTAAATTTGAGTCCCATAGCAAAACAACAAATTATAAAATGTAAAACTGGCCAACTATGGTGATTTACACCCATAATCCCAGCACTCAGGAGGCCGAGGGAAGATCCAGGGCAACAAACAAGAAGACTATTTGCCAGCTACGTAAAGAAACACTGTCATGATGCCCTGAAATAGGAAGTTTTATCATGAGAAATTAACTTTGGAGAGAGTGGAGATGGTGAATGAATGCAGGGTTTTCTAGATGAGCCAGACCTCTCAGCTGCTAACTCACCATTTTTGCTAACAATGGTCTGCTGCGAGAAATTTCATACAAATTGAATCATAAAACAGGGTAAGTTGAAAGCATCAGCAGAGCCTGTGAATCCTCCACCATCCAGCATGGGTACTAGCAACTTTGGGCTTGCGTGCTTTTAGAACCAAGAAACATCTTGGTGACATTAATTTTGGCAACTAGAAATCACACGCATAAAATATATTACAATAAGTACATGATTATTTTAGTTAATTATTCCATGTCTTTTGAGAAATGAAAGAAATACTACTTCAATAAACACCTCATGTGTGCAACCTACAAACTTGGTCTCAAGACTTGAAGACAGCTCTAAGCACATCCCAACCAAGACTATTCACTATAAAAAGAGACATGTTGGGCTGAGAGATTGCCCAGTGGTTAAGGCACTTGCCTGCAAAGTGTAAGAACCCAGGTTTGATTCCCCAGGGCCCATGTAAAGCCAGATGCACAAGGTGGTGCATGTGTCTGGGGTTCATTTGCAGTGGCTGGAGGCCCTGGTGCCTCTCTCTCTCTCTAATAAATAAAATATTTAAAATAATAATAATAAACAGACATGTAGGGTTTTGGAAAACTATAGAAAATTAGCTTAAAAAAGCTACATCATAAAGCTGACGGCAGTAAATTGGGATATGATTAAGTGTCTCGAGAGCATTTCAGCCCAGCATTTCATACAGTCTGTGGCATTTACATCCCACTACAACTTTACAATCTGGTATTGTCCTCATTGAATAGACCGAAGTCATGGAAAATGATAAATAACTTACCCAGAGTGAAAAATCAGTAAATGTAAGAACTTACATTTAAAGCTATTCCTCCAGATGACAAAGTTTTAACAATGCTCTGTAGCAAAGCTCCCCCCATCCCCCGGTGGTCACATCTGAACGCCCACTCTCCTCATGCTTTGAGGGTTAAGTCTACTGCCCCCACAGATCCCCAGGTTTCCCATCCTTTGCTTAGCCAGGGGATGAAGTTCAAGGGCTTGGCGCAGAGGAGATGGATTAGGTGAGCCCAACAATCCCCCAAGGAAAGCGCTTACCTTTCTTTTTCCATGTAAAAGCACTGATGAAAGTGAAAGCGCTGGATGAGTTACCTGCCGCCAAACACTGGCCCCTCACTAAGGAATCGAGGCCGGTTGCCCATTTTCTGTGAGCACACCGAGTGAAGCTGTCTGATGCCGGAGTCTCACTAGTATAGGCCCTTCTCACTTTTAGAAAGTTCTGAGGCTCTTTTACTTTTCTTCCAGCTGTGTATGTGCATGAAGGTGTACATGTGTGCACATGCATGTGGAGGTCACAGGTGTAACTGCTCCCGCACTATCCACCGTTTTGGGGACAGGGTCTCTCACTGGCCTAGCATCTGCCAAGTGGGCTAGACTGGGCAGCCAGTGAGTCCACGACCCACCTGCGTCACCGTCCCCAGCACGAGCATGACAAGCACGTGGCACCGTGCTTCTAGGGACTGAACTCAGGCTCCCGACTGACCTATTTCTCTATCCCTATTTCTTTCATTATTATTATTTATTGTCTTAGTGCTACCAGGTAAAGCAATGTGTCCATACCCTTTTTCATACATATATACACTACATACTCTGTGGGGTCAGGCAGACCTTGAACTTGCTTAAAATCCTCCTGACTCCTCCTCCTGAGTAGCTGAGATTATAACAGGTTTAGACTACCTCTTCATTTTAAACAGATCAAGGCTGGCACAAGGGACTGCCTGTCTACTCAACTGACAGGTGCCAAGACCCTCCCTGGCGTGGGGCTTCTTGGCGCGGCAGCTGCTTGCTCACCCATCCTGCGTGGGGGCCGCGCGGCTGGGCCGGGTCGGCTGCTCTTGGCAGAGCTCCTGCCGCCTTGCTGCGCGTCTTGACGGACTCCGGGCTCCGCATCTGCACTTGCCAGAGCGTTCAACTGGGCCTCTACCACCGATTCCACAGGGGATTCGAGTGCTGCTGCTTTGGGCACCCACCTAAGCCGCCGTCAAGCGGCTGCGCAGGCCCCATCCAGACACCACTGCTTCCGCCGTTGTTATGGAAACCACCAGGGTTTCCTTGTTCCTGAGACTTTTCCTATAGCCCCCCTTCCTGCATGGGACACCCTGTCAGCGCCCTTGGAGACTTTGTCACAGCCATAGCTAGTCCACTCCTGTTGACTCATTTCACAGCTGCTCCAGGTGTGTCCACCCACAGTAGAGCCACTCCAGATGTCCTCCCTCTGCTCTGGGACCAGCACCTCCTCTTCTCGCCACGGCCAGGTCAGGTAAGTGCGGTGCGCTTGTAAAGATGGCATGATAGTACAGAACGCCGGGGTGAGGGGCACAGGTGAGCCCACTCTGTCTGTACATGTAAGTAGCGTTCTTCTCACCCTCACAGGGCCAGTCTTGGACCTCTGTTCCATGTACTGCACCAATGGGCTGTGTCTGATGCTCAAATATACCCATGTTCAGACAATGTGTGTGTCAGATAACGTGGGCTGAGCTCCATGCATGAAGAGCAGGTAATATCAAGAGCTACTGGCCTTGAGAATACCCAGGAGGCAGAGTCGCTGGCAGAGCTAGCCACCGGCAGCAGCTGTGGACACTAGCTGCTAAGAGGTGCTGCTACAAAGAGCCTGGAGCTGCTCAGAGCAGGGGCTAAAAGCTGCTGGCACTCAATGTGCACAGCTGTAAGTCTACGGGGCTGTGCTTTGTACTTCCAGGATGTCCATCAAACTGAGCAACAGAACGCCAACTAGTTACTAACAGCCTCGCTCTCTACGTTATGTTACCCCGACGTGCCAAGTACTCAACGCCATCAAACATGGCCAACGTTGCATGGATAGGTACACTGTTTTTAAACCATGTGATTTTTAAAATGAGTTTCTTAGTATCCTATTCAGGTTGTAAAATAGTTTCATTACAAATGACTTAAAGTAATTCTACAAAAACCATCTGCAGGGCTGGAGAGATGCCTTAGTGTTAAGGCACTTGCTTATGAATCTTAAGGACCCAGGTCAAATTCCCCAGTACCCATGTAAGCCAGATGTACAAGATGGCACATGTGCCTGGAGTTCATTTGCTGTGGCTGGGGGCCCTGTATGCATATGCGCGCACGCGCTCTCTCTCTCTTGCACTCTCTCTCTCTCTCTCCCCCCCTCCTTCCCTCCCTCCCTTCCTCCCTCCCTTCCTCCTTCCCTCCCTCTTTCTCTCTGTCTCTCTTAAATAATTTTTAAAAACCATTGGAGACCCTGCACATATCATGTAACTGTCCCAGGCAGTTGGGATCAGAATTCAGGTTTTCTCAATGCCATTCTGGAATTCATTATGAAAATAAATTGAAAAATCACTGAGCAGAAATTAAAGGCCATAATATGTGGCTTATAATGATATACAAAACACCAACTGTTCCTAAGGCATAGCCAGCAATCACACAAACAATTTTTATTCACCCAAAGTCACACTATACTTATGATACATTTGATAGATTTATTTATTTGCCCTCTTGGAAATTAAGAGGATGTCTTAGCAATGTTTTAAAACAAAAGCTATTAATGTAACTTATACTAATACATACCTTTTAAATGCTACACACAGCTTTTTCAGTTATATTAGCAGAAAGAAGAAACTAATTAAATACCAACAGATGATGCCCACTTTTTTTTTTTTTTTTTCCTCGAGGTAGGGTCTCACTCTAGCCCAGGCTGACCTGGAATTCACTAGGTAGTCTCAGGGTGGCCTCGAACTCACAGTTCTCCTCCTACCTCTGCCTCCCGAGTGCTTGGATTAATGGCGTGCACCACCATGTCCAACCTGATACCCACTTTTAACCTTTAAGAAAACAGGAACTTAAGTCCTCAAGTGACAGAAATACTGCAGACTCAGATAATAGCCACACAAACAAAGCATGCATGAACACACACATGTGCGTGCACTCACACATGCAGAGCACATGCTGAACACGGCATTCAGCATCCATTCCCATCTCCTTCTGTCCCCTCTCCTACTTCACAGGCTGTGTGGCTAAATCTATCTTCCCATGTTCCCTTGTTAAGAGGACCATGGATTTGATGTATTTCTTTTTCCTCTACCTGGGTGACTTTTATTTCCTTTTTCTGTTTTATACACTACAGGAATTATTAACACAATGCTGAACAGAAGTGGCAATGGTCAACGCATTGTGTTCCTAATGTAGGTGGAAGAATTCATCTTGAATCTATAATCATAACATTCATGTAGAGCTTTCATAAAACCCTTTAAGCAAGCTCTGGAAGCTCCTCTGTACCCCCACTATTTAGTTATTTGTTTCGTATTTTTTTGTTTTTTTTTAGGAATTAATGAATGAGATAGGGGGACAAACACAGACAGAATTAGTTATTGGCACGTTAGGGTTTCCCACCACTGCAAACAACCTCTAGATGCATGCGCCACTTAGTGCATCTGGCGTACTTAGGAACTGGAAAATTAAACTCAGTCCTTAAGCTTTGCAGACAAGCACCTTAACCTGAGCCAGCTCTCCAGCTCCATACTCCTATGTTTTTATTTATTTATTTTATTTTAGAGAGGGAGGGAGGGAGACTTGGCATGCCAGGGCCTCAGACACTCCTGCTTTTGAAAATGTACTTTATTTCCTATTGTTGAGTTTTTATCATGAATAAATGGTGAGAATTATCAGATGGTCACCATGCATCTACTGAAATGATCATAAGAGTCTTAAACCTGTTGCTTATTCTATTACAACTGTGAATGATACTGATTTTCAAATACTGCTGAAATGCTGGACTCTTGGAACAAATGGCGCTTGGGCAGGATACACTGTCCTTTTCACACTAGTGAATCAAGTTGAAGAGGTTTTGTTGTTAATAGGAATAGGTAAGGGAGTGGCAGTGCAAGGGAACATCAAAATGACCTAAATGCTGTCCCCTTGAAGACAAGCCTGTACCCTTGCTGCTGAGGCCTGAGATGCAATCTCTCGATCCAGGCGCCTGCGCTCAGGATGCAATGTAAGTCGCCCACACGCGCCCACGGTCTTTGTGATCACATCAAGTGCGCTCTAGATCACGGCCTCCTAAACAGTCTCCACTTGTGACCCATCTGCTCCTGAGAAAATTTTACAGGAACCCGGGTACATAGGTTATATAATAAACTAGGGTACACAAAACAAGCATTTACTAATTCTTCGGTATACCAACAATTTCACCATTTGTTAATGACAAAAACAAATTTGCATACTAGTGAGATAGATGAGCTTTTTCATGTTAACATGAAGATTTAAATCTAGGTGGACAATCTTTAAAGACACTGATGCTGAAAAATACTGGTTCTCATAAATACTGGTAATAGGAATTTCTGTTTGCTCCTTCACTGTCCCAAGACAGTGTAACTACAGGCTCCTTCATTTTAACCCTAAGAACTACCTTGTGGCCTCACTGATGGCTCCTGAGCCTTTCCTCTTTTCCATGCCGTTGATTTTGCTCCTTGCCGACCCCTTCCTCCTCTTCTACTAGGGTTAATTTGCTCGCCAGTTTCGGGTTCCCTAGGTGAAAGTCTAGATGACTGCTGCTAAACTAGTCTTCTAACATAAACAGTTAACACTATCAACCCTCCCTTTAAGTAGGGCTCCAGGTACACACCACGCACTGTAATATGCTGGGTTTTCGTTTGCATTCAATTCAAGATATTTTCCAATCTCCTTTGTGACTTCCTCGGACTCATGAGTTTTCAGATACGAGTTAACTTCAAAATATTTGTTGATTTCCCAGACATCTGAAACTCAGTTCTAGCCAATTCTATTGTAATCAGAGAACACACATATATTCCTGAAAAGTTATCCATCAAGTGTAGACATCAAACTTAATTTTCCTATGACAAATTAGTGTAATAATATACCTAAGGTCAAATTAGACATGATTAAAGTCTTTTTAGCTTCTGGTAGAGCGTATTTTCTGATACTCTATGTTTTCTCTGAACACCATCTCAAAACCAAGACTTGGTAGTCTCTCCCTGTGCTTCAAAACAGGAGGAAAAGGAGAAGAAGGGAGGAGAGGAGAAGAAAGAGAAGGAGGGAAGGAGGCAGATTTAACTTGTTTTTTACAACTCTATTAAATAAGCAAAAAAGACGATATTATTTTGCACATAAGGCAAGTGACACAAAAATATCTTACCTTATGAATTTAATGTGTGTGTCATTACTCCTCAGACATCCCAAAAAGGCAGAGACCACTGAAATACTTAATTTTAAATGCACTATAGCCAGTCAGAAATACCATTATCTCAGCTCAAAATGAAGTATTAAAATTGACTAGCTTAAGTTTTTAAATCTTCAATTCTTTTATTCATTCAGTCTTGGGAAAGTTTAAATTTCTGAAAACTGACAAAAAAAAACCCAGCAAATAAAAATCACATGGAGAAAACATATGTAAGATTTCAGTATGGGCTGTAGAGGTGGCTTGCTGTTAAGACACTTGCCTACAAAGCCAAAAGACCCAGGTTCAATTCCCCAGGACCCACATAAACCAGATGAACAAGGTGGCACACGCATCTGGAGTTCGTTTGCAGTGGCTGGAGGCCCTGGTGTGCCCATTCTCTCTCTCTCTCTCCTCTTGCCCTTTCTCACTCTAGCTATTTGCCTCTCCTTATCTCAAGTAAATAAAATAAAATATTAAAAAATACTTCAGCTTAACAAGTCAGAAAACAGCAATAAAAGATTTGCATTTGACACAACCAATAAAAAGCAAGTCATAAACTAACAAGACATATAGAAAATTCACAAAGAAATGAAATGACTATATCAGTCATAATTTTTCCCTTCCAATTAGGAACTATTAATTAGAAGGAAGCTCTTAAATATTATATGCGGTTAACAACATGTTTAAAATATGCCAATACTGAGTATTAAATATTCAAAAACATGAGAGAATTTTGTGTTGTTCTTATTCCAGTGAAATTTCTAGACTATAAACTATAAACTGTAAAAAAAGAAGTTTCTGGTACTGAAACGAAATGTCTTTGAAGATAAAGGCATGCGCCCTTACCATGTAATTGTTGACTTATGAATTGCAGAAACTTGGGTAGCATCACCAGTTTGGCTCAGTTATCAGGAGTAACAGCAATCAAACGTAAAGCTAAAAGAAAAAAATTACAATTAATTATCAGTAGGCAAAATGTTTACTAGTCTTCAATAATACTTTAAATTTAAATTTTGTTTTTTCAAAAATTCACCAAGGAGCCCTTAATCCCAGAACTAGCTCTTTTTTATAAAAAAGTATTTTTGTTTTTATTTATTTATTAGAGAGAGAGGGCATAGGCTAGTGCCTTAACTGCTAAGCCACCTCAGCAGCCGTAGCTCTTTTTAAAGTTAAATAAGGAATGAGTATTGGATATAAATTCCTGTGTAATTCCAACTCTCCATACTGAAACTCCAACATTAATTTCAAGGACTCAGTTAAAAACCACTAAAAGGGGCCTTGAGAGATGGCTTAGCGGTTAAGGCACTTGCCTGTGAAGCCTAAGGGCCTAGGTTCAATTCCCCAGTACCCATGTAAGCCAGCTGCACAAGATGGCACATGCTTCTGGAATTTGTTTGCAGTGGCAGGAGGCCTTGATGAGCCCTTTCTCTGTCTCTTCTGCCTCTCTCTCTTTCTCTCTCTCTGTCTCTCAGATAAATAAATAAATAAAATATCTTTAAAAACAGTAAAAGGTAAAAAATATTCAAGTATATTATAGGTCTACCTTCAGCCAGATAAGCTACTCAATGGTAACACATACATTTTAGATTTTGTTACTCCCTACAGAATGAATCAAATAACACTGATTATTCACATTAAGAGCTATACGCAAGAGTTTTCATATTTATTTTTCTCAACAATATTTAAATTTAATTAAAATCTTGATGATCTCCCTTCCCGTGCGGTCCTCGCCTCCTCCTCGGCGCACAGGCGTCCCACGGGAAGATGGGGGCCGTGGTCACCAGACGCTTCCTAGAGTGCCTGCTGGGCCCCCACTTTCTCTCCCACATCCCCATCACCCTGTTCGTGGACCTGCAGGCGGTGCTGCGCCAGAGCTCTACCCGGTCGGGTTTACAGACCTGAAGAACTGGTATTCAAAGGAGTTCAAAGACCCTCTGATGCAGGATCCCCCGGTGTGGTTCAAGTCCTTCGTGTTTTGCGAGCTTGTGTTTCAGCTACCTTTCTTTCCCACTGCAGCATATGCTTTCTTCAAAGGAAGCTGCAGGTGGATTCGCACACCTGCCATCATTTACTCTGTTCACACCATAACAACTTTAATCCCAATTCTCTACACGATTCTACTTGAGGATCTCTCCAGAGCCAGTGCTTTCAAAGGACAGAGACCTGAGGCGCTCCGGGAACGACTGACCCTCATGTGTATCTACGCCCCCACTTCATCATCCCTCTCATACTAATAGTTTTCATGTTGCGGAACCCTACTACAAGTATGAGGAGTAAAGAAAGACAAAATGAAGGAAACAGCCCCTAACCCAGTGGAGGAGATGCTCTCAGTGCAGTTGCCTTGGACCCAATGTAAGAAAAGCAGCTCTGAACCTGTATCTTCAGCAGCACATGAAACATCACCAGCAATATGCAAGAACAAGGCTGAGACAAAAGCCATGTCACCCTCACCTTTCAAGGGCACTGCAATGAACTGACCAATCAGCAGGGACAGGCCAGGACAGGAGTGGACCAGATGATAGCAAAGTGGTGCCAAATACCTTACTGTTGTCCAAGCTCCATCACAGGAGCATACTGGAAGCTGGCTGAGCTTCCACATAACATGGCCTGGTTGACAAGTTCCTGAGTCACATGACCCAGAATGTATACATTTCATGAAACCCTTCATAAAATGAACTTTCATGTTTCAGGACATTTAATGTCAGAAGTTTTGCCTCTTTAATGATCATGAAAATTTGAATCATGTTTTCTTGCAAAAGGTTTTAGCTTAATTTTTTTTTTCTTAGCCTTCCTGCTTTACGTGAGAAATGGGTTAAAGTGGAAGGTGTTTCTATATTGTGTGCACCTAGGGTCTCTGTAGTAATGTCCAGTGTTCCATTAAGTCTCTAAACCTGCCCTGGAAGCCAAGCCTTAAACAAAACCAGACAATATACATCCCAGCCAATTCCATTTTGTTCACAAGCTGTGTTGCATTAGTTGGTATTGTGTCTGACTAGTGTCTGATCCAAATAAAGGTAGTTGCTGACTGCTGGAAAAAAAAAAAATCTTGATGATCATGTTATAAATAGTGCCTGCAGGGATAAACAGTAATAAAGACACATCAGCCTCCCTTTAACACTGAACACATAAAACTGAGTAAGAAAGTGATTGCTCATGAAAGAGCATGGTGAGGAATATACAGGTCATTTAATGCACTAAGGTAGGTGCAGGAAATTGAGACCAAAGCAGCCCAGAGGTAAACGCAATACGCCCAACAGCTTCCCTGAGATTGAGATGGGGGAGGCAAGGCATGGGAGGAGGGCAGAAACTGCAATTTCCATAAGGAAGCAAGCAACTTTGAGTCTAGTAAGAATAACCCGAGGACTGATGAGATGGCTTAGCAGTTAAGGCAGCTGCCTGCAAAGCCAAAGGACCCAGGTTCAATTCCCCAGGACCCACATAAGCCAGATGCACAAGGGGGCACATGCACCTGGAGTTCTTTTGCAGTGGCTGGAGGCCCTGGTGTGCCCATTCTCTTGTTCTCTCCCCCTCTCTGCCTCTTTTTTTTCCTCTCTCTCTCTCAGATAGATAAGAAAAGATAAAAAGACTTATTTGATCATGTATGTATTTACATACATAGTCCAACAGATTGTGAGAAGCAATGCAATTTAGACTGACACTCTCCTTTTGATAACATATTCTATATTAATATATTTTACACCGAAGTAATAGCTCAATACTATTCCACTATATAAATGCCCTGTCTCCTCTTAGTAGCAGCTACCTAGCGTGCCATCGATTTTGCAGCATAAAGGAGCAAAGTGTTCTTTTTCCTAACTAACCTGCAGAGATGTCATCTTATTCATAAATGCAGGAAATCATCATGGGATTTAGATTATCCAGGCTCCATTTTATATCTACCGGTTGATTTTACTTAACCATGTTGAGAGTAACAGTACTATTACCCTTCAATGGTGTCCAATATCATATTTCCTGATGATCATTTGGTTTGAGGAATTCTTCCATTTGTGTGAAAAGCCCTGCAATTATTATTTCTAATTCTGACTATTATTTGGCCGATGCTCTAGTCAGGACCCTTCACAGTACCTACGCCTCATGGGTTTTAGTCTTCAGACCAAACTAGAGTGAATCACTCATGACAGATACCCACTAATCAAAGTGAGCCCTGAAGTGGGCTAGTTTCCCAAAAAGACAGGCTGCTCATGGCAGTGGCTCAGAAGAGACCCAGGTTACCTGGGCTGACACAAGATCTCTGTGTTATGTCTAGAAGGAAAGTAACTTTGAAGCCATCTGCTTACTCTTCACTTCTTAGTTTTGGTGTCTCCAACCCTTTCTGCCTACAAACCCAGCCTCCCCTGCTTAGCACATGGGAGTACTGACTCTGGTTTTAGTACAAGCTGTTGCCTGATTACAGAATCACAAGTAAAAGGCATCTCTAAACTCAATTTGTTTCCCTTCTGTCCTCTGGCACCATCTTCCGACTTGGATCGGAAATGAAACCAAATCAAAGGTGATCGATGCTATGAACAGGAGACCCCACATCCGAAGCTGGAAAGCGCCAGTGCCGGGGCTGCCTGCAGAGTGCCGAGTCCGGGAAAGGTTTCTTCCCAGTGGGGAAAGGACAACAGGACCTGCGCAGGAAGCCTGGGTCACCTCTCCATACGGAGCCTAACCACGGGGCTTGGAGCCGGGCTGTATTAGCCCAGAGCCCACGCTCACTGACACACCTAGGCCACCTTCACCTCCCAAAGGCCCCACAACTTTGCCACATTACCACCAGCTGGGGACCGAGCGTTCGAAAAACATGAGCCTATGGGGGGGTATTTCTCCCAAACCGCCACAAGAGGAGAACAAACAATGTGGAGGTTGAAAACGGCTGTGTAACCCTAACAAACATGCTTGGTTCTCACAGGGAAAAATGGATCCACCGTATGACGCTTCTGCACACACGTGCCAGGGGAACCTCTTCCTCTTCCTCCCTCCTCTGCTCTCGCCCCTCACCCTCTCCACTTTCATTTTCAAGGAAGACAGGCTCTGGTCCCAGCCAGCCACCTGTGAGTATTAATTAATGCCTTTTAACCTAAATCTACTCTTCTTGCCCTCCCTCCCTCCCCCCTTTTTTTTAAAGTTCATCATTCAACATATACACAATACTTAAAAATCACTTAAGAGGGCAGGGCGTGGTGATGCGCACGCCTTTAATCCCAGCACTCGGGAGGCAGAGGTAGGACTATTGCTGTCAAGGCCTCCCTGAGACTACATGGAGACTAACAAGGCCAGCCTGGGCTACAGTGAGACCCCCCACCTCGAAAAATAAACAAAAAACTAGTAAATCATTTGACAACTAAGTGAACTTTCTCAAATGCCTACACTGAAATGACAATTCTGATAGCCCAAGAATGCTGGATGAGCCCTGTACTGAGTGACCTTGCATACTGACCCAGCGGCTACTACCTTCAAGTGCCACCCAGGCCTAAAGCATGAGACTCTGAGCCAACGAACGCTTGTTTCCACTTCACCAACAGTTACTGAGCTTTGCTAGAATAAACACAGAAAGATAAAACAGAATAAGTGTTCAAGATAAAAGAAGGCTTTCAGTTTGGGGAAAGAGCGCTTACTAGAAGCAAGAGAAAAAGCTGTCAAGAAAACTTACGGAACAACTGACAACGTGGACTGCTACCAGTTGGCATCAAAAAGCAGTTTTCTTTAGTAGTATTTGGAGGCAGCCTAAGAACTGGGGAAAAGTAAGGGCAGGCAGGACAGGGTTAGGGGCCTGAGAGGTGGATCCCACTGGTAAGAGAACCACCTGCGGGCCGGAGCAGAGGACAGTCGCAGGACCTTCTTCCAGAGCTGTGCAGACAGCACAGGGCACAGGCTTCCTTGTTAAGAAGAAATCCCAGAATCTTAAACACTTTCCTGTTTTAAAAAAGCGGGACACTGTGTCCTTGGCTAGTCTCCTGGCGCTGGTCTGGCTGCTCCTGACCCTACAATGACCAGCGGCCACCAGGGAGGCCGGACAATAGTGGTTTAAAAGCACAGAACACATCCAGCCAAGCGAAAAGATCTCCCTGCCTCAACTACCGTATATTTTTCTCTCCTTTAATTACTGAATCTTGAGACTAGAATTCATCCCCGATTCAAAGAGATGCTAAACCCAGCCCAGTTCAGAATGCAGCACGAGATGTGCCGTGTGATGTTCCTAGTGGATGGGCTCTTATTTCACAGCTCACATCTTTCCTCCTTTCATTTACCAAAAAACTAACACTCCAGATACACATTCAACTTTAATCTTCAATGCCAGCTATGTATTCATTAGTGAAAACTCACAAATATGCTTTTCTTTCTTTAAAAGTCTCCTGATTTGTTCTTCTAATCATGACATTCATCAAGTGACTTTATCTGCAAAAATGCCATCTTGTTTATGCATGATGAGCGAGTTAAAACAAGGCTGTGGTCCATCAGGCTCCTCACTGCAGATGGAAAATTATTATTAACACTACAAGCGGGCTGGGGAGATGGCTCAGTGGTTAAGCGTTTGCCTGTGAAGCCTAAGGACCCCGGTTCGAGGCTCGATGACCCAGAACCCACGTTAGCCAGATGCACAAGGGGGCGCACGTGTCTGGAGTTCGTTTGCAGTGGCTGGACGACCTGGTGTGCCCATTCTCTATCTGCCTCTGCCTCTTTCTCTCCCTCTCTCTCTGTCACTCTCAAATAAATAAATAAATAAAATATTAAAAAAATAAACACTACAAGCACATTTGAATCCAAAGTGTCATTTACAAGTTTTCACACGAGCTGTTCTGTCTAGTCTACACCCACACTGACACACGCACATAAGAACGCCTTTTTCTAGCTAATAACTTAGGAAACAGGCTCAAGGAATGAGAAGACACACTCAAGACTCATGCATCAAGTAAACAGGAAACGCTCTTAGCTCCCCAAAGTCAACTCCTTCTCTGGCCTCTCTATTGTTTTCACTGTCTGGGGTCACCTCACCCAGGGCAATCCCCCTCCGACCAACTGCACACGCCCTCGGCACGTGTGACACTTGGACGCTCAGCACAGCACCTGCTGCCTGGCCTCCTCAACTCAACCGGAAGCCCTCTGAGGGCAAGAGATAGGCGCTCTCTCTATACCAGGCTGGCTTGAAGTCACTATGTGGTCTCGGGCTGGCCTCGAACTCACAGCAATCCTCCTACCTCTGCCTCCCAAGTGCTGAGATTAGAGGCGTGCACCACCACGCCTGGCTAGAACTGTGTATTTTTTAATGTTTAGACTACTACCATATAAGTCACATATTTAATTTAGTTTCCATTTATGATGACATCTATCAAAAGAGAATAAAGGGGAACTATAAGATGGCTTAGCAGTTAAGGCGCTTGCCCGTGAAACTTATGGCCCAGGGCCCACGTAAGCCAGATGCACAAGGTGGCACATGTATCTGGAGTTCATCTGCAGTGGCTGGAGGCCCTGGCGTGCCCATTTGCTCTCTATATGCCTCTTTCTCTGTCTCTCTCAAAGAAATAAAATACTTTTTTTAAAAAAGGGAATAAAGGAGAACCTACTAGACAAATATCTCTTTTACCTTAATTTTAACTTCAGCAACCAAAGCATAACGTCACCCTTGCCTTTCATTCTATGTTCCAAGCTCCAACCACAAAATGTATTAGGGAGTTTTATTGCTTTTGTTTTGTTGTGGTGCCTGGAACTTAACCTGGGACCTTGCACACTCCAGGCAAGTGATCTATCCCAGCTTAAATCAGAAGAGTCTTTGAAATCATTAGCAGAAGACTCTCAAAGAAGCCCCAAAGAGGATTTACCAATGACGGTTAAAAGTGCCCCATACCCTTGACAGGTCTGAGTCACTGTCTCTCGCCAGTACCCACATACCTCCTTTTACTTACTATACCTGGCCCATTGCTTCTTCATGGTATTTTTCCATGTGTGTGGTATACATGTGTATGCATGTATGAGTGAGTGTGTATGCATGTGGAAGTCACAGAACAGCCTTGGATGTCATCCTTGAGGAGCATCATCCACCTGTTTTTCAGACAAGGTCTCTCATTCGCCTGGAGCTCACTGGTTCGTCTAGACTGCTGGCCAGGAAGCCCCAGCGCAGCCCACCCAAACCAGATGAAGCTCCTGTTGCTGAGGACACCATGTGCTTTCGTTGCAGGATGCGGAGAAACGAAGCTGGAACTGCGCCGGAAGTTTCCTCCCTGCCGCCTAGCTTCCTTTGTACCAGAAGGTGCTGTGTAAGCTGCTGGGGCAGAAAAGCTACGGACAGTCTTACCCAGCTGTGAACCCTGTGTACTACACACCCCACCACCAGGCAAAACAGGCAGTAGTGGCATGAATGTTATGTGAGTGACCAACCACTTTCTTTTTTTTTTTTTTAACTATTTTTTAAATTTTATTATTTATTTATTTGAGAGAGCGATACAGAAGTAGGCAGGTAGAGAGAGAAAGAGAATGGGCACACCAGGCTTACGTGGGTCCTGGGGAGTGTCGAACCTAGGTCTTTTGGCTTTGCAGGCAAGTGCCTTAACCACTAAGCCATCTCTCCAGCCCCCACCCACTTTCTGATTGGATGTGAAGTCAGCTGCACAGAAGGCAGTTCATGCCTGGTACTGTAAGCATGGCCAAACGTCTATGGCTAGGAATAGAAGTCCCAGGTGTGTGCGGAGCAGCAGGAGAACCTATTGCTGTGGTTGCGCTACGCAGACAAAATATCTCTATTTGTTCTCATAGCTTAGGACTGCGTGGACCCTAGATCACAGAAGTTTCTTACCATAGTGGGCTGTGGCTAATACACAGAAACCGAGCTGGCAAAACTGCTGAGAGCAAGTGACTACTGTGGGCTGTGCCTCAAACAGGCCCTCTGAACCCCCCTTCAGGGCTCAGGGAACCTACAAAAGGGATGGAAAGAATGTTAAGAACAGGAGAATGGAGAAGAGGCCTATGCAAGCTGTCTTCTGGACAGGACATGCCGCTACACATAAAAGTTCACATCAGCTGTGGTCTCCTGCACCAGACTAAGCCTGTGGTACTTTACCTCTGACAGGTAAAGAATGAGTACCTGACAGCCCGCACCTCCCAGAGCCACTGATGGAAGCAAACGGTTGCCGGGGCAGAGGGAGTCGGGTTCCTCAGTGGGATGACCACAAGTTTCCATCCTCAGCGAACAAGCTTCCCCTCGTGATCACGTAAGCAACCGCAATTTCATTCAAGGGGTGAAAGCAACAAAAGGAACGAAGCATGAGCAAGATGGGAAGAGTGGGGAAGAAGGGTGTTAAACGGGAGTGGGATGGAGGGGATAAAACACGCTGATGGTGGGGACAGGATCAAAATACATTTCATGCAAGTATTAAAATGTCAAGGGCTAGAGGGATGGCTTAGCGGTTAAGGCGTTTGCCTGCAAAGGCAAAGGACCAAGGTTCAATTCCCCAGGACCCATGTTAGCCAGGTGTACAAGGTGGCACATGCATATGGACTTCATTTGCAGTAGCTGGAGGCCCCAGCATGCCCATTCTCTCTCTCTATCAACCTCCCTCGCTCCCTCTTTCTGTCAAATAAATAAATATTTTTAAATGTCAAAGTAAGTAAAAATTTAAAAATACAGCTTACAAGATAAAAAACAAACAAACAAAAACAAGGGGGAAAAGCACCTTCTAGAAATGAATGTAGAATTTTAACCATTTAGAAAGTAACTTCTTGCTAATGAGATTCCTTCTAGCAAAATCCTTTCTCTGACAATTCAGCAGTAGGAGTTACTTCATTAGTAACATCCAATATAATCCCAAAGGAATCATTTTTCTGTAGACCCAAGGGCCTCAGGCATCTGAATTCCACGTGTGAACCAAGCAGCCAGAGCCCTGGATGTTGGGGCATTACTGCTGTCTGACCCTCGATCTCCTCGTCGGTAACTACGTTAGTCACACCCCCTCTGAAGACTGGGAGGGTGAGTGACTGCGAGCGAAGGAGGCGGCAAGGCGGGCGCTTCGATTCCTGAGCGGTAGCTCCTCTCCTGCTCACAGCAGAGTGTGCCACCTGTCCACAGAGGGTGCACTTCCTGCCAAATGACAACGCTGATGCTTTTGGCAAGAGGCCAAAGCATTGGGTGTGCCTGGCGAGCCTATTTTATTTCTACAAATAATGATGCCCAGTTTTCTCACTGAAAGAGCGAAAAAATGTGAATGTCCTGACAACAGGTAATTTGGTATTTGAAAATTCTTGGGTTTCCTCTGCTTAAAGGAAGTGCCATTCACCTTTTTAGTCAGTAGCTTGAATTCTGCGTAAGATAGCAGGTGACAGTGTCTACCCTGCGGCCAAGAGGACATCAAGATCCTATCTTTCATCCACCATCATGCCTTCTTTTCTGGTGTTTTGAGGTAGGGTCTCACTCTGGCCCAGGCTGACCTGAAATTAACCATACCATCTCAGGCTGGCCTCAAACTCAGGGCGAACCTCCTGCCTCTGCCTCCCAAGTGCTGGGATTAAAGGTTTGTGTCACCACACCAGGCTGCATGATGCCCTTTTCGCTTGATGGCATTCTTGTTCCAAGTTCCAGTACAGCCCACTGTCCCCAAGGCTGAGCTCTTCTCTGGAGACTTTCCATCACAGGAGCAAGGAGCAGTCCACGAGTGGCCGTACACTGAAGAAGTCACAGTGGCAATAAACGTACGTGCAGGGACAGGCACGTAAAGCATGGCCAGCACATTCTGTGTTCTCCCCAAACCACTGGGAAATGAACTCCCAAGGAGTTTTCCAAGACAAATTCTGTTTAATTCTGATACCAAAGATATGTAATTATATTAACAGCCCCATATTACAGAGATTCCATACTGCTTTATCAAGTCTTAAAATCAGTGACCTCAAATCCTTTCTTAACATGAAAAGTCATCACCACCAGGCATGTTGGCACACGCCTTTAACCCCAGCACTCGGGAGGCAGAGGTAGGAGAATCACTATACTACACTACACTCTGAGACTACCAAGTGAATTCCAGGTTAGCCTGGGCCAGAGAGAGACCCTGACTCAAAAAAAGAAAGCAAGAAAGAAAGAAAAAAGTTATCCTCAATTTTTAAAACCCATTTTAGGCAGGAGATGACTCAGTGGTTAAAAGTACTTACTTGAAAAGCCTGCCAGCCCATATTCAAATCCCCAACCATCCATGTCAATTTGGAAGGGTGTTCATTTGTAGCAGCAAGAGACCCTGGCATGCTCATACACACACACAAATAATAAAATTTAAAATAAAAATTTTAAAACCCATTTAAAATCAAGTGAATGCATAATTGTACCTACAAATACAAATACCGTGTTCTCGTTCTCTCTCTCTTTCCTTGCAAGTAAATGAAAATAAAAAATAAAATGAATGTCACTCCAAAGACTTCCATAGAAATACAAAGCTATCAGGTATCTATCTCCAATATTAAGTCTCAAGATCACACTCTATACAGGCCAGCCATTCGAACCTGGGAGGGTGCTCTGTGCTCCTTTGTATACTACATCAGAGAGCCTGCAAAGCCCAAAGACGACGGGAGACATGGCTATTACACCTTCTGATGAGCTATACTATACCTCTCTGGGTCATGCAGCCTGGGGACTGTACTACACACCAGAGAGACACTTTCTCGACCATTCTTGTTGCTGCTCTATTCACAATAGTCAGGAACTGGAAGCAGTCCAGATGCCCATCAACAACTGAGTGCGTAATGAAGATGTGGTACATACCCACAATAGGATTCTATTCAGCAGCAAGAGAAAATGAAACAACCAAATTTGCAGGAAAATAGGGGGACAGAAAGACAAACACTGTATGACCTCTCTCATCTGCAATTCCTAACCTGGGCCAGCCTCACGCAAGTGTAAACCATAGTAAGTATCTACAATATGGACATGGCATTGGAATGAAGACAGGAAAATGAGAGGAAAGGGAGGAAGGGCTGCTGGACAACAAGTCAATGATGAAGGAAAAGCGTAAGAAGGCCTAGGGGGCAGAGGAAGGAGCAGCAAGGGGGGCTATACAAAACCAATGGAACCATGAATGAATCTCACAGAAACCTTCAGTATACCACTCGACAAATCATTACCCTCGATGAGGGGGAGCGGACCTTCAAACAGAAGAGCCCCATGAAAGGTGGAGAAAGTACTACCCGAAAACTACATGGGTGCTGGCTGGTAATTCCCAGCCCCATACACAGCAAGCTGTTGGTCAGGGAGATATAAGGTCCCCCAAAATAATACAGGCTATTGCCAAAACACTTGGTTACCTGCAAGAGCTAAAAGGTGGGTCCTTATTGCTGAAGACACCACAAGCCACAGGACATTAAGCGATCATGCAGGAACTGAGAAGGAATTCAGTTCCCTTTTGGCTAGCCCTCACAGTGCTGGAAAGTGCTATGTGAGCAGTTGGGGAATAACATTTGCCAAAAGATTAAGCAGGAGACCCTGCCAGTTGCAAAATCAACCAGCCAAAGAAGAAGTACACACTTGTGCAATAGTGGCACACAGCTGATGCAGGAAACCAACTGCTTGTGGACTGAACATGAGACCTGCTCAATGGAGGTGAGCCCATACCTTGCTCTGGGAACCAAGACATACTCCCAGAACAGGAATCCAATGGGCTCCAGAGAGAACCTCTACTGCTCTCTAAGAAGAATGGATATACACATCAACATCTCCTTCTAATGACTAACTAGGCTTATCCCCTTTTATTCAAACTGTTCTCACTTTGGGTTGGAAAATCTGTTCTATTTTCAGGTGGAGGAGAATACTGGAGAGAACAATGACACATTGATACATCGAGAAGAGAGCCGACTGTCTACCAGGAGATGGTCACCTCCACCACATCTGCCCGGGCCCAGAAGTCACAGGGGAAGCAGTGACATGGATACTGCTCTCGTGGCTCACCTGAAAACCAGTTCCTGGGAAATGGCAACAGACACTGCGGTCACTCAAAGGCTAGACTCTACAGAGAAAGCAACACAAAATCAATCACCCTCTTCCCCACCAAGGCTCAAGGAGCATCTTGGAAGAGGGGATGGAAAGATTGTAAGAGCCTGAGACACCATGTTTCCCCCATCCCTACAGAGACTGACTGAGGCCTCTTGGTTCCCACAATAAGTATCAATAACCTCACCAAAGACTCTCAGCAGAATTGAGGGTGGATGAGAAGAAGTCTACATGTGTAACCTTTTTATTAAAAAATAATAAATTAAAAATAAAACTTCTGATTAACACAAGTACTTCCGCAGAGATGGTTACTAAGTATTACCACAAAGCTTCTAAGGAGTGAAGACATCATGTGAACTTCCCAGTTCATTCATAGAAGGTGCCCTGGGAAACACTGTGTCCATTCTGTCAAAATGAATCAAATTTCATGGGATGACTATAATCTCTGTTCTGTAATACTACACAGAGATGATGTGCACAAGGACTTAAACTCAGAAAGAAGAAACCTAAATGAACTAAATGTCAGATGGCGACAGGCCTTCTAGAAAAGTAGTCACCCATGTTGAGTTCATGCTGGTGGAATGCCACAGGTGGGGAAAAAGAAGAGACCAGCAAACCATTAGCCCTTAGTGACCACATGTGAGCTGACGTAAGAGTTAGAACCTCCACAAGAACCAAACACAAAACTAGTCTGCCAGTTCTTTCCTGGACCCTCTACCAACCAGCCACGTGTAGAGCAAGAGGAGATGGGGAGTGGAGTTGCAAGTTCCTTCTCCACGTATCTGCAATCGTTCCTGGACATACAGCCCTAAGTTTTTAGCAATCCCAACACTGACTAGAAGTCTAACCTCCTGGGCTAGAAAGATGGCTTAGTGGTGAAAGCGCTTGCCTGCAAAGCCGAAGGACCTGGGTTTGATGCCCCAGGACCCATGTAAGCCAGATGCACAAGGTGGCACATGCACCTGGAGTTCGTTTGCAGAAACTGGAGGCCTTGGGATGCCCATTCTCTATCTGTCCCCACCAATCTAAAAACATAAAATAAAATCATTTTTTAAGTCTAACCTCTTGCCAGGCATAGTGGCACACAACTTTAATCCCAGCACCTGGGAAGCTAAGATAGGAGGATTGCTGTAAGTTTGAGGCCAGCCTGAGACTACATAGTAAATTCCAGGTCAGCCTGAACTAGAGAGAGACCCTACCTCAAACAACAAAAAGGGAGCTAGAGAGATGGCTTAGCAGTTAAGATACATGTCTGCAAAGCCAAAAGATACAGGTTCGATTCCCTAGGACCCATGTAAGCCATATACACAGGTGGTACGTGTCTGGAGCTTGTTTGCAGTAGCTCAAGGCCCTGGTGTGCCCATTCTCTCCCTCTCTTTCCCTCTCCCTCCCTCCCCCCCCCCCTCTCTCTCTCTTTGGTCTGTCTCTCTCCCTCTCCCTCAAATAAACAAGAAAGTATTTTTTAAAAAAGAAACAACCAGGGCTGGAGAGATGGCTTAGCGGTTAAGTGCTCGCCTGTGAAGCCTATGGACTCCGGTTCGAGGCTCAGTTCCCCAGGACCCACGTTAGCCAGATGCACAAGGGGGCGCATGCGTCTGGAGTTCGTTTGCAGTGGCTGGAAGCCCTGGCGCGCCCATTCTCTCTCTCTCTCCCTCTATCTGTCTTTCTCTCTGTGTCTGTTGCTCTCAAGTAAATAAATAAAAAAATGAACAAAAAATATTAAAAAAGAAAGAAAGAAACAACCAAAAAGTCTAAGCTCTCATCTGAAACAGTCTCTTAACTGTAAGGCTACTAAAATTAAAATACGAGCCAGGCGTGGTGGCACATGCCTTTAATCCCAGCACTCGGGAGGCACAGGTAGGAGGATCGCCATGAGTTTGAGGCCATCCTGAGACTACATAGTGAATTCCAGTGAGCTAGAATGAAACCCCTACCTTAGAAAACAAAAACAAAAACAAAAAAATTTAAAGACAAACTTCATACACAGTAAACATTTCCACTGTAAAAAGAAGATATTGCAAGTAAAAGCTGAACCAATGCAAGATCTGAAATAAGCCAGGGAAATATTAAACCCTGCAGTTTCATGTTTGGCATCTAGAACCCCAAGGCCCTAGGGTTCCAGTTCTGACTCTCCAGCTAGGCTACTTATGGCTGGGAGATAAATTAACCCCTAGCCAGCAGCTCTCCCTAGCAGTCACCTCACAGTCCTGGCATCTCCAAGTCGCCACTGCAACCCATGGTTCCATGCCAGGCCTTCCAGGGTATCCACGCAGGGGCTGCAACAACCCTGTCTCACAGCACCCAGCTCAGCAATACGCAGCTCCGCTGCACATCCGAGGACCCTCTCTTTACTACCAGACGGGGACGGACTATCAAATGTGCTAGTCCAGTGGGGAATAAAGCAAACTCTGGGGAGGACATTTCTTTAGGACTCTTTCCACTGTCCAAATGCAGAACAGCTGTCCTGATCTAAATGATAGTGATCCTTAAACAACTGCAACTTAACTAAGCTGCAGTATCCAGCCCAAAACTTTCATTTCTTTCTGTGCCATATCCATCTGCTGCTTTCCTCCACAGGACACCAGTCTGTTGCATCTGAACTTAACTTTGCTAGCAGCTCATATAGACCTAGCACAGGTCCAGCACAGTCCTGTCTCATCAAGCCAAGCTGCACCATCCACAATCCTTTCCACTTTTAGATATTCCAACTCTCTCACACTATTTACAGCAATACAAGGCATCTCTCAGCCCAAGGTTTCAAATCCTTCCACCGCCCTCCCACAATCAGTTCCAAAAGACCAAAAGCTATACACAGTCAGGTTTCTAGCAGTAACAGCCCCACTCTTCTGGTACAAACATTCTGCTATAGTTACCTCTGTGTTGCTGGGATAACACACGTGACAAAAGCAGCTGGGAGGAAAGAGTTCATTTTGTCTTGTAACCTCGAGGGGAAGCTTCAGACTGCAGGGGAAAGCATGGCATGAGCCAGGTCTGGACATCACTTCTTGCTACAGCAGGTGGAGAATAGCAGCAAGGGTGAGCTGAGCTCTGACAAGGAGTAGCTGGGCTCTAACACCCCAAAGCCAGCTCCCAGAATCACGCCTCTTCCAGCAAAGCTCTACCTCCCAAACTGCCACCGACCAGGAACCAAGCATTCAGAACACATGAGTTCATGGGACATCTGACTCAAACTATCACATCACCTCACACATCGACCTCTGTATGTTGAATATTCTTTTGAACAGTCAGGATGTTTACATGTCTATTTACTCAGAGCCTCCACTGGGACCAAGCCTTTACACTTGGAAAGACTCAAAACCTTGGAGCTGGAGAGATTTCTCAGCAGGAAAAGGCACTTGCTTTCAAATCCTGATGGCCCAGGCTCAGTTCCCCAGTGCCCACATAAAGGCAGACGCACAAGGTAGTGAAAGCTTCTGGACTCCGTTCTTCAGTACATCTTGCTTGCATTAGCCTTTTTACAAATCCTCTGTACCTGTGTGAAATTCCACATGACCAAGAGATAAAAATCTCAGGAGCCAGCCAGGTGTGGTGGTGCACACCTTTAATCCCAGCACTCGGGACGCAGAGGTAGGAGGATCACAGTGAGTTCGAGGCCACCCTGAGACTAAAGAGTGAATTTCAGGTCAGCCTGAGCTAGAGTGAGACCCTACATTGAAAAACCAAAAAAAAAAAAAAAAAAAAACCTCTCAGGAGCCGCTGGCTTGGAGACTTTTAGTGACTGCAGTATCCTGTGTCCAAACCCCCTAGTGGAGCCCACTCATAGCCAAGAAAGGCTCCACTGCTCTCAAAATCCAAACAGTGGGCACCCGATGCTGCTGGTTCACATAGCGGCCACAGACCAGGAACCCGCAACGGTTTGCCGCAGTGACACAACTCCACCAGCCAGGACTCAACTCCTGAAGGTTCTAGCACCTCCCCCAACAGAGTTATTTGCTGAGGACAAGGTGCTCAGATATGACTGTGGGAACATTCAGGATCAAACCATATCAAGGGCATGCATGAACTAGTAAAGTTAAGGGCTGAGAATCACTTCTGTAATTTCACTTGAGTGCTGAAAAGATTTTTACCTATAGCTTCGGGAAACGTTTTTTTGTTTGTTTGTTTGTTTGTTTGTTTTAATATTTTATTTATTTATTTGAGAGCGACAGAGACAGAGAGAAAGACAGATAGAGGGAGAGAGAGAGAATCGGCGCGCCAGGGCTTCCAGCCTCTGCAAACGAACTCCAGACGCGTGCGCCCCCTTGTGCATCTGGCTAACGTGGGACCTGGGGAACCGAGCCTCGAACCGGGGTCCTTAGGCTTCACAGGCAAGCGCTTAACCGCTAAGCCATCTCTCCAGCCCCGTTTGTTTGTTTTTAATTAGGGTCTTTCACTGTAGCTTAGGCTGACCTGTAATTCACTATGTACTCTCAGGGTGGCCTCGAACTCACAGTGATCCTCCTACACCTGCATCCCAAATACTGAGATCAAAGGCATGTGCCACCACATCCAGCTCCAAGAAACATGACTTGAAGGAAAGAGCAATTACACTTTTGCCATGGTGTGCGTGAGGTGTAAGAGAACTTAACAATATCCAGCAAATGCAAAGTTGAAACCTAGAGCGAAAGCCACAAATCAACACAGACTCCAATCAAAAGTCCAAACCAGGGCTGGAGAGATGGCTTAGTGTTTAAGGTGCTTGCCTGCAAAGCCTAAGGACCCATGTTTGATTCCCCAGGTCCCATGTAAACCAGACGCACAAGGTGATACAAGCCCAAGTTTGCACAGGCACACACGGGCTCACACATCTGGAGTTAAACTGCAGTGGTTGGAAGCTCTAGCGTGCCAATTCAGTCTCTCCCCCCCGGCTCTCTCACATTAAAAAAAAAAAAAAAAAAAGGCCAGTCACTTGGGCTTGCCTCAAAAAAAAATTTTTTTTTTAAAACCTTTAAATTTTTCTTTAGAAAATGGACCTTATTCCTTTAAAAAAAAAAAAAAGAGTCTAGAACAGACAGAAAGTGATGGAATTACCACAATGCAAGAAAGTGTTAAGAACCAAATTTCAGAGTTTTTTCTTTAAATTCTAGAGCTCTAAATTTACACCTTAAAAAGCATAAATTGTTATACTTCTACTGTCAGAGTATGTTAGGGTCTTCACTTATACGTTTGTTGTTTTTTTGAGGCAGGGTCTCACTCTAGTCCAGGATGGACCTGGACCTCACTATGTAGTGCAGGCTGGTTGTGAACTCAAGGTGATCTGGCGATCCTCCTACCTCTACCTCCCAAGTGCTAGGTTCTTTGACATAAACCACCACATGCAGCTTAACTTACTTAACTCATCCAGAAAATTATGCCAGATCTACAAAATATTATGCAACCATCGATGTAATATTTTAGAAGAGTTTTACATTTTATGATAAAATTCTTAACAGGGCTGGAGAGATGGCTTAGCGGTTAAGCGCTTGCCTGTGAAGCCTGAGGACCCCGGTTCGAGGCTTGATTCTCCAGGACCCACGTTAGCCAGATGCACAAGGGGACGCACGCATCTGGAGTTCGGTTTGCAGTGGCTGGAGGCCCTGGCATGCCCATTCTCTCTCTCTCTATCTGCCTCTTTTTCTTTCTCTCTCTCTGTCGCTCTCAAATAAGTAAAAATAAACAACAAAAAAAATTCTTAAAAATGCTAACTGTAAAAGCACACAAAATGGTGTCTACAGCACTTACCTGTTAAACACACTTCCTAAAGACCTAGTGTGCACTAATATCCAGGTGCTGGGAATAGAATAACGTAAAAGATGAAACAAAGTCTTGGTTTTATATAACTTGGGTCCTACTGGGAAATGATTCAGTGAGTAAATGTGCAAGTCTGTTAAGACAATTTTATATGTGATAAATAACTAAAGCACAAGGAAGAGATTAAACATTATATTCTAAAATACCAGAAATTGATTTAAAGAAAATGTATGATCCCACATGAGCACTGATCTTGAGCATCCCAGCCCTCAGGACCAAGGGAAAAGAAACCTGTTTGGGTCTCACAGTCTACAGGATTTTGTCATTAAACATCTGAGCAAACTAAGTCACAGTGAAGATTTATCATCACATTTGATGAGGAAAATGACTAGAATTTACCCCTACAAGTTAAAAGTATTCCTAATATTCTGAGACCTTTCCTGGAAATTTAATGTGATTCAAGATGGGCTTGTATTTCTGATCCTAATACTCAAGAAGTATTGGGATTGCATGAGTTTGAGGCCAGCCTGGGCTACAGAGAGAGTTCCAGGTCAGTTGGGGCTGGAGTGAGTACCTGTCTCCAGAAAGAAAAGAAGATGCAAACTAATATTAATTACCCATTTCCCAATAAAGTCAACAGAATGAACTGTTTGATTTACCTTCATCTATCTCAAAAGGCTCAAGATAATGATCCTCCTTCACCTGCAGGAAATGTGTTTTGATGGAAAGAAAGATAATCATGACACTTTTGGCCATGGTGAGTCTGAGATGCAGAACCAATTAGATATTAAGTCAAATAAAGCAATTTGCAGAGGTCAGTGTCAAGACAAATAACTAAAATCAGAGCACAAAAAGCTCATCGGTGCAGAGACCTGTCAAAGCCCAGAACAACCTTAAAAGTCGTTCTGATGCACAAAGCAGGAATGAAAAATGACTTCCCCTTTCCTTCAAGTCCCTCTGAGGATTACCAAGTGTCTTCTCCACTCAGAAGTCCATTCTGAACAAGCAGCAATCTCTCCACTACCTTACTCAGGGTCGCACTGAAAGTCCCTTTTCACCCCACACAGCTGTCTGCTCCTGTCAGGCTCAATTCACAGCAACGTGTGTTATTTACCAATCGTGACTCCCCTCTCCCCCATGACATTTTCCTTTTCCACTTTCAAAGCAAGAACTTGCCCCTACACTCTACCTTAGCCAATTCTTGGACTAGAAACATTTTCAGCACTAAACTTCCTGCCTGACAGAACTGAGCTGAAACCTTCTGGTAATCTGAAGATTATGCTCACTAATCTACCTGGACAAAAATAGGAAGGAACCAAGGAACAACTGCCCTGATAAATCAGGCACGGTGGCTCAGCCTATAATCCCAGCCTGGGGAAGATGGAAGCAGGCTTGATCAGGAATTACAGACAGCATGGGCTCTGCGAGACACTGTGTCAAACAAACAAAAATCCACCTCTGATTACTTGAAGAGTAAATATTAAAAATGTTCAGCCTCATGCAACATAAAGTAATCAGAGTTGGAGAGGTGTCTCAGTGGTTAAGGTGCCTGCCTGCAAAGCGTATGGACTCGGGTTCACTTCTTCAGTACCCACTTAAAGGCAGATGCACAAACTGTCGCAGGCATCTAGAGTTCCTCTTCAGCAGCTAGAGGCCCTGGCATGCCCATTCTCTCTCTCTCTCTCTCTTTTCTCTTTCTTTTCTTCCTTTTCCCCTCTTTCTCTTTCCCTCCCTCTCTCTTTCTCTTCCAAATAACTGAATAAATAAACTAGAGTCAGAATGCAATACCACTTTAATTGGTTAGACTAGCAGAGATTAAAACATGAAAACTTCCACTGCTGCCCAAAGTGAGTGGGGGGGGGGGGCAGGGATAGCAGCATACCCTACTCAGTTGAGAATTCAGTCTGAAAGGGACCACAGGTCAAATCAGGTTCCATGGGGATGGTCTATCCTTGCAGGCAGACATTGCTCAAAATGGAACAAAGTTTCCTCCTGTAAGTGTGGAATGAGGACTGAGTAATTCTGGCTTGATCTTGTCATTCAAGCACTGGAGTAGTTCAAACATACAACCTCACATCCAGAACCGTATCTTCAAAGAGCCCCACATTCCTAGCAATCTATCCTAATTAGCACAAAAGAACAGCATTTGACAATTCAGTGAGGTGATGCCACTTTGAATTTCTTAAGCTTGCTCACCAGGATTATTGTCTGCTTGTAGTCTTATTTTTCCCTCATCTTGCTAATTTTAATAATGATGATTTACATCAGTTCATCTAATTCATATTAACTCTCATGTATGAACATTATTTACCATTCTTTAATTGACTGCATAGTATTAAATTTGAAACCGTGCTGCTCTCTGCTTCAAAATTGTATCCTTAATGGAATTATAAGACTGCTATTAAACTTTTCTGAAATTTTTTTTTAAAAGTCCTGTGGCAATCTTAAATCCTCCAAATAATTTTCCAAAAGGGACCCAAAATGGTCATCCATTTACAGAATTAATTTTAATTTAACGGAGACTGCCGTTCACCAACAGATGAAAGTCAATTTTCTCTCATCATGTTTCCTTATTTTCTAATGTTTTCCAGAGTTACACAAACTGTAGATGTGATCTGTCCTTCAAAGGGTAGCTGGCTTTCCTTTACTGTCCCCTATAAACCGGTCCTTGCGTGCAACAGCTCTGGGGAACAGATCTACAGGTACTTACTGCTTTCAACCCAACAGCCAACGAGGACGGCCAAAGAAGGCAAGCTTTGAAAGCAAACGTTCTGCTGACGCCGGAATCACGTTACAAGCTACAAAAATAAGGTGCTCCCTCATCCTGTTTTTAGAGAACTCTGGAAATCTAGACAATATGCTCCCTTTCAAAACACCAACTGGTCTCAGAGGGAAAGAAAGAAAACAGAGAGATGATCTTGCCAAGAATCATTTCTGAAGTCTCTCTTGGTAGAGAAGCCCTTTCAGAGGCTACACAGATTTCGATCCAATCCTTGTTTGGATGGATGATAAATGACCTCTTATTTATTCACAAGTGAATTTTAGAAACAACAACAAAAAGCTCAGTTGTTTCCAATTTTGCAAGCAAGAGGACCCCTGTTACACAAATTCTGAGGATTTTTACAGCATCTCTAGTGACTAACAAAAATAAAGACAAAAAGATTGCAAGCAGACAGCAATTCTTCAAAGCACTGCAAGCATCCATCCAATAATAAAACATGAATCTAACTCTTTTTCATTACAGAACCAGTCAATATTGAAACAAAGTCTAAAATCAGCTCTCTAGATCTGGGTATTCAGTGAAGTTCCCAGAAAAAAATAATAATAATAAGTAAAAAGGAGCCACACACATGTTAAAGCATCTATAAATCCAAATGACTGAACTCCGTGATCACGAGGAATAAAAATGTTGCAGTCCCGAGCCAAATTCTCTTGGGCTATTTTTAATCGCACTGAAAGCCATTCATTGACCACCCATCTGACCCAACATCCTTGTGACTGTCAATGTATTCTTGGGCTGGAGAGATGACTCTGTAGTCAAGTACCCTTCCTGCACAAGCTTGCGAGCCAGAGACCACCAGAGTTCAGATCTCCAAGACCCATGTAAACAACGGGGTATGGCCACGTGTGCCTGTAACCCAGTCCCACAGGGAGCTAGGACCTGAGAATGGGCGAGCCTGCGGAAACAGGAAGCTCCAAAATAAGACCACACTGATGGGCAATGAAGTGGGTGCTCCACATTCCACACTGGCCACCTGTAGGTGACAGCACCTGCCACAGGTGAGCACATGAGGTGCTACAAGGGCACACACACGTACAACACACACACACACACACACGTGCGTACAACACACACACGTACGTACACACACACGTACACACACGTACGTACAACACACACATGTACGTACAACACACACACACACGTACGTACACACACACGTACGTACAACACACACACACGTACACAAACACACACACGAAATTTTTTTAATATTTTTTTGTTCATTTTTTATTTATTTATTTCAGAGCGATAGACACAGAGAGAAAGACAGATAGAGGGAGAGAGAGAGAATGGGCGTGCCAGGGCTTCCAGCCTCTGCAAACGAACTCCAGACGCATGCGCTCCCTTGTGCATCTGGCTAACGTGGGACCTGGGGAACCGAGCCTCGAACCGGGGTCCTTAGGCTTCACAGGCAAGCGCTTAACCGCTAAGCCATCTCTCCAGCCCCACACACGAATTTTTTTTAAAAATTTATTCTTAACACACTTCAATGAATCCAAAGCTAAGACTGTCATCAGATAGCATCTGAAGCCACTTTGTGCATCTGGCTTTAAAAGGCTACTGGGGTATCGAACTGGGGTCATTAGGCTTTGCAGGCAAGCACCTTAACCACTGAACCATCTCTCCAGCTCTCTTTCTTCCTTGCTTTCCTTATTTCTTATGCCCTCCTCTTTACACAAGATAATTACAACCGTACACAGGATTAACAACCTCCAATGCCTGTACACCCTTCCAGTATTCCAGCTTTCTGCTCCTAGAGTATCCCTGGGTGAGAAGCACCAATTCTATCAGGGCTACAATGGTGCCAAGACTGCAGCTGTAAACAACAGTACTTACAAAATACTACTCTGAGGTGACATATAGATAATTCATCAGATCATCAGTATGTATTATGTATTTCATATTAAATTCAAATTAATGCCACCCTATCCCCAAAAATAATAACACATAATAATAATATACATAAAAAATAATAATAATAAACATTAATAGTTACTATTTCAATAAAAATAATAGGTATTGAGCCGGGCATGGTGGAGCACACATTTAATCCCAGCACTGGGGAGGCAGAGGTAGGAGGATCGCCATGAGTTTGAGGCCACCCTGAGACTCCATAGTGAATTCCAGGTCAGCCTGGGCCAGAATGAAACCTTATCTCGAAAAGCCAAAAATAAATAAATAAATAACTAAACAAACAAATAATAGTAGGTATTTTTAAAAATTCCTAGTGAATTAGTCAGGACTAGAACCAATAGAACAAATATGTACGTCATGAAGCAGAGATACTGAATGAAGTTACACAATACCAGCTGGGCAATCCAACACTAGCTGTCTGCAATGGAGCATCTGGGAACCTGGTAGCTGCTCACTGCACAAGGCTGGACACCTCAGCAGTCCACAACTGGCACCAAAGACCTGGAGGATTCCTGCAGAGAGATCCTGGTCTTCAGTCCACACTGGAAAGCCAATAAAAATGCCTTTAATCCCAGCACTCAGGAGGCAGAGGTAGGAAATCAACGTGAGTTTGAGGCCACCCTGAGACTCCATAGTGAATTCCAGGTCAGCCTCAGATAGAGTGAAAACCTGCCTCGAAAAACCAAAAAAAAAAAAAAAAAAAAGGTGCGGGGTGGCTTCCAATGTCCACAAAGGGTAGTAAATCCAGGACATTCGCATGCACAAGCAAGCAGCAAGGACAGCCAGGCAAAATCCCACATAGCAGCCAGCAGCCCAGACAGGAGGTGAAAGGCCCTGGGTCTCCTGGAGCTCCTTTATATACAATCCTCCCTCACAGTTCGTCCTCCCTGGGATCACCCTCACAGACCTGACCAAAACGAGTGTCCCTCACTGCTTCCTAATCAGACCAAGCTGACAAGAGAACTTAACTATATCACAAGTAGTAACAGAGGTAATTTTCCTAAATTTTATTTTCAAAACAGGATCTACCAAAACAGGAAAACATCAATCACACTTAATAATGAAGATCAATTAACAGGATGGGGGGATGTCTCAGTGGTTAAAGGCACTTGCTTGCAAAGCCTGTTGGTCTGGGTTCAATTCTCCAGCACCCATGTAAACATAGATACACGGAGTGGTGCATGCATCTGGAGTTCATCTGCAGCAGCTAGAGGCTGTGGTGAAACTATATTCATTCATATTCTCTCTTTTTCTTACCTTACAAATAAATAAATGAATATTTCTTAAAAAAAGAAATCAGCAGCAAGATTAAGAATGTCTTTCTTGCTACTTTTATGCAATGCTGCAATAGAAGTTCTACTCAGTGCAATAAGGCAAGAGAGAACATGAATATATGAATATCAAGCCAAATTAAAAGAAATTAAACCAGCTTGCCAATAACTTCAGAACTAGCCAATGTTGTAATACATGTAGAAAAAAATTCACACTAAAACTACCAGAACTAAAAGACAAGTTCAAAAAGAGCCTATCTTACAAGTCACCACACAAAGATCAGTGGCGGGGACTGCAAAGCAGCAGGAGGGGGACAGCTCTCTGTGGTGATAAACGGTCTAGAGCTGGGCATTTGCAGCGTACACAGGTTATGCCAACGCTAACTTCCTAATTCTGATATTGTGCTGGTCATGAAAGGTGTGGAGGCTGAGGAAAGAACACAGCAGCCACGAGACTTCATCGCAGGGTGGTGAGGGGCTAAGGCCTGTCCTCTGACCGCCACGCGTGCCTCAAAGAACACTCGTGCCCAGGTTCACACACACACCCAACTTAACTGCCTTTAGCCAGTCCTGGCGACACAGAGCTGTGATTCCAGCTACTAGAGAGGTTGAAGCTGGAAGATCTCAAGTACAAGGCCAATTAGAGCGATTTTGTGAGACCTTGTGTCAAAATAAAAAGCAAAACCAGAGGGCTGGAAATAAAGCTCAGTAGCAGAATAGCCTACCACGCTCAAGGCTGCAGGGTCACTCCTCAGAATCAATAAGCAATGATTAATTATATTTCTACATAATAACAAACCAGTGAAAATGAAATTAGTATCTTCAAATGATTCTTCTGCACATTTTGGATTTACTATTTTATGCTTTTTTTTGGAAACTAACACAAAAGTTAACATTAGCACAACATGGATAAACAACTACTCCAAGCTAGACTAGGGAAGTTCCCAAACCTGACCATACATTACAATCACCTCAACGTCTCTCAAAATTTTTTAGATTCCGTGTTAAACTACAGACATCACCTTTTCCAGAACTAGATCCCAGAAGCTGGTATTTTTTAATTCCACTGGTGAACCACTGCCTTGCAAATTCATGTTTCAGGACCCATCTGAGGAGCACCAAGACCCAATGTTACTAGCAAGCAGAAATGAAAGGAGGGAGTGGAGAGGGAGGCGGGAAAGAGTGAATGGAAGTCAGAAAAGAAAGTCATAGAAAAGTGCAGCATTCAGTTAAATTCTCAGAGACAAATGGTAATGTAATGAAAAGCATCGAGGAAAGCTACGACTGAGTAAGTACATCAATTTTCTTAAAAGCTAAGGTAAAGAAGTACTACAGAGAGTCCAAAAAGGAGGGACTAAAAAGACATTAGATAAAAACGAAGAATACGTATAGTTGAAAACACACATACCTGCAAGATACAAATCCACGAAACTATAGACAAAGAAATTCAGACCACCAAAATGCTATACTTAACTATTCCAAGAAAATTATCTGACATAAAATACCTATAATCACAAATTTTCAGAGCCAAGTGAGAAATCTGACTAAATTCAACTCTAAAATGTACTCCAGTAAACTATTAGATGAAGTGAAGTAGATTCTAAGAACACAGAAAAATGTCAAGGCCTCTAGATAAAAAGATGAAATGAAAGGACAGAAATGACTCACGATGTCAGATTTATCTAAACAACAGAAAAGTGGGGAATTATTTTCAAAACACCTTAAGGAAGAAAGTGAAACTAGGATTTTTATATACAACAGGCTTCCTTCAATGTAAAAGGCCATTTAAATACATACATTATCGTGAGCTGGGGAGATGGCTAAGTGGTCTATCTATCTATCTATCTATGTGAATAAGGAATAATTCACAAAGTTCTTACACATTAGCCCATGAGGATTCTAACTACCCTTCTCAACCCAATAACCTGTACCACAGGCACAGAAATCATCTGAGGGACATTGCTGCAGTTACCTTTGAGTTTCTGGGACAAATACCTGGCTAGAAGCAGATTATGGAAGGGTTTACTTCAGGCTTACAGATTCATGGGAAGCTTCATCGCGGTGGAGGAAGGTGGCTCACCCCACCATCCACAGAAGAGAGAAAGATTACAGACTACCAGAGCTCAGATGGCTCTCCATGCACCCCCGTAGGGCTGGACTCAAGATTCTCCTCTGGTTACTCACCTCCTTCAGCAGGGCTCTTCCTCCTGCTGAAGGCTAAGGAAGCCTGAAACAAAATACCTAAGTCTAAGGGGGCCACACATTCACATTCAAACCACCACATTCCACGGCTGGCCCCCATACATTCACAACCACCTCACAATGGCAAACTGCACTCAGTCCAACTTCAATGGTCACCATAGTCTTCACATTCTTCTGAAGTCCAAAGTCTCATCCGACATCCAAGACTGTTTTGAAACAGTGAGACCTGTAAAATCAAATCACAGGCTACATGCCTCCAACATAAATGACACAGAGAAAACGTTTCCATTGCAAAAAAAAAAAGTAAAAGAAAGAAAAAAGCAAAACAAGGAGAGATGGAATGGAGACAAAAATCAGAAACTGGCAGGCAAACACCAAACATGTGCAGTTCCAAGTCCAGTGTCTACAACCAGACATGAAATCCCTCCCATGACCTAATCAGAGAACAGTTGTTCTCTCCAGTAACAGACATGCCACCATTGTAGCAGCTGCCACATTCGGCCTAGCTAGTTAGCCACAAAGCTTCCAGGATCTACTGCTGGTTAAGACTGTTGGTGACTTTTCTCCCCCAACCGGCAGCATAGCATTTTCCAGCATCATGACAGCTAGTCAAGAGTGGGGATGCTTCCAGTGCAGCTCCAGCTTGATTTCTGTGCCCTACAGCCCAAGCATGTAGGGTCTTCAGCAACAAGACGACCATCTAGTTCTGGTGGGTAATTGAGAAACTTGGAAATAATCTGTAATGTTTGGGGAGCATCACGGGCCTCCCTGACCAGCAACTCGCTGGAAGGAACCCAACTCATGGCACTGAAATGTTCCTGTCACAGTTGATAACTCTTATCAGAGGACTATGCACCCCACAGGGTACTTACACTCAAATTCTCTCCGCACGCGCACATGTGTGTGTGTTTGTGTTTTAGCAAACAAAGAAGCAGGCTTATTCCTAATGTTGTAATTAGCTCTCCTCCCTCCCTCTTCTCTCCTTCATTCCTTCCTCTGACCCCAGTTGGGCCATTCCATCCAGTGTTCTGCCGCTCTACTTAGATATTTACCTACCCTTCCATCCTCATGGCTCCTTTCTTGCTTCCCGACAACATAATTTTTTAATCAAGGA
Source organism: Jaculus jaculus (assembly GCF_020740685.1). NCBI lineage: Eukaryota > Metazoa > Chordata > Mammalia > Rodentia > Dipodidae > Jaculus > Jaculus jaculus. The sequence continues at coordinate 9,212,611 of NC_059108.1, read as the reverse complement.
AAACAAATCTAACAATGAATGAACTAAACTAACTAACTAAACAAAGTAAATTAAAATATCAACAGAGGGCTGGAGAGATAGCTCAGTGATTAAGGTGCTTAGCTGCAAAGCCAAAGGACACAGGTTTGACTCCCAGGACTCACGTAAGCCAGATGCAGAAGGGGGCACATGCATTGGAGTTCATTTGCAGTGGCTGGAGGCCCTGGCATGCCCATTCTCTCTCTTTCTCTTTCCCTCTCTCCTTCCCCCCTCTCTCCCCCCTGCCTATTTCTGTATCTATCTCTCTCAAATAAATAAATAAATAAATAAATAAAAACAAAATATTTTTTTAAAAATATATCAACAGAGAGCAGGTGGTTTTCCCCATAACAGACATGCCACCATTACACCAACTGGTACATCTTGCCTGGCTGGCTGGCTGTAAAGCTTGTATGGGTGACTCTGTCTGCCTTTGCATGTGCACGGTGGTGACTGAGCTCACCCTCATGCTTGCACAGCAAGCCCTCTTACCTGCTGAGATACCAGCCCCCCCCCCCAGCCTCCACATCACATGCCTGCAGGGTCCATGCTGATTAAAGACCACTGATGAATTTTCTCCCCCAACAGGCTGCATATGACTTTGCAGCATCCAGACAGTTAGTCAACAGGGAGGAGGCTTCCAGCTCAGCTCCAGCTTGACTTCTCAGTGTCCAGCAGCCCAAGCCTGTGATGTGGAGGCTATGGGGGGGGGGGGCTGGTACCTCAGCAGGGAAGAGGGCTTGCTGTGCAAGCATGAGGGTGAGCTCAATCTCCACCATCCACATGAAAAGGCAGACAGAGTCACCCATACCTGTAACCCCAGAGCTGAGGGAGGTGGAGACATGAGGAACGCTAGGGCCAACCTAACAGAGAGAGAGGGAGGGAGGGAGGGTCCAATTCTAAGAGAAATAAGGCAGCAGAGACAGAAAGACAGACAAGACACCCCACCTCCTCCTCTGGCCTGTGTACACACACAAAGGCATATACCACATATACAGACACCCCAATCCCCGTCTGGGCACTATACTGAGAACTCTCAAATTTGTGCCTGTAATCCAGACATCTCCTGATACCGAGATCCCTGAAGCTGACAAGAGAATTACCATGTCCCACAAGAGCTGACACCCACCCTGGCCAAGTGTAACCCATTATCTCACCCCCCCCCTCAAAAGCATAATGCTGCCCCATGGGAGCCCAAAGCACTATGCCATCACCAAACTACCCAAGAACAGGACACTGCCCCCAAAGCTACCTCTCTCCCAGCTCCCTGAATCACATATGCTCTTCAACCAATAAGCAATTCTACCAGCTCAAACCTGCCGCCTTCACGCTTGTCCAGAATCCCTCTGCCATCTCCTGCTGTTCACTGATGTTCAATTTCCATTCATCAACAACGGTCCACATATCACAACTCACAAGTATCCTCCGGTGTCAGCCGCCTCTTCCCTGTCCTTGTTCCCCACCACAATGCCACACTGAACCTCTTTTTTGTTTTCAGGTGCTCCAACACATCCTGGCCATCTCTTTATACATTTTTTCCCCCTCAACTCAAATTTTCATAAATTCCTTCTCATGTACTTCCTGCTCTGGGAGGTTTTTCTCATCTCGGCATAGTCCCTTAACTCCAGTCTGTGGTTGTCCTTGGAACTCTTGTAATTGGTTCTTTCAAGGCCCACTTTCTAACAGGCGGACCTGAACTGCACAGCAAGCTCATCAAGGGCGGGCAGAAATATCTGTCCTGTTTATCATTGTGATGGTTTATGCGGTCCGTTTGGCGGAGCCCTCAGTCAACTGTGAGGGATTATGAAAGCCTGTCTAAGGGACTGCCTTGATTAGGAAGAGCCACCTTAACTGTGGGCAGCATTATTCCACAGGCTGACAGCCCTGGACTGTATAAAAGGGAGCTGGGGGCTGGAGAGATGGTGGTCAAGGCGCTTGCCTGACAAGCCTAAAAACTCATGTTTGAATCTCCAGGTCCCACATAGCCAGACGCATAGTGACAAAAGTGAGCAATGTCACACATGTGCACACACGCCTGGAATTCGTTCGCAGCAGCTAAGGCGCTGGTGTGGCCATTCTCACTCTCTCGCTCTCTCTGCCTCTTGCTCAAAAACAAATTTAAGAAAATAGGAGCTGGCTGAGCTGTGGCATCACTCTGCTCGGCCTCCTCCCTGTGGACTGAATGTGATCAGTTCCTCTGTGTCATCCCCCACCACAATGGACTGTAACTTCCAACTGTCAGCTGAAACAAACCCTTCCTCCCTCAGAATCATTTTTTGTCAGGTATTTTGTCCCAGCAACGAGAAGGTGCTGCATACAATCACTGTATCTCCACCCTGAATTGCAAACCAAAAGCATACCTTAGGACAGAAACAGAAAGGACTGCATTAGGTCATTCCTATGAGACGTGCCCATCCCTCATTCATCACTGGCTCTGTCTGGTAGATTATGGACATCTTAAAAACTCTTTATTTCACACGCCTACAACACCAGTGGCTAAGGCAGTGTTTAGTACTTAGTAAGTATTCATTACACGCTGTTTGAATATAACAAGATGTTTGAAAGAAACCTAGAAGTGATACACCCCACAGTATTAAGTAGTGTAGTTACCCCGGAACAAAGAACATGATGGTGGCCATAAAAGCAAAAAAGGAAACCAAACTTTCACTTCACATATCCCTATAATGGCATTAAGTCTCTTTTACAATGTGCACAATTGATGTGTTACTAGAATCAACGATTTCTGAATCACGGGCATACAATTAAGAACCAGCCCTAAAGGGACTGCGTGGTAGCATCCAGTTCCAAAGAGTAAAATTTAAAACAAAACCACACAATAACCTGATGGTTTTTTTAAGTGATTCTTGCCAGGCGTGGTGGCACATGCCTTTAATCCCAGCACTAGGGAGGCAGAGGTGAGAGGATTGTTTAGAATTCGAAGCCAGCCGGAGACTACATGGTGAATTCCAGGTCAGCCTGGGCTTAAGCGAGACCCTACGTCGAAAAGAAAAAAATTCTTAAGGAAAAAACAGAAGAAGAAGAAGGGAAAGTGAGCAATTTACAGTGTGCACCACAATCTAGGGCTAGTCCCAAGTGAACAACAAAACCATATTCTTCAAAGAAAATCCTCAGAATCTGAGGACCACTTGTGCTGGTCTACAAACACAGACAATTCTTTTAATATTTATAATATGAAGCTGTTTCAGTCCAAACATCTCAATAGTCAAAAAATTACTTTGTCAACATGCAGGTTTCTACGGAAACGGTCTGTGTAAAGTAGGTCGACCAAGACACACGGACACAGCTGGGGATGTCTGTTGACATGACCACTTGGCAAAATGTATTCCAACTTTATTTTCATAAGTTTTTAAATTATTTGTATCACTGACCATTAAGTCATGAATTTTAAGCAAAAGGAGAAAGCGATGTTTTAACCTCAACAACTTGGCCTGAGAAACTGAAAGTGCAAATAGTATTCTCACATGTAGACCGTTCTAGAACAATCTTCTTTTCACTATTTAAAAATAAAAACAAAAACACAAGGCAACACAAATGCAGGTCCAGGCGGTCAATACAAATCAAACTTTATAGCCCAGTCAGCTTTAAGCACCTAAACGATGAAACTTTTGTGAAAAATCAAGTCAGAAGATCTTTTCAGATGAAGAAAAATGAGGACTACTATAGAGAAGCTATTAAAACCTTAGGGGAAGAAACTGGAGAGGACGCAGTATTTAACTGCCTTTGGGAAAGGTCAAGCCAGCTTTCTCTGGTTTAACCTCTCAAGTAGATAAAAGAACTGGCTGTAAAGAATTACTGCATTGTTCCACTGCCTGCAAAGGAAAGTTTGGTAAAGCAAATAACTGAAACAGCCAATGTTCAATATAGCTTGCTCCAGAAGAGACTTGAGACTTCAGTATAAGACTTTGCACTCAGTTTGATATAGAGCCGCAGGTATTTTAAGTTGTCAACACACCAAACTTTTAAAATGCAACATATTTCTATTGGTTAACCTCTCCCCTTATAGGATGTGGGTTCCAAATCTCAAAATGTATATAGATAGATAGATATAGATATATCTATCACATATATATACACACATACACATATACATATATATATGCATGCCTCATAGTATTTAAATTCAAGACCTTACACACACACACACACACACACACACACACACGCACACACACAGGAGCCTAATTTTAGCTTTTGGAAACTCAAAAAAAAAAAAAAAACCTGCTAGAAGTAAACCACCAAATTAAGATTAATCCCCAAACAAGAAAGGATTTCTTATTCCTCCCAACAGCAGCCAAGAAAATGAGATGCTCCCCAATTCATCCGGTCGCATAGTTTCTTAATAATTAAGAACTGTCCTCCAGCACCGCAGAGAGGCCAACCATCGAGAACCAGCGGTGTCCTGGAAGTGTCCAGGGCAGACAGGGAAAGCGTGATGGCACGAGGGTCTGGCCCCGCGGTCCCCGCCCCGGCGCCGGGAAGAACCCCACCCCGGGAAGGTGCAGCCGCGAAGCAGAGGGTCTTCAGTGGCCAGCAGCAGCGCGGAGGCCGAGGACCTCGAGCCTGCACCCGGGGGGGAAGGGAGGGACGCCGGCCCGCGGCCACCACGCACGCACGCATGCACGCACACGGGCAGGCTGGCTCGCTCGCTGGCACTAACGAGGGCGAGGAGGCCGGACAGAACGGGACCCGGGCGGGCACGCGCAGGCCCAGCCACCTAGGGGCCCAGGGCGCCCGCAAGGATGCAGGAGGACGGATGCACGGCTCAAGGTCCAGGGCGCACGGCGGGCCGAGGCGTCCAGAGTGGTGCGGGCGCGCGCGGCCGGAGGCCCCGGCACCACCTGCGGCCGGCATCACGGACAAGTGTCCCGCGGACCCCGGTCACGCACAGGAAGAGACCCGAGGGGCCCCGGACGGCTCGCAGGGGAGAAGCAGCCGCCGGGCCGAGCGCGCGCGCGCGCGCGCCCGCCCGGCACGAAGCCCCGCAGGATGCAACCCCGGTGCGGATGGCGTCGCGGCCCGCCGTGGGCCCCGGCGCTGGCTGGCCGGCCGGCCGGAGCGCGCCCCGAGCGACGCGGCAACTTCGCCGGACCCCGAGCGGGGTCGCCGGGGTGGAGGGACGGGGTGCACCCGGGACGTCCCTAACCAACGCTCCGGCAGCGCCGAGCCGGCAAGGGCGACCGGACCCACGAGCGCCTTTCCCCCCAGCACCCCCCCCACCGGCCCCGCCGGCGGCCGCCGCGCGTACCCACCGGCCCGCAGATCCGCCGGCGGCGCCCTGGCCGCGTCCCGAGCTCCATGGTCCAGCCGCACCGAGGCCGCCCGGGGCCCCCCTGCCGGCACCACCGCGCCGCCGACGCCGCCTCCGGCCGCGGACCACCACTGCGGCCACGCCCCCCTGCGGCCGCGCGGGCGGGGCCCTGCGGAGCGGGAGGGAGGGGCCTGCGCAGGCTCGACCAACCACAGTGCAGTCCCCCGGGCCGCTTCTCCGGGATTGGCGAGCGCTTCGGCCAATGGGAAGCCAGCATGGGCGGTGGGCGGGCGGAGGGCTGCGGAGGAGGTGGCCTCACTCTCCAGCCCCCCTCCCGCGCCGGGGAAAGGAGGCTTGCAGCCAGACTCCTTCGGAGCGTGCGAAGGGAAGCGGGCGGAGAGGCTGCGTGACCCGAGCGCATCGAAACGGGGCTTTGGTACCCACTGCAGGGGCATCTTGAGTTTCCGCTACGCCCTAACCTCTCCCGAGTCTGGAGCGACTCCTGCAAGCCGAGTCTACCTGTCTGTTCTCCGGGATGAGCGTTCACTCTATCCGGAGAGGATTATTGCCCTGTCATCAGCTGGCTTTGTGCCCAGCTCAAGTCGGTTAACACTGTGCCTTCCAAAAAAAATAAAATAAAATAAAATAACTTTCCATCCCCACCTGCACATGCCTTCCCCCCTCCCTGCATTTACAGTCTCCAACTTCTGTTGACCGCCCCCACCACCACACACACACACACACACAATGTTAATTAAATAGAATATTCCTGAACCTACCGACCTAGCCCTGTCTCAGTACCTAACTGGGTGGTGACTGGATGACTGACGCGAAATTACGGAAGGAGAATAAGAAAGGAAGGGAATACAGACATAGACATGCCAAGCGTGTCCTCCTAGGCTCCAAAGGAGATGAGTTTCAAATCACCCAATAGAAATGTTATGTGTATCTTACTTGCATCCCTTTTGTTGTTCTTTACAAATCGGATCGCAAAAGAGAAAAACTTGGGACAAATAGTCAAATCCCATTAAGGACCCCCAAATAGAACTAATTCAGGTTGTCTGAGTTAGTATAAATAATAACCCACATCTGTTTCAGTTAGTAACAGCAACCAAAAGCCTGAGAGAGGGGGCTGGAGAGATGGCTTAGTGGTTAAGGTGCTTCCCTGGAAAGCCTAAGGATCCATGTTCAATTCTGCAGGTCCCACGCAAGTCAGATGCAAAAGGCAATGCAAGCTCTCAAGGGTCTCACATGCACACAAGGTGGCACATGCGTCCAGAGTTTGATTACAGTGGCAGGAGGCCCTGGTGAGCCAATTCTCTCTCTCTCCACTCCCCCCCATCCCTCCCCCCACCGGGCTTTCATTCTCTCGTATTTAAAAACAGGCCAGTGCCCCTGCCAGCGGGGAGTCGAACAAAGAAGCGAGGTGAAAATCAACCTGAATGAAACAAGGCAAACAGACACACGAAGGAGACCATGCTAGATATTTGTCATGGCCTCAAGAGTTTATTCTTACATGTAGGTTTATATAGGGTTGTAGGGGTAAGGGGACGTAGTCAGGGCCAGGAGTTGTCAGGAAACCTAGAGGGGATGTAATTAGGTGTTCATCTAATCTTGCCTCACTGGCTTAACATCCTGACTGCACCAGGCTTCACATCCTGACCATAAACTGGCCTTTTGCAAAAGATAAGATTCTGTAAGCAGTCTGCTGACCAGTTCCAGAAGTACCTAACAGAAAGCTGGATGGACCAGCTTTCTGAGTAATGAGTCAGTTTATGAGCAGGCCCAGGCAAAATGGAGAGGCTTTTGCTCTATGGCTCCCGACAGGCCAGACTGTTGGAGGAAAAAAAAAAAGCTAGGAGAAACGTATGGCAGGGCATGGCAATTTTATCAATGTTCAGAGCACAAGGAAAACAGTAGAAAAACCATATACCCTTCATAAAATCCACATGACTTTGAAAGGAAGGATTTTTAAAGTTCTCTTTTAAGATGACACAGACTCAGCTTCCGTACTGGTGATAAGGTAAACTGGATTTCAGTGAATGAATACAATGCCCCAGTGTTTGAAATGCAGATACTAGAGAGAAAAATTTCTGCCGGGTCGGGTCCAAAGCTGAATTGACATTCAAATTAAAATGTCTTCCCTTCTTTTCATCTTCCCTTACTCAGGGGAATAGATGCCAGGTCTATATTTAGGTCATTGATTGAGAAATTAAAACTATGAAGGCATCATACACACCCACAGTACTAGTTACAGCTTCCTGGCCCCTCTCCTCCTCGGTAGCCCCTGGCTTTAACGGAGCTGCAGCTAGACTTACTGTGCTATGTATGAGCTCTGGTCAGTCTTGTCCTTGTGCAGGTCACTTATGTCTGACTAGATCTCAGTTTCAGGAGGACAGAGTTTTATTTTGTCCTCCCCTTTTGTTCCATGTAAGGCCCAATAAAGTACTGGATATGTAGCAAATATAACTCTATCCTTAGTGCTGTGTCCGTAATGAAATGATTTCAAATATTCTACAGCACCGACCAATAAGCCTGGGGTTTCTGCAGCATCTCAGTGGTGTCATTTTGCTAGCAATTGTCTCTTATCCTTCTTGTCATGACTCGTGCCATCATCTTCACAAGATGGCTGTTCCTCTCTGGACATTGCATCACAACAGGAAATTGACAGGGGCGATAAGCAACTGGCAAGAGATCAATGAGGTGCATGCCAACGGAGCGTTCCCCTTTAACACTCTCTGGGAAACCCCACTTAGCACCTTCTGTTTGATTTTTCTCAGCCAGGCACATGTCACATAGCCACTCATGGCTACACAGGAGTCAAAAATATTAAGCCCTTGGCTGGGAGATGGCTCAGCGGCCAAAGGCACTTGCAAAAACCTGTTGGCCTGGGTTCAGTTCCCCAGCACCCACACAAAGCCAGATGTGCAAAATGGTACATGCATCTGGTGTTCATTCGCAGCAGCAAGGGGCCCTGAAGTACCCAGACACACACACACACACACACGTGCAAGTAAATAAAATTTAAAAATATATATCAAGTATTATTTTGAGCTCGAAAAATGTTAGTGTTGTTAGTAAGAGAGAAAAAGAATTTTGATACTGGGTTTAGTAGCGGTTGTACCTGTTGTAATTGCTAAATAAATCAGTTCATGAGTGAGTCCTCATTATATTTCTTTATAAGAAGGTCTACTTTATTGAAAGATATTTTGTTTCTCAGTAAGAAAACAGAAGACTCAGCTTAAAAATGAAAAAGAGGTGGGCTGGAGAGGTGGCTTAGCAGTAAGTAACTTGCCTTCAAAGCCAGAGGACCCAGGTTCCATTCCCAGTACCCACATAAAGCCAAATGCACAAGTTGACAAATAGGTCTGGAGTTTGTTTTCAGTGGCTGGAGGCCCTGGCACACTCATTCTCCCTCTCTCTCTCTCTCTCTCTTTCTCTCTCTCTTTTTCCCTGCATCTTTCCCTTTCTCACTCTCTCAAAGAAATAAATAAATATTTTTAAAAAAGAAAGAAAATAGGAGCTGGGTGTGGTGGTGCATGCCTGTAATTCCAGCACTCAGGAGGCAGAAGTAGGGGGATCATCATGAGTTAGAGGCCACCCTGAGACTCCATAGTGAATTCCAGGTCAGCCTGGACTAGAGTGAAACCCTACCTCAAAAAAAAAAAAAAAAAAAAAAAAAAAAGAGAAAGAGAAAGAAAGAAAGTAGGGAACACGGATACAAAGATTTTTTTTTTTTAGAACAGTGCAACAACTCTGGTAATGCTATGATTGAGATACACACCACACATTTGTCAAAACCCAGAGAATGAACTCTAAACTGTAGATTTTAATTAATAAAATATATTAATATCTATATTAATTCACCATTTGTAACAAATATACTATACTAATGCAAGATCCTTAACGAAGAGCAACTAGAGGTTGAGGGTGAATACATGAAAACTCTATATACTATGTGACCAATTATTTTGAAAACCCAAAACTAGTAAAAAAAAATAGTAACATGAGTTCACCATTAACAACAGGTTAATATAAACTGTGGTTAACATCATGAAGACAAAATTTCCTTCCTTAGAGTTAGTTTTTCCACACATTGATAATTTTTAAGTTTTTATATATTTTTAAATTGAAAAAAAAAAGTCCAAATATAAAGGAAAACTTCTGGAATAATAAAGTTAATACCCAGTTGCCTTTTATCTAAGTTTGGTACTGTCTACCACTGCTCCCTCTCTTCTCCCCTCCCCCTCTCTTGCTTTCTCTTCTTACTTTCTCTGCCAAGCTCTGTTGCCAGGTCCGGATGTAGCCCAGCCCCCTTCAACTACAGTTTCAGTTGCTTTTGTCTGCCTGGGCAGTGGTTTGGAAGCAGGGGGTGCCCTCAGGGGCGTTCTCAGTTCAAGCTCTCTCCTTCCGAATGGATCAGTATCCTCACAAATCCGAGCCATTAATGAGTGAAGTTGTGACCTTAGGTCACCTTTCCAATTGTCCCAGTGCATAAGCAAGGGGTTTCTCTTTAACAGTTACAGCCTCTTTTCAGCACATGCCTTGGCTGCAACTTTAAACTTGCTTAAGTTCTTTTCCTCAAACACACACATACACATTTTAAAAATATTTTTTCTGCCCCAGTCATTACTCTTTTTCACTGTAGACTTGGATAAAAATAGTAAGCAATAACCATGCCACACCTTGAACACTATTCTACCTTGAAATTTCTTCTGCCATATATCATACTTCATTTCCTTTAAATTCAGTCTCACTTATGTCCCCAGGACACAGGCATAACACAACCATATTCTTTGCTACAACATAACCAGAATGTCCTCTAGCCCAATTCCCAATAGAGTCTTTATTCCCCTCTGAAACTTAGCAGCCAGACCTCCTCTGTTCACATTTCCTTTGGCCTTTTGGTCTTCCAAATTCCCACCATAACAGCTCATGCTCTGTGTACACAGCATTCTAAGCTTTTCTAGCTCCAAGTTCCAAACATTTATCCTACAAACCAGTTCTGTGGCCCACAAACCACACAGTTAGGCTTGTTACAGTGGCAGCCCCACTTAAAAAAAATTTATTTATTAGACAGAGAAAGAGGTAGAGAGAGAGTGAGTGAATGGGTATGCCAGGGCATTCAGGCACTACAAACAAACCCCAGACATGTGTGCCCCCTTGTGCACACGGGCAACATTGCACACTTGCATCACTGTGTGTGTGGCTTATGTGGGACCTGGAGAATCAAACATGAGTTCTTAGGCTTCGCTGGCAAGCGCCTTAACCACTCACTAAGCCACCTCTCCTGCCCAGCCCCACTTCTCATACCAAACTTACTTATTACTTTTTTCACTGACAAAACAAAAGCAACTTCAGGAAAGAAGGGTTTGTTTCCCATGGTTTGAGGGGATAGAGTCCATTGCAGAGTGGAGGACGAGGCTGCAGCAGCATGAAGTGATGAAGTGGCTTGCCACACTGTATCCACCGTCAGGAAAGAGAGAGAGACAAAGGCTACTGCCTAGCTAGCTTTCTCTCTCTCTCTCTTTCTTCCCAAGTAGGGTCTCGTTCTAGCTCTCCCTGGCCTAGAATTCACTATGTAGTCTCAGGGTAGCCTCAAATTCACAGTAGCCCTCCTACCTTTGACTCCGGAACGGTGGGACCATCACGCCCAACTAGCTTTCTCTTTTCAATGCAGTCCAGAACCCCACCCCATGAGACAGTAGCTCCCACATGTAGGGTGGGTCTTGTCACCTTAATTAGCCTAATCTAGAAAAATCCCTCAAAGACATGCTGAGCTGTTTGTTTCCAGTTCTGGGTTTACAAGTGTGTGGGATGCAGCTGCCAAGCATTATTTTGATAACTGAGCAGCTCTCAAACATAATTCTAATAAGATTTTCACAATGACATTCTAAAACTGTCTGAAATGTGCCATCTCTATCTTTGCCAAGTCAAATTCTTGCTTAATTTCCCATAGTTAAAATGTGGACAACTCTGGTATCATCTTTACTTGAAATCTAATAGTGATGACAGAATGACTTTTTCAAGGCACTTTATACATTAGGTATTTGCTCAGTAATTTGCTTTAATTCCTTTGTGTTATTACTGGCTTGTTAGTACTAAAATAATTGTCATTCTTTTTACTTAATAGAATGTCATTTTACATAATAATTTCACACTGTTTTGCATAAGAAACTGAGGTCAGTCTCACTTTGCTGGAGTCAAAGAACAAAGAGTTGTTACTAATTAAAAGAATATAATTAGAAGATATGAGAAATCAAATTAAAAAAACATGGTTATTGTCATTAGTTTTGACATGTCCATTTGTAATTGTTCTAAGAATGAAATATAATGACTTCAGATACTTTCATTCCCAGAATTAATTTGTTACCATACATAAATCTTCATAAACATGTTTGACTTATTCAAGTTTTCTTTGAAAAGATGGTATGTGTTTTTTGTCTTGACATTTGAGTAATGTAGATATACCCATATACATATATTTTATAGGAATAAAATCTTGGTCAGGGGAGATTGTTTAGTGGTTAGGGCATTTACCTGCAAAGACTAACCATCTGGGTTTGATTCCCTAGTATCCAAGTGAAGACGCATGTATCTGAAGGTCACTTGAAGTGGCCAGAAGCCTGGATGTGCCTATTTTCTCTCTCTCTCTCAAAAAAATAAATATAAACAAAATGTTTTCAGGACATAGGAATTTAAATCTTAAACAAAAATATTAACTCAATTAAGAGAGCAGGACAGTAGATTAATAATAGCCTTATTTTGCGGTGAGCTTAGCTATAGGAACATGAAAATCACAAACATTTATTGAGAATTCACTATCTGAGGATGTTATATCTAACTCCATAACATCTATTGCATATGCATTCTTACGCCCATTTTATAGTTAAAGTATGGAAGAAAGCATGTTATTTCCCTTAAGGATACCCACAATGTCTTACAGACATGCTGTTCTAAGAGTGGCTATTCTGGCTAAGTAAGTTATCACAATACATGACAAGCCACATGGCTAAAACTTTATTAAAGCACTCCCCATCACTCCTTGCAACTACCCAAGCTGAGTTCCCCGTCATCATTTTCTGGGCTTTGACAGTATTCCCAGCACACTTCTCTTGCTCTCATTCTCCTTCAGTCTATCTTCGTACAGTGTGATGCATGATTTTTTACATGTAACTCCACTTACATCTGTCCTCTGTTCAGAAAACTTCAGAGGAGGTTCCCATAGTACACAAGATAAAGCCTTTATAATAATCCAACTCCAATAAGGTTTCCTCAAACACCCTGCACCAACAGCCATCTTCCCATATGCTCTACATATTTTTGTCTAAACATCCTCTCTGCTTTTCCTTACTGGGAACCCCACTTAATCCATGCAGATCAAATACACTGCGGGTCCAGTGACCCTCAACTCTGCTACTCTCCATGTTCCTTCCCATTTTATTGCCTCCCCCCCCCACACTTCATTATTCCCTAGGAGATTGGAAATTCCTCAGAGAGAAGGCTATTTCTTATTAGTTTTTGATCCCTAGCTTTAAATTTGTGCTAAGCATGTAGCTCATAGTTGTTGAATGATCTTTCATGATATCCTAGGAATAAATAATGACAAAACTATCCAAATAACACTTAAAGACAGAGGACTCATAAAAAAATAATGAAATCATGCCATTTTCAAAGAAAGGGATGAAATTGGGATATATAATGCTAAATGAAGTAAGCCAGACTCAGCAAGATAGATATGGTAATCTAGATTTTAAAATCTTAAAACAATGTATATATGCCCATGAAAACATAAGGAAGACTACTTGGAGGCAGTGAGGAAAGGGACTAAATAGGAATTGGGGGAACAAGAGATGGTAATAGTGGAGAAGAGAGGCTTGTATCTGATATGTTCTCTCACATGAAGAATCTAGATATATGCACACATCTGTACATATTTATAGCATATGCATACAAACAGATGACACAACAGTATTGATCAGGGAAGTAAGGGGGCCAATGGGAATGGAGAAGGGGAATGAGAAAGGGAAATTGGGCGGGTGAATCTGAACCAAGTTCAGTGATATTCATGTACGAAAGTGTCACAGTGAAATTCATCATTTTGTGTGCCAACTTAAGTAATAATGAATACAGAGAGCTTCAGGGCAGCAAACTCAGAAATGCTCATAGAGAATATGCTTCCGGTCATCCAGGTCATGACGCTGGTCCTGGTGGTCACAGGAAAGGAGAAAGTGGCCCAGGTGACTGTTGGCTAGCAGCTTGAGGAGCTCCATGCAGGTTGAACTGCGCATGCAGCCTGCCCCTCACCGTCCTGCCCCACCTGACATGGAGCAGCTTCTCGAGCACCTCCTGCAGCCCACCCATATTACCAGCCTTGCCGGGGGGTGGAGAGAGGGAAAACACCAGGGTCTGAAGTTTTCTGGCTGCTAAATGTGGTACCACAAGGTAAGCACAAGACAGAGTTAGATACCGCTTGTTCACTCCCTCAGGACCCCAGAATTTGAGGAGACACGTGGGATGCAAAGAACATGATCTTGTGAATCAAACCAACTCAGATTAAATTTCAAGTCCATGTGTTACTTGGAAAAGTGACTTCATGTCTCTCACTCCCCATTTCACTCATACAAGTGAGCATAAAAGCAGCTGGGCCGTGGCCACTGAATACTGATGAGTTCTCTCTCACCGCCTCCTCCACACTTGGCTTCTGTATTGATAAGATCTATACCCCTCATCACTGATGTAGTTTGGATCTACACATCCCATCAAAGGTCCGGGTGTCAAAAGCTTAGTACCCGCTATTGTGTGCCATTAAAAAGTGGGACCTAAGCCGGGTGTGGTGGTGCACGCCTTTAATCCCAGCACTTGGGAAGCAGAGGTAGGAGGATCTCTGAGAGTTTGAGGCCACCCTGAGACCACATATTGAATTCCAGGTCAGCCTGAGCTAGAGTAAAACCTTACCTTGAAAACAAAACAAAAAGGTGGGACCTAAGCTGGGCGTGGTGGTGCACGCCTTTAATCCCAGCACTTGGGAGGCGGAGGTAGGAGGATCGCTGTGAGTTTGAGGCCATGCTGAGAATACAGTGAATTCTGGGTCAGCCTGTGAGCAGAGGAAGACCCTACCTCAAAATAAACAAACAAACAAACAAACAAACAAACAAAAAAGGGTGGGGCCCAGTGAGAGGTCGTTAGGTTATTAAAAATGTGCCTTGAAGACACTGTGGAATCCTGAGTCCTACCCTTGTTCTACTTAGCTTCCAGGCTGTGAGGCAAGGAGTTTTTCTCTAACAAAGTTCCCACCATCATGCTCTGCCTCACCACAAGCCCAAAGCAGTGGGGTCAACCCATCGTGGACTGCAACTCCAGTACCGTGAGCCAAAATAACCCTCTTCTCTCCACAAGTTGACCATCTCGGGTATTTGTTATAGTGATGGAAAACTGACCAGCAAAATTACCCAAAGAAAATAGTTCCAGTCAGTGTTTTATAGGGCAGACAAAGGAGTCACTTGGTAAATTAAATTATTGCAGAGTTTATGAAGCACATAAAGCTCGTTGCACACATTTGAACAAAAGTAAGGCAGGTGGTAGGCTGTGCCTATGTTTTCCAATGAAGAATTGTGTTTTAAAATATTTTATTTATTTATGTGAGAGACAAAGAAAATAGGCATGCCAGAGCTTCCAGCTACTGCAAACGAACTCTAGACATATGCGCCGCCTTGTGCATCTGGCTTACGTGGGTCCTGGAGAATCAAACTTGGGTCCTTAGGCTTTGAAGGCAAGTGCCTTAACTGCTGAGCCTTCTCTGTGGCCTGAAGATTGTATTTCAAAAACATACCCTGTAGCTTGACACAGCTGCAGGCAATGGCTCTGCTGGCCCCACATAGATCCTCCTCCAAATCCTCATCTGGGCTCTGAGATGTTTTTGGACCCATGTGTACCTTCTTCTAATATTATTACATAAACTGGAAAATTACTGCTTAAAATTTGGTTTTTGAGCTACAATGTTCATTTTATTGCTCAAGTTATTACTATTCCTAATTTACTCTTTAAAGAAATACACAACACCATCTTCCGGTGCGTGCTCTGCAAAATTAACCTGCTGCCGTCACTGAGGATTGGTTTTTATACCTCTGTGAGGTGGTGAGGTGGAGTTATATAAGCCCCCTGGGCCACTGGCAGGAAGAAAATAACTCCCAGACTGATGCTACCCAAACAGCTTGCCTTCATTATCAGATTCCCTTTGACCCAACATGGGGGGGGAGGGGTTGCTAATTAACTATTACAAGCCCATATACACATGGGTTGTTATGGGATGCTTTTGCTTATAAACAATAAAGATTTTATGTGATTAGGATGCATGTTAAATTTTATTTTTCCTTAGAAAACCCCTGGTAGAGAAGATAATTTCACCAACTCACCTAAGTCATGAGGAAATTAAATGACTTGCTGGTAGTTACAGAGGATTTTTGTTTTAGCAAACCCTAAGTTTTCTGATCACTTCAGTTCTTAGTATGGGTCACAATTGTTGAAAAACACCATGTTTCATTCAATTTTGTGATCCTTAATCAATTCCACTAGCCCCTCCTACTCATAAGAAGTCCTCAGCTTTCTTGGTGACCACAAAATATTAATCATATTGACAGAACAGGCATTTACATAAAGAAAGGCTAAGTATATATACTTTCTTTCTTCCATCAAGAATAACACAACGCAGGAGGGAAAGCTTAAGCTTGTAATCACACATAATTGCAAGTCAAGGGAACAATGTGGTGGGTTCCAGGAAAGGAGTATGTTATAAGCTAAATTCTACCAGAATGTCCTAGAGAGGGACAATATATCTTTATTCCCATATAAGCATGGGTGATGTGCTGTTAGATGTCATTCTTACCAGCAGAGCTGGTTGGAGGGGGCATTGAAAGGTAAGGAGTGGCATTTGTGAGTAGAAACTGGGGATTTAGGAAGATGCTGGACAAAATTGTAAAAAGGAGATGGAAGAAGTATCTTTTTTTCCCCTTTTATAATTTATTTTGTTTATTTGAGAGAGAGAGAGAGAAAGAGAGAGGCAGATAAAGAGAGAGAATGGGCATGCCAGGGCCTTCAGCTGCTGCAAACAAATTCCAGACGTATGTGCTACCTTGTGCATCTGGCTTACATGGGTCCTGGGGAATTGAACCTGGGTTCGTTGGCTTTGTAGACAAGCACCTTAACTGCTAAGCCATCTCTCCAGGCCAGAAGTATCTTCTTAAGAAGTTACGACAAAAATTCCTATCTAATAAAGTGACTAAAGACAGTTTATCCATTCAATAAAATATGTGGAGTGTTTATGTTGAGCTCAGCTCTGTGGCAGAAAAGCAAAGTGAGTTGCTATGCCCTTCATGAAGATTCCTTCCTATCATCCAAGCATAATGCACTGGAGAAGAGAAATAGATTCTATAATTCGGTCTATAGTATCACCATTTGGGAGGGTGTAGAGACTTGAAGGGATGAGGCTGGGTGGGAGGCCCTCAGGTCATTGAGTGCATGTCTCAAACAGGACTGAATTGAGTCCAAAGTTCCTGTGACGCTTTTGCTTCACCATGAATTCCTACCATGACCCGCCACCTCACCACAGGCCAAAAACAACAGGCCAAACATGGGCTGAACCCTCCAATACTGTGAGTCAAACTTTCCCTTTTCTCATTAGATATTGGCTATTTCAAGTATTCCTTATAGTATCAGGAAGCTGACATGGAGGAGGTGAATTGTACAGTTCTTGGTAAGGACGAAGCAAAGAAAGTCACAACTGAGAAGCTGCAAAGTGAGGAAGCAGAAGAGAGAAATGGAGCCGGGGCTCGGGGTTTGATCATGGACTGGATGTAAGAAGAAATCACAGCGTGAGAGATTATTTTAATATTTCAAACTGGGGAAGAAGAAGCGGGCTGAGAAAGAGGATGTTTCTATTGATAGAGTAGGATGGGAAAAGCGCAAACTTTGGGAGGGAAATTCAGAGTTTTGTGATGAATGCTATCGATGCCATATAAATGAAAACAGAAATATCACCATCCAAAATATGTCAGTGTTATTTACTAAAATCTGGAAACCTGAACTGTATAGAACTTAACAGATGATATATCCACATCAAGCCATGATTGAGCCTGACAGATACTAATGTGATAAAATCTTGCTTTCTAGAGGAAACCAAACAACTTTAGACAATGTAATTCATTGACACCAATGCCGGACTAAATGGCTTAGATAAGAATCTATATAAGATGTATTTACTCACCCAAATACTCACTGGCACTAATGTTGATTAAATGACTGGATAAAAATCTATATAAGATATATTTATTCACCCAAACAAAGACCTATGCATCTAAAAGTGTTCTCATTGATCTCTACTTTTATATATTGTCATTAGTTTTAAAATGAGCAACTGTCTTGGGAGCATTTTCTTTATAGTTACGAGAAAAGTTCAAAAACTGAAAAGTCTTGCTCACCAAAGAACTCCTATGTAGTGGAGAAAATAAAGAGAAGGAAACAGGTGACTACCTTTTGCATACACACTTTGATGAGATCACAAAGGCAGGCAAATGGAAAACTGATTGAAGATGTCTTCTCAAGGATGAAATTTGAAGTTCACATCTCAAGAATGAGTAGGAACCAGTAAAACAAAGCAAAAGAATCAACACCAGCAGAGCTGGCACAAAATGCAGAGGAATGGAAGGAGAGCCATGCATCCCAGTCTCCAATCTGGGTGGACAGCTCCAGAACGCTATAAACAGTGTGTGCGTGCGTGCGTGCGTGCGTGCGTGCGTGCGTGTGCAGTGTGGGACAATATACAAAAGTGTAATCCAGAGGGTAAACCGAGGAAGATGACACTCCTCTAGTCAGTAAGCATTACTGTGCATGATTTATGAGATTTGAAGTGTCACATGAGGGGCTGGAGAGATGGCTTAGCGGTTAAGCACTTGCCTGTGAAGCCTAAGGACCCTGGTTTGAGGCTCGATTCCCCAGGACCCGCATTAGCCAGATGTACAAGGGGGCGCATGCGTCTAGAGTTCGTTTGAAGTGGCTGGAGGCCCTGGTGCACCCATTCTCTTTCTCTCTCTCTCTCTCTCTCCCTCTCTCTCTCTGTCTCTGTCTGTCACTCCCAAATAAATAAATAAAAATAAACAAACAAAAAAATTTAAAGTGTCACGTGAGATATACCCAGTAAGTCTGGGTTAAAAATTAGGACAGTAAAGAAAGAACAAGCACAGTTCAAACATCTATGAGATAATGCCACAATCCTAAATCGTAGTTCCAGACAGAGCACTACTAGGTTCTGAGCCTCCTCAGAAGAAATCATGGCTCACAACAGCAGAAGAAACAACAGACCTGCAGACTCAGCAAGCGCTCCCTTGGGTTTGCTGGGAGCAGTTTTAGCAGACAGGACACTTGAGACATAGTAAGTGGTAATTTTAGGAGAACTATCTTGGGAAACCCATGAGACTCAGCTGGACATGGTGGTATACACTTGTAATCCCAACATCCAAGAGGCTGAAACAGGAGGGTCGTGAGCTAAAAGCCAATCTTGCTATACAGCAAGCTCCTGTCAAGGGGATGAGAGAGAGAGGGAAAGAGGGTGAAAAGAAGGAAGGACAGAAGGGAAGAAGGAAGGAAAGTTTGGTTTGGTTTGGTTGGATGAAAATTCAAGGCACAAGCCCCCCAGCTCCCCAGCAATGTGGGATTCTTTACTGCCCTTGTGAAAATAAATCAAGGCCACATTCAACCCATCAGATATGCCGTGCCTGATAGGTACAGTACTTTTATCATTGCCTCTTATTTTCAATGTCTCTTGTTTTTATTTTTCCTCCCATCTTTACAAAAGCAATACATTTGGAAGAGACAGAAAAGACGAGAGAACAGAAGAACAAAGCCTAACCCTACTGTTAAATCCTGCTTTTTATCATAAGTATTTGCTTTCATTCGCTTTTCCTTTGGATTTTCCAGGCAGGATATGTGATTTTCCCAGAATCTCTGTGCCACCGCTTCCTACTGCCTCAGAACTGGCTTTCTTCCCACAGGAATGTTCCCTGCTTAGTCTTCATGATTCTAAAATAAACTCCTAAACTATGCATGATCCATAGAATCAAATCGCCAAATAAACAAAATTAAAAGAGTAAAAAGGGGAGGGTATTGGAGAGGAAAATAAATCTAACAGGGTACAAGTAATTAAAGGTGCTATAAGACATCAATTAAATAGTTTAAGTTAGAGGAGTTATTAAACCATATCATGATTGAAAGTCACAAATGATTCTATAATAAAATAAGACCTAGGAGGAACATAATTTAATTGAAGGGAAGCAATCTAAACATGTAAAACGTTGAAACAAAAGCAGAAAAGACAAAGGATAAAGAATAAGGATAGAAAAGGTGAAATTATTGAAATCAAAATTTAAAATCTAGACAGCATTATATGGAGACTAACAGTTGGATGTAGAATAAAATTAGAAAAGCAGTAGATTTACAAGTGAAAACAATCTAAAACATTTCGTAAACTAAAGAAAAGAATAAAAAATACAAAGGGGAACAATGAAAAATACATAAAATTCCCTAGAATCATCTTGAGGTACAGAACAAAATCTCTGAAGAAATTCAAGTTTTTTCTATTAAAATATAAGAGAATGAAAGGAAACAAATTAAAAACAAAGAGGGGCTGGAGAGATGGCTTAGTGGTTAAGGCATTTGCGTGCAAAGCCAAAGGACCCAGGTTGGATTCCCCAGGACCCACGTAAGCCAGATGCACAAGGTGGCGCATGCATCTGGAGTTCATTTGCAGTGGCTGGAAGCCCTGGTGTACCCATTCTTTCTCTCTCTCTGCCTCTTTCCCTCTCTCAAACAAATAAGTAAAAAATAATTTTTTTTTTTTTTTAAAAAGCAAAGAGCAGAGACCCTGACTTTGTGCAGAGCTAGCTTGGGCTTTCCCCCACTGCCTTTCAAGGGCAGAAGCAGCGTCAAGAGCAGCAGGATTCTGTGAGCCCACCGGCCCTGTGTCTCCAGCACAGAAGCCCTGGCAATCAAGCTCCTCTCTGCAGGGACATGAGATCAGGAGTATTTTATCTTAGTGTGTGTGTGGTGGTGGTGGGGGCAATGGGTGTGTTCACATGTGTATGCATGTGCAAAGGCTAGAGGTTGATGTTGAGTGTCTTCCTGTATTGCGCCCCACATTATTGATTGAGACGAGATCTGTCACTTGAACCCAGAGCTCACTGATTCATGCAGTCTAGATGCCAGGTTGCCTTGGGGAATCCCCCATCACTTCTTTCCTAGCACTGGAATGGCAGATGAGCTGCCGTGCCCATCGGAAATGCCATGGAGGGCTGGGGAACCGAACTCTGGTCCTTGTGCTTGTGCAGCAAGTGCTTAATCCACTGAGCCATCTCCCCAGCCCGGGGAGATGCTGTATCTCTTTCATTCAAATATCTAGGAGGCCTCTATGCAACCTGAGAAAATGCCTTCTTGCTGGTCATTGTCGTCTGTGGAAGGCCTACCGCATGTACTGGGTGGGAGATGAGTACAGGCCACTGGGAAATAAGAACAGACAGGAAACATGGGTGTAGTGTTCACTGGATGTCCACACTATGGTGGGAGCCTCCTCACTGAGAGGTGGCCTTCGCTGTGATGGTGTAAGGAGGCCACGCATGTCAGCTCCTTTGACCAAGGGTGGCCCTGCAGCCCCCATGGTAGCACGCTTTACCAGTCAGGCCCAGAAAAACCAGCTTGCCCCAAGCATACTACAGACTATTCAGTGCTGGACTCATACTTTGATCCCTCTGTAGATGGTGCAAAACAACTTGTGTTGTGACATGACTTAGACATATTAAAGCCAATTAGTTCTTAGCTGCGTATCTATTATTAGCATCACATTTTTTTGGTGTTTTTTGGTGAGGCTGGAAAATCAGTCAGCTCCTGGGAAGACTCAGAAGCAGTCCTGTACCCCCTGTTCTTCAGGACAAGCGGTGATGAAATCCTTCTAAATGCCTGGGGGGAGACACAGCGGGAGGAAAACCGTGCCTGCTGCTCTACCAATAGGAACACCTTAACACCTTCCCTAAGTCCCCGTGGAAAACAAACTTGAGACTTCAAATTTTCAAAAAGAAATTTTATTTACTTATTTATTTGAGAGTGGCAGGAAGAAGAGAGAATGGGCATTCCAGGGTCTCTTGCTACACTGCAAACTCCAGATGCATGAGCCACTCTGGGCATCTGGCTTTAACATGGGTTCTGGAGAGCTGAACCTAGGTCAGCAGACTTTTCAAGCAAGCATCTTTAACAGCTGAGCCATTTCCCCAGCCTGATACTTAGATGGTGTGGTCTGTCTCGGATACTCAGGCAAGTTTTCCTTGTGAGAAGCCAAGCGGGATGAAAAGCGGGTGACACTGTCATATTTAAGGCTCCCATTTCAAAAAGAAAGCCAAGACTACAATTCAGCTTGCATTTCCTTTTTTTATAGACTAGGAGTATATTTCAATCTTACATTTCTGTATTCACTCTTTTTTAATGTAATGTATTTATTTGAGAGAGAGAGAATGGTTACTCCAGGACCTCTAGCCACTGCAAACCAACTCCAGACACATGTTCCCCCTTGTGCATCTGGTTTATGTGGATCCTAGAGAATCAAACCTGGGTCCTTTGGCTTTGCAGATAAGTTCCTTAACTGCTAAGCCATCTCTCTGGCCCTGTATTCATTTATTTATTTATTTTTAAATTTTTTTTTGCAATAGGGTCTCACTCTAGCTTAGGCTGACCTGGAATTCACTATGTCGTCCCAGGGTGGCCTCGAACTCACGGCGATCCTCCTACCTCTGACTCCCGATTGCTGGGATTAAAGGCGTGCGCCACCACGCCCGGCTCCTATATTCATTCTTTTTTTTTTAAATTTAATTTATTTATTTATTTGAGAGCGACAGACACAGAGAGAAAGACAGATAGAGGGAGAGAGAGAGAATGGGCGCACCAGCGCTTCCAGCCTCTGCAAACGAACTCCAGACGCGTGCGCCCCCTTGTGCATCTGGCTAACATGGGACCTGGGGAACCGAGCCTCGAACCAGGGTCCTTAGGCTTCACAGGCAAGCGCTTAACCGCTAAGCCATCTCTCCAGCCCCTATATTCATTCTTAATAATGCTCATTCCTCTCTCTCACTATTGTGACATCTAGATTAGCTGATGAAAGAGTTTCTAGATGTTCCTGAAAGAATTTCACTCCCAACCCTGGCTTAGCATAGCTATTGGTCAGGGTTCGGTAGAGAAACAGAACTGATAGAGTGGCTAAGCATTAGAAAGGGGACTTATGGGATGGGATACAGGCTTATGGTCCAGTGATGGCTTTCTGAAGGCTGGAGAGTATGAGAACCCAGTAGTTGCTCAGTCCACGGGGCTGGATGACTCAGCAGTCCCAACATGGAACCGAAGGCCTGAGGATTCCTGGAGAGCTACTGGCCTTCAGTACACTCTGGGAGGCGGCTAAAACTGAGTTCATCTGTTTGCGAAGGACGGCAGTGACGGAGGAGGTGCCACACTGGAGCGTAGCAGGTACAGCTCAGCCTAAGAGCCTGTGACTCCAGAAGCTTCTCTGTAAGCAGTCTGCCATCAGAAGGACTTCCCGCTCTGGAAGGAGGTCTTCCTCCTTCCATGAATCCTTCCTGGGAAGACCTCCACAGGCTCACCCTGGATGTGTATCCTACTTGATTTCTGATATGCCTAAGCTGACAATAAAAATGAACTGTCATTGCCTGGCGTGGTGGCGCACGCCTTTAATCCCAGCACTTGGGAGGCAGAGGTAGGAGGATCGTCGTGAGTTCAAGGCCGCCCTGAGACTACAGAGTGAATTCCAGGTCAGCCTGGGCTAGATTAAGGCTCTGCCTCGAAAAACAAAATAACAAACAAACAAACCTGTCATGGTCACAGGATTCTTAAGAATTTTTCTTCCCATCTCTCAAAACACATTACTGGGAGAGGGAAATTACATGCAGATGTGCATAATAAACACAGAGCTTCCGTCCATCCATCCACCCTAGATCTAGAATCATTGTTTTCAACAATTTTTTTTCAGGAACCACTTATATGTCAATAACAACTGCTAGGACCTTAGAGATCAATTCTTGTTGGTCTAAATATAGCTACAGCTGTGAGTGCCGAGAAGGCCTGCTAAAAACAGAGGGAGTCAGAGGGAGTCAAGCTGAGCCCGCCTCGCAAAAATATCAATGCCCCCCGCCCCAGCCTTCTGAAATTCTGGCTTTTAAAAAGATAAACTTGAGCAGGGTGTGGTGGCACACGCCTTTAATCCCAGCATTGGGGAGGCAGAGGTAGGAGGATCGCAGTGAGTTAGTTCGAGGCCACCCTGAGACTACAGAGTGAATTCCAGGTCAGCCTGGGCTAGAGTGAGACCCTACCTCGAAAAACAAAACAAACAAAAACAAAAAGACAAACTTCACCTAAGACTCACAGCTTGCGCTAGACACAGAAGTGATGATTGCTTAGGAAGTTTTCACTGTTGCATTAACTTTTCCCAGGAAGACCAAATGACCATCTGTTTACCGCCAAGCAGGGCCCGGTCGACAGACTAAGGTAACAGCTACACCGAAGTGAACCACTGAGCTTGTTGGAGTCTCTTGTACGGCTATGGAGCCTGGACGACTCCACGGCAGCCGGGTCACTGCACAGGTCACCGAGGCTGCGACTCTGGAGCTCACGGCTCGCCCTGTAGGCAGCTCAGCTGCTCAGAGAGTTTTCCTTCCAGCAGATACTGACTGCTTTGTAGCTGTGTGGAGGAGTCTCGTGGATCTTAAGTTTCTATTTTCCTGGATTTGTTTCCCTTCTGAATCTCAGGAGAACTCACTCCTCCCTCCAAGAAGGAATGTTTTTAATCCAGCATTACACAACACCCCGTCTTCCCCGTTTGTTTATCTTCCCCTACAATTCACATTTGAAATGTAACAGAATGTTGATGGATTGCTCACCTCATCTCCAAGCACAATCCTGTGAAAGTGCTATTTCTCACGGACTCATTCAAGAGCCAAGGAGGAATGCCTGGGGGTAAACAAAGACCCTGGGATAGAGTCTGCGCAGACTCCTTCCCACCACCTCTCCCCATTTCCTGCTGCTCCCCAATGTACTACAGAAGAAAGACTCAAGCTTCCTGTTTTTAAACATATTTTATTCAATATTTTATTTATTTATTTGAGGAGGGAGAGATAGAAAGAGTCAGATAGAGAGAGAATGGGCACGCCAGGGCCTTCAGTCACTGCAAATAAACTCCAGACGCATACACCACCTTTTGCTTCTGGCTTATGTGGGTACTGGGGAATTGAACCTGGGTCCTTAGGCTTTACAGGCAAGCACCTTACCCACTAAGCCATCTCTCCAGCCTAACATTTCTTTCTTAAAAACATTTTTATTTATTATTTATTTGCAAGGAGAGAGACAGAGAGAGATGGGCATGCCAGGGCCTCTAGTCACTGCAAAGGAACTCCAGATACCTGTGCCACTCTGTGCATATGGCTTTATGTGATTACTGAGCAATCAAACCCTGAGCCTTCAGGCCTTGCAAGCAAGCACACATAACCACGGATCCGTCTTTCCAGCCCAAGACTCAACCTTTCAAAGCAGAGTATCAACATGGCATGACATGCCAAAGCCCTGTACGGCCCACATCACAGTTTAATTTCCTCTTCTACTTTATATATTTATTTATTTTCTTATTTTTATTTATTTGACAGAGAATGAGGGGGAGAGAGAGAATGGGAGCACCAGAGCCTTCAGCTCCTGCAAACAAACTCCAGACACATGTACCCCTTTGTGCATCTGGCTAATATGGGTCCTGGGGAATCAAACCTGGGTCCTTTGGCTTTGCAGGCAAACGCCTTAACTGCTAAGCCATCCCTCCGGCCCCTACTTTATATCTTTTGGCCCATGTTCATAATCTTTGTTCCATGAACACTGTAGGCTTCTTATGTGATTTCTGGAGGCTCCAATTATTGCCACTCAGACAGTGATATTTTAAAAAAATCACAAGGGCTGGGCATATGGCTGTCAGTAAACCGCTTGCTATGCAAGCACAAGGACCTGAGTTCAGAACCCCAAAATCCACATTAAAAAAATCTTGGCTGTGCAAGTTTGTAACTCTGACACTAGGGAGATCATGGCAGGGGGTCTCTGGGGCTTGCTGGCTAGCTAGTGTAGCTAATTGGTAGGCTCTAGGTTCAGTGAGAGACCTTGTCTCAGAAACGTGGGCTTCACCCACATATGGGCACCATACACCCACATGCACACCACATACAAATACATGTTTAAAAAGGTATAAGACAATCATGGGCTGGAGAGATAGCTTAGTGGTTAAGGCACTTGCCTGCAAAGCCAAAGGACCCAGGTTTAATTCCCCAGGACCCATGTAAGCCAGATGCACAAGGTGGCGCATGCATCTGGAATTGGTTTGCAGTGGCTGGAGGCCCTGGCGCACCTATTCTCTTTCTTGCCCTCTGCCTCTTTCTCTCTCTGAATCTCAAATAAATAAGTAATAAAATAATGCAATACACTAGCTAATAAATTTACAGTAGGTTTCAGGCAGGAGGTGATGCAGGTGACATGTGGTATATGTGTGGCACTGAGCTGTCATTTCCAGATAAAGTGACTTCAATACACATGGCTAGCGCTCACCTTTCTACAATCACTGCTCAATCCTCTAGCCACTGCTGGCTGACATATTTTGAGGCAGTGCTATAGTTAAGATCTGCAGCTCTCTGGCAAGTGCACACTAAAAACATTTGAATAGGAAATATGGTCTACATGGAGAATAACAAACAATTTTTAGTTTATTTGCCAAGACATGTAGGAGGTAAATATAGCAAGTTTAGCATTTTTCTTCTCCAAATATAAAGCTGCTGACTACAGGCCAGTAGCACCGCTTTGCACAGCTCCTCATATTAGAATGAACTAAGAAGGAGGCGTCTATCACTATTCAGCACTGAGATGCTGCCGCAGACATTCACAAGTGGCCAGACACATGTTTATTCCATTGGCAAGTAACAAAGGTGGTCCTCACCCCCTGTGGCCTTTGACTGGAACCAAAGAACATTATTTTCAGGGTGCAGCTAACATCGTCCCTGTGTGCTGACTAGAGCAAGGCAGCAGCCAGCCTCGTGTGCTGCAGATGTGGGGTGCAGAGTTCCACAGAAACTTCTGTAAGACAAGTAGGTCACCTTGGGAACACGCAATTCACTTGAAGAAGTTCATGTGTCTCCCTGCATGGGGGGGGCACAATGCATTAAGACGCAAGCTGCACGCCCGTGTGAACAGGTGCAAAGGGAGATGAAGAAAGTTCAGTAATAGGTAGCAGAGAAGGCCTCTCGCTGGGACATCTGGGTAGTGATGTAGAGGGAAGGTGGAATGGGAAGCAAGGACTTATACCGTGGCTAGAGGCACAGTAAAAAAAAAAAGAAAACAGCGGGGAGCTGGAGGGATGGCTTAACAGTTAAGGCGTTTGCCTGCAAAGCCAAAGGACCCAGGTTTGATTCCCTAGGACCCACAATAGCCAGATGCACAAGGGGGCGCGCACATCTGGAGTTCATTTGCAGTGGCTGGAGGCCCTGGTGCATCCATTCTCTCTCTCTCTCTCTCTCTCTCCCTCTTTCTCTGTGAAATAAATAAATAAAAATTAAATAAAATAAACAGGCTTGGGCTGGGCATGGTGGCCCACACCTTTAATCCCAACACTCAGGAGGCAGAGGTAGGAGGATCACCGTGAGTTCGAGGCCACCCTGAGATGACATAGTGAAGTCCAGTTCAGCCTGAGCTACAGTGAGACCCTACCTCAAAAACCCAAAAAAACAAACAAATAGATAAACAGGCTTGGGTCAAGGATGTGACTGGAGCTGGACTGTAAAGAATGGATGGGCACTGGGGGTGGAGAAGGGAGGTGCTCGGAAGCTTAGGCTACTGGCATTAGAAGGCCAGGGGATTCTACTCAGGCCCACACGTTCCTACAGTGACTGCCGCTGCTTGAGTACTTGCTATGAGCCAGCTGCTACTTGAAGGACTCGCCCCATATGAGAATCGAATTAATCCCTAAAATATTCCCATGAGATTAGTAATAAAGTAAGGCCATCCTATTTTCAGGTTGATACTTGAGGCATAGGGGAGGCTAGGCAACTTGTCCAAGGCTGCGTAGCTGTGACGTGATGGGCCAGAGTGCGAGGCCGGTGTGTGGTTTATGGTCACAGCCTGAGCATCTTCGAACCTCAGGAGCCGGAGCCCAACGTTTGGGAACTCGGCCGTCTACTACGCTGCCAGTCAGGCTTTTGCCTGGTCTCTAGGAACTAAGGTCCCTGGAGTTATCAAATGCCACATTTTTGTAAAACTAACATTTTTTATTTTTTTTTTTAATCTTACTGCAGAAAAAAAAATAGATAAACAAAAAGAGAGAAATGGTGCCGGGCGTGGTGGCGCACGCCTTTAATCCCAGCACTCGGGAGGCAGAGATAGGAGGATCGCCGTGAGTTCGAGGCCAACCCTGAGACTCCATAGTGAATTCCAGGTCAGCCTGGGCTAGTGTGAGACCCTACCTTGAAAAAGAAAAAAAAAAAAAAAGAGAGAGAGAGAAATGGGACTGGAGGGATGGCTTAGCAATTAAGGTGTTTGCCTGAAAAGCCAAATGACCCAGGTTCGATTCCCCAGGTCCCAAATTAGCCAGGTGCACAAAGGGGCACATGTGTCTGGAGTTCATTTGCAGTGGCTGGAGGCCCTGGTGCGCCCATTCTCTCTCTTTGTCTCTCCCCATCTCCCTCTTTCTCTATTAAATAAATGAATAAATTTTTTTAAAAAAAAGAAAGGAAGAAAAACTGGCATAATTCCACTCTCAATAGGCTGCTACACAGCCCTCCGACCACCTTGGTGCACACATGACTTGTGAAGGACAGACAAAACCAGCTCAGCCTGGCACAACCATCTTTCCACAGCCACAAAACGCCAGGCCGATGAAGCGCACAGGGGAAGGGGCTGCTTGGGGTCTTAGCCAGGAAGAAGGCCTTGAAACTGATCAAGCAAAGGGAGAGATAGAAGTGATGCCCTTGGATGGGGTGGGGGCTGGGCTCCCAAGGAGAAATCTGGGTCGCATGCAACAGGAGGAACATGGGTCATGTAAACCCATTCCGTCCTGGTATGGGGGGGGGGGGGAAGACAGCCTCTGTCAACGGATGAGACCTGGATGGGGCTTCAGAAGAGCAGAGCAGAGGAATAGAATGAGCAATCTCAGATGTAGGCCACTCAAAGGTCTCCAGAAGATGTGGGAATGAGCTTCAGAAAAGCAGGCCCAGGCTCCAGGGTATTGGGAGAGAGGCAGAATGGTGCTAGACAGGTGTGCCAGGTGGCAGAGACTGGCTCTTGAGGGCCTGGGAACCCACTCCACTGATAAAGTTGTCGCTGTACTTCCTGTGTCCTTGGGAGAGGGAGGTGGACGATGGCTATCTGAGTGCTTAGTATGAGAAACAGGAGTGGAGTGAGGACTGGGCTTCCATCTTGTTTCCACCTGTGCATATCAACTAGGCTCCAGGGCTCTGCTCCCTGGACCACGGGCCCATAGCTAGAATCGTGCTGACCTATGTCTTGTGTCAGACTAGAATGTTCAGATTCGTCCCACCTCCATCTTGCAGGGAACCCCCGGTCCCCGTCCCAGTATACGCTATGTCTGATGTTATGTTTCCCAGCCACTTGCTTCCTTACTAGGCCCATGCCTGGGAATGGCCTCATTCAGGGCCTTTGTGGTTAGCCAGGTGACACCCAGCTGGGAAAGGAGCAGGCAGAGCAGAAAGCGGACAGCAGGCGAGCTCCAGAAACAGAGAAGCAAGCAGTCTGGGCCATGACACAGGACCCGTGATGGGTCAAGGACACGGTCAGACCACTGAAGAGTTCTGGACAATCAGGACAATCAGTCTAGGAGGAGCGCTGGGAATCGATGCGCGTACGTATGGAGGGCTGAGTCCTTCGTTAATTCTGACAACTTTCCTTTCATCTCCAGGAAAGATGTCTTCTGTCATTTAGTGTAACCCTTCATCTAATTCACTGGTGGGAGGGAGACATCGTCATATACTAACTAAAAGTTTTTGTGCTGTCAAACTCACAGCCTTACACACGCTGAGCACACTGTCTGCCACTGAACTACACCAGCCCCCATGAGGGAGATATGTTTCTGAATTCCACAAGAATCTTTGCTGGGAATGGAAGGTGTTCAAGATAGGAAATGTCTTTAAACCATAACTAAGGCATGGCGTGCGTGTTCTTTACAAAGCAGCAGTCAGCATAAAGCTATTTACAGAATTGCATTCCTTTCGTGGGTACTGATTCTTGCTCATTCATTTTCACATCAGTATCTGAATCTGGATCCACCGTTGTGATATCCAGCCTTCCCCACTTCTACCCTCCTCCCTTAACCCGGGCTCCTATCCACTCAACTAGCTCCAATGAACGACCTCAAACCCCGCCTAACTCCCAGTATCTGTGCCGAGGTTCCAAATTCTTTGTTTGTCTTCCACACTTGACAGGTACCCACCAGCTTCCTAGTTAATCCCAACCAGCTCCCATCCTCTGGCTGGGCAGAGCAGAGGAGGAGGAATCTGAGTGGCATCAGTGTGGGCAACCAATTGGATGTGGATGTGACATGTTATGATTATGTGACACAATTTGGGAAAGAAAAGCGATATCACACTGAATAGCTGAAAACATATTGGCTATGCTTTTTATTTTTCCCTGTAGGAGGGTTCTGTTTAATGTGAAAATGTAATCTCAGTGGTTAAGTAAGAGAGGAATGTGAGATGTGAAGTGGCGGCTATAGGGAGGCACAGCAAGAAAAGAAAATAAACGTCCAAGAAAAGAAATAATAGAGATTACTTAATCGTTTTCGTTAAAGTGTAAAATGTCCCTTATAGACTTGTGCGTTTGAACACTTGGTCCCCAGCTGGTGACGCTGTTTGGGAAGGTCGTAGAACTTTCAGGAGGTGGAGGAGTCTCACTGGAGGACAAGGCTTGACATTATGCAGCGCAGCCACGCTTCCTGTCTTCCCGTGTCATCTCTGTGTTCTCTGACTGGATGCAATGTGACCAGGTGCTTTATGCGTCTGACACCAATCCCTTCCCTGCCATGATGGAGTATGCCCCAGAACTAAGGCTGAGATGAACTCCACCTTCCTTAAACTGATTTCTGTTAGATATTTTGTCACCGTAACAAGAAAAGTAACTTTCAAATATATAAATTTGCCATGGAGACATGAGGCCGTTACTGTGGTAAACCTGACCATTGGGTCCATGGGCTTTTGGAAATAGTTGGTGGGAGGGATGTGGAGGAGCATGGAACTTCAGGCTAGAAAGGCTTTAGAGTGCTGCAAGCAGAGTTTAATGAGTCATTGTAGAATGAGTTTGGAAGACCAGAATGCCAAGAGAAACAAGGACAGTGAAGACTTGGCTCAGGAAGGACCAGAGACTTTGTTAGAAACACCTAGAGGCAGCTTGCGCTTATTATATTCCAGTAGACTCTGGCTGACAAAGGAAAGGGGAGGCGTGCTTACCATACTGTCTTTCAGACCCAAAGTGGCCTTGATAGTCACTACGTCCGGCTTTAAGTTGCTTCTTGTCAGATATTTGGTCGCAGCAACAAGGACAGTGAGCCAAATTCTAGCAAGATGGAGCTGGCTATAACTCCCCTAAGACCACTCCCTCCAACACAGCCCCTCTAGCAAAGCTGCACCTCCCAAATCACCACCTGCTGGGAACCAAAGCGATCAGAGCACATGAGTTTATGGGGGGAGGTCTGATTCCAAGCACCAGTTTCACTTGGGCCACAACATGAGCCGAGAGGTTTGAGTGCATGCTATGATATTTTAAAATATATCTTCTGGGCTGGAGAAAGGGCTTAATGATTAAGGCATTTGCCTGCACAGTCAAAGGACCTTGGTTCCATTCCCCAGGACCCACATAAGCCAGATGCACAAGGGGCACATGTGTCTGGAGATTGTTTTCAGGGGCTAGAGGCCCCTGGTGCTCCCATTCTCTCTTTCTCTCTCAAATAAATAAATAAATTATATATGTATATATTTCTATGTATTTAATGGTTAGCAAGCTCACTTTGGAATGAGCATGTGCAGTTGTGCAGTGACGAAGTTCAGGGCTGATAGGAACAGGGTTGTACTACTGTCATTGGTGAAGGGCTTCCTAGGTGTTCTGGGGAGCTGTGGGGGCCACGGGCTGCGTAGCAGCATGCAGGGACCTCACATGGAAGCTGGACAATGTAGGATTCATTTTCTTGTGTTCCTTTACTTTGGCACAATTTTAAAAATGCGGATACTTTCATTTAGAGCTGACACCTTCAGCATATTTGCACCAAGGTGTTAATGATTCTCAGATCGCTTCCTGGTGTTGAGTAGGGGTGAAATAACCAAAACCTTGACGAGAGGGGAGAGATTCCTGCGCCCATGCTCATAGCAGCAGCAGCAGCACGTGACCAGAAGGCCACAGCAACCCAATACCTGTCAGTGGAGGCATGGATGCCCAGATATGCTACATACATACAGCACAATTTCTTGATCAGTTAATTTAAAAATTTAGTCAGTGTATATAATTGAACTAAAACCATCAAGACAAGGATTCATTTCTAAACCATTTGGAAGGCCGTCTGTATCAGCGTGGCCTTCCCGGAATGGTATTATCATATGTAATCTAATCACACCTCATCTGGACTAGCACAGGTGAAATTACCTGGAGTATAATATAAAGGCATTCAGCCTTTCAAAGAAAGGAGACTGTGGAACATGCTACAACATAGATGAACCTTGAGGAAACCATACTAAGATACTAAGAAATAAGCCAGCCACAAAAAGAAAAAAAAAAAAAACAACGTACCGAATGACTCTACTCACACGAGCTACTTAAAAAGTAACTTCATAGAGACAGAAGGCAGAATGGTAGATCCCCAAGGCCTAGACAAAGTTGAAAACGTGGGGTACCAGTTACTGAATTAACACCTGGCTTGCATCTGGAATGTCTCTCACAGGTCCGTGCATTTGCGCACTTGGTGGTGGCCCCGCGTTGGGAGGTTGCCGAACCTCTTGGGCATGGAGCGCAGAGGGAAGACTCCGGGTGCACAGGCAGGGCTTATGGATTTCACAGTGCAGACGCACTTGTGGCCCAGTCTCCATTTCCTGTCTACGGACACAGTGTGTAGCCAGCTGCCTTCTACTTACGGCTGGGGCTGTCACAAGCTGTTCCTGTCACCGTGTCTCCCTGGCCATGACAGATTGTATGTACCCTAACCATGAGCTAAAAAAAACATTTAAGGTGTGCATGAATCTTACTCCAGAAGTAATAAAATATTCTAGCAACGGAAAAACTATATGAATCAGAAAAGAACCTGGCTTCTGATGACCTTGTCATTGCTACGTGCCTGTGTGACTGAGAGAGAGCAAGAGAGGTGCTATGGTTTGGATGAAGGTCCCCCAGAGGCCTGTTTGTTTAAGACGTAGTCCACGGGGTTATGCTATTTGGAGTCAGAGGAATCTTTGAGAGGTCACCAGGGGAGCACCAGGGGAGGTCCTTCTATCACCAGAGCATATTCTCCAAGGTCTGGATCCAAGGTTCTAGTCTCTGTTTCAGCATGTAACTGGTTGGCTCCTTCGTGTTCTCCTATGGTGATAAGCCAAGCCTGCCAGAGGCCCAAGGCGATGAGACTGCCTGTTGGGTTGGATCCGACAGAATTATAAGCCAGCCTGAGTCCTTCCACTTTCTGAGTTACTTTGCTCGGATATTTTACTATAGGAACATGAACCTCACTAACACACGAGGCTTCCTAGAGCTTTCTGAGTCTCTGTCACAAGAAGGAAAGCATACAGCAGAGGAAAATTTGATCACTCAAGTGTAACCCACACGCTGCCCCAAAGTTATGGCTGTAAACCATGAAGATTCTTTATCACCCATACACATCTGGGTAATTCATCTCCCACATATGTGAAGGAATCGTCTCTACTATGCTTGACATTTCAAGTGACCCATTCAGTCATGAGCCATAATTAATTGGTTGGTAACAAGAACAAAAAGTCTTGGTGCCAATGATTCTACCCAAATCAGGCCTTCTCACTGGGCCTGGTGGTTTCTTGGCACCACAGAACATTTGGAAGCTTTATTGTTTTTTTATGCCCTGAAAGTTCCACTTACCAATTACTAGTTCAGGACAGCTAAAGCACCTAGCGAATCCGATTAAATAATAATAATGGTCTGGAGACATGGCCCCGCAGTTAAGGTGTTTGCCTGCAGAGCCTGATGAGCCTGGTTTGATGCCCCAGTACCCACACAAAAGCAGATGCACAAAGTGGTGCATGCATCTGGAGTTCGTTTGCAGTGGCTGGAGGCCCTGGCATGCCCATTCTCTCTCTCTCTTTCTCTCTTGCTGTCTCTCTTCTTGCATATAAATAAAAACATTTAAAATAGTAACCCCATAACATAACCACACTAGAACACATGAAACCTTAACTGGCATATGAAGGTCTTGAACAGTTGTTTGTGCTTTAGTTTCTGCTTTGTGAAACATTTCACACAGGACTTTTATAAAATTGTATAAATTTTTTCAAAAATATCCATCTCCTAGATATAAAGGGAAGAGAAAGGAAGGGAGGAGGGTACTTAATAGGTTGGTATTGTATATATGTAACTACAATGATTGAGATGGGGAGGTAATATGATGGAGAATGGGATTTCAAAGGGGAAAGTGTGGGGAGGGAGGGTATTACCATGGGATTTTTTTTTATAATCATGGAAAATGTTAATAAAAATTAAATAAAAAAAGAAAAAAAATCCATCTCCTAATAAACTACTGTTGAGCCACACATAAGGGGCAACTATACTAGTTACTTCTGTATGCTTGTAACTGTAATTCCAGACAGAAAAACACTTCAGGAAAGAAAGATTTATTCTGGATCACAGTTTTAAAGCATTTCAGTTCATGGAGGCAGGAGTGTGTTTCAGTCTATGGAGACAGGAATGTGGCAGAGGCTGTTCATGTCAGGGCAGGCCAGGGAGCAGAAAGGGCATCAGTACAAGGGGCAAGGTATCACCGTCAAAGGCCTGCCCTGGTGACCTTCTTCCCCCAGCTTGGCACCATCTCCTAAAGTCTCTACAGCCCCCAGAAATAGTGCCTCCAGTTGGGAATGTGAGCCTGTGGGGGACATTTCAGATTGAAGCCATGATAGTAACCCTTCCTTTCATCTCTCACATGTCTTCAGTCTTCAGGATGGATGATTGAAATATCATCAAGGAAAAAGTGGCCTAGCTATCCATGACCTCGCAGTGCCTGGCAATACCCACACAAGACCATCATCATAAGAGGGAAAGATGATGACATCAAAATAAAAGAGACGAATTGGGAGGGGGAGGGGGTATGATGGAGAGTGGATTTGTGAGGGAGAATGTCAGGGTGGAAAGGGAATTATCATGGTCTATTGTCTATAATTAGGGAAGCTGTCAATAAAAAGTCTTTTAAAAGTAATTAGCTATTATCAGCAGATGTTTGCCTTGTGGATAAAATTTCAGGGTTTTGTTTTTTCTTCTTCCCTTCTTTTGCTTTCTATATAAAAAAATTTTTTTTTAGAGACAGAGCGAGAAAAAGAGAGAGGGACAGACACAGAGTGAGAATTGGCACGCCAGGGCTTCAGCCACTGCAATCAAACTCCAGATGCTCGCGCCACCTAGTGGACATGTGCAACCTTGTGCTTGCCTCACATTTGTCTGGTTTACATGGGATCCGGAGAGAGAAGAATATGGGTCCTTAGGCTTTGCAGGCAAGTGTCTTAACCACCAGGACATCTCTACAGCCCATTCTTTTTCTTTCTTTATCCTCCTCCCACTCTTGGTAGTGCAGAGGATCAAACCTAGGGCTTTACACATACTAGGCAAACTGTCTACCACCAAGCGGCATTCCTAACCTTTGACTTTGGTGGAGACAGTGTCCTATTACACAGCCCAGCCTGTCCTTGAACTCTACATAGCCCATGCTGGCCTCCAGATCCTCCTGCCTCAGCCTCCCAAGTGCTACTGTGATTATAGGTGTGTATTACTATGCATGACTCACTCTTTCATCTCTCTCTTTTTTCTTTCCTTTTCTCATTCTGCCTCTCTATTTCCTTCCTCTCTTTATTTTTCTCCCTTTTTCCTCTCTCTCCCTCCCTCCTTCCTTTTCTCTGTGGCTCTCTCTTCCCTCCCTCCCTGTTTCCTTTCCTCCATCTTTCTCTTTCTGTCTCCTTTCCTTCATTCTGAAATAGTCCACACATTACTCATTTAGACCCAAACCTCTCCTACTTATCTCCCATATATTTCAAGAAATTCTTACTGTGTGTGCTTGACATTTCAGAGAACTGCCTTTAAAGTTGCCTTGTAGACAACTTCAGAACTTGTAATCTCATTGACTTTTAAGTTAGTCATTTTTCTTCTGGAAAAATATCCCCTAGCATGGCAAGAATAAATATTGTTTATTGCTGGAGAAAAGGGAAGGAGCCAAGTTTCATGATGATTACAGATGAGAGTTT
Source organism: Jaculus jaculus (assembly GCF_020740685.1). NCBI lineage: Eukaryota > Metazoa > Chordata > Mammalia > Rodentia > Dipodidae > Jaculus > Jaculus jaculus. The sequence goes on along the minus strand of NC_059108.1, from coordinate 9,176,749 downwards.
AGTCTTTCTCTTTAGTTGTTGGATGCTCTCTGGAGAAGCATATATTTATTCATTACTAGTGTAATTCAAAATTAAATTTTAAATATGTATAGTCAATCATGTGACAAGAAATGTTGAACTAGCTTGGAGTTGGTAATGGAGTTCTTCAAAGAAACATTCCATAAGATACCCATACAGATAGATCTTTAGAAAGAGGAATGGAGGGCTGGAGAGATGGCGTAGCAGTTAAGCGCTTGCCTGTGAAGCCTAAGGACCCGGTTCGAGGCTCGGTTCCCCAGGTCCCACGTTAGCCAGATGCACAAGGGGGCGCACTCGCCTGGAGTTCGTTTGCAGAGGCTGGAAGCCCTGGCGCACCCATTCTCTCTCTCTCCCTCTACCTGTCTTTCTCTCTGTGTCTGTCACTCTCAAATAAATAAATAAAATTAAAAATAAAATAAAAAATAAAAATAAATAAAAAAATTAAAAAAAAAAGAAAGAGGAATGGAGGTGTGCTGGTTTGAATCAGATGACCCCATCAACTCGTGTGTTTTCAATGCTAAGTGGAGCCTGGCTGGCAGTGTCATTCGGGGCTGATGTTGAGGTGTATGGGCCCCCAGCTTGCCAGGCTAGCTTAGTGCAGCTCACTTTCTCGCTGCCTGCTGCCTCCTGCTATGGTAAGAGGTGATACACAGCCTCTACTCTACCGTCTCTTCCTACCTTCACGGAGCTTCCCTTTGAGACTGTAAACGGAAATAAGCCCTTCCCTCTCATCGGATCCTTTAAAAATTAGTTTATTTATTTACTTGTTAGAGAGATAGTGTGTGAATGGGTTTGCCAGAGCGTCGTCCTGCCACTCCAAACTCCAAGTGCATGTATCCCTTCATGCGTCTGGTTTAGTGGGTACTGGGGAATTGAACCTGGGCCATACGGCTTTGCGAGCAAGTGCCTTTGGCATAGGAACCATTTCTCCAGCCCTCATAAGCTGCTTTTAGTCTTGTGTTCTGTCTCAGGAATGTGAAGGAAACTACAACAGGAGGGAATAAGGAGTTGGAGAGAGAGAGGTGGGGGGAATGAAGAAGAGGGAAGGAAAAAAAGAGGAGACTTGTTATATTTATTATAAAGAATTGGCTCATATAACTTTAGAGTCTGAAAAGTCCGAAGATCTGCAAGTGCCAAGCTAGAGACCTTAGTAAACTTGTAGTGAGTTCTAGCCCAAGTGCAGCAGACAGAAGAGCAAGTTTTCCTTCATTCAACCCTTTGTTCGGTTTAAAATGAGGCCCAACCACACTGAGAAGGGATAGTTGTTTTAATCACTTTACAAAGACCTAATATGGCCTCAAAACACCCATGGGCATCTTTAGCATTTAGGCAAATATCTGGGCTCCCTGTGGCCCAAGTTGACATGATATGTGTTTCATACCTATTATAAAAATCAGCCATCACAGAAATTGAGATTTCTCCAACCAAAGACAACTGAGATTAAGCATCCCTCATATCCCTGGTGCCATCCATAGAGTTATTCTCCATCGTCTGGTTGATGCTATAGTTTGTCTAGACCTGTGCTCCAACCCTGGATGTTGAAACTCTCCATTTTCTGCTGGCCATTTCTGATGCAGCCTCTTGGGGGCTGGGAGTAGTGGTTGTCGCCCTGTCCAGGGTGCTGCTTCAACATTCCCATGTTGTAAACTGTCTAGAAACTCAAATAGCTCTCTGTTCTCCTCCAGCCCCGTGGCTTTATAGGTTTTATATATATATATGTATTATTTTCTGGTTTTTCGAGGTAGGGTCTCACTCTAGCCCAGGCTGACCTGAAATTCACTATGGAGTCTCAGGGTGACCTCAAACTCATGGCAATCCTCCTACCTCTGCCTCCCGAGTGCTGGGATTAAAGGCATGCACCACCATGCCCGGCATCAGGCTGTATTTTTGCTCATGAGTTGGGGAAAGTGTTTCTCTTTTCTTAAGGCTTACATTAGCCCCAGGACTTGGATAAGAAATGAGAAAAAGCTTCTTTACCTTGTTTTCATTTAAGAATTTGCCTCTTTTTATTATTTGCCCCAGTCACCCTTCAAACTGTCCTCCTGGAAGATTTCTCCTTGCAAATAACTCAGGCACATCATTTGAAAGGAAGAAAACAAGATCACCCCTGGTTCCATATGCAAAAAGTTTAGAGACAGCCTTCTGCATTTACTTATACCTGCATAGGCAGAAGTATATACAGGTGCATTTGAAAAAATAAAGTCATGTTTATGGATGCAGCCATATGCATGTACATCTACCACGGAAGCACTCAGAAGACGGACTCAAATAACCACTAAGAACAATGCACAGCCCATAACTCTACCACTTGTTGCTTTTAGAACTTTACTATTACTGGGATATAATGCATCCTTACTAACATAGTTCTGGTTTATAAGAAAATTTTCGTGTGGCATGTCATTTCAGTGTGTTTGAGAAAGTCTCCTTATATGTTTAACATTACCATCTTTCAAAAATATTTTATTTTTATTTATTTATTTGACAGAGGCAGATAGAGGGAATGAGAGTGCCAGGGCCTCCAGCCACTGCAAAGAACTCCAAACACACATGCCACCTTTTTCATCTGGTTTATGTGGGTCCTAGGGAATTGAACCTGGGCCCTTGGGCTTTGCAGGCAAGCACCTTAACTGCTAGGCCATCTTTCCAGCCCAAGATTACCATATTCAAACAAACTAAGCAGTAGTCACGATGGAGTGAAAAGATTCTAAAATACCAGATTCTCATTATTGTTATTTTACAAGTTAGAGGCAATGTTGGAAATAATAAGGAATAATGGTACCAAGTTCAGAAACTAGTCATGATTGGCAGAAAAGAATTATGAGGGTTTAGTATATATATTTACGTATCATTTTATTTATAGACTTTTAATATATATCCTTACATCTTTTTCCCTTATAGCTCTTTAATGAAACATTTATTACTGCTTATACAGTTGTTTTATGAGTTAATGTATGAATAAATAGAAGGAGCAGTGAACATATGCTAAAACCAAAGGGACTTACTTGTTTTTTTAGAAAGCTCATTAATTTAATCTCAGTTCTTAGGGTGATTAATTTTGGAAAAATAAGTCTCAAGAAAATCTGCCACATCTAAGAAGAATATGTAACTCAGGGCAAAAGAATCAGCAAAGGTGCAAACATTCTCTCAGCTTGCATGGACAAAACTCATGGAGATTTTCAGTATGCGAGGATGAAGACAGCTGGGCGAATATCTACTTGCACCTTTAATTTGCACTGGATTGGCTTATAATTTGTACATTCAATAATAACAGGTAGAATGCTTGATTGCTTAAAGGACCCAGAGAATAGCAGCAAGGTCTTCATTAACTGAGGCACTTCTGGCTTCTTGTGCTCCCACAAGCTGATATGGAGCCTGATCCTTTCAGGACCATGGACAGAGCTGTGACCACAGGGTGTTTCTCTGGCCTTCAGTTTTGCCTAGTTCAAGGGGAAATAAACCTGAAATATGAACGTGTTATACTTCCACATGCCAGAGGAGAGAACTGACGACATTTAACAATCACATGTCATAAAATAGAAGACCAGGGCTGTAGAGATGGCTCAGCGGTTAAGGTGCTTGCCTGTGAAGACTGAGAACCAAGATTTGCTCCCCCAGGACCCCCTTAAGCCAGCTGCATAAGGTGGAGCATGCATTTGGAGTTAGTCTGCAGTAGCTAGAGGACCTGGTGTGCCTATTCTCTCCCCCCTCTTACTCTCTCTCTCTCTCAAATAAATAAATAAAATATTTTTTAAAAGACATTTCTGTAATGGGGTACATAGTGTAGTGTAGGGAAAGCATCATGTAGAACACGTGGGGTTAAATCCACTTCACCTCCTAATAACTGTATGGAATTAACTTTGATTTTCTCATTATATAAAATGTGCAAAGGATGGCTTCCAGGCACAATTGTGAGACCAGAGATAAAGCAGGTATTGTTCACTACAGTGTGAAGACAGGTAAAAAGCTCCATAAATGACCCCCGCACATGTTGCAGAGAGCTACCGACAAAACTCCACCCAGATGCCAATGGCACCCCTAAATGATGAGCCTGTGGGTTCCACAATGCTCAGAGTTCTACCTGACTTAGATAAACTGTGCTTTTACTCTTTAAGGCACAGAGTCCCAAAGATAACTATGTCACCACTCCCCACTCTTTGGTCATAAGATTTAAGTGTTAACTAGCAAAACCATGTTTATATAGTGGGGAGATTTGAACCAGTATTTGGCAACTTTGGCAAACTGAACCCTGTGATCAATTCTGAGAACTTATTTTCTAGAGTCTCCAACAGTCTTTGCTTCTCTACATGCATCACTCTTCCTTAGGTAGCATTAATATCACTAATATTCACTCTTATTTTTTCTCCACTGCTGTGTGCCAAATGCTACAAGAGACAGACATACTTCCTCGTTAGCTGAAGGTCTTGCCTTAATTAGAAGATGGACATTAAATAAGCAATTGCCATGAAATAGGAATGTTATAACTTATAATGATATTCTTATTTCAAAGAAGTGAACAGTCACTTTCATAAGAGCTAACAGACTCTCGTACAGACTGAAAAGAAGTGACATGGTGAATTATCGCCATTATAACAGCCTCATTGTTACCTCTGCACAGGATACAAAATGGCAAGAAAAGAGTCCTTCATAAAATGAAATGCTGGAATTTTCTTAGTGCTGTTGCCATTTTCCCCCACCAGGGAGGGAAATATCAGAATAGGGTCTTTTTAAATGCATCTAACATAAAAAGGAAATCTTCTAAAACATACACCATAGAACCCTACATTGTGCCAACAATCACATTTGAATGCACAAAGAGATGTTTAAAATTCAGAGTATTGATAGTTCAGGCTGGGAAGAATGTTTGGGAGTTGTTGATTTCTGTGATTAATGTGGGTGCAGAACATGTTCATTTTACATGCTGTTCCACTTCTGAGCCACATTGCTCAATTTATTGCACAAATCTCACATCTCAGACTTATTATATTGTACAAATCTGACACTAATAAGGATTTCCGTACAAACCTTTATCCTTGGAGAACTTTGAGAGCATTAATCCATACACTCAACGCCTATTGTAAGAGATGCATTTTGAATGCCTGCTTTCATAGGCTTAGGAATAAGTGCAGTCTCCTCAGGGTGCTAAGGGAAGTAGAGGTGAAACTTGCTGAATATGTGACGGTCTTTAGTTACGTCCTTCCTCGTTCTCTTTAAGTCTCACCCTCTTCTCTCTCTCCCACTTTTTTTTTTTTTTTTGCACCAACCTTATAGAGAAACAATGTGAGAAACAAAGTATGATATGGAGTAAAAAAAAATAAGTCAGCAGAAGTAAAAGAAATAAGAAAAAAATTAGTTTATTAGTAATTCATACTAACTGATATAAGTCCTAACTTCCTTTTCCATGAATTTTTATTTTACTAAAAGCGGGTTGTGATGACTAATCTTATTAAATTGATGAGATTTAGAATCACCATGGAAACAAACCTCGGCACATATATGTAGGGAACTTTCTAGATTAGTTTGCAGTGGGAAGACCCACTGCAAAGTTGGGTAATCTACTGCATAATAAATAAAAATGTGGGGCTGAAGAGATGGCCTAGCAGTTAAGGCATTTGCCTGCAAAGCCAAAGGACCTCGGTTCAATTCCCCAGGACCCACACAAGCCAGATGCACAAGATGGCACATGCATCTGCAGTTCCTTTGAGGTAGCTGGGTTCAGCCACCCATCTTCAACAGGCCAATGAAATAGACATTAACCAGTAATAATGAAGAGCACAGAAAGCTTGACTCGACTTCCGGTTCCCCTGCTCTGAAGGCAGTGAGAACCGGGAAGATGAACCACTCCTGCACATCGGGGCCCAGGTGAAACCACAGAGGGACTGGTGAGGTGAGCAACAGCGCTGCTCCCATGGTGACCCTGACAACCTGAGCCACGGTCATGCAGACAGACACTGAGGATGCTCAAAACGCACCAAAGCAGAAACCCATAAGCTTCAGAGAGCTCAACACTAATGTACACTTGAAACACACCCACCATGGCTCAGGGACTTTTTCAGAGGGGGTGGAAAGAAAGTAAGAGCCACAGGGTAGGAGGGACTATCCAGAGACATTGCCCTCCCCCCACTTCCCGTGGGCTGACTGCTGCTCTCAGGACTCATAACCCACAACCCCATGGGGATGCCAGAAATCCCACAGAGCAGAGCCCTCAGCGGAATGTGGGTGGGATGCAGGGAAATGATGGTATCAACACATGATGTGTCCATACAAAGTTTCTACTTAATAAAAATAAAAAAAGACACAGGTAAGAAAAAAGAAACAACAATGCATCACCGGAATACCGGAGCTTGTGACAGCTGCCATTTTAAATACAACAAACAGTGAATCTTTAAATTGCTTTTACTCAGAGAGCCATCAATCTGAAAAAAGCAACGGTATAACAGCCTAAAGATTAGTCCTCATCCAGCAGACTATGTAGAGAATGGAAACAGGCAGTTAGTCATTCCAAAGCTTTTTCATGAGAGAGAGAGAATTGGCAAGTCAGGACCTCCAGCCACTGCAGTTGAACTCCAGACACGTGCACCAACTTGTGCGCATGTGCAACCTTGTGCTTGCGTCACCTCGTGCTTCTGGTTTACGTGGGATCTGGAGAGTTGACCATGAGCCCTTAGGTTTCTCAGGCAAGCGCCTTAACTGCTAAGCCGTCTCTCCAGCCCCCATTCCAACGCTCAGTCTTTCCCCTCTGTGCAACCAGTCCTGTCTGAGGCTCGTGCTGTCAGTGTTTCTTTCCTTCTCCCCTCCTGCATTTTTCCTCCATCACCATCCCTCTCTGTGTAGCATGGGTTTCACGTACACTGAGGCTGCCGAGTTTTGCCTTCCTCCGAAGTCACCACTTGGATTACACCTAGGTTAAAGGTTAACCAGCACAAACAAAGCATTAGCAGTGTGTGCATGCTGATTACTGACAAGTCATATGTGCAGGTTCCTTTCTACAATATGCAGTAAAAAAAAAAAGTGCCCTTATTGCACAGAATACAAAAGTGCCCCCCCCCCATTTGTTCCTCCTGTGCCAGATCATAAGGAGTTTTGTTCCACATGACACATTGGGAATAGAAACAAATTTAAAAGGTCCAGGAGCACCCGAAGTCTATCTGGCTGCTGGCTTGTGGTTTAGGCTTAAACAGAGGGCATGAAATATGCCTAAGTAAGCAATCCTGGTTAAGATGTAGTACCCATGGGCTGGAGAGATGGCTTAGCACTTAAGCGCTTGCCTGTGAAGCCTAAGGACCCTGGTTCGAGGCTCGATTCCCCAGGACCCACGTTAGCCAGATGCACAAGGGGGCGCACGCATCTGGAATTCATCTGCAGTGGCTGGAGGCCCTGGCGTGCCCATTCTCTCTCTCTCTCTCTCTCTCTCTCTCTCTTTGCCTCGTTCTCTGTCTGTTGCTCTCAAATAAATAAATAAAAATAAACCAAAAAAAATTTATTAAAAAAAATTTTAAAAAAAAGATGTAGTCCCCCACCTGGAATTTTCCATCACTGATACATATTGTCTCTGCTCCTGGGTTCTGTCTCTCCTGCAAGTTGTCAGAACTGTGTGAAATCTCTTCCTGGGGGATGTGCTCCTCTTTCAGTTGTCAACAGGTTTCAGCCTTTTCCTTCTCCCAGCAGAAAATTCCCGGGGGGGAAATTCCAATGTCTTGGGAACCATCATTTCAATAGTCTGATCATGGTCAAAGGGAGGGGCTCCAGTATCTCTCTAGTTATGGTATATTGGCAATATTAGGTAGCAACAGATGGAAGTGAGAGCAGTGGAGCCTTATCTTGGTTTTTGGGTGGGCAATAACCCTAGAGCTAGGGCACTAGAAGCTCATTGGTCACACAAAACATTCGCTGAATGTTTGGCCTCCTAATTCTTGCCATGAATTTCCATGAATGAAACCCACAGACCAGAGGATCAAGTTGAGAAATATATTGTCACAGGGAGAGCTTACAGAGGTAGAGTTTGAAGCTCAGGAGAAAGAGAATGTAGAAGCTAATAGAAGGAAGGGATACACAGCTCTTACCCCAAGAAAGGTAGGAGGGGGGGGCTCCTGGAAATGGAAAGGCCCTCCCCTCAGAGACCCAAGCTGGGGTCTTTAAAGGGAGTCTATTAGATGGGGGTGGGGTTTGAAGTGGTCAGTTCAACCCTGATGCCAAGTACCTGGGGTCAAGTTTTCTGGTATAGGGCAACCTTCCCAGGAATCTGGATCCTCCAGGAAGGATGTAGCCTTTCATGGAAGGGAGTGATCATCTCTCCTAGGAAAAGGGGCGCTCCTCTAGGGAAGATGGGATTGAGGGAAGACCAGACCCTTTGGACATTTCTGAGCTCTAGCAAAGTGGAATGACTCAGATTCTCCCCAAATAGGCTCAAAGAGAAATCCTTTTATTTTCAGGGGGGCCTGTTAACCCTAGACTGTCTCTGTAGCTGCTTGGACATTCCTCGTCACCGAGGATAGGCCATTTCCCCATAATCAGCAGTTTGAAAACCCAGGGACTACAACAGTAGGTCTCTGATTACTGATCAAAAGAATGGGATCTGGATCTCTGACCCTGTGTGACATTCTGAGTGGTCAGAAAAGTCCTCATCTTGCCATCTATCTGGAAGCTTTCCAGTAAAGAAAAAAGACATGCCATCACCCTCACCCTTGAGAGTTAATCCAAATGGGCCTGTCAACCACCTGGATAGGAAAGTGCCCTTGAGGGGAAGCTGTTTGCTCTGAAGACTCAAGCCAGGCATGGTGGCGCACGACCTTAATTCCAGCACTTGGAGGCAGGGGTAGGAGGATCACCGTGAGTTCAAGGCCACCCTGAGACTACATAGAGAATTCCAGGTCAGCCTGGGCTAGAGCAAGACTCTACCTCAAAAAAAAAAAAAATAGGCTTTCAAAATATTATGAAGCCCACTTAAGTATGTAGGCTCGCACAAAAGTCCTTTTGGTTACTGTCCACTCTGGAGGACACTCCATCTAATTCTGTAGTAAAATTATATCCTGTACTAGATTTTGTGTCTGGAACTAATCCTTGCAACAGAGATCACAAGGACTGCGGAGCTGAGGGGAGGCCCGAGTGAGGTCCTTCTGACAAGAAAGCCTTGGAATCCAGTAACTCTGATGTAATGAGGAGGAGCATTTGCTCTAATTTGAGTCTCTCATGGGAGGTGATGATGTCTGGGGAAGTCTCTGTGCGATGAAAATGTGTTACCAAGTTCAAGTGGGATGCTTTCGTCTATTTCATATTGCTATCTCAAAATAGTGAATTTTTCCAAGTCCATCTATTGTCTGCAAATTTCACGATTTCAGTTTTTCCTTGCCACTGAGTAGAACTCCACTGTGTGCGCACCGCATCCACTCATCCATTCACCAGCTGACGGACATCTGGGAGGATACCGTTGCCTAGCTATGGTAAAGAGAGCAACGACAAATATGGCTGAGAATCTTTAGGGCACATGCTCAGGACTGCTATGGCTCAATCAAATGGTAAATCTCTTTTTAGATTTTTAAGGAACCTCCATACTGATTTCCATACAAGTTTGCACTCCTACTAACAGTGGATGAGGGGTCCTCTTTCCCCACTCCCTTGCCAGAATTTGTTGTCATTTGCTGTTTTGGTGATGGCCATTCTGACAGAGTGAGATGGACAGCCACAGTGTGGGAAGAGGTATTGTGTTCCTGCCCTCCCCTCCAGACACTGACTGGCGGATCCATGACCCCACATAGACACCAATAAACCCACTGAGAAGAACACTCAGTGTAATCATAGAGGGAGCGTAAGAGGACCACCCGATGGGAATAAGACCATTAGGCAGTGTGTTCCTACAATACATTTCTCAATTAAAAAAAGAAAAAAAAACTTAACGTGGGAGACTTTATAAAGAAAGAAAATTTTCTAAGTTCATGGTTCTTGAGGTCTAAGTGTATGATGTCCCCTGGTTGCTTCACAACTTGACCAAGAAACAGAGGGGAAACTTAACCACGTGTAGAAAGGGGCCAAGGATATGGGGTGGCCTTGCTTAATAATAACTTGCCCTTATCAGAACTCATACCAGATGATTAGCATTAATCTTTCCTGATGCAGTGCCCCATGACCTAATTTCCTCCACTAAGCCTCAGACCCTCCCAGGTTTTATTGCTCACTGTCACCACACTGGAAGCTAAGTGTCTAGCACTGAACATATAATGGAGACATTAAAATCATATTCAAACCACAACACAGAGGGATGCTCTCCAGGCCAAGAGACAAGGTGAAAACCAGCAAGGAGGTGGCATTAATGGAATCCACAGACCACAAAAAGTAGACTTCAGAACGGTTTTATTATAAAACTTATAGAGCTTAATTGAAAGATAGTAGGCAGAACTCCTGCCCAGCAGGGGGTTCCCAGAAATGGGAGAGCCCACCTGGAGACCCTAACTGGGAGTCTTCTATGGGAATTTACTAGATGAGCACTGGTCTGGCCAGTCTAATTCTTGTTGTGTTGCTGGGTTTCCAAGACAGGAAATAAACCCATTTTCATTCCTGGGAAAAGAAGTTATCTTTGTTGGAAGTGGGCAATGATCTCTTCTGGGAAAGAGGAGGCTTTTAGGAAAGAAGAGATAAGGAAAGACCAGACCTTTTGTACATTCTGGCCTCCAGTAAAGTGGAAGCTGTGAGGACTCTCAGAGAGAAAGAGGTAAGGAAGAGCCAGGTCCCCTCTTACAGGCTCAAGGACACTCCACATCCTTAGCCATTTTTAGTTTACTTTTAGGGGCCCAGCTACCTCTAAACTGCCTCATCAGGACCCCAAAGATTGACTTGGAAGGCCACTTGTTCTTTTTGTTTCTCCTCCCAGTATTCCACATTCAATAAATCTCCTTTTTCTGCTTTTCATTATTAACTTGCTTTTAACTGGTTTATTGAGAATGGGGAAGCTGAGCCTTAACTCCAATAAGACAGACAAACAGATAGATAGATAGATAGATAGATAGATAGATAGATAGATAGATAGATAGATACATACATACATACATACATACATACATACATACATACATAAATAGATACATAGATAGATACATAGATAGATAGATAGATAGATAGATAGATAGATAGATAGATAGATAGATAGATAGATAGAGATAGATAGATAGATAGATAGATAGATAGATAGATAGATAGATGGTTTTTCAAGGTAGGGTCTCACTCTAGCTTAGGCTGACCTGGAATTCACTATGGAGTCTCAGGGTGGCCTTGAACTCACAGCAATCCTCCTACCTCTGCCTCCTGAGTGCTGGGAATAAAGGAGTGCACCACCATGCCCGGCAATATATTATATATTATACAAATAGTGCCAAAGAAAACTGATGAAGAAAACTAAAGCATAAAGGTTACAACAGATTTTTAGAAAGAACTTGTATTTGTAGTTGAGAAATTAAGATGCCATTTTCTTCTTGTTTGAAGATTATACGTAAATATTTTTTTCCTTCTGTGAGAGAGAGAGAGAGAAAATGCAATATGTGTGGTGTGATATGTGTGACATGAAGTTCTGTGTGGTGCATACACATGTGTGTGCAGATGTGAGAGCCCATGTATACACATGCAGGGGCCCGAGAATACCTGATGTCCTTCTCTTTTTGCTCATCCATCTAACAGTCTCATTCAACTCCAAGTTGTTTTTTTTTTTTATCAGTCACTAAGCCCCAATAATTCTCTTGTCTTTTTTCTCTACAGAACTGAAGTTACAAACATGTAATGGCTACATCCAGCTTTTTTTTTTTTTTTTTTAATTTGAAAGCGACAGACATAGAGAGAAAGACAGATAGAGGGAGAGAGAGAGAATGGGCGCACCAGGGCCTCCAGCCTCTGCAAACGAACTCCAGACGCGTGCGCCCCCTTGTGCGTCTGGCTAACGTGGGTCCTGGGGAATCGAGCCTTGAACCGGGTCCTTAGGCTTCACAGGCAAGCGCTTAACCGCTAAGCCATCTCTCCAGCCCTACATCCAGCTTTTAAAACAAAATATGGGTGCTGGAGAATCAAATGTGGATGGGCTCAAGCCCTTTCTGGTTCTCAAGGGTTCATGATAAGTGATCCTAACTGATAAGCCATTTTCCTAGCCCCTAAGGTTTTTATTATTATTATTATTATTATTATTATTTTAGCAGTTTGCAGATATAAGCATCCTTGTCATGGGGATGCTCTCTTCGGGCTGTGGTTACTCAACAGAGGGAAGCTTCATTCTAGAGAATTTCTTCCTCACTTTCTGTCAGTGAGAAAGTGCCACCTAGTATCAGATGATATTTGTATCCTCGACAAAGAAATATTTCAGTCAAACCTAATTGCCTGCCAGCATGACTACAGCCACTGCATTCTGAAGAGCCACATGTCACAGAGCATGGGTGACTTCAAAGCCGTTGCATCACTGACAAGCCCAGCATAGGTGACACAGAAGCTGCGTCTCTCCAGCCCCGAACAGCCTGCAGGCAGCTGGGCTGGCCAGGGAGTCGGCCCCTCAAAGTGTCCTATGACCTTCCAGTTCAATTCTCCCAGAATTGACCCCCCGAGACCCTTGAGCTTTCCTACTCCCTTGAGGAGGGGATATTTCAATTCAGAGGGATTCTCTATAAACATACACCTTCTAAGGAGACAAGTAATAGTGAAAAACAGAAAAGGGAGATTTATGCAATTTGACCACATTGGGAATAGGAATAAATTAAAAGGTCCAGCTGTGTGTGGTGGCACACGCCTTTAATCCCAGAACTCGGGAGGCAGAGGTAGGAGGATCGCCGTGAGTTCGAGGCCACCCTGAGACTACATAGTGAATTCCAGGTCAGACTGAGCTAGAGTGAAACCCTACCTCGAAAAAAAAAGGAGGGGTCCAGTGACTAACCTTCCCCCAGAGTCCATCTTTGGGAGGTACTGATGTGAAGCTTATGTTTAAGTAGAGGGCAAAACATATGTATAGCTATGTAGTCAAGGTGTGGTCTCACCCATTATTGACCCAACATTGTCTGGGCCTCCATTTTATACTAAAAGGTGGTCTGAAAGTAGTCAGAACAGTATGGAATCTCTTCAGAGAGATAAGCTCCCCACTGGCTGGCTCCATGGCTCTAGCCTTCTCTTTCCCTGAACATGAGACTCCTGGGGAAATTCTGATTCCTTGGAGTCCAGTGTCTTCATAGTGTGATGGTTAAAGTTAGTGACATAGTGTCTCTCTTTTTTTTTTTTTTTTTTTGAGGTAGGCTCTCACCCTAGCCCAGGCTGACCTGGAATTCACCCTGTAGTCTCAGGATGGCCTTGAACTCACATCAGTCCTCCTACTGGAGTGCTGGGATTAAAGGCGTGTGCCACCACACCCAGCTCCTTTAAACTATCTTCATTCCTACCAGGACAGTTAAAACAGTCCAACAGCCATGAGAAAGACATAAGTGTCTCTCTGAATACCCTCTCTCCCGCTTGGGTTTCTACATATGACCCTTGTTACATCATAATAACATACTGGCCCCAGAGCCATGATGTCTCAACCATGCCCAGAGAGAAAGACCATTCCTGCCTTAGGAACCAGTCTTGGGAACTTAAATACTATTCAAACATCTCTCTTCAGGGCTGGAGAGATGGCTTAGCAGTTAAGCGCTTGCCTGTGAAGCCTAAGGACCCCGGTTCGAGGCTCGATTCCCAAGGACCCACATTAGCCAGATGCACAAGGGGGCGCACATGTCTGGAGTTCGTTTGCAGTGGCCAGAGGCCCTGGCGCACCCATTCTCTCTCTCTATATATATATATATCTGCCTATTCTCTCTCTGTCACTCTCAAATAAATAAAATTTTAAAGTCTCTCTTCAAAATTGTCCTACCATTATTGTTTCCAGGGAATATCTGTATTGACCTTAAAATGGGCAGAATATGAAGCACAGTAGCTCTGAATTGGGCATATGGACGAGGTCTTTGCTTCCAAACATTCACTGCCCACTTGGGTCACAGGGTAACTAAAACCAGAAGGTAAGCGCGACATCTCTGCCTTCACTTTGCATCTAGTTTACGTTGGCTTAATGCACAAAGACGGTGGCTGTCCTCAACCTTTCTTCCCAAGCCACCTTAGCCTCCCAGAAGAGCAAAGCCTGGTGCGAGATAGCACCCCGCAGATGATGGCAGTTTTCCTTCAAACTTGGCACCCAAGTGATTCAGAGTACAGAATTCCAAGTTTTTACCCTAAACTCAGGCAAGAAACATTCAATATGAAGAAATAGGACTGGCCTTTAAGAAATGTCTAGTCATAATGTGGCATGCCATATTTAGCCAGTTAAGGACAGGTTTTCAAAGCAAGGTCATAAATTTCACAGTCTTCTGTTTATACTTTTGCATTTGACAAACTCAAGGTTGCCTGGAAACAACAAGAAGAACTAAAAAAAAAAAAAGTGTCACATTTCTAAAAGAAAAATCCAAAACTTTAATTAAATTATTACTCAAATAGGAATTCTGCTGTCAGAATTCTATTTTTATATGACCCCCACCCCGAAACTAGCTTCTTCTCCCTTTGACAAATAAAACTTACTTGAAATAACTTGGCAAGGCACAAACATCTCCGAGGGCTCAACAATGCCGACGAGTCTTTCTGTTAGTCGGATAATGCGAGGCATGGTCGGGGGATCGTGAGTTTTACTCTGAGGTACTTGCTGTCTAGCTGGGATTGATGGAACGCGTGGCCTTTGACACAGGGTGGGTGCACCCCGACCTACTGAAGTTCTGGCTTAGCAACACCGTAGAGTGCGGCTGGCTTCCACTCGGAGCACGTGGCTGACTGGCATCTTCCCAGCATCACGACAGAGGGCTGGTGACACAACGCTAGCCCAGCTGATCGGCTTGGTTGCTTTGAGCCTGTGGTGGCACGGCACCCACACCAGGAGCACCTGGCAGAGCTGCTCACCTCATGATCATCAGAAAGTGGAAAGAATAGGGGAATGACTTAGCGTCTCAGTATGACCCCATGACCTCTCTTACTTCCACCAGGCCCTGCCTTCTAAAGATTCGACCCCCTACCCAATAGTACCACAGGCTGGTGACCAAATCTTTAGCACAAGAGCCTTTGGGAATAATTTAAAATCCAAACCATATTGCTTTTGCACTATTATAAACTAAAAAAGTCATGTCCAACCACAACAATTCAGAGACCAGCTGTGTAAGCATCAAGGAAGGGTTAGCAGATCAATTAAGCCCACAAAGGAAGGCATGGCTATACAGTAAATGCTTGAAGCACTTGAAGGCTTATAGGAAACAGAAAAGGTATGAGTGAGCCAAGAGCGTGGAAGACAAAGATGCGGTGAGCTGCGGCGGGGTGGATGTATGGTCACATCCAGCTCTTCACATGGGAAGTCAAACTCAGATGGTCTCAGACCCTCAGGCTCATGTTGCAAGTGCTCGTAACTACTGAACCATCTCCCCAGCTCCAGGCATCTTTTTTTTTTTTTTGAAATAAGGTCTCACTCTAGATCAGGCTGATCTGGAATTCACTATGCAATCTCAGGATGGCCTAGAACTCATGGTGATCCTCCTACCTCTGCCTCCAAGCGCTAGGGTTAAAGGCATGAACCACCACGCCTGGCTTCAGGCATCATTTTTTAATACTTGTTTTTAAGGTTATCATATAATGTAATGGGTTTTATGACAACATTTGCATATATACCCAATGTTGGAATGCCTTGTTCTTATTTATTCCCCTATGATCTTGTCCTAGCCTCTCTCTCCCAGTCTTGTTTCCCCCAGGTACTTCCCTCTTCTTCCAGCATCGTTAATAGTCTCCATTTGGCCCTGTCTAGTGCAGCAGCAAAGTGCTTGGTGCAGTGGTGGACATTTCACATTACAAGTCTCCCATCACCAAGGTGTTATGTTCCCCTGTTTCAGTTGCCAGTAGTCAGCTTGTGGTTTGAAAAGACGAAGTACAAATTCCAGAAATGAACCACTCATGAGTTTTTAAACACGTGCTCTTCTATGTAGGGCGATGAAATCTGTGGCATCTCACTGTGCCCCACACCCAAAATATGAACCCTCCTTTTGTCCAGCATGTCCATATAGGATACATTACCTGCCCATTGATCACTCAGCCGCTGTCTGGTTGTCAGGTTAGTCGCCACTGCTTGGATGCATTCATGCTCAAGCTACTTTCATTTTTACCGAACAGTGGTCCCCAAACACAAACACAGTGATCTTGGTGATACAGGTATGTCAAAGAGAAGGGTGCCATGCCTTCTCTAAGTACAGAGGGGATGGTGACTATCCTAGAAACAAGAAAACAAAAACATATGCTGAGGGTTGCAGTCGCCTTAACGTTGATGAACAAAGCTCCAACCAGAAGCAGCTTGTGGGAGGAAAGGGTGTATTTCTGGCGGAATCCAGGAGACACACATCAGGAGTGGCAGAAGCTGGCTCGCATCTACACATTCACAGAGTCAGAGCAGAGAGAGACCATCGAGCCGCCAGAGTGCCAACTGCTTTCTACACACCTGGTAGAGCTGGACCGAAGATCCTGCCCCAGAGACATGCCCTCGAAGCAGGGGTCTGCCTGCCGGGGACTAAAGTAGGAAACTTAATCACAACCAAAACTTCCAGAGTCAGGCTGGAGAGATGGCTCAGCAGTTAAGACACTTGTCTACAAAGCCTAATGACCCGGGTTCAGTTCCCCAGTACCCACGTAAAGCTGGATGCACAAAGTGGCAAGTGCATCTGGAGTTTGTCTGCAGTGGCTGAAGGCCCTGACATGCCTAGTGTCCATCATCCTTCTCTCTCTTTCTCTCCTTGCAAATAAATAAATTAAAAACTACATTTTTAAGGACTGGAGAGATGGATCAAGATGGTTAAGGTGCTTGCCTGCAAAGCCAAAGGATCCAGGTTTGATTCTCCAGGACCCACATAAGCCAGCTGCACAAGGTGGCACATGTGTCTGGAGTTTGTTTACAGTGGCTGAGGGTCCTGGCGTTCCCATTCTCTCTCTCTGCCTGATTCTCACTCTCTTTCTCTGTCAAATAAATAACATTAAATTAAAGTAATAAAAATACATTTAAAAATGCCAGTGTCTGTGGGGCCATACATTCAGACCACCACATTGAGGCTCCTAAGGTCTATGGTAACAATGAATGTTCTGTTCCCAAGATTGTGAAAGACTCAGAAGTCCATGTTAGCTTTGCCACTGCACGTCATGCTGTGAAGGTTATGTCTTCTGTGTGAGGTCCACACAGAGTTGAGATGGGTAACATCAAATCACAGGAGACTTTAGTTGTGCTAACCACTTTTCATGCTAATGTGACCACATACCTGACAAGAAGCAACTTGAGGAAGAAGGGGCTTATTTTGGCTCACCATGTGGGAGCGGGTAATCCACCGTGGTGGGGAAGTTATGGTGGCCCACAGCTATGAAGGGACGTTTCCCACATCTAGGCAGGTCAGGATGCAGAGAGAGATGAGGGCTGCCAGCTTCATCTGTCCTTTTGCGCTTTGGATTTAGTCTGGGATCCCAGCCCATGTGACTAGTGCTGGCTGTTCATATCCAGGCCAGGTCATCCTCGCTCTTTCTAAAATGTCTTTTCAGACTCACCCAAAGGTGTGCCTTGGTAAGGGCCTAGGTGTTTCTTAATCAAATCATGATTACAATCAAGATTAGTCATGAGAGTACCATTTACAGGTTAAAGCTATTTTTGGAAGGCACCCCATGGAGAAGAGGGACCATTGCATTTCTAGGTGTCTGTGGTGATTTGATTCAGATGTCTCCCACAAACTCAGGTGTTCTGAATGCGAGGTTCCCAGTTGATGGAGAGTTGGGAATTAGCGCCTCCTGGAGGCAGTGTATTGTTGGGGGCGGGCTTATGGGTGTTATAGCCAGTTTCTCCTTGCCAGTGTTTGGCACACTCTCCTGTTGCTATTGTCCACCTGATGTTGGCCACGGGGTGATGTCCACCTTCTGCTCATGTCATCATTTCCCCTGCCATCATGGAGCTTTCCCTCAAGTCTGTAAGCCAAAATAAATCCTTTTTCCCCACAAGCTGCTCTTGGTCGGGTGATTTCTGCCGGCAATGTGAACCTGACTGTAACTGTGTCAGTAGAGTGAAGAAAATGATTGAAAAATTATTTCAACCTTCCTTCCAAGGGTGTTATGTTCTCACTTAGAGATATCAATCACACCCATTTCCAGCCCAGAGTATTCTTGGAACTCTTGGACCAAATTTTACTGACACACTTCTCCCATTTCACTTCTGCCTCAAAGACTTCTTCATAAGCTTCGGGAATATACTCATGAGTCAGAAAATGACCTTCAATCAGAACTTTGTATCAACTGGAAGGACCGTAAAGATCATTTACTTTTCTGTCAGTTTTGTTTGTTTGGCTTTTTGCTATGCTCAGTACTGAACCTGGGACCTCACGAATGCTAGGCAAGCATCGACCATGGATCTACACCCTGGCTCAAGATGAGCTCTTTTAATGCCCTCTCATTACAAAGGAAGAAAATGAAGCTTCTGGAACATCATGCTTCTGCCTGTTCCCAGGGCAGGACAGGTGTCACCGCGCACAGGGGCGGTCAGGAGTGGTGTAGCCACAGAGACTGCCCTGGTTGGCATCATGTATGTCAGATGTCCAAGCGGTTTGGCTGGAATGACACGAAGTAGATTTTCTGCCCAGCTGAAGCCTAACAGAGCATTCCCCAGTTGCTCTGCCCCAGATCCAAGGAAACGTCTGAAGGGAAACCAGTAATAAAGTTGAGGGTTTTTTTTTTTTTTAAGGCTAAAACCTGGATTTTTGTTTCCAAATCACTGCTATTTTGTTGAAAACTTTCCAGACCTTCCAGATTCTTCATATTTGTGGAGACTTTTCAGAAATACGCAAGGAACAGCCTATAGTCATATGACGCTGTGGTTACATGGATGTGTCTGTAGAGATGACCGCACACAGAGCTCGTAGCAGGGACTTTCCCCCACCCTCTGTGCAGTTGAAGGGTGTATGGCTTAAATAATGAGCAGTTCACAGCTGCAAAGAGGAAGTTAAAGACAGACCATAATTTCACATCGAACACAATTCCAAAGCGCTCTGTAATTTGTGATAATGATCTTGCTTCTCCTATTCTTTCTGTCTGTATCATCTCTTTGGCACAGATTTGTATATGGCATTCCAGGGTTTAGAGCATTGTCACGTCCCGTGGGAGAGCCGAGGGAGGATTTTAAATTTGTCATTCAATTTGCCTCAATTTTTTGCCATTTTATCAAATGTCTAAGTCTGATACCTAGACCTTATCACCAATATTTCAAGGACAGTCTACATAGTCCTTTAAGAGAAAAGGTTTTAGGTGCTGGCCTTTAGCTAATTAGGAAGTGTGATCATACAATATTACCATATTTTTTAAAAAGTTTTTCTATTTTATTTTTATTTGAGAGAGATAGAGAGAAGCAGGTAGAAAAAGAGAGAGAGAATGGCTGCACCAGGGCCTTCAGCCGCTGCAAATGAACCCCAGAAGCATGCTCCACCTTGTGCATCTGGCTTACATGGGTCCTGGGGAATCGAACCTGGGTCCTTTAGCTTTGCAAGCTAGCGCCTTAACCACTAAGCTAGCCCTCTGCCCCACATTACCATATCTGATCAGAGTAAAATTCAATTGAGTATGTGAAAAAGTGACCTGAAACTTATTATCACATGGAAGGACTTATCACTTACAAAACATTCAATGAGGCCACTTTATGACCTGGAGGATCTCGCAGAGAAGACAGCAACGATTAAAGAAGTTTCGAAATATTCTCTCCTCCTCCAGACTCCAGCGTCATGGTCTACTACGGCTGCCAGAGGCAAGTTGGATTACATGACGTGAATTGAGAAGACAGTGCCATTAGAAGCTAATGGAGTGTAAGATGCTTCACGAAGCTTTTGTGAAAGTAAAGCTTTCCCAGCATCCCTCTGCCAGTGTGGACGGAGTCGAGAAGACAGCAGCTGCTAAGGTGTGTGTGGGCAAAGACGAAGCCTCACGGCTTCCCGGCCAAGCTGCACCCAAGCACACAGAAGGGTGCTTAATTCTCCCAGACTTCCTCGGCATCACCTTCTTTTTTTTTTTTGCTGATGGGACGAGAGGGTTTATTTCGGCTTACAGGTTGGAAGGGAAGCTTCATGATGGCAGGAAAAAGATGGCAGAGCAAGAGGCTGGACATCACCTCTAGCCACGGCAGTTGGAAAACAGCAAGAGAGTGAGCTGAGCTCTGGCAAGGGAAGCCTTCCCCTAACAACCATACTTGGAATTTCCATATCTTTTGTTTGTTTGTTTATCTTTATTTTTTCTTTTCAAGGTAGGGCTTCACTCTAGCTCAGGTTGAACTGGAATTTACTATGTAAGCTCAGAGTAGCCTTGAACTCAGAGCGATCGTCCTACCTCTGCCTCAGGAGTGCTGGGATTAAAGGCGTGCACCACCATGCCTGGCGGAATTCCCATATCTTGAAGGTGGGATCCTGGCATGAGAAGGTTGCAGAGCTCGGGGGGGAGGGGGGGAGGCGGAGAGACAGAGCTCAGGGGAAGCCAGAGAGAAGCTGCTCCTTGAGTTCTTCTTGGCTGTAGAAGGTCACAAAGCAGCTGTGCAGTGACGGGGAACTGGGAATTAAGCCTGGCGGGGGAGGGGTGCTAAGAAGCAGGAGAGAATGTCTAGGAAGCTCCTTTAAAAGACTCAAGTACTTTCCCTCAGTCCTTGAGCCATTAAGGCTCAGCCTCCCAAAGACTCCACCAGCTGGAGATTAAGTATGAAGTTTAATCACGACACGTGAGACAGGCTGGAGAGACTGCTCAGTGGCTAAAGGCATTTGTTTGCAAAGCCTGACAGCCTGTGCTCAATTCCCTAGTGCCCATATAAAGCCAGATACACAAACTGTTGGATGTGTTGGGCTGGAGGGATGACTTAGCAGTTAAGGCACTTGCTTGCAAAGCCAAAGGACCCAGGTTCAATTCCCCAGAACCCACAGAAGCCAGATGCATGAGATGGCACATGTATGTGGAGTTCATTTGCAGGGACTGCAGGCCCTAGAACAACCATTCTTGCTCCCTCTCTCTCTCTCTCTCTCTCTCTCAAATAAACAAAAGGAAGTTTTTTTTTTTTAAGTGTTGCATGTGTCTGGAGTTCATTTTCAGAGGCTCTGGACCACCCACAAGCATACTCTCTAATGAGTAAAAATTAAATAGTAAAAACACATCTATCCATGAAGGACACGTCATATTCATACCACCACACCCTATCAACCACAAGTTGAAAAATTTGGGTCTTGTTGGTACTCCTCCCTCTGGAATTGCTTACTTGGTCCTTAATTCTTCTGTTTCCTCTTGGGGTCCCTCAATCTCAATAAATTTATACAGTTCATATCCCCCAGGGCGCAACAAATCCAAAGGTATCCAAAGGCTTCAGGCCAACGCCAGACAAAGACCCAGCGATCTCAATGACTCCAGTGGACCAGTGGAACGAGCTACCTGGCCAACTCAGTGAGGAGACGGTCTCCTCCTACCCACTTGATCATCTGGGGAGTGAATTGTATAGACAGTTTTCCACTTACCCGGAGAAACTTTCTTGGCCTTAGGGACAACAGTAGGAAATATTATTTCTCTAGTTTTCAATGCCATTATTTCAGCAGGAAATATATCAGAAGTTAGATGATCACCTTTCTGTATCCACAAAGATTCAAGGAGAAAGGTCTGTGAGGGAGTCATGGTTCACATTAAGTGTCAACCTGACAGGACCTAGAGCCACCTATGAGGGATTATGTAAAATAGCTTCTGCGCCTGTCTATGAGGGATGATCTTTGTTAGGTTAACAAAAGTGGGGAGACCCACCTTAACTGCGGGCAATACCATTCCATGGGCTGTAGTCCGGGACTACATAAAAAGGAGAGAGGGCTGGAGAGATGGCTTAGTGGTTAAGGCATTTGCTGGCAAAGCCAAAGGACTGAGGTTCAGTTCCTCAGGACCCGCATAAAGCCAGATGCACAAGACGGTGCACGCGTCTGGAGTTCGTTTGCAGTGGCTCGAGGCCCTGGTATGACTGCGCTCTCTCGCTCCTGCTCTCTCTCTCTCTCAAACTGTGCTGAAAGTGACCAGCTGCCTCAAGCTCCTGCCACTAGGCTTCCCTGCCATGATGGGCTGTAACCTAGCGCTGTTAGCCGAAATGAACCTGTGGTAGTTTGAATGGCTGTCCCCCCAATAGATTCAGGAGTTTTATTCAAGAATTCTTGCTGGGAGGAACCCAAGTCTGGAGGGGAAGGGTTATATTCAAAGGTAACAGTTTACACTGACTCCACCACACCACGTTCTTGGAAGGATGGGTTGTGTATGAACTGGTGCACACGAATCCAAGGGAAAGAGCTTGCCTGGTTACCTGGTGGACTAGCTCTGTGGAGCTGCTCATTAGTCCCAGAGTCACGTGGCATTCAGTGCTCATTGACTGAGTGCCAGACTGTAGCTCTCAGAAGAAGGTAAGTGTTCACAGCCTCAGGGAATTCATACCGGTGTCAACTGTTCAGGTTTCCCCAGAGAAGAAAATTACCATAGCCACTCTCCAAAGAATTAAAAGATAGCAGTGAGTGAAAATAGCATATATAGCCCAGCGTGGTGCACGCCTCTAACTCCAGCATTCGGGAGGCAGAGGTAGGAGGATCACTGTGAGTTCGAAACCACCCTGAGACTGCGTAGTGAATTCCAGGTCAGTCTGGAGTACAGTGAAACCCTACTTCAAAAAACCAAAAATAATAAATAAATAAATAAATAAATAAATAAACAAATAAACAAATAAAAGAGCATAGATAGATGTAGCCTGTGGTGGTTTGAATAGATGGCCCCCAATATATTCAGTTTTTTATTTGTTTGTAGTTTGCATCTGCAGCCACCTGGCTGGAGGCAGTGTCACTGGGCGGATCTTAAGGTGTGGTGGTGGGTTTCAGATTTCAGTCTAAAGATATGCAAAGTGTGCCTAGCTGGAGTTCCTGAAGTGTGCTGTGCTGTGTGGCTTTTGGCTTGTGCTTCTCCCTCTCTGCTTGGTCCTGTGAAGGCAGGCCAGCTTCTTCTGCCATTTATGGAACTTCCCCTGGATCTGTACGCTTCAATAAATATCCCTTCCTCCATAACTGTGCCTGGTCTGGACGTTCATCTCAACGAGCCTGAAGCTGTCTGCTACCTAGCCATTATGTCATACCACAGTGGGGAACGAGCAAAGCCTGCCATCAGCTGGCCCCTGCCTCTCCATACCTTCCTGGTGCAGCAGACATAGTGTGCTGGGTATGTGTTGGGGCAGAAGCACAAAAAGTAAATGTGGTCTGCCCATCAAGGGGCTCAGAGCTCAGCAGGAAGAGAGCCACCCAGTGAAGTCGCATCGCAAACAGTGCTTGGAAGCTGAGTCAACACTGAGGAGAAACCCAGGTCTCAGCGAGTCACCCTTGTGTCGTGGGTGGGGGGTCCCTCAAGGGAGTAGAAGTGAGTAGCTGAAAAGAGGCTCACTGGGAATGCCACACAGCCGGCTTTCCCCCGGCGTCGGAGCAGATGGCGATCTCTGTGGCTGAGCACCAGTAGAAATACTTGCCTTGGCTTGTGTTTCGAGGTCATGTTGTACCAAAAAAGACATACGATGGTTTTTTAAACATTGGTTGTGCAACATGCTCAGAACTGGAAGCGGTTGTTGACAGACTCACGCGCCAGGCATATGCTTGTTGTGGGGAAGGGCTGGCAGAGCCAGGGCTTTATTTGCATTGTTTTTTTTTTCTTCTTTAAGATTGTTTTAAAAAATTATATTTGTTGAGAGAGATAGGGAAAGAGGGAAAGGGAGAGAAAGAGGAAGATAGAAAGAGAGAATGGGCACGTCAGGGCCCTCAGCCATTGCAAATGAACTCCAGACGCAAGAGCCCCCTTGTGCATCTGGCTTTTACGTGGGCCCTGGGTAATCAAACCTGGGTCTCAGGCAGGTGCCTTAATTGCTAAGCCATCTCTCCAGCCCTGCATGGGTTGTTTTTGTTTTTTTTTTTTAATCTTAAATTTTGTTTGATTACCTGCAGTTGAATTCATTTAGGCTAAATTTGCATATAATAACACTTGGCTGAAGAAAGGCTAGTTATGATCCCATGTGGCAAGCGTAAGGCCCCCCCCAAGGGTGGGTATGCAGTAGGTTAGTAATGGTTAATCTTGTCAACTCGATGGGATTGGGAATCACCATGGAAACAAACCTCTGGGCATGTTTTTGAGGGATTTTCTAGATTACGTTGATGTGTCTGTAAGCCCAGTCCATGGGTCGGGGTAGAGACTTAATCAGAGTGGCTGGTGCTCTGACAGACAGCAGCTGTGGACTGAGGGCGAGACACCGTCTCAAAGGACGCGCACGGGGTGAGGCAAGGGGTCACCTGCCATTATCATCTGGCCTCTGCACACACGCATACGGGGCACATGCATCTCCACACACACTTGCATACAACCACGCATCACACGCACATATTAACACGCACACACACGTAAACACACAAAATAGAACTTTTCAACAATCTTTCTATCCAGAATGCCCATGAGTGCAAAAAAACAAACCAAAACAACCCTCCCACCAAACACACACACAGACACACACACGCACACACCAGGAAAACAAACATATATGTAGTGACGAGAGCTGATCATACAAGCCCAGGATTCAAAGTTCTTGGGAAAGTCCTTAAAGCTTCCTGCTTCAGACCGCCTCGGTACCTCTGCCCCAAAATGTAACCACGTGACCAGAAGAGACTCAAGCCCATCTGGAGCGTGGAAAGAGAAGATCAGGGGCCTGCTGCCTCCTTGGGGAGCCCCTAAGCTCCTGTCCTGCTTTGTTTAGCGTACACCTTCATGCTCTGCCAAGTTCCCCTTGGGGTTCCTATGACTACTAACTAGAAGTTTGGCTTTGTCTGCTCATGACCAGGGTAGACTAGAGGAGACAGACATTGTATCCGTTACAGGATGGACTGGGGTTCAGGGAAGTGGCTGAGAGTCCAGCTTGTTAGGGACCAGGCGCTAGTGGATGACGACAGAAGTAGAAGTCATTTATTAAGAAAGAGAAGAAAAGGCTCCGGGAGTGGTGGCGCACGCCTTTAATCCCAGCACCCGGGAGGCAGAGGTAGGAGGATCGCCATGAGTTCAAGGCCACCCTGAGACTACATAGTGGATTCCAGGTCAGCCTGAGCTAGAGTGAAACCCTACCACGAAAACCCAACAGCAACAACAACAAAATAGACACTCCTGAAAACGGATGTAAGCTAGAGAGCCGGGCCAGGTCCAAGACTCACAAGTGACAGGCTGCCAGTGTCAAGACCCTATCTAGGCCATTTACGTCGCACTTGTCTTCTCCTGTATTTGAATATAGCTCACTCCCCCCACACACACACACATGCTCTGTTCCTTACCTTTAGCCTGGTAGGGAGAGGTTTCCAGATTTTCAGCGAACTGGCCTCTTACATGTTAGTCTCAAAGCTGTCCTCTTCCCTCCCCTGCCTTCCCACCTCCACTGGCTTTCTTCTTTCTTTTTATTCAGTCTGGAACTGGAACCCTGGCCCATGAAATGGTGCCTCCCACATTGAGAATGGATCTCCACCTGTGGTTAAACCTCTGGATATGCCCTCCCATGCATAATGCAGAGGTTTTTCTCCATGGTTATTGCAAATCCTGCCAAATTGTTAAGATTAGACCAACACTCTGGGAAAGAATGTTAACCCAGTCCTTTCTAGACCTGACAGATTGAGACTCTGACCAAGTTAACAATGAAGGGGTGAAAGCTGTCTCAGGAGGAACCCAGGATGGTTACATGCAGGCAGAGATGACGTCCACTCCAACGTTCCTCTTCCAGCTGCCCCTCCTAATGTATGCTGCACACACACTCATTGTGCCTGTTGCTTCCACGTCAGGGTTAAAAATTGAAGCAAGGTTGGGGTTGGAGAGATGGCTCAGCAGTTAAGGGTGCTTGTTTACAAAGATTGATGGCCTGGGTTCGATTCCCCAGTACCCATGCAAAGCCAGATATACAACTGGCATATGCATCTGGAGTTTATCTGTAGCAGCAAGAGGCTCTGGTGTAACCATACTCTCTCCTCTCTCTCACTCCCTCTCTAGTAAATAAATTTCAAAAAAAAAAAAAAAGTGACAAGATATTCCCTCACAGTAAAAGGTAAACTAGAACAACAAAAGAAATTAAGAAGGACAAAAGATGAGAAGGAAATGTAGCAAATAATTTGTTTGGATGGAAGTATACTGAGATGGAAAAATTAAAATGTGGATAATAAAAGAAACTCAAGTGGTTTATGTATCATACTAAAAAGCATTACAAGTCTTAAGTAAGACAAAAATAGTAAAAGAGAATGAAAAAAATTTTTGAACAATTGTAGGAAGGCCGTTAAAAATAAACACTATCATAAAAGACCAAAACCTTTAAGGGATAGGGAAGATAAGTAACAGATGCAATAGTTTATATGTAAGCTGATGAAATAGCTCAAAAAGTAAAATAAAATGAAAAATTTCAGGCTAAGGTATTGAGTATAAGATGCCAGTAAGTTCAAAGCCAACAATAGGCTTCTGGGAGCATCCACCTGAAGTCACCCTGTGGGAAGGGTGGATTTTCAGGGTTGTTTGCCCTGTTCTATCTGCTTCTCCTGAGTTTCTGGTAGATTCTGGAACCCTCCCTTCATCAGCTGTCATATCTCGTGGAATCTAGGACTCTTCCTTCATCATCTCCAGGTGGAGTCTGGAATCTTCCCTTCATCAGCTGTCATCTCCCACCCAGTGTGGTTGAAGCCCCAGAGTTGAGGAGATCCTGTGCTGAGAGTGAGAGCACCCCCGAGACATCCTTGGCTCTCCTCCCGCCATGACAACATGACGCATGACAATTCACACCTGTTTACCCATGTTTCTCATTCTTAGACCTGAGAGCTCCAGGAAAGATCCTTAGAGCTCAAGGAAAGAGTAGAAAGACAGGCAACCGACCAGAATCATACCAAACAGTCTTCGTATCCTGCACTGGTCACAAACTCCAGTTCACCTGGAGATGTCTTATAATCACCCTGCTAGGCGGGGAGTAGCGAAGGGCCCTTGCTCAGATGGAGACCCTCAGTCCTGTGAGCTGTTTTCTTCCTCCTTTTCGGCCCCCTCGTCTGGGAACACTTGTGATGATCACAGTCTTCGCATCTGATTCTCAGCTCTCTTGTTTCCATGGAAGCCAGATTTGGACTCTGCTTGGCCTCCAGTCAATTCCAGCTGGCACTCAGCTTTCCACACTCAGTGTATCCTAAAAACTTTCTGTATCCCACATGATAAAAAGATGAGCTCATGGGAAAAAGACTTTCAATGAAGCACTCGTTTTGCCTACAAAACAATAAGAAAGCCGTATGGTGATCCGTGTCCCTTGAATAGGAAGACTTCTGGGGTTTCCTTAGGATGCAAGACACCTGCAAATGTAACTGAATGACACGGACCTTGATAACAACTCGTTCAGTGATAGGGAGCAAACACACTCACTCCCTGATTCACTAACTATTTTAAAAATATTTTTATTTATTGGGTTGGAGAGATGGCTTAGCGGTTAAGCGCTTGCCTGTGAAGCCTAAGGACCCCGGTTCGAGGCTCGGTTCCCCAGGTCCCATGTTAGCCAGATGCACAAGGGGGCGCACGCGTCTGGAGTTCGTTTGCAGAGGATGGAAGCCCTGGCGCGCCCATTCTCTCTCTCTCCCTCTATCTGTCTTTCTCTCTGTGTCTGTCGCTCTCAAATAAATAAATAAAAAATATTTTAAAAATATTTTTATTTATTTACAAGAAGAGAAAAGCAATGAGAGAGAGAGAGAGAGAGAGAGAGAGAGAGAGAGAGAGAGGGAGAGAATGAGCATACCAGGGCTCTTGCCCCTACAAACTCCATATGCATGTGCCACTTTATGCATCTGGCTTCATGTGGCCACTTGGGAATTGAACCTGGGCAGACTTTGCCTTCCTAACTGATCTACAGTGCTCATGACCTCCTCCTGGGCCTAGCAACCTGGCACTCAGATTGTCCTGGGGTGGGTGGAGGCCTGAGGAATGTCTCAATACCACCAGCACCTCCAGCTGCACAGTTTTAGCCAAGTCATTAGGAGGATGATTCTGAAGGAAGCAGGGGTCAAGGACGAAAGCAGGCACTAGGAGGAGGGTTAAGAATAAATAATGCAATTTCAATATTAAAAAATAAACTTATTTTTTAAAGCAAAGTCTAAGAGAGAGTAACATGATTGTGCTAATCAATTATTCCAAACCGGTGGAAGCAAGTATATCCATGGTCATGTTAGTTCCAGGAGAGCCATCCTCGGCAGCTCGCTTGATAGAGCATGAACCCTTGGGTTGTTAACAAAAAATACTGGGCTGGAGGGATGGCTTAGCAGTTAAGATATTTGCCTGCAAAGCCTAAAGACCAAGGTTCAATACTCAAGTACCAATATTAGCCAGATGCAAAGGGCGGGGGTGCATGCATCTGGAATCAGTTTGCAGTGGCCAGATATTCTGGCATGTCCATTTTCTCTGCCCTCTAAATAAATAAATGAAGTTTTAAAAAATACTGATGGTTATGTATTGATACCGTGGCAACATATAAAAAGAGCACATTTTACAAGGATTCCAGAGATAAAATAAGTTATAAGAGAACTAGTATGAGGTTGCAGTCAGTGACCAGCAGTGGAGAAAACCAAAACGTAAAGCAAGGTTATAACCACTGATGGGCTTATAGATAGAGCTTGTCAGGCTGGGGAGACGGCTCAGCAGTGAAAGGCACTTGTTTGCAAAGCCTGCAGACCCGGGTTCAGTTCCCCAACACCCATGTAAAGGCAGATACACAAAGTAGCACCAGTGTCTGAAGTTGTTTTGCAGTGGCAAGAGGTCCTGGCATGCCCATACTCACTCACTCTCTGTGCCTCCCTCAAATAAATAAAAGTCAATAATTATATAAAAATAAATCGAGTGTGTCCTTGTATGATGGCTCAAGTGGCTGTGATTGTCCTCCCTGGCACGGCCGCAGTCCATGCTCAGAACTTGACAGGAAGAGCTGTAAGGCCTGGATCATTGTTGGTCCCTCTTAAAGTCTTGGTTTCTTTTTCCTTTTTCTGTTCTGCATTATGACCAATCATCTTATTCTCTGGTGGTGCTTTCCCGCTGCAGAGTTGAGTCTATGTTAGTGGCCAAAAATCCACCAAGCTTTGTTTTACTATCAAAGTCAGTGAAAGCTCCATGGGAGCTACTCTGAGGGGCCTGCGAAGTGCCCCCTGGCTCCTTTAGTTTCCCTTGACTCACTGTGCCATGGGTCTTTAAACATTCAGCTCTCCTTGGAAGCCCTGAGCATTTTCCTTGGAAGTGTATTTAATGAATAAAATATTTTAAAGAATAAATAAGCCGGGTGTGGTGGCGCACACCTTTAATCCCAGCACTCAGGAGGCAGAGGTAGGAGGATCGCCGTGAGTTCAAGGCCACCCTGAGACTCCACGGTGAATTCCAGGTCAGCCTGGGCTAGAGTGAGACCCTACCTCGAAAAACCAAAAAAAAAAAAAAGAATAAATAGAGCTTATCTATGTACACCTGTTTGTTTTTTAATTTGGGAAATTATCTTCACACCCTTGGGCATCGCATTGCCTACAGTCACTGAACGGGGTGAGGGGAGCAGTTGAGCATGGCCAGGGCGTGGCAAAGCAGCCTCACCTCGAGCTAGTTAATGGGGGGCCTTGGGAGGGGAAGGAGCCTGTCGCTCTAGCCTGATCCGCATCCTTCATTTCGCAGGGGGGCCATTTGCCTTTCAGACAGGAGGACACGACAGCATTCTGCTCGGCTTTTCGACCACCTGGCTATGCTCATGACTCATATTTTACTCTTTTGCCTTTGGGCCCATTGAGTTGGGCTCAGATATCACATCTCTGTCTGTGCCAGGGATTGCCCCTGTAGAGAAGACCCTAGAAACCTGGAGGCCTTTGGAGGGCACAGTAGGAAGAGCCTGTGGCCAGGCCTTCGGAGCGGGTGCCTGTGATGAGAAAGGCCTACAGCAGAAGGGAGACTGCAGTGGACGCCTCAGTGCCAGGGATGCCAGGGGATTTTCTTCCTCCCCCTGCCCCAGTGAGTTCAGTTACCATCCTTGTGTGAGAGTCCTGGCACATTTCTTAGCCCACTCCCCCTGCACCAGCCGCAGGGTGCCCCAAGTGATAGGGAAATAAAGAGAAAGGAAGAGAAGAAGAGGGAGGAGAGATAGAAAGACAATAAAGAAGGTCAAGATGGAATCTGGTCTCCCTAGGCTATGACTGGACTGCCCACAGGAGTTTGACCAGTGTGACGGTTCTTTTGTGAACTTGATCCAATTAAGAATCAAACAAGAGACTCCTGGCCATGAGTGCGAAGGCATTTCCAGGAAGAACTGCCAAAGGGAGGGAGGTCTGCCCTTGCTAGTACCACTGTGGCCTGGATACCTTTGATAGAAGGGTTTAAAAGCATTAAGTGATTACTTGTCACTATTGGCTGGCTCTTTAAATAAAATCTGTGTGGGCAGATGCAGGTCTGAGTCCCCAGAGGCCACCACTGAAGAGCCCAGTTCTTGTTTCTTATCACAATGAATGTGTACAGAGACACATGGATAGTTCTGGGAAAGAAAGTAGTTGATTTTTTTTTGTTGTTGTTGTTTTTCTTTGTTTTTTATTTTATTTTTATTTTTCGAGGTAGGGTCTCACTCTAGCCCAGGCTGACCTGGAATTCACTATGTAGTCTCAGGGTGGCTTTGAACTCATGGCGATCCTCCTACCTCTGCCTCCCAAGTGCTGGGATTAAAGTCATGTGCCACCATGCCTGGGTGAAAGTAGTTTATTGAAGGAGAGAAACAAACAAGCTTGGAACTGCGCCAGAGCTAGCCTGAAGTCCCATTCCAAGACGGAGCAGGGTATCTGTTACCTTTTATGGGCCATTTACATTTCTCTCTCTCTCTCTCTCTCTCTCTCTCTCTCTTTTTTTCCTACGTGGGGTCTTACTCTCCCGTTTACATCTTGTGCACACTTTCTGCAGTGCTCCATTGTGTTGCACACAGCCAAGAGCTGGGAATGTTTCCAGTTTTCTGTTCCCATATGTTCTCTCATGTGTTAATCCCTGGACTCTCCTTCCCCACACTATTCTTTGTGCTCCTACCTCATCAGTATCTGGCCTTGGGTTTTGTCTTTTGTTTGTTTGTTTTTGTTTTTTGAGGTAGGGTCTCACTCTAGCACAGGCTGATCAGGAATTAGTCTCAGGGTGGCCTCAAACTCAACGGCGATCCTCCTATCTCTGCCTCCCGAGTGCTGGGATTAAAGGCGTGTGCCACCACGCCTGGCGATTTCCCTCTCGTTAAATAAAAAGCCTGATTTCCCATCATAATAAGAGTGCTTTAAATAAGCATCTCTCTACACTTATATATGTAATACATAAATGTGTGTTCTCACTCTCTCTCTGCCCTCCCTCTTGCCCTCTCTGACTGTAATGCCTGACATTTACCAGTAATTCCCAATCTGTCAGTGTCCTCTCTCTCTTTCCTTCCTCTTTCCTCTCTCTTGCCCTTTCAGTCTGTAATGCCTGACATTTATCAGTAATCCCCACTCATTCTATCAGAGGATGGCCCCTTTTGAAATATAATACATTGACACAAGGAAGTATCTCCCCCGTTCAATCAGAGGCCAACAGTCAGTGTTGCAAATCACAGCAGAGCGATTTTACTTCCTAGTGTTCATTGCATACAGAGAAAGACATGTGGCTCACAAAGAATACATCTGTGTAAGTTACATCATTCAGTTCTGTGATAAAATACCTGACCAGAAGCTATTTAAGAAGGAGGAGGGCTTATTCTGGCTTACAGTTTTGCGGGATCCATTCCATCATGGTGGGGAATGTATGGCTGCAGGAGCTGGGGACTTTCTGGTCACACTGCTGCCACAGTCAGGAGCAGAGGGCAAACAGGAAGTGGGGTTGGGCTATAAAACCTGGAGGCTCATCCCCAGTGACTCAGTTCCTCCAGCAAGTTTCCATCTCCTGTGTTTTCAAACAGTGCCACCAGCCGGGGCCTCAGTGTGCAAACATGTAAGTCTATGGGAGATATTTTACATTCAAACCTCAACAACATCCTATGAATGCTGAACTAAAAGGGACAGCCTTTCACCACACAAGCCTAGAGCAGCGCAGCAGTCTCTGTGGCAACGGATAGACCGAAATGGAAAGAAGACATTCAGAGGAAGTGTCTCAGAGTGTAGATGTCCTCAGCACGCTTTGTTGTAATGAACATTCATTCAGAACTCAGAAACTCACAACAGATGCTCAGAACTGTTCAAGCCCCTGAAATCCACCCACCATCACGCTGAGCCCTTGATGAGTTTTATGCATGAATTTGGAAGCAAAACAAGGATTTTCTGACATCAAAGTAGCACACTAAGACGTCAGGGGTCAGAGACTCTGGTGCTTTTTTTAAAATATTTTTTTGTTCATTTATTTATTTGAGAGTGACAGACACAGAGAGAAAGACAGATAGAGGGAGAGAGAGAGAATGGGCGCGCCAGGGCCTCCAGCCTCTGCAAACGAACTCCAGACGCGTGCGCCCCCTTGTGCATCTGGCTAACGTGGGACCTGGGGAACCGAGCCTCGAACCGGGGTCCTTAGGCTTCACAGGCAAGCGCTTAACCGCTAAGCCATCTCTCCAGCCCTCTCTGGTGCTTTTTTAAGCTTTAATATTTTTATCTACTATTTATTTGCAAGGAGGGAAAAGAGAGAATATGGGCACACCAGGGCCTCCCACCACTGCAACTGAACACTACATCCTTATGCCATTCTGGGCATCTGGTTTTACACAGGTACTGGAGAACTGAACCTGGGCCATCAGACCTTGCAAGCAAGCATCCTTAACCACTGAGCCATTGCTCCACCCACTTTCCAGTGCTTTTGAAAGTGAAAATTCACACCCTATGGCCTGTGAGAGAGTTGCTTCCCCTGGCCTGCATGTCAGGAAGTTCTGCTGGTCTCTGTAGGTCTTCACTGTCAGCAGACAGCACTGACTTCCCTTCCCTTTCAGTTTCCACAAAGGTGTGGCAGTGACAGAACAGTATGACACTCTGCCAAAGGCATCACCAAGAGGGCTGGAGAGATGGCTTAGTGGTTAAGGGCCTTGCCTGAGAAGCCTAAGGACCCAGGTTCAATTCCCCAGGACCCACGTAAGCCAGTTGCACACAGTGGCACATGCATCTGGAGTTCATTTGCGGTGGCTGGAGTCCCTGGAATTCCCATTCTGCCGCAGCATGTTCGAGGCTCCCCATGTGGTGGACAGCCATTCCTTTATTCTGGAACAGAGCACCTCAAATGTGGTGACTTCAAACAAATCCGTCTTTTCTCTAATGGCTCTGGAGGCCAGAAGTATGAACTCAACTCCACTGGGCTGCAATAAAGGAGTTGCGGTCAAGGGCCCAGCACCGCCCTGGGATCCAGTGGGAAGCTGTGTGGCCGGCGTGCTGTGCTGTGGACCCACCACCTCACTTCTGCTTCTGCGGTCACATCGCCGCCTCCTCCGTGTGTGTGTGTGTGTGTGTGTGTGTGTGTGTGTGTGTGTGTGTTGGACCTCGCTCTCTGTTACAAGGATACTTGAGACATCATTTCAGGCCCACACGGGTCAATCCAGTTCTTCAGCCCATCTCAAGAGCTGAAACTTCACCACTTGCTACCTAAGGGGATGCAGGTTCCAGAGGTTATGGCCTGGTATCTTTGGGGGTCATAGTAAAGCCTTCTACAATGACGCCCTGCTTCTCCCGAGATAGGAAAGAAAACTGCAGGTGTGAAACAGAGGTCTATTTAAGAGCTTAGAGGATGCCGGGTATTTGGGGGTGTAAGTAAGGGTTTGAAGTTAAGATGTTTCCACTTGTTCCTCAGCCACTGGTGCTGCACAGGAGGCTGTAGAACGTGAAAAGGGTAAGTTATAGCTGAAAGGAGTGGGTCTCTGGGAGCTGGGAGCCCAGCCCCTGTTCCAGCGGCTTCCTGTGACTCCTGATCTACCATGATGTGAGGCGCCACTGCCACCTGCTCCTGCCACCATAAATTATGCCATGCATCCCCATAGTGACAGGCTTATGGAAGGGACTCATGCGGCCCCGGTGCCCATGCACGTGACCCTGTTTCTCCTTCACTATTCCCATCACTGTAATTAGAACGCTGGCATCACACAGGGCCATCTTTCTGAAGTTCTGTTCTCAAGTAGCCCATTCTTTTTTAAAAAATATTTTTTTATTTTTATTTATTTATTTGAGAGTGACAGACAGAGAGAGAAAGAGGCAAATATAGAGAGAGAATGGGCGTCCCAGGGCCTCCAGCCACTGCAAACGAACTCCAGATGCGTGCGTCCCCTGTGCATCTGGCTAACGTGGGTTCTGGGGAATCAAGCCTCGAACCGGGTTCCTTAGGCTTCACAGGCAAGCGCTTAACCCTAAGCCATCTCTCCAGCCCTTGAGTAGCCCATTCTTGTCCATAACCTTGTCTTTTCCATGAATGAATTTGTTCACCAAGCTCATGGAAGCTCCTCCAGATTTCTGAACTCTGCTTTTTTCCCCCTCTTATTAATTCTATTGTTATGACTCCATTTTTCTCTATCTGGCCTATGTGTGAAGACTCTCACTTTCTCTGCTCTAAAAATGAAATTGAACGTTTCCTCACCACTTTGCATTTCTATCACAGCCCCCCCACCATTACTTCCAAAACTCAGACCAATCTGCCGTTTTATCTGGCTGCCACACGTAAACATCTCGGTTCTGATGCACAAAAATCACTGTCATTCAAGACAGGTGACCCTGCAGGTCTGTGGAGCTCAACCCTCAGTGCCCTTCCCAGTTACATGCCCCGGCCAGCAGGGAATCGAACAAAGAAGTGAGGTGAAAAATCAACCTGAATGAAAGTAGGCAAACAGACACAAGAAGGAGACCATGCTAGACATTTGTCACGGCCTCAAAAGTTTATTCTTACACATAGGTTTATATAGGATTGTAGGGTGAAGGAGACATGGTCAGGGCAAGGAGTTGTAGGGGGAAGGGGACGTGGTCAGGGCCAGGAGTTGTCAGGAAACCTACAGGGGATGTAATTAGGT
The DNA here is from genome assembly GCF_020740685.1 of Jaculus jaculus. Classification (NCBI taxonomy): domain Eukaryota; kingdom Metazoa; phylum Chordata; class Mammalia; order Rodentia; family Dipodidae; genus Jaculus; species Jaculus jaculus. The sequence goes on along the minus strand of NC_059108.1, from coordinate 9,141,612 downwards.
GTTCATCTAATCTTGCCTCACTGGCTTAACATCCTGACTGCACCAGGCTTCACATCCTGACCATAAACTGGCCTTTTGCAAAAGATAAGATTCTGTAAGCAGTCTGCTGACCGGTTCCAGAAGTACCTAACAGAAAGCTGGATGGACCAGCTTTCTGAGTAATGAGTCAGCTTATGAGCAGGCCCAGGCAAAATGGAGAGGCTTTTGCTCTATGGCTCCTGACAGTCACACACTAGCTGCCATCCCGTGTCTTGCACTGTCCGTTCCAACTGCTCTACTCAGGCCCCTGAGCAACGTGGAGTCCTCAGTCCCTATCTCCCTCAGGTTGCTGCCCTCAGAGCTGCAGAATTACCTGGAGCTAGAATGTTCTCTTCCTTCTTTCCACAATCCCGCAGGGGGAATAAAAATGTGTTCTCTTCCTAGTTGTACTCCTGTATGTCCCTATGACCGAGGCTTTTGTTTTTACGTGGGTACATGTGTGGTCTGTGTGCTGGTGTATGTGTGCGCACATGAATGTGGAGGCTGGAGGTCCACGGCAAGTGTCTTCCTCAATCACTCTCCACCTTTTTCTTTTTTTCTTTTGGTTTTTTTCAAGGTAGGGTCTCACTGTAGCTCAGGCTGACCTGGAATTCACTTTGGGGTCTCAGGGTGGCCTTGAACTCACAACAATCCTCCTACCTTTGCCTCCCAAGTGCTGGGACTAGAGGTGTGTGCCATCAGGCTGGGCTCTCCACTTATCTTTGAGACAGGGTGTCTCATTGAACCTGGAATCGCTGATTAGGCTAGACTAATGGGCCAGAAGGTCCCAAGGAGCCTCCTGTCTCTGCCTCCCCAGCACTGGGATTATAAGTGTCTTCCAGCTTTTACACAGGTGCTGGGGTCAGATTTAGGTCCTCCTGCTTGTACAGCCGTCACTTACCAACGAAGCGTTCTCCTCAGCCCTGGGCTGAGACTTCTATACGTTCAGGCCGCCTGTGTGTATATAGTTTCCACCTCTATCTACCTCACTGCTTTTTCTTCAACAGCATGAAGAAGCAACAATAATATTTCGTTTAAATACTTTGATGCTATTTTCTTCCTCTTGTCATTATCTTTCTCTCTCTCTCTCTTTCTCTTCCACTTCACAGCCAGACAGACTCCCCACCCATGGTCTCCATTTCCCCCCATCTCAATCATTGCCTGGCCCCTCAGATCACACCCTGCACCACAACTTCATGGCAACTGTTCTGCATAACGCGGATAGACTTGGAGCAGAAGAGTGGCTTGGAGAGAGCTACATCAACACATGCATCCAGGCAGGGTGGCTCACGCATGTAATCCCAGCACTGGGGAGGATGAGGTGGGAGGATTGCTATGAGTTTGAGGCTAGGCTGAACTACCAACTGAGTTCCTGGCCTAGAGTAAGACCCTGCATCCAAAAAAAAAAAAAAAAAAAAAAAAAAAAATTCAGCCAGCCCTGGTGGTGCAGGCCTTTAATCCCAGCACTCAGGAGGCAGAGGTAGGAGGATCGCCAAGAGTTCGAGGCCACCCTGAGACTCCATAGTGAATTCCAGGTCAGCCTGGACTAGAGTGAGACCCTACCTTGAAAAAAAGAAAGAAACAAACAAACAAACAACAAAAGTGGATGGCATGTGTGTGGAGGTCTGAGGATGACTTGTCCGTAGTCCTGGCCTCTGCGCCCACGTGCGGTCGGGTTTCTTCTCCAGACTCTTGCTCTCCGGTTCGTTCGTCGCTGCGCTTGCCAGCGTTTCTCATGTCTCCATCTCCCCCCTGGTCTTTAGCATCAGTGCGCTGGGATGACAGGAGCCCACGATAGCTCCCGGCTTTGTACGTGGGATCTAGGGACGCAACTTGGTACTCTGGATTAGGTGGCAAGTGATGTACGCACTCAGCCCCGGCCCCAGCCCTGTACCCCAATCTTAGTGAAGACCACCGGCCCGCACACGAACAGTCGACCTTGACTTCTCACCCTTCTCTCCAGCCGCGGTCGCTGATGGCTCCCACAAAGCTGTCCCGCGGGTCACCCTCCTGCGGCCTGGGCTGCGGGCCTGACCCTCGGCATAGTCTCACTGGTCCCTCGGCGCTCAACAGGGCAGCTGCCACCTCCACTCTGCCCTCCCCCGAGTGACCACAGTAACGCGAACGGGATTGATGTGTTAAGGCTGTTCGCTGACTCCAGGATAAAGCTATTCACACGTTTCCCTTCGTGTGTGGGACGAAACACGAGTGTCTCCGTACGAATTGCACGTGACCCCTTGGGCACTCCCACCAAACGATCTTCAGACACATTTTCCGGTGACCCTTAGCTTTCCACCAACTATTTGCTTTTTTATGAAATATGGCGGGGAGGAGGCATTTCCAGTGTGGGAGGCTTTACTTCTCTGCTCTTGTTGTCCAGAAGTACTCTTTTTATAAAAACAAATATATATTCTATTTGTTTTTTAATTTATTAGAGAGAAAGAGAGAGAGAGAGAGGGAGAGAATAGGTATGCCAGGGCCTCCAGCCACTGAAAACAAACTCCAGATGCAGCTGGCTTACATGGGTGTTGGGGAATCGAACCTGGGTCTTTAGGTTTTGCAGGCAAGCACCTTATTGTAGTCAGGTAGACTGATTGCTGGTAGAAATCACTCAATCAAGAGCAGCTTGTGGGATAAAGAGGTTTATTTTGGCTTACAGGCCCAAGCAGGGGGAAACGATGGCATGAGCAGAGGGTGGACATCACCCCCTGACCAACATAAAGTGGACAGTAGCAACAGGGGAGTGTGCCAAACACTGGTAAGGGGAAACTGGCTAAAACACCCATAAGCCCACCCCCCAAAATACACTGCCTCCAGGAGGCGCTAATTCCCAAATTTCCATCAGCTGGGAACCTAGCATTCAGAACACCTGAGTTTATGGGGAACACCTGAGTCAAACCACCACACACCTTAACTACTAAGCTGTTTCCCCAGCCCCAGAAGTGCTTCTGTTGACCTTATTGCTTGGCTAATTGCAACCTATCATTCAAGGTTTGGCACAAATAACACCCAGCCTGCTCCCTGAGAACTGGTTGGAATTAACTTCTTTACTTGGATGTCTGTAACCAGACGCTCTCAGCACACACACACACACACACACACACACACAGTACTAATGGGAAGAATAAAAATCTGTTTGGGGGGAGAGAATTATGATTAATTGGCATTCATTGTTCCTGTTCACCACCATCAAGTCAATTCTAAGTGTTCTAGACAATCCCAAAGTCTGTATGAAACGAGACAGCATTTAGGCTTAGTCCTCAAGTGTGGCTTGCAGACCCTTGTGCCAAGTATTCAGTGAGAAACTCCTGGATGGAGGGACTCAATCCGAGCCGTCAACCTGCTCTAACACACAGGCAGAGCCCAGTTGCCCCTCACGGAGTTTGGACGCAGAAGTCAGGTTTGACTGGAAACCTGCTCTCGGGGGAAAGACCAGTGAGCTTTACTGGCATGCACGCATATGTTCAAAGGCTTGAAGAATTCGGTGGCTGTGAAGGGAGATGTGGCACAGGAGGGTGTCCTGGAGCCTGGGGGCCCATGACTTTCATCAAGAAGTCCCAGGCTGGATAGATGGCTCAGTGGTTCAGGTGCTAGCATGCAGAGCCTAGCAACCCAGGTTCAAATACCAAATATCCAGGTCAAGTCAGATGCTCTAAGTGGCAAATGCTTCTGGAGTTTGTTTGCAGAAGCGAGGGGCTCTGGTTCTCTCCCTTCTTCTGTCTCCCCCACACACACCCTGCAGATAAAAAAATAAAATTAAATTAAAAAAGAGGTCTTGGTGCTCACTTTTAACCACACACAGCAAGAAAAGCAGAGGGCTCGCATAAAATTGTGCTAAGAATGGAGCCCAACTGAGGGCAGGCAGAACCGGAAAGCAAGATACTCTTCTTGTTCGCTGTGACCTACGTAGTTCCTGCCTGGCAATTCCCGCAGTGGAACATCTCAAGCTCTCAAAATGCTTCAAGTCGCCCACTGATCCTCTTGAAAGGAACATGCTTCGTGTGTTAGGGATCTCTATCTTGAAGAAACCATAGGGCACGTGAGCGCAGGGATCCTCTGAGATGAGCCTCCCTCCTGGTGGCCTTGAAAACCAAGCCAAATAAGGGCTCTCTCTTTGAGGTCGAAAATGGCTAGAATTAGAATTTTTTTAAAAATCATCCAATATATTTGCATAAAATGAAGAACTGCCAAGAAGCAGTCAAAAAAGCATTGGCATATATTAAATGTTCACAGTTTCATCGATTAATGTATTTATCATGCCTTCATAAATACTATGAAAATAATTATGCCTGTCACAAAATAGTTACTGCATTCAGAAAAACATATTGATCCCTAGAAGAGGGTGGGGTATTTGGTATGAGAATGAGCCACAGTTTTAAGGTTGAATGATGAACACCTTTTCTTCCTCTTTAAGATAAATTAGTTTAATTAAATTAGTTTAATTAAATAAATTTAATTACGTAAAATTTAAAAAATTTTCAAGTACAAACCTTGCCCTTGAGAAAGTGCTTACAGAAAATGGAGAGATATTCAATAGGTATATATATATAGTGGAGATTCTGCAGGCACTTCTAATACTTTTAAGGGCTTCAGAGGCTAGTAAAGAATCTTTGTTGATTTTATAAAATTTTTCATAGTCGACATTTGAATGTTTTTCCTATGACTGCACTTAGTATGTTTAGTAAAACGCAGTGATGAATCATTGCCTGACAAAACTCAGATGTTCAGCTGGGGAATGTCTCTGGCCCTCTGTTCACTGCCATAGTCATGTGGGAGCTGAATCAAATTCTGACTTTGGGGGGTAAGAAGGACCTAAATTTATCTTGATTCCTAGCCCCTCCCTTTTCCTGCCTCATCTCTTTCCATTGTCCACTAACTTTTTTGTGTGTGTATGAAGTATTATATTTATTGAATTTTTGTTTATTTTTAAATTAGCATACAAAGTAAGAGGTTTCATCATAGCATTTTCATACCTAATTTGTCTTTTTATCGGTCATCTTCCTTCATTCTTCTTTCCGATTGGTCACCTTCCTTCACTCTTCTTTTCCATTGGTCATCTTCCTTCACTCTTCTTTCCGATTGGTCATCTTCCTTCACTCTTCTTTCCAATTGGTCATCTTCCTCCACTCTTCTTTCCGATTGGTCATCTTCCTTCATTCTTCTTTCCCATTGGTCATCTTCCTTCACTCTTCTTTCCCTTTCCCCTGCTTTACTTTGGACCCTTCTACCTTCAGTAGATCCCTCTTCACTCTCATGTTGCATGTGCTTCATTACCGTCCTTCCCTTTCTCAAAATGTCTCTGTTCCCTCTCAAGGCACTCCTAGCTTCACGTCCTATACTCACACTCACACCCACACATATAACAGTTAAAAGCTTGGCTCCACATATGAGAGAGAACATTTGGTATCTGTCTTTCTGGGTATGGATTACCTCACTATAATTTCCACTTACATCCATTTTCCTAAAAGAATTCCTTTTTTTTTTTTTTTTTGCTTATGCTGAATAAAACTCCATTGTGTGTATGCACCACATGTTCATAATCCATTCATCTCTTCTTTTATTGTTTATTTTTATTTAGTTATTTGAGAGCGACAGAGAAACAGAGAATGAGAAACAGAATGGGTGCGCCAGGGCCTCCAGCCACTGCAAACGAACTCCAGACGTGTGTGCTCACTTGTGCATCTGGCTTATGTGGTCCTGGGGAATCGAGGCTCGAACTGGGGTCCTTAGGCTTCACAGGCAAGTGCTTAACCACTAAGCCATCTCTCCAGCCCAATCCATTCATCTGTCGATGGACATCTAGGCTGATTCTATTTCCTTGCTATTCTACATAGAGAAACAATGAACATGGATGGGCACGTATTTGTGCGGTAGAATATAGGGTCCTTTGGGTATATACCAAGGTGTGTCACAGCTGAGTCACATGGTAGCTCTGTTTTCAGCTTTTTGAGACCCTCCCCAATTTCTTAGCGGCACCATCAGTATAAACTCCCTCCAGCATTGAATATTCTCATCGGTATTTATCCTCATTGGATTTTTTACGATCGCTATTCTTACTGGGGTGAGGTGGAATATCAAACTTGTCTTAGTTTGCATTTCCCTAACTGAGAACTGTCTGTTCCACTCGTTAGCTATTCATTGGCTATTTTGGTCTTTTGGCCATGCAATGGCTTTACCCTCATCTAGGGTGGAGCTTTCCACCTCAATTAACCCAACCAAGAAAATCCTTCAGAGAAATTTGTTTTGATAGTGAGTTTAACTAAATCCCATCACCTTAACAACCAAAATTAGCGTCACGAGTCCACTCCTCCTTAACTCTGACCCTCAAACATCTCACTGTTAAATCATATCCTTTCACCCTAGACCCATGGCACCTAGACAACTCGGTGAATTCTGGCTAATCTCAAAAGTTTACAAGTGTAAATACAGAGTCTCTTTGGAGACTCAGGCAAACTCTTTTTTGTTTTGTTTTGTTTTTCAAGGTAGGGTCTCACTCTAGCTCAGGCTGACCTGCAATTCACTCTGTAGACTTAGGGTGGCCTTGTACTAACGAAGATCCTCCTACCTCTGCCTCCTGAGTTCTGGGATTAAAGGCGTGCGCCACCATGCCTGGCCAAACTTTAAAAAAAAAAACAAAACAGTTTAGTTATTTACTTGAAAGAAAGAGAAAGAAGCAAGGAGAGAGATAGATTGGTAGGTAGGTAGGTAGGTAGGTAGGTAGGTAGGTAGGTAGACAGATAGATAGATAGATGGATGGATAGATGATAGAGAATTGGTGTGTCAGAGCCTCTAGCCATTGCAAACAAACTCCAGATGTATGCCCAACCTTGTGCATCTGGCTTTATGTGTCTCCCAGTGCAAAACCACCCATCAGATGTTCCATCTTAAGAAAAAGCTCAATCCATTTGAAAAAAGAGAATGTCAACTGAAGGGGCTTCCTCCATGAGCACAAGCCCTGGAGAAGTGTTTTTCACGAATGTCAGTCTGCAAATCACACAGAAACTGCTACAGCCGTGGTCCAAGGGTGCCAGGCTACCAGCCGAGCAGGCAGCAGAAGTTAAGTTGGCGGCGTCATGCGTGTAACAGCCCTGGTTTTGTCGGCTCGAGAGAGGCAGGACTGAGGGGATCGTGGAGTCTTTCTTTCTCCAAGGTTCCGGACAGCTGCTGAGGCCGGGAGAGGCGTCCCAGGCTTGGCGTCTCGGCAAAGGACCCCGGGAAGCCACTGTGTGAGGCGATGAAGGTGAAGAATAGGTTGAAATGGGGACCCCAGCATGTTGGAAATGGCAGAATCTTCTTTCTTTTTGTCAGTTTGGCTAAGGGCTTGTCAATCTTGTTGACCTTTTCAAAGAAGCAAGTCTGTTTAATAGATTCCATGTATTGTTCTGTTAGCCTCCGTTTCATTAATTTCTCACCTAATCTTTGCTGTTTCTTTTTAATCTGTTTGATTTTGGTTTTTCAAGGTAGGTTCTCACTCTAGCCCAGGCTGACCTGCAGAATCACAGGTCTCTGCCAAGGAGAACTTTTAAGTTCACAGTGGAGTTTCCCCAAGGGAAAGGCTGTATGCACCAGGGACAGCGGGGTTGGAGGGATGGACTGCCCAACTGTCAAGCCCAGATGATTCTGTCACAGTCCCAGACGTTCGACAGACATAGAGCTGCAGGATTTGGAGTTGACCCTAGTAGGTTTTAGTCTTGATTTGGTCTGATCTTTCTTTGGAATGTCTCCATTCTTCCCTTTGCATTAGAAATTCATTTAAAAAGTTAAAAAAAAACATTTTATTTATTTGAGGGAGAGAAAGAGGCAGATAGAAAGAGAATGGACACACCAGGGCCTCTAGTCACTGAAAACAAACTCCAGACACATGCTCTACCTTATGCATCTGGTTTGCATGAATACTAAGGAATTGAACCCAGGTCGTCAGGTTTTGCAGGCAACTGCCTTAACCACTAAGCCATCTCTCCAGCCCAGTTCTTCCCTTTTGGTCTTTAATTTTTTTTAATTTATTTTGGTTTGCTTTCTCTTTCTGTTTGTCAGTTTGGCTAAGGGCTTGTCAATGTTGTTGACCTTTTCAAAGAAGCAAGTCTGTTTAATAGATTCCATGCATTGTTCTCTTAGACTCCGTTTCATTAACTTCTCACCTAATCTTTGCTGTTTCTTTTTAATCTGTTTGATTTTGGTTTTTCAAGGTAGGTTCTCACTCTAGCCCAGGCTGACCTGCAGAATCACAGGTCTCTGCCAAGGAGAACTTTTAAGTTCACAGTGGAGTTTCCCCAAGGGAAAGGCTGTATGCACCAGGGACAGCGGGGTTGGAGGGATGGACTGCCCAACTGTCAAGCCCAGATGATTCTGTCACAGTCCCAGACGTTCGACAGACATAGAGCTGCAGGATTTGGAGTTGACCCTAGTAGGTTTTAGTCTTGATTTGGTCTGATCTTTCTTTGGAATGTCTCCATTCTTCCCTTTGCATTAGAAATTCATTTAAAAAGTTAAAAAAAAACATTTTATTTATTTGAGGGAGAGAAAGAGGCAGATAGAAAGAGAATGGACACACCAGGGCCTCTAGTCACTGAAAACAAACTCCAGACACATGCTCTACCTTATGCATCTGGTTTGCATGAATACTAAGGAATTGAACCCAGGTCGTCAGGTTTTGCAGGCAACTGCCTTAACCACTAAGCCATCTCTCCAGCCCAGTTCTTCCCTTTTGGTCTTTAATTTTTTTTAATTTATTTTGGTTTGCTTTCTCTTTCTGTTTGTCAGTTTGGCTAAGGGCTTGTCAATGTTGTTGACCTTTTCAAAGAAGCAAGTCTGTTTAATAGATTCCATGCATTGTTCTCTTAGACTCCGTTTCATTAACTTCTCACCTAATCTTTGCTGTTTCTTTTTTATCTGTTTGATTTTGGTTTTTCAAGGTAGGTTCCCACTCTAGCCCAGGCTGACCTGCAGTTCACTCTGTAGCCTCACGGTGGCCTCAAACTCATGGCGATCCTCCTACATCTGCCTCTTGAGTGTTACGCTTAAAGGCGAGCGCCCCCATGCCTGGCTCAGATGTGACTTCTAATCCACCGCTGTACCCAGAAATCCTCCCTTCTTTTTTCTTTTGAGATAGTGTTTAGTTCTGTAGCCCAGGCTGGACTGGAACTCGCAATCTTCCTGCTTCAGCCTCACAGATGCTAGGGCTACACGCATATATCCCTATGTCTGGCGTTTTAACTTCTTGTAAGTTTTCTCTGGAATGAAATTGTGATCTTATTTTTATTTTGTGGTCTGTGTGTGTGTGTGTGTGTTTCTATGTCAAAGCACAAACTTGAGTCTCATTCCTCAGGTGATGTCCACTTTTGGGGGGGGACAGTATCCATCATTGTCCTGGAACTTATCTAATTAGGCTATTCTGACAGAAACACACACCACACACAAATTCACTCCAGGATAGAGCAAAAAAAAAAAAAAAAAATCCCAGACCAAAACAACAATTGCATCAAAATCCACTCTTGGTGAACCAGTGTGTTTGCTGGGATCGCTTACAGAGCACGGGCGAGGGGTTATTCACAGGAGTACGAGTGACCCCAAGGCACCTGCGTCATGGCAAAGTGCCATTCCATCTTGGATGGCAACCTCGCTGCCCTTCCAGGTCCCCTTCCGCTACCTCTGTCTTCTAGCTTCCCTCCAAGATCACTTGCAGCTGGGGGGAGGCAGGAGGAAGAGCTGGGATGCCAGGTAAGTTTTACGACTCTGCCCTCCTCTCTGTAATGGGGACTATCAATAGCTGTATTGCTGTTATCTCAGACCTGGTTATCTTCATGTTGTTCTGCTCCAAAGTTACCATGGCTACCGGGCCAAAGCAGTCTCTTCTCCAAGATAGCATCATGTTATTCCCAGAGGGGAAAAGGAAAATCCATACAGCTGCATCAGCTCTGCTCCTGCTCCAGCTTAAATGTCCTCCCCTCCAACCATGCACCACAGGGGATGCGTCTCTTCAAAACTTTAAGCCAGAATAAACTCTTTCCTTCCTTAACCTGTGTCTGTTCAGGTATTTGTTCATAGCAACAGAAAAGGTAATAAATACAAATGAATACTGTCTTTCAGGTAAGATGTGCCCACTGGTGCTACATGGGTAACCAACTGCTTTCTCACTGGATTTGAGGGTTACTTCATGGGAATTCATGTCTCGTACTGAAAAATCTAGTCAAAGCCTGTGGCCTGGGAAGTCATATGCCTTAGGAGGGAAACTAGCACTATTATCTGACTAAATAGATATGAGCATTAAATTACCCCCTAGAGGGGCTGGAGAAATGGCTTAGTGGTTAAGGCGTTTGCCTGCAAAGCCCAAGAATCCCAGTTCAATTCTCTAGGACCCACGTAAGCCAGCTGCACAAGGGGGCGCATACATCTGGACTTTGTTTGCACTGGCAGGAGGCCCTGGCACACCCTCTCTCAAATAAATCAATAAAAATATATTTTAAAATTACCCTCTAGAGCTGGAGAGATGGCTTAGCAGTTAATCGCTTGCCTGTGAAGCCTAAGGACCCCGGTTTGAAGCTCTATTCCCCAGGACCCACATTAGCCAGATGCACAAGGGGGTGCACGTGTCTGGAGTTCGTTTGCAGTGGCTGGAAGCCCTGGCGCGCCCATTCTCTCTCTGTGTCTGTTTCTCTCTGTCTGTCACTCTCAAATAAAAAAATAAATAAATAAATAAAATTTAAAAAAAATAACCTTTAGTACCTGTTTATGCCCATAGATTCATGTCGCTCTCAGTCTTTTCATAGTGGGTGGCAATTACTGGGGGAGACTAAAAGCTCATCAAAATGTTGGGAGTAAGTGGTAGCTGACTTCCCAGATCTACCTGGGACATCCACATCCTCCTCGCCAAAGCTCACAGAGCATTCCAGAAGGTGGCACAGAAAGCATGTAAGCGACAGGGAATGGGGAGGAGTGCTGTGGAGTGCTGTTTTGCAGACGCGATGGGGCCATTGCACTCATGAGCTCACAGCAGCTGCCAGTACCTGTACAGGATTGGGCCCATCGGCCTTCTCTGGATGGTAAAGGAGCTCATAGAGCCCTCGTCTCTCCCTGGGGCACCACTGTCAGTAAATAGTTGCTGGGGATGGTGCTCTTCAGTGATGTAGCCACTAGTAAGCTGCTCGTGGTTTCTCTGTTAAGTAATCAACCCATGCGCATGTAAGCACTCATTGAACTCAGAGGTTCAAAACATGAAACATCAAAGTAGGAATGTGACTTGTTGGGGAAAAGGAGGCATTCAGCACCAGGGGTAGGAGGGCAAGAGAAGGTAATAAGCAAGGGATATGATCAACATGTGTAATATAATGTATAAAAATTGTCAACATAGGGCTGGAGAGATGGCTTAGTGGTTAAGCGTTTGCCTGTGAAGCCTAAGGATGCCGGTTCGAGGCTCGATTTTCCAGGACCCATGTTAGCCAGATGCACAAGGGGGCACATGCATCTGGAGTTCGTTTGCAGTGGCCGGAGGCCCTGGTAGGCCCATTTTCTCTCTCTCTCTCTCTGTCACTCTCAAATAAATAAAAATAAACAAAAAAAGTATTTTAAAAGAGTCAACATAATTAAACCCCTTTTTTCATTTTATTTTACTTGCAAGCAGAGAGAAGAGAGATAGAGAGAAAATGGGCACACCAGGACCTCTGGCCACTGCAAACAAAGGAACTCCAGGAACATGCATCACTTTGTGCATCTGGCTTTATGTAGGTACTGGGGAATTGAACTCAGGTCAGTAGAGTATGCAAGCAAGCACCTTAACTTTTGAGCCATCTCTCCAGCCCCAATATAATATTCTATTTTATTTTTAAAAAGATTTATTTGTTTATTTATTAGGGACAGAGAGAGAGAGAGAGAGAATGGGCACGCCAGGGCCTCCAACCAGTGCAAACGAACTCCAGACACATGCGCCACTATGTGCATCTGGCTTACATGGGACCTGGAGAATAGAACCTAGGTCCTTAGGCTTCGCAGGCATATGCCTTAACCACTAAGCCATCTCTCAGCTATTATTTTAAATGTACATTTATATTCATTGCATCCCTGAAACCTAGCATGGTATCTATCACATAGTAGGTCTTGGTGAATAAATAAGTTTCAAGACCAGTTCTTAAAAGACTCATATCTCACATTTGTACCTTGAATTGCCTTTTGAGAGTCCCAGGTGACTCTCATGGTTAGTGTTCCCTTAGTCCACACAGCTTCATGATCCTGCTGACTGTGAAGGAATCTCTGCATTTGCTGGGCCAGGGTCATTTCTCCGCCTAGTAGGAACCCAATCAAGGCATCCGAGTTCTTAGGAAGCACCTGGTGCTGTGACCCCCTTGCTGGCTGTGTTTGTTCCTTAAATGAACCAATGGCACTTAGGAGGGAAACTAATCCCTGCTGAACATCGGAGCCCCAGTCCGCTCCACCTCAAAGAGACAGGAATCTGAACGCCTGTATTCTCCTGGGTGATTCTTCTCCAGGTCACACGTGTCACCAACACTGTCCTCTCTTGTCTCCTCATGTTTCTTGGAGCAAGAACGATGACAGCTGGCTCAGATGTCTCCCTTTAGAAGTGTTCTGCATTCTTTCTTTCCTGCTCATCCAATTTCTCAGGCAGGCTGACCAGGTTCCTTAGGGGACAGGCTGTCTCAACATCAAATTCATCCAGCACTTTAACTTTTTAAAATTTTTTTTTGTTTGTTTATTTTTATTTATTTGAGAGCGACAGAGAGAGAGAGAGAGAGAGAAAGAGGCAGAGAGCAAGAGAGACAATGGGTGCGCCAAGGCCTCCAGCCACTGCAAATGAACTCCAGACGCATGTGCCCCCTTGTGCATCTGGCTAACATGGGTCCTGGGGGAATCCAGCCTCAAACCGGGGTCCTTAGGCTTCACAGGCAAGTGCTTAACCACTAAGCCATCTCTCCAGCCCTCATCCAGCATTTTAAACCATGCACTCCCATGGCGCAGCTCACCGAGGACTCACCTGGCAGTGTGACTGCACTTTACACTTCTGTTTGCTCCTGTCCCCAGGGCTGGTGAATAAATCAAGTGTTTCCTGGTGGATTGAGAAAGTGGGTTCTGTTGGAGGATAAGCGTATCATTTAGACCTAGTCAAGGATACACAAGAGACTTTGGCTTGGACTGAAACAAACCACTTCTAAGCCAGTCTTTGCTGTCCGAATATGGTAGGGTCTCTTCCCACCGTAGGGACAAAGCTAGGATTGTGCAGCTCTGAAATAAATGAAGGAACTCAGAAATGAATGTTAAGAGGGCGTCACAAGCAGAGCATGCTTGGCATGCACCAACAAAAAATAAATCTTACCTCTGTTCCCATGTAGAGTGGAAGACGTTCATAAACTCCTAGGAGCATGAAATAAAAATGGAAGCTCAAAGATGAAATGAAGATCGTGAACACAATAGCAAGTACATTTTGATTGTCAGAAAGACAGTCTATTGATGTGGTTTAATTTCCAGCTGGTTTGTGATAAATATGGATTAAACTTTCATGGAGGAATTTTATCATGGAAGAGAGAAGCACATTTGTAAATAATCTGCAAGCAGAAGAGGACGTTGAAGGACCCCAGTCCCGGCTTGCCTAGTGCTTCTGGTTGGAAATAGCAAGTCAAGCAAAATAGCTCCAAGAATGAGAGCATCCACTGGCTCGTGTGACCAGAAAGTGCAACAAGGGACTGGATTCTGGGCTGCAGGTCTGTGCAAAGGCCCCTGCCTTCCCATGCTCTCTCTGCTTCTCCGCTGTCAACATCAGCTTTGGCCCCAGACTGCAGATCCCAATTCCTCTGTCCTCTGTTCACTGACCCAGTGGAACGCACAACTTCACTAATTCATTGTGGAGGGAAGATGCCCACTTGAGACAGAGGGGCCTGATCTGAGGAAAAATGAAAAACATAAAAAATAAAAAACATGGTCCTGTCCAACAGCTGTGTTTCTTTGACACGGTGTGACCTCTCCAGCACCAGGATCCTCATCCGAAGATGCAAAAGCCATACTAGGGCTGGATGATGGCTCGGCAGATAAGGTGCTTGCCTGCAATGCCCGATGACCCAGGCTTGATTTCCCAGTACCCACGGAAAGCGAGATGGACAAAGTGGTTGCATGTATCTATCTGGAGTCTGCAGTGGCTAGAGACTCTGGCTCACTCATATTCTCTTTCTCTCTGTTTCCTTGCAAGTAAATAATATGTATACACAGACTTAAAGCACTGAGCACTTCTAAGCACAGTGAGCTGCTGGCTCTGCCATCTGAAAATCAGTCAGCAAGCTATACACCACTGCAGTGTGCACATCCTCCCTCCCCATGGTCGAGAGGACTGGGGTTAAATGAAGCTAAACTTGCAACCAAGTGCATGGGTGTTGCTCGGGGCCACTGTCATCTTCCCTCAGATTCCTCCCGTTTGTCTCCCTCTTGCCTACCAGGTTCCAGTCTGACAGGGCCTGGTATTATAGGGCAAGAGTGAGCTTAGTAGCACATGATGTGCTGACAGCCTAGTTTCTGGCTTGAACGTCTCCTAACATCTCCTTAAGCTAGCCTAGGCGTGACATTGTACACATATTCCTTAGGTAGGAGCTCCTTAATGACCAAGGATGAGCCCTTGAATTTCTTCAATTTATCAAGTGAAAAATCTATGCTAGCCATCATATTCTCATTTAATACAATACCAGAGGATTACAGTATGTTTTTTTAAAAAATATTTTATTTAGGGGCTGGAGAGATGGCTTAGCAGTTAAGTGCTTGCCTGTGAAACCTAAGGACCCTGGTTCGAGGCTCAACTCCCCAGGACCCACGTTAGTCAGATGCACAAGGGGGCGCACGTGTCTGGAGTTTGTTTGCAGTGGCTAGAAGCCCTGGTGTGCCCATTCTCGCTCTCTCTCTATCTACCTCTTTCTCTCTTTCTCTGTCACTCTCAAATAAATAAATAAAAATGAACAAAAAGTTGTTTAAAAAAAGTCTTTTAAAAATATTTTATTTAGCTGGGTATGGTGGCTCATGCCTTTAATCCCAGCACTCAGGAGGCAGAGGTAGAAGGATCACTGTGAGTTCAAGGCCACCCTGAGATTACATAGTGAATTCCAGGTCAGCCTGGGCAACAGTGAGATCCTACCTCAAAAACAACAAAAAAAAAAAAAAAAAAAAGAAGAAGCTAAGGAATTTCCTCTAGGGAAAGGTCATGAAAATATATTTAATATAATCACAGGAAGTTAAGTCACACTTGTCTCTATTACCTATCATTCTTCTTGATTTCTGAATTCTGCTCACTTATCTGGGGACCACCAATGAAAGCTCTATGAAGCACCAACTTCCTAGATTCATTCATTTATCCAGCTTGATTTAATGACTGAGATATATGTAAGGCTGAGTTCCTGCCCTTGGGAAGTTCACAGGGTTGGGTAGGTAATAACAGTAGAATGGAAGATGTGGGTCTCCTTTAGACACTCTTTTTAAAATATTTTATTTATTTATTTGAGAGAGAGAGAGGAAGAGGCAGATAGAAGTAAAGGGCACGCCAGGGCCTCTAGCTGCTGCAAATGAACTCCAGATGCATGTGCCCCCTCGTGCATCTGGCTTACGTGGGTCTTGGGGAATTGAACCGAGGTCCCTAGGCTTCACAGGCAAATGCCTTAACTGCTAAGCCATTTCCCCAGCCTACTTTCAGACACTTTTAATGGTCTAAGCTAGGCAGCTGTGTACAGCGCTAGCTTTAGCTTTGGAAGTCATATCCTCCTGTTACCTTCTGGTATTCCCCACCTCCCATGCTTACCAGAGAAAAGCTGAAAATGGAACTGATTTGCCCAAACTCTACCCTAAGAGATCAGCTTAGGACAGATCACTGCTCCAAGCTCTCTTCCCTGGAACATGCCTCCCCACCCCCAACCAAGAAAGAGCTGACAGCTCCAACCCATCTGACTATAATCCACATATTGTCGTTCAATGCAGAGTTACCTGAAAGCAATCAGTCTTTCTTTCAGGAAAGGCTTCAAGCATCTTTTCGAGCTGGTTTGTCAACTAGATGAGAGAGGAGGCTGTCAACACCTCGGCACAGGAGTACCTGCCTTTAAAAGCAGGAAAACTGCCAGGCATGGTGGTACATGCCTTTAATCCCAGCACTCGGGAGGCAGTGTTAGGAGGATGGCCATGAGTTCGAGGCCACCCTGAGACTCTGTAGTGAATTCCAGGTCAGCCTGGGATGGAGTGAGACCCTACCTTAAAAAACCAAAATAAGTAAATAATACAGGAAAACCAACATGTTAACAAACAAGAAACCATTTGTTAAATTCATCCTTTAAAAAAAACAAACAAACCCTTGGCTTAGCACACATGAAACTTACTGATGAAGTTCTGGTTAATGTCAGTGCTGAGAAATTCACCCTTGGCAGGGAATGAGGGAGTGTGGCTCCTAGAGAAAGACTTCCCTGGAAAGGAAAGCAGGGATGCTGTTCAGGGATAGGAATGACAGACACGTGTTGGAGAAATTCCTTTTAAGTCAAGGGTGTGCAAAGAAGTTGCAGGACCTCCTCACTGTATGAGCTGCAAAGGTGGCTGTGAGCTCTAATTTCCTCAGGACCAGTGAGGCCTTCAGATAATAAAAGCAGCTTTCTTCTGTCGAAAGAAAGAAAGAAAGAAGAAGAGAGAGAAGAGAAGAAGAAGAAAGAAGAAGAAGAAGAAGAGAGAGAGAAGGGGAAGAGAGAAAGAAAGAAAGAAAGAAAGAAAGAAAGAAAGAAAGAAAGAAAGAAAGAAGGAAAGAAAGAAAAAGAAAGAAAGAAAAAAGGCCTTCTGGATTAAAGAAGGAAGTGGATATTTTTACTGTGTACAACGTATCTTTTGGACACAGCTGGGCAGGAGCTTGACCTCACCAACTGCTTGGTCCAAGACCTCGTTCCTCCCAGCCGTCACTTACAGATTTTATCACTCGATTTTCAATTTCTATCCTTAGGGACAGAACAAAAGCATTTTGTGATCATGGAAAGAATTCAGGCTGGGTACAATTTGATATTAACTGAGGATTCTCAGAGTCATAAAGGAACTGAACACTTTTTCATAAATTCTGAGATGAGATCCAAGGTGGCAGTTAGTTATTTCTTTCCTAACTTAATAAAATGACAGAACAAGTTAGTTACTGACTACCTGACATATCACCAGGACTCTGAGCTACTGGGTAAACCTAATCACTCTTTCTAAATAATTCAGAAGGGGGAAATGAAAGCATGTGAACTTTGTTGCTTAAGAATAAATGAAAAAAAATAAATGAATATGTTTAGTTTTATGAAGAAATTCAGTTCTAGATACTTAATATTTCCCCCCAAAGATAATTAATAGGGTTAAAGAGAAAGGAACATTTCATTCCAGAAGCTGTAATTTGGCATTTGAATGGCCTCCCTGGCACATGCAGCACAGGAAATAGCTGCAGCCTGTCTAGTAGTGACAAAGATGACATTTGCTTTTGAAAAACGCAGGTATGATAAAAGATCCAAGGAAATGAATCTGAAATTATGAAAAGAAAAATGACCACTTCCATTTAGTTCAAGCCTTCGTAGATAGATGAAGACCATATTTGATTTTGCAGTGTGTGTTCTACTGGCATATTCATAAACTGGAGACCTGGTCTTGTGTACGTACAGCTGCCTCTTGACTTAGGGGGTTCTGGCTCCAGGACCCCCACAAAATACCAAAAATCTATAAATGTTTAAACCTCATTAAATAGCATAGTATTTGCATATAAGCTACTCACATTATAACACATACTTTTTAATTTAAAGCTACTTGAATGGTTGTTATACTGATTGTTTATGATACTATGACAAGAAAATAGTCTGTATTCAGTTCACTTGATCTTAGCCCAAAGGCCAAGAAGGGATGATGACATATTCAGCACAGACCCCATTTAAAAAAATATTCAGGGGCTAGAGAGATGGCTTAGTGGTTAAGGCGCCTGCCTACAAAGCCAAAGGACCCAAGTTTGATTATCCAGTACCCATGTAAAGCCAGATGCCCAAGGCGGCTCAAGCATCTGGAGTTGATTTGTAGTAGCTAGAGGCCCTGGTACGCCTGTTCCCTGCCTCTTTCTCTCGCTCGCTCTCAAATAAGTAAAATATTTTAAGGATGAAAAGATCATGACATCAAAATAAAAGAGACTGATTGAGGTGGGGAGGAGATATGTTGGAGAATGGAGTTTCAAAGAGAAAAGTGGGGGGAGGGAGGGTATTACTATGGGATACTTTTTATAGTCATGGAAGTTGCTAATAAAAATTTGAAAAGAAAAAAAAATAAAATATTTTAAAACAAATTTTAAAATATTCAGTTAGTTGAACAGATCTGGAGAACTGATCATGTTTTGTTCTGAATTAATTTCTACCTCTCCTCTACAATACTTGGAAATGGATTCAAAGGGGTTTCTAGTACTATAGTCTTAGGATTATCTTGATTAAGTCAATCAAGGTAGAGAGACACATTTGAACGGTGGCGGCACCATTCCATGGGCTGGAGTCCCGGGCCGTATAAAAAGGAGAGAGCCGGCTGAGCCCCAGGAGCCCCAGGAAGCATGCTGGTGGCAAAGACAACTGTCACACCTCAGTATGAAGTGAGGCTCTCTCTCAACATCATCACTCAGAATGCTGTTGGTAAGCAATGTGTTATCAAAGTTTGGTTGAGGAAGACATAAGAGCCTAAATAAGGTTGCCAGATTTAACTATTAAAAACACAGGATAGGCTGGGGAAATGGCTTAGCAGTTAAAGTGTTTGCCTGAGAGGCCTAAGGACCCTGGTTCAATTCCCTACGGCCCACATAAGCCAGATACACAAAGGAGATGCACATGCATCTGGACTTTGTTTGCAGTGGCTAGAAGCCCTGGCACGCCCATTCTCTCTTTCTCTCTATCTGCCTCTCTCTCTCTGTCTCAAGTAAATAAATAAAATATTTAAAAAAAAACCAGGATGTTCAGTTAACTTTGAATTTCAAATGAACATATGTGTGTGTGTATGCTTTATGCAACTCTTAGGAAATTATTATAATAAAAACTGTTTATCTAAAATTCAAATTTAACTGGTCAAAGTGACTTCTTAATTAATGCCTTGGTTACAATTCATCTACTAACTGTTACTGAGTATATCCTTTATCAGCAGAAGTACCATATACCAAGCCCATTCAATTCCTTTTTCTTTTCTTAAACTTTAATTTCAGCCAGTGACCAGTATCCCAAACTTAACATTTCAAGGTCATCTGAGATGAGAGTTGTGGGGTAAAATACAAGGTGTTGATGGCTTATATTGATTTATCAACTTGACAGGACCCAGAACCACCTAGGAAATTAGCCTGGGGGCATGCCAGTGAAGGATTATCTTGATTAAGTCAATCAAGGTACAGAGACACATTTGAACGGTGGCGGTACCATTCCATGGGCTGGAGTCCGGGGCCGTATAAAAAGGAGAGAGCCGGCTGAGCCCCAGGAGCCCCAGGTCTCTGCATCCTCACTGTGGACTGAATGTGACCAGCTCTTGCCACCATGCGTTCACTGTCATGATGGACTGTAACCCTGAACTGTAACCAAATATAAACTCCTCCTCCATTAAACTGATTTGTGTCAGGTATTGTTTCAGCAGTGAAAAGGTGAGCGGTGCACAAAGTGACCAGCTAAACTGGAATGTTAGATATATGACAACTTAAAAATATATCTTATCTCTATTTATTTGAGAGAGGGAGAGAGAGGGAGAGGAAGAGACTGAGAATGGATGCACCAGGGCCTCAAGCCACTGCAAACGAACTCCAGACGCATGCATCCCCTTGTGCATCTGGCTTATGTGGTCCTGGAGAATCCATCAGGGATCCTTTGGCTTGAAGGCAAATGCCTTAATTGCTAATCCATCCCTCCAGCCCAACAATTATTCTTGCTTATTGGTTTAGTTTATGTACAATTTCTAATTAGTTTGTTATCCTCTCTGACTTCGCCATACTTTGGGCTGACAATTGGCTAACATTAGCTTGTTATTTCCTCTCTCTCTCTTTCTTTCTTTCTTTCTTCTTTTTTTCTTTCCTCCCTTCCTTCCTTCCTTTCCTTCTCCCTTCTTTCTTCCTTCCCTCCCCCTCTTTCTCTCCATTTTTCCCTCCCTCCCACTTTTTATGGATACAAAATTTAGGTCTCATGGTGGTATTTTCCAAACAGAATTTCTTGTTTCTCTTCCCCCTCCTTTTCCCCTACCATGTGCTCACCTCCTTTCCATTTTCACGTCAAATATTCTTGGCCCACATGTTGGAGTCCTGGTCCCCAGTGGAACACTGTTGAGAGCTGGTAGGTGCAATGAGGTAATGAGGTCACGGGAGACCCATGTTCATGAAGGACGTGGTGCAGTCCCCAAGGGTCAGTTGTTGAGAAGCAACCCTGGTCTCCACCCCCCCCCACCACCACCACCATGCTCTCTTGTACAGGTGCTCTTGTTCATACCTTAGTATCTGGTTTTCTGCTGAGCCAAAGCTAATCTAGGCACTTATCAACAGCTAAACAGGTGCACTGGTTCAATCTGAACTTCCCAGCTGTACCAGTCAGGTTCTCCTTGCTGGGACAGATCACCTGACCAGCAGCAACTTATGGGAGGAAAGGGTTTATTTCAAGCTTTTAGGTTTGTAGGAAAGTGCCATCATCGACCAGTTCACAGAGTCACTTATCTGTAGCAGAGAGAGAACAGCAAGTGCAAAATAGCTCTCAACGCCCAGCAGTGCTGGACTCCAGGCCTTCCTCGGCCCTCCCCACGACACACCTCTTCCAGCAGGGCTCCGCCGGCTCGGGACTGAGCAGGAAGCTTAACTGCAAACACTAAGGCTCTGGGGGGACATTTTCATTCGAGCCCCTCACCAGCGTCTAGAATTATGAGCTCATGCAAACCTCCTTTCTCTATCAATTACCTAGTTTCAGGTATAAAGCCACAGATAACAAACTTAGGCTAATAGTGAATATCTATGATTAATTCAAATCAGAGGAAATTGCTAGTTGTCCATTTTCATACATTTTCTGCCAATGAAGAAACTCGACTGGCACAACCACTGCAAAGTAATCATGCTGATTTTAAGATTAACTTAACTGACATCAGTTCTTAAAATCCATTGGAGCTGCTGAGTGCACTTTTCACAGATGTTATTAGTAAGCAGTAAAACACAAATCCATGGGCTGGTGAGATGGCTCAGAGGTTAAAAGAGCTTGCCTGCAAAGCCGGACAGCCTGAGTTCAATTCCCCCATACCCACATAAAGCCAGATGCACAAAGTGGTGCATGCATCTGCAGTTCATTTGCAGTGGCAAGAGGCCTGGGTGTGTCCCCTTCTTCTAGCAAATAAGTAAACATATTTTAAAAAACACAAATTCATTTTTTATGTTGTAACACAAATAGGAAACTACTTCAGAAACTACCATATTTGTAAATGAGACATCCCTCATTCAGCCCCAGCTTACCAATTTCATCTTTGGCTACAGTGCCCAGACACATTTTGCATCTTACAAATGGGCCCCGTAACAGACCAGCCTCAAGTTACTGAAGATGAACGTCCAGTCCAGGCATGGTTATGGAAGAAGGAAATTTATTTGAAGCTTAAAGATCCAGGGGAAATTCCTTAATGGCAGAAGAAGCTGGGCCGCTGTCACAGGCCCAGGCAAAGAGAGAGAGAAAAACCCTCAACATACAAGCACAAGCAAACACACTTAACTCCAGGTACAGCCCACGTGCTTTGCACACCTTTAGACTGGAATTCCAAATCCCCTCCCCACACCTTAGGGCTGGACCCTAAGATCCACTCAATGACACCTCCTCCAGCCAGGTGGCTGCACATCTAAATAACAAACTTTGGAGGACATCCATCCAAACTACCACAGTCACATTCTCAGTATAATAATCATCTAGGATTTAAAAAAATATATTTCTCTTTTTAAAGTTTATTTATTAGATACAGAGGGAGAATGTGAGCCTTCAGCCCTGCAAATGAACTCCAGGCGCGTATGCCACCTTGTACTGCATCTGGCTTACATGGGACATGGGGAATCGAACCTGGATCCTTAGGCTTTGCAGGCAAGCACCTTAACTGCGAAGCCATCTCTCTAGGCCTCATCCAGGCTTTTTACTTACTTCCCCTGGGCTGGGAAGCTAAAGACCTTGCTCCAAATATGGACCATTTTGGAGCAGGACACAACCTCTTTAGATATCATTTTCCTCATCTATAAATAAAAAAAAATAATACTTATGTTGCAATAAAGTTTTTTTGTGTGTGAGAGTATGTTTAAAATACCCAACAGTGTCTGACACATATTACTCTGGAGTCTAGCTGAGATAATCAGGTTAATTATGAAATTTCGAGTGGAGACTGGATAGTGACTTTCAACATTTTTATTTATTTATTTATTTTGTAACTCTGAAAGGTTTATTTAGATACTTTCAGAAGTTGAATGTCTGGATCAGGACTAAACTCGAGGACTGCATCTGACCCCAAGGCCCGTGCTCTAGGACTGCTTATCCCTAACTCTATTCTCTTCTTTATTGCCCACACCAGCCCCTAAGTACCTCTGAGAAATCTGCTGGACTGAACAGAGAAGGACTTTCTCAGGAAGTGGCCTCTGTACAGTACGAAATCAAGATGCAGACCAGTGAGCGTTGGGGAATTCCAGGCCGAAGGCACAGCAAGCAAAGGCCGGGAGACAGGAACATGCTTGACATTAGGAAGGAGTCTGAAGTAATTGGAGTGGGGAAGAGAGGAAACAATCTAGGCTATTTTAGGCACTGTTGAGAAAGGCTGACTCTCTTCTAAGTGCGATGAAAGACTGTTAAAGGATTGAGAACCCGGGGTGACCATTCTTGTATACTTTAGTTGTTTGATTTTGAGATAGGGACAGGCTAAACAGGACTAGATAGCCTGGAACTCCCTACGTAGACCAGGATGGCCTTGAACTTGCAATACCTCTGCCTCTTAAGTGCTGCGATGACAGGTGAGCACTACCATGCCCAGCTCTGTTCTGGGAGAACTTAGATGTGGAGCAAAACAAACGTTCTAGTTTTCTTTTGGATCGCTTCAGTTTTAGATGCTATTTTCAACACCCAAACAGAATTATTGAATTGTTTTTCTTGTCACTGTGACAGAATGCCTGAAAAACAAAACAAACAACAACAAAAAAAACAAAAAAAAACCAAAGGGGGTGTGTCCATCACAATGGGGAAGGCATGGTACCCACCACCATGCAAGATCTCAGTAGACCTAAAGAAGTGCAAGCAATGGGCTGGAGAGATGGCTTAGCGGTTAAGGCATTTGACTGCAAAGCCAAAGGACCCAGATTCGATTCCCCAGGACCCACATAAACCAGATGCACAAGGAGGCACATGCATGTGGAGTTCATTTGTAATGGCTGGAGGCCCTGGAGCACCCATTCTCTCTCTCTCTCTACCTGCCTATTCTATATATCTATCTCTCAAATGAATAAATAAGAAAATAAAAATAAAATATTAAACCAAAGAAGTGAGAGCAAGCCAAGACCTTTGCCCTTGGAGAGCACGTGACGCAGATGCTGACAGAATGTAGAGTGTAAAAGCTGCAACAAGACATGCTTGGCAGGCTCCAGGAATGGCCAAAAGTCAGAGAGATAAGACTCCCCATCAGAGAGATGTGACCTCAGTGTTAAAAGGCTCATGCAGGCTGCGGAGTTGAGGAGACTGTGGAGCAAAGAAGGAAGCAAACAAGGGGTTAATGAAGGGACTAGCTCTGAGTTAGCCGCATGACCACATGGACACCAGGACACCCTTCAGGGTGTGCTGTTGCTAAGCTACTGTTTAGTAGGGATGGGGCACGCATGCAGCTCCCACTCACGGTGATTTTGGCTCATGCCGGTTTATTAGGATGGAAAACTGCTTTTAGGGAGAGACACATCTGGGCTCACATTTTTCTTCACTGTCCTTACTGCGCCAAGCTGTAGTCACCTCTATTCCAACACCATTCTTACGAGCTGCTCAGCGCCTCAAGGACTCTGTCGTTTGTGTCGCTAGCCTAGGAAAAGATCCAAATTTGAAGTTTCTGCTGAATGCTGAGGCTGCTGCCTGATCTGGGCCCTGGAAGGGCAGGCTGGACATGGCTGTCCTCCTCGTAAGAGCAAAGAAGCTAGTCTCTCTGCGTCTAGGTACACTCGGTGTTGATAGTTATATAGAACAGTTGGTCTGGAAAACTGCTAATCACCAGCGACACAAAGTCACATACAGAACAATGTCAAGATAAAATCGGACCCTTGCTCTCAGGGAGCTTCCATGCTACAGCAAAGAAACAGGAAGGCTGGTTAATTGGATGTTTCCAGCCAGACAAACGCTGTACAGTGAAGTAAGGCGGCCAGGCGTGGGGGCGCATGCCCTTAACCCCAGCAGTGGGGAGGCAGAGGTAGGAGGATCGCTGTGAGTTTGAGGCCACCCTGAGACTACATAGTAAATTCCAGGTCAGCCTGGGCTAGAGTGAGACCCTACCTTGAAAAACAAAATGTGCAGGCATATAAAAAAATGAGTCAGGATCTAGTTCGAGAGGTTGACCCTGACAGGTCAGGATGGAATGCCTCACCAATGCACAAAGGCAGGGAGGGCACTGGAAGATAATGAAAGTGCAAAGGACATAAGCAGGCATGTTGAGGGCTAACATGGACAGAAGCCAAAGCATGGAGAACTTTAACTCAGGTGTGTGCTCACAGGGAACCCTTGAGGGTTAAGTGAGTCACAGCACTGTTTATCCACGTATACATGAACTGGGGTGAAAAGACATCACATGGGAATATAAATTCAGCTCTTAAAAACTACCCTAATTACTGTCTAGCTGTATCAGTATAATGATTCCTCCATTTTTAAAATGTTTTTACAGGGATGAGTTAAGATTTTAAGAAAAGATAAATCAGTTTTAAAGTCTGTATCTAGCCGGGTGTGGTGGCACACCCCTTTAATCCCAAGCACATGGGAGGCAGAGGTGGGAGGATTGCTGTGAGTTCGAGACCACCCTGAGACTACATGGTGAATTCCAGGTCAGCCTGGGCTAGAGTGAGACTCTACCTCAAAATAACAAAACAAAATGAACAAAAAACAAAAGTCTATGTCTTGTCTTCAGGAGGAAAAAGAATTACTTGGGATAAAGGAGTCAAACCCTTCCTGGCAAAACAGGTTAAGCATTCTTCCGGGAATTAAAGGGTCATTACCCCTTTTCAGTTAAAGAAGTGCCTGCGTGTCACGTCTTACAGTACAACACCCAATGGAGTAGAAGAAAGAATCCATAGCTAAGACTAAGTTATTACCCCATTATAGAGGTACAGCTCAAAGATATTATTAATGAAAATGACTGAAGAGATTTATTCAAAGTCCACTTGTTCAGATACATTTCAAAGTTGAACCCAAAAGTCCTTTGTATATACAAAATATAAATGACTCCATATTTTGATTTATGAAAAATAAATTTATTACATAACAGCTTGTTTTTAACAATGTTCAATTAATTTTTTATTCAGAATACTTGTGTCATTCATGTAAAATAGTTTGATACAGTACATTGTATGTTATAGGGTTTTTTCCCTCAAAAATTCTAAGGCTCTCCTACTCCTTCTCCTCTGCTGAAGTAAGGGCACCCTAAGTAACGTGCGGACAAGTTTTAAGAAAGAAAGTTGACGGAACAAAATTTTAATAGCACTACACTAACCAACTTTAAAATCAGGACCAAAAAAAAATCTGAATTGGATGCCGCACCTTTTTAAGGAATTTATCATTCATGCTTTCTTCACCTTAAAGCATGCTCACAAATCAGCAACACCAACAGGAAAAATAAACACCGTCTATGACAATCATTCTAGGTTGTTTGCTGAACCAAACGGGTTTATATCAATGACAACATATTTAATTACTCTCAAATAGCAGCTTTAATACCAGTCAAGTCATAGATTAAAAATAAAAACAAACTTGTAAGTCTGAAATTAATCTTTGGGAGTTTTGAAACCTTTCAGTAAAAACTATGTGTTTTTTTTTTTTTTTTTTGTACTTAAAAAAAAATCCAAGCAATATTCTTGGTCAAAAAACACTGATTAATGTAGAAAATGAATCAGGCCACTGATAAGACACTAAAAAGGAAGGTGTACCAAATAATCTTTGAGTTTCAGTTATTCTGTTGAGCTAACATAAACTGTATGTTTCAAGTACCAGTTCAACTTTGTGTCTGTCTGTACTACTGGTTGGATGGGGGTGCTGCACTGGAAGTCAGCACGCGGAGGACAGATGCTCGCCCCAGGACATCTCCCAGCGTCACTGCTACAGACTGTCACTGAGAGATGCACTGGTTAGTCTGAGCCGTGTCTAGTGAACGAGGGAAGCAGCGAGTCCACGACACACACTGTGCCAGCACTTTCTTCTCAAGTCTAACTCCAACATGAGGGACGACTTGGAAGCTACTATCCCAATCTGTGACAGCTGGTGGCACACAGCTGCTGGACATTTTGAAGATGTGGGGGTACAGTACATTCTCACCGCCACACCAGGTTCCCGCAGCAAGCTGCACATCAGCCCTGCAGCATTAGCAACAGTGCATCGACAGTGTTCCGTCGCAGCTCAGTACCGATGAGTCTGGTGTGAGTACTGTGGAGGCTGCTGGGAGGTAGCTGAGTATCCCATGCTGCTCTGGGGCTGCGATGTGCTTGGTCCAGGGTTGGGATAGGCGGCATGTGGATTGGAACGCTGGGAAGAAGATGAGGGAGAAATGTGATTTGTAATGAAAAAAAAAATGAAATACTTTCACAACTTGCCTCAAAATCCTAAGTCTTTTTACATTAGCTTTTCTTAAAAAGAAAAAGTAGTGCATAAAAACCACTACCACGCCATGCAAGCACATCCACTCCTCCTACAATAAGCTCCTCTGCATGCCTTGTACTCACTTGACAAATACTGTGTACGCTATTAGCTCTCAAGACAAATACTGTAACAGATTAAACATAATTTATTACTTCTCTCTTCTAATGCATAGTTACTGAGTTATATAATTTAAAATTCTGCCAATCTTGGCAAAAACAGTATTTTAAAAGAGCAGGGGCCTGGGAGATGGCTCAGTTGGTAAAGTCCTTGCCATGCAAGCATGAGGGCCTGAGTGCGGATCCTCAGCACACACTTTGAGGCCAGGCATTGTGGCTCTTGCCTGTAGTCACAGCACTTGGGAATCAGAAACTAGAGAACCCCTGGGTTTGCTGGTTAGTTTGTTGCACAACTGGTTACAGTCCAGGTTGAGTGAAAACAAAACAAAACAAAACAAAACAAAACAAAACAAAACAAAACAAAACAAAACAAACAAACAAAACTTGTCTCAAAAAATAAGGTCAAGAGCAACTGAGAAACATTCACAATGCCAACCTCTGGCCCTTTACATGCAGATGCCCCTGCAAGCACACATACCCCAGCACACATGAAGAGGCACACACATTACATGCACATGAAAAAATGTCAACTGTAATCAGAAATACTATTTTTGTAATCACCCCTGAAAACCATGATGCAGCAAGAAGACCACCCAAGTGGCACAGCATTGGTTTCTGAGTTTCAGTGCCCACAGCAGAGCCCTCAGTGCCCCTCATGCTGCAGGAGGGCATCTCTCCTTTGAGATGGGATGGGAAGAAGATGGGGATCAGCTCCGCGGGCACTTGTCTCTAAGGACCCTGCTCAGCTAACTGGTGGAGTTGCTACAAAGGCCGGAAAGGGGTCCGCAGGAGCTAAGCTGGGGCTTTCTTTAACCCGACAAAGAGAGAGCACCCCTCCTTGAAGAGTGGCAGAGGTGGACCCTGCACTTTACCAGTTTCATGAAGTAGGTAAATAACTCTAATTGGTCAGTGTTTTGTATTCTTCCCAAACCAAAACCCAGTTTAATTGGGAAATGATAAGCTCGAAGAGAAAATTTCAAAACAGGTCTCTCCACAAAGAAATTGACAATGCCACAAGACAGGATCAGTAAACATGTCAGGGTACAACCTCTGTGGTCAGATCTAACTCTAGGGCCTGGATTTACTGCTGGCTCAATGGAAACACGCTCACCTGGAGACTCCGAAGAAATTCCCTAACCTCTGTGAGACTCAAGTTTCCTGAAATGGCAATTATGCCTCCCAGACTTATGCTCCTGGAAGGAGACCATGCGGTTTTCACTCTTCCTGCAACAGCAGTGTGCGGTGAAGCGCTCTGTGAGCCAGGCTGAAGCGTCACCGCTGGGCCCGGGAGCACGCTTGCTGCGCTGCGCCCGCTAACAACCCAGTGAGACTCACGGTGTCCTCTGCCAAGAGCTGCTATCAGGCAGGCCACTGGGCCTCACCACACAACGCCACATTTCAGTCTCCCTACCAACCCTCACCATCACTCACATTCTGTACATGAGGACACTGTTCAAAGGCACTTCGGTTCTACCTCCCCTTCCACAGTGAACACAGAAGGGCAGCCAGGTTACTTCTCAAGGTCACACTGAAGTGATGAGGCTGACACATGAAGCCTGTGCTCTTGTTTCTACTTCACATTGTTTAGAAAGAGTAGCAGCCATTCACCAAGCTCCTTCTATCTGCCAAATGCTGACTTGTCTAAGCTAAGAATAAACTCCCCAGTTACGTTTCATTTACAGATGAATAAATTAGAGGCAGGGATATGGTACAATTTGCCTCAGGCCGCACACTTCGCGAATGCTTAGCTGGACTCTCCCTGGCAGTCTGCTCAGAAGTCTGAGGCCCCCCACAAAGCACCGCCGGAGCATCTCCACACCACAGTCCCTAGCAACACATTTCCCTGCCAATACCAGGTCAGTTTTCTCAATTACATCGTACTTTCCAACACTTCCTTTGAAATACCAAAACGGAAAATCCCTGCAAAACAAACTTGACGTACCTGATAGTCTGAGGTCATGATCAGTCCACCTGAGGTAGTGGTAGGAGGAACAACCCTCACTTTTTTCAGCGGGGGCCCCTGCGCGTGGCTGCTGTCTTGGTTCCCTGGGTGGCCAGTCCCATTAGTGTGGTTAGTGCCCTGCTGCTGCTGCTGGTTCTTCTCAATTGGTTAAACAGAGAGACAAAGTTCAACTCAGAAGGCGAACAAGACACGGCCGCACTCAAAATGCCCCCGAGGCAGCGGTGAGCCAGCTGTGCGCGGGCCACTGCAGTCATACTTACTTTGTCTCCTTTGTCATCAGGCTCTTCTTCTGTTAAAAATTCTCGTTTTGGGTAAGGTATCTGACAACCAGCAAATACGCTATTCACAAGAAAAGAAGAAAGTGATTTCAGAGATGCTAACCAATGTCTCAAACCCTTTACTTAGACGGCTTTCACTTTAAATAGACTGTCTCCCAAAAGGCATGGAAACACCTTTCCTGCAAATACAGTGCAATGCATCTTCTAACCTTCTGGCTAATACAGCAGGCCATCCAAAGGCCCGTCATTGTTAGCAATAATTGATCATCAGCATTCTACCATGACTCAACTCTCTTTGCCCCAACGGAGCTCTCTTACTACAAACAAGGTATGTATCACTGTTTAAATTCAGTCTTTGGTTAACCCTCCACCAGAAGGCAGAGGAAACTAAGGACTGTGGAGGTTCATTGGGTTTCAGAAGGGAATAAAGACTAATGAGACCTGAACTAGGAGCAGTGTGTGTGCTATTCCAGTAAGGAAATTGCTACATTCTGCTCATGTCATGAGACCCTCATGAAGGTGAATTGAAAAGCACTGGACTGTTTGACAGGAAATTCAAACAGCACAGTATAGATTCTGTAGCTTCTACCAGCTCTTCTGATTCAGGTTTACAGTGAAAGAGAACAAAATGCAGAACACAAAGATGAAAAATACGAAGTATGGCACAGAATGAAATGTAAGCAAGTTTCAAGTCTCAGGGAAGGAGGCTGCAACCTTTCTGGTTGTAACTGTCAAAGAAACTCACACCATTAAAGAGAAATCTCTGCATTGGGTCAATACCTGAGGGTAAGACCCAACCCATTGAAGTCTTTTAGCTCATAAAAACTCTAGAAAGGGGCCTGAAGGAAGAATGTTGAAGGAGCTTCCTGCTTCCCACAGCCAGCAGACACTGCTACAGCTGAGACCCAAGTGAAGAGCCAAACTCCATTCTGAACTAGCAGCAGAACTTGACAGCATCATTCCTTGGTAATGGCTTTGAAGGCATGAAAGATATGAGATGCCGGGTCCTGGAGTACTGCACCATGGCTCCAGAGAGCTGCTGAAGCCTGGCAACCTGAGGCAGGGTCAAAGCCTTACAAAGAGGCCTTGTGAGGCTACTGTGTGAAGTTGGAAAGGTGAATCACAAGTTGCAATGGAGACCCCAGGATGTTGGGGATATTAGAGCCATGGGATGCCTGCTTAAAAAAAAAAAAAAAGCTATAGGCATTGAGTGGATTCAACTCATGAGGAGTTATATATGGCATAGGCTGGGGGGGGGGGGGGGGGGGCAGAACTACTTAAGCCTTTTGGAGCCCAGATCCCAGCATGCAGGGTTTGGTGTTTATCCTGCTGGGTTTCAGTCCAATCTTGTGTTATTCCTCCCTTTTGGAATGGGAGCTTAACTCTGTGCTGAAAGTACGTAACTTGTATTTTGATTTTACAAGCCTCCCAGCTGAAAGACTATCCTGAGTCATATACAAATGGGACTTTGGATTTGCACGGTGTTGGGATTGACAAAGACTACTGAGACTTCTGAAGTTGGGACAAATGCATTTTGCATCATAAGAGGACAATGGGAGCCAGGGACAAAGCATTGAGATTGGAATATAAAATGTCCCCACACTTGATCCCCAGCTGGTGACAGTTTGAGAAGTTTGCAGACCGTATGGGAGGCGGAGCCCCGCTGCAGAAAGCAGACGACTGGGACACCCTTGAAGTTCTTCAGCCCAGACTCAACATGTAAGGACTGCTCTTATCTCATGCTGCCATGCCTTTCCCACCATGGTGGGCTCCACCCTTTGTGTGGGCAAGCCAAAAATAAACTCTTTCTTCCCCTAAGTTGCTTCATAACAATGAGAAAGTAACTGATACACCCCCTTCCACATTAAACAAAAGATGAGGAGGAGAACATAAACTTATTTGGGAATGATATTCTGAATCACAAAAACTATTAACTGCAAATAGACGATAAGCAATCCTAATGAGTCTGAAATACAGTATGTAGAATCTATCTGTCAATAAATGGATTACTGCTGAAATGAATGTGTGATGGACATTTCACAAAGCAAGAAATGAATAGCAATGCTTTATTAAGTTTCTTAAGTTTATTTTTTAGTTAGCATACAGTTTTAGGTGTCACTATGGCATTTTCAAACACAAGTTGCTCTCGTGGATGCTCCTGCCTCACTCATCGCACGACCTCTTAGTCCTCTTGCGCTCTGTCCACCCTTTCTCTTCACATGTGACCTGTGTCCTTTCACCCTCCCCCACCCTCTTCCTTGTTCTCCTATCACCTGTTGTTTCTTGGTCACCATTCTACCTTTTCAGGTTTACCCATGCCCGTCCCCTTTATGTCCACACATATAAATACAGGCCAGGACCTGCATTTGGGAGAGAACATGTAGTTTTTGTGTCACCTTTCTAAATACAATTCAGTTTAGGACAATGCCTCTTAATCTCAAAGACCTTAAATGATAGATTAAGCAGCAAAGCTCAACTCTGCCTCAAAGCATTTCCTTAGGGTCCCATATAGAGTGATAAGTAAAAAGAAGATGCTTCAAAATGTCATCATGTTGGTACATTAATCAATCACTTACTCTGATGTAGGAAGCGGGTCTTCTAAGAAATAGGGATCCTGCATAGCCTGTTCTGAGGTAATTCGCTTTATTGGGTCCATAGTAAGCAACTTCTGTAGCTAAAACCATAAATTACAAAGAAAAAACTTAGTGTATTGTTTCTTACAGTTCTCTGTTAGCACAAATGAAGAAAAGGTATTTCTTAAATGAATAAGGCCATAATGTGAATGCCATTCCACCAATTAACAACGACAAATCCTAACTGTTTGTTTCAATGTAGTAATTCATATTATAGTGATTTTAGTATTCATTACCTCACTTGATTATCAGTTACAACACTTGTAACTTCTGACTCTAAACTGATGGTACCCTCACTATCTAAACTGCTTTACCCAACTTGGAACAACTAAACTTTGTATTTTTTTTTTCTTTCAAAGTAGGGACTTACTCTAGCCCAGGGTAACCTGGGATTCACTATCGTTTCAGGCTAGCCTTGAACTCACAGTGATTCTCCTACTACCTCTGCCTCCTGAGTGCTGGGATTGAAAATGTGCACCCCCATGCCTGGTGTATTTTCTATCTAAAAACGAAAAACTGTTGTAATATAAATGTACTAGATTTGGATCCAAATTAAGTCAAACTGAATTAAAACAAAAAGAAACAGTTTTTGGCCAGGTGTGGTGGCACACACCTTTAGTCCTAGCACTCTGGAAGCAGAAGTAGGCAGATCACTGTGAGTTTGAGGCCAGCCTGAGACTACATAATGAATTTCAGGTCAGCCTGGGTTAGAGTGAGACCCTATCTCAAAGCAGACAGCCAGACAAAAATCAGTTTTTCATACTAGGTAAATTTTAAGAGTTTAAGAGACACATGCAAGTGTCTACCCTACTGGATAGTACATATCACTACAGAACGTTCTGCATGGTATTGGACAATGTGTGACAGTAAAATACAACTGGAGTCTGGAAGTTACAAAAAAAAAAAAAAAGTCTGGAAGTAGACTGCTTGATTCACATCCTGATTCAATATTTATTATTAGTTGACTGACACTAGGCAAGTCATTTAACCTTCTTTGTGAAAATGGAGAATAAAAATAGTACTTATTATCATAAATGTTTTTAAATATTAATGAATATAATGTAATCAATTATAATGGTGTCTGACAAAAAACTACATAAGTACATTACAGTTATTCTTACTATACACAGAAACATACTAAGATAAAAGTTCAATACTTTTTAAAAAAATTTTTTTGGCTTATTTTTATTTATTTATTTGAGAGTGACAGACAGAGAAAGAGGCAAAGAGAGAGAGAGAATGGGCGCGCCAGGGCTTTCAGCCACTGCAGATGAATTCCAGATGCATGCGCCCCTTGTGCATCTGGCTAACATGGGTCCTGGGGAATCGGGCCTCAAACCAGGGTCCTTAGGCTTCATAGGCAAGTGCTTAACCACTAAGCCATCTCTCCAGCCCAAAAGTTCAATACTTTTTAAACAGTTAACTGAAGGCTCTGTGAGGTAGAATATTTGGTTTTTATATTTTAACTGTGGTCTCCTGGTTTATACCCTTTGGTATAATGCAGTGTCTTCAGACTTCACTGTACAGGAGAATCAAGGGAAGTACAGCTTCTTTTAAAGTATGTGTGGTATGGCCACGTGTGCATGCTGGTACGCACGTGTGCACATGCCACTGCCTCCTTGAGATGGAGCATGTCACTGAACCCGCTGCTGCTCTCCCTCACACTGGCTGATGACCAGGCCCCGGTGATTCTCTGCTCTCTACTCCCCACACGATTAGGGTTATAGGCGTGATGGTCAAACCCAGCTGTTTATGTGCATGCTGGGGGTCAAACTCATGTCCTTTAGCTAGCGCAGCAAGCACTCTTACCCACTGAGCCATCTCCCCAGGCCCAGAAGTACTTCTTTTTGTAATATATTTTATTTATTTAATTATTTGAGAGAAAGAGGGAAAAAGAGAGAGAGAATGGGCATGCCAAGGCCTCCAGCCACTGTAAATGAATTCCAGATGCATGTGCCCCCTTGTGCATCTGGCTTACATGGGTCCTGGGGAATTGAACTTGGGTCCTTTGGCTTTGCAGGCAAATGCCTTAACCGCTAAGCCATCTCTCCAGGCCCCAGATGTACTTTTTGTTTGTTTGTTTGTTTTTTTGAGGTAGGGTCTCACTCTGGTCCAGGCTGACCTGGAATTAACTCTGTAGTCTCAGGGTGGCCTTGAACTCACGGCGATCCTCCTACCTCTGCCTCCCGAGTGCTGGGATTAAAGGTGTGCGCCACCACGCCTGGCTCAGATGTACTTCTTTACACAGATTATCTGTTCTCAGAATTTCTGGTCAGTAGATATGGGTAGCAGCTTAAGGACCTGTATTTCCAGCAAGTTCCTAGGTCATGTCTGTGCTGTTGGGACTGGATCATGGGTTAAAAACCAATGAACAGGGCCGGAGAAATGGCTTAGTGGTTAAGCGCTTGCCTGTGAAGCCTAAGAACCCCGGTTCGAGGCTCGATTCCCCAGGACCCACGTTAGCCAGATGCACAAGGGGGCACACGCATCTGGAGTTCGTTTGCAGAGGCTGGAGGCCCTGGTGTGCCCACTCTCTCTCTCCTGCCTCTTTGTCTGTCACTTTCAAATAAAATAAACAAACATAAAAAAAAACAATGAACAATACCACTTAAGATATATATTAGGATACAATGAAAGTTGGTGAAAAATGACTGATTTTGGAGGATAAGAGACCAGAAAATGCAAATTTAAAAAATGCTAGAATAGCAAGATTCTCATTTTAATAACTTGATAATCCACTGCAAGTATTTTTAGAGTTGAAAGAAAATCCTGAATTTGCTTTTGAAAAATATTAGCAGTTTTGGTGGCTCATGCCTTTAATTCCAGTATTAGCAAATCCAAGGTAGGAGAACTGCTGTGGGTTCAAAGCCTGCCTAAACCACACAGTGAATGGCCAAGTCAGCCTGGGCTACAGTGAGACCCTACCTCAAAAGCAAATAAACAAATAAAAAATACTAACAGTTTTAATATGATTAAAGTAGAACTTCTGTCAGGGACCTTTTGAGATCAGTCAAAACAGAGCTGTAAGTGCTCAGAGATAAGATGACTCACAGCGTGCGTGAGGTCTCGGCACTGAGCACCACAGAACCAGAAAAGCATCAGCGTGTAAGCAACGAGGAAGGGTCAGTGGTAACGTGAGTAAGGCCATGTCAGAACTGGGAGTAGAAGTCATAAGTCATGACTTCGCTTACTGGTATTTTGTTAGAAATCAGCAAGTTGTCATCTTGAAGGATGTAACTAAACCTTGAGTTGCGAGCACCTTGAGACAAACCATTATTATATAGACATACTGTATGGTTACCAGCAGACTAAGCACTGCTTTGTGAACTGCTGTGAAGATATGAAATGTGTAACACACCCAGCACGAAGAAGACAGAGGAGGAGGAGCGGGACAGCGGAGGAGCAGGAGGAGGAGGAGGAGCGGGAGCAGAAGTAAACGTGTGCCATGTGGCTTTACTGCTAAAATGGGAGATTTAATTCTTTCAAAGTCAAAGAATATATGGGAATAATGATTAAAAGGATTTTAAGCCCTGTTACATGTTTTGTTTTTCTTTTTTGTTTTTGATGTAGGGTCTCACTCTAGCCCAGGCTGACCTTGGAATTCACTATGGAGTCTCAGGGTGGCCTTGAACTCATGGCAATCCTCCTAAATCTGCCTCCCGAGTGCTGGGATTAAAGGCGTGTGCCACCACGCCTGGCTCCTGTTACATGCTTATGACAAGTATCTTAAAAAAATAAGTGTTACAGTGTAGCAAATGACATCCACTATAAATGAAACTAGCAATAACTCAATATAAGCTCATTGTAAATTATCTTGCTGGTGCACTGGTTCATTAGATTCTTGGTAATGTGTGCACTGGTAACTGTGTCATCTCTCAGCGCACACTGTTACTGAAGGCCTTTTAATACTCCGGTTTGTAAGAGGTACCTTGGAAGTCAAACATTTTGTAAATAATCTTTCAATAGCTGATATCAAGAGCTGAGGACACAACAGTACGGTTCCTACAAATGTACAAATGGCTTTGACTTGATTCCCAGAGCCACAAAGGGAGGACAGAGAGTTGAAGTACAAAGCAACCTACATAAGTTGCTTCGAAACAGCAGGCCTATTTTCTCAGTAGTTTTATGGGTTTCTTTCCACGTGCATCTATGTGTAATGATGTGTTTGACGCGTTCATGTGTGTGGAGTCCAGAGGTCAGGTTCTGGTGTCTCCCTCTACTGATGATTCATGCTCTCTCACTGAACCTGCAGCTAACAATTCAGCCGGGCTACCTAGTCAGCAAGCCCCACGGATTCCCAGTCTCCATCTCCCATCTGCTGGGATGGCAGATGCTTGCCATCAAGCCCAGCAGCATTTATGCAGGTTCTGGGGATTGGAACTCAGGTTCTCATGTTTGTGTGGCAAGCACTTTACCCACGGAACCATTTCCAAAACAATGAAATTCTTTGAAATTTTAAAATAGCTGATGAAAACCAATAAATATATTTTTTTTTACATGTTGTGAAGGATTAGTTACAATTAGTCTCTTGGAGACCAAATTGTATTGTGACCAAATATCATATATAAAGCCATGATATGGGATTAGAAAAACATATTTTAATATCTTTATTGATATGTACCAATAAGATCTCTGCCTTAACCATTACCCTAAGAGTGCGACCCAACAAAGCTTTGGTTTGGGCCAAGGGATTTGGGGGTAAATAACATTTTATTACTGTTATCTGAAGCTTACCAAGTGGAATGCTTTACTATCTGGTTTAACTTTGTGTTTTTCCATATACTTGATAAGGCTGCAGTTGGTATACCTGAAAGAGAAATACTGTGAGACGTCTGTATTAGATCAGAGGCAAGCACTCTCCCAACTAGGCCATATCCCCATCCACAGTAGTCATTTTTCAATGAGTGCCAATTTCATAAAAACCACAAAACCCAACATTTTTCACATGAATTACATCTTAATAATTATTTTAAATATATGGCCCAAAAGTTTCACTTAGCCTTATCAAACAAAGTTTAAAATGCTTTTCTTTATTTTACCAGCGTGCATGAAATGGTTTTGCCCTCTCTCTGGCATTGTGCTGTACATGAAATATTCACTTTTCTCTTATTAAAACTTTTTAAAAATTACTCTCCAACCTAAATGGGTAGGCAAAGTTTGACCCTTATCTCTTTAGATGTGGTCCTTCCCACTAATGTCTGGCTTCCAGAAAGTAGTAAATATGGAAAGAAATGAGTTGATTTTTTTCTCATATCCAAATCAGCTACTAATGTCAGTCATCTTCTCTATGTCACTTTATAATCTTAAGAAATGAAAACTGGTATCATAAGAACCATAAAATGAGTAAAAATTACTCAACCAATCTTATATTGAATATTTATTATGCTGAATTTTATGAGTGTTCTGGAAAAGTAAAAATCAACAGGGGTCCATTTTCTTTCCAACTTACGTATTTCTTCTGAAATCTTTCATTAATGTTGAATGTTCAGGCATCTTTTTTATATCTTCCCAATCTTTATCTGTGAAATACATTGATAAATTTTTATGTTGCCTATGTTCCTCGACTTGAGAGTTTTAACAAGTTACCTCGATTTAATCACATTACCTTACTTTAAAATCTTTATGAAAGCCTTGATTGTAAATAAATGCTCAATTAAAGCAACATGGGATTGTACAGACAATTCACAATCCTTTTATAGCTCTAGTTATCTCTATTTAATGTTACGATTTTAAACTGTCAGCTTTCTGTTTTACTATAAGCTGCCATAATGTTACCACTAAAAGAGGTAAATTAAGACTATTTGTATACTAAATCAAGCATCAATACCTTCAACGAGAAACCTAAGATCTTTGGACTGACTGGCACTCCTCTTGATGAGTGGCCCTGCCTTCACCTTATTAGCGTATTTCTTTACCTCAGCAATCAAGGTCAGTGGTAGTAACTGTCCACAGTAGAAAAGGGTGGGATGTAATGAGTATACTAATCAGTCAGTGGAACCTTGGCTAGTCCAAGACTACTATACTCAGTAGAACAGGAGCTACACAATGCTAAATACAAGTGGTTCCCGTTAATGTTGCTAGCATTACAAATGTTGCAACAATGCATGCCAACCCTCTTCTCCCCAGCAGTCCGTGACCTATATTGAGTCTACCAGACACACAGCATTGTACTACACAGCCTAACAGAACTTTTCACTTTTCAGCAGCTGTTACAAGCTTGCTGGTCCTTAAACTCATTTGAAAAACAAAAACAAAAACATTTTCTACCTATTCTCTATAGCTAGTATGCAACATAAACTAAATACACTCAAATTCCCAAATGGAATTTTCTCAACTATTTCCTTACTCCAACCCCTTACTTTGTCAGTATGTATAGTCAGAAATCTTGAGGTGACCTTTTAGTTTTCCTTCAATTATATAATTCCTATAAAATTACATGTTTTTCCTTTCCATCCTTACTATGTCTTTGGACTACAGCATTACCATAGAAAACAGCTACTTTCCTGCCGTCAGTCAGCCCTCTGTAATGGATTTGTGTATTACTGCCATATAAACTTCTCAAGCAGAGCATAAACCATGTCACCTGTGCCCAAGTACTTACTCTGATCCTCACTCTTCCAATGATCACATCTAAACTCTGTGGCTTGGTTTTCTAGATCTTATAAATTCAGTCAGCCAAACTGTTGAATCCCTGTCAAGAATCATCCCAGATACTGGCCCTGACCAACCCCCAGCCCTCTGCCATGATCCCTTTCTTAGTGGGCCTCAGAAATAGTGGAAAATTCAGAAGCATGGGAAGGGGCCACTCCTCTCTATCTACTCAAACCATGCTTAAAAAAAAATACAATACAATGTAGAATATATTTTATTCATGACTATGACTACTGGTACATGGAAGATAATAAATACTCAGTGAATAAGTGAAATTCTTATAGCAAAGTGGTCTTCCTCAAACTATTGTCAAATTAGGGAGAGATGATGTCTGAGTTATTCTACACTTACTGACAATCACAACCTTAAAAGGAAGGGAGATCTGAGAGACATCCCTAATAAGATGAGGAACAGACTCAATAAGATACAATTCTAATTAAGTACATGACTAGCCAAAATTATTTAGCTGATTTCCATAAATTTTCATTATTATGGATCTTGGGGCACTATGGTAACTGGTAGTGACCGTTCTGAGGTATCCTGAGGGTCTGGGGCATAGCTAGGGAGGCGTGACAAGCAACAGGGAGACACACACTTCCTCCCGGCACTGAGCTGGCGTCCTGTGGTGCACCTGGGGTCTGTGAGTGGCTGCCGGCGTAACACCAGGCAGGGAGCACTTACACAGCTTCTCCCGGGTGCAAAACCCACAACTTTCCACATTCCTGCTATTCTAACAGAACACTTAAAAACATTTACTTACTGGTAAAGGTTCTAAAGCAAAAGTGCTTTTATTCAATATTATATGGCTCTGTGTCCTACAATGAAGTAATGTTAAAGATGTGTATTGGAATGGCAGTATTAAATGCGTTGTCAGAAAAACATTCTACTACTGATCTTAGTTTCTACTGGTAAGAACAAAAAGCTTTAGTTCATATATTATATTTCATGACTTTAAATATCAACAAAATAAAAATAAATCAAAACAAAACAAAAACATTCTTTGAATTCAAGGAACATAAATATTTGAATGATAAAATTTCAGTTCTACAAACTTTGCTAATCTATATATAAGTCATTGATAAATGAAGGCCATAAAAACTAATAATCAGACACCTCCAATAAAGATATCAAATAACAGTGATTTTAAAACCCAAAACCAAGAACATAATGTGTACCTGCAGGAAATCCCATTACATTGAATATTCTGTCCAGCTGGTCATGGTGATAAGGATTACTAGTTTTGATGTCCTCTTGCCGACAGTGAAATATTGGTTCTGACGTTAGTAGCTCTGCAAATATACACCCTATAGCCCAAATATCTTTAAAAGAAAAAGAAAAGGGGGAAAAAAGAGAAAATAAAAAAGGAAAAGAAAAGGAACAAAGAAAAAGGAGGAAATAAAATGGTTCTCTCCAAAAGAAAATGCATATTTATTTTAATGGGGTGTTTCCCCCTTTGTCTTCTAATATGTAGTATTAATTCCTAAGCAAGTATGACTCCTAAATATCAGGAACACTGTTTGGAAATACATATTCCCATAACACCCACCCAAGTGTTCATTCTTATTGTACCTCCAACCTGGTGGCTCAACACTAAGCCTAATAAAATTTATTAGCTAGATTTTTTGATGAGTTTTAAATACCTCAAACATTTCATTAGCTACGAAAATCTGCATGTACAGCACAGGAACCCACAAACAAATAAAACTAAAGCAAAATAACAAAAAAATCCAAATACCTTTTGGTAAAGGGGGCTTGTCAGAAACAAATCAGAACATATTTCAATGGTAAAATGATTGTCTTATTTACTTGCTAATTTATAAAGTCTGACAACTACTCTCTTACACTAAGTAGCAAGGTGTTAGTCCAACATGGCAAGTAAGAATTATTTCCAATAGGCAAATATATTTCTCTGTTCATAACAAAGTAAATAAATTCCCTTCCTTCACAAGAGACAGATTTACTTTAATCAGTATCATATTTGTACTCAATAGAACAACTAATAGAGGTAAGATCTAATCTATTTTCCTTGTACTTAGTAGATATCTAACAAGTGGTTCTGACCAATCTAAATAAAACCCATGACATGCATAAATAAGCACCAGAACAAATTTTAAAAATCAATTATATTGAAGCTGTTTGTTCAGGTGTGTTACTATTACTTAAGTACCTAATGAGAAAAATGTGAACATTTCTAGACTAAGGTTCTGGAACATGGACATTTATAATGACTATGATGTTGGCATGACAGTATGCTCCTACATGATTCTCATTATAAGAGTATATAAAATTATCGTATTTACTTTTTGGGATACAAGTTAGTCTATTTACATGAAGATTCACCCTCTGTCTATAAGAAAGTATTTTTTAAATGGTATCATCTTTCATATCAAAGAACCAAGCAGGCCAATACATTTACATGGGGGAAAGTCCTGTAAGAAACATAGGCCAACCCACTGTGTTTTGGTGTCAGAGGATAAATGAGGAAACTAATTCCTTTGTGATTTTTCTTTTTATGTGGCTA
The DNA here is from genome assembly GCF_020740685.1 of Jaculus jaculus. NCBI lineage: Eukaryota > Metazoa > Chordata > Mammalia > Rodentia > Dipodidae > Jaculus > Jaculus jaculus. The sequence goes on along the minus strand of NC_059108.1, from coordinate 9,100,601 downwards.
CTTCATATAAATGTAGTCTCTGATCACCTCAATCATTGAGCACATAGACAACCTAAATAGGATTTTCAAATAATGATAATTTTGCATGCTTAAAACTACTCATTATAGATACTAATGATCCAAGATCAGTTCTAAGACCTTCCAAAGCAGCAAATACAGTACATAAGGAAGGATGAAGGGAAATTAGCTCAGCTGCTACTGCAGGCATCCTACTTCTTGGCGGGGCTGGACAGAGGCAGAAGAGTAGTTGAGTGAGTCCTGCTCCGCCTCAGCCCTTTCTTTCTTTATGCTTCCCACCTCATCTCCCAGCTTTAACAAAGTCACCACACTTTGCTTTTCAAAATCCTAATCAATCATTATTCATGAACTTTAAATAAGCCGATGAAGCTTTTTTCTCTCTCTCTCTATTAAATATTTTATTTTTATTTATTTGGGAGAACGAGAAATAGGCTTTCATTCCCTACAAATTCCTAATTCTTTTCAAGTAAGTTTCTCCTTTCTACCTTGGTAAAATTTGCAGATTATGCCAAATTCATGGAAATTACTTGTATACTTACTTGCCTAATTCCTTCCCCAAAAAATTCCCAAATAAAGAATACATAATACCCACCCACTTCTTAAAGTGTATAATGATTATACACAGCTACTGAGCTAACCAGACAAATCTGTTAGACTATACTCAAAATAGGAGGTTAAAGCCAGACGTGGTGGCACATGCCTTTAATCCCAGCACTTGGGAGGCAGAGGTAGGAGGATCACCGTGAGTTCAAGGGCAGCCTGAGACTACATACTGAAGTCGAGGTCAGCCTGTGCTAGAGTGAGACCCTACCTCCAAAAACAAAAACAAAACAACAACGACACCAACAACAAAAAGAAGGTGAGAGGGGACTTGTTAAATAGTATTTTAATCAACAGTATACTAATAATAACCTTTCATTCTGATAAGAATAGTAAATTCTTGGCTGGGCATGGTGGTGCATGACTTTAACCCCAGCACTTGGGAGGCAGAGGTAGAGAATCGCCAAGAGTTTGAGCCACCCTGAGACTACATGGTAAATTCCAGGTCAGCCTGAGCTAGCCTGAGACCGTACCTCAGAAAACAAAGCAAAATAAAACAAACAAAACAAAAAGAATAGCAAATTCTTAATTTCTCTATCTTGAGTTTTTCACTTAGCAGAAAGTCGCCTTCAGCAGGCATTCAGCTACTTGGGAATGAATACCTAAGCTTAAAATTTTACACTTCAGGCTGGGCATGGTGGCACACGCCTTTAATCCCAGCACTCGGGAAGCAGAGGTAGGAGGATCGTTGTGAGTTCGAGGCCACCCTGAGACTACAGAGTGAATTCCAGGTCAGCCTGGGCTACAGTGAAATCTATCTACCTCGAAAAAATAAAAATAATAATAAAAGGAGAAAACAAAATTTACACTTCACTAAAATTCTTACAACTCTTTTGGTAACAAATCCTTGTAGAATGATTCTACCCTTCTTTCAGCTTTCTTCCCAACGTCAACCGACCAACAACAAAGCCTAGACTGCTCAAAACTGAATTACACTTGGTCCCTAGAATTACAGTACTTACTAGCCTGTTACCTCAGCTCTGGTTTAAAGATTCGGCTCACAGTTCTGCGAATGGATGCATGGCCCAGCACTAGCATCTGCTGTAGTAGAAGGTATGGACATGGGAGCTTGACATGCCCAAGCCAGGGGCTTTCTATGTGCCTTCACTTTCAGTTTGACATAATCTATTGCTTTCCGGCAGCAGATCCAACCCTCTGAAACGCCATGAAGATGAATGCGTGCACCAAGTGCTCAGCTGTTTATACTATCATCAGGTGTCCCTGACTAGGAAAGTCCAAGTACTAGGGAGTTCTTGGTAGAAAGCTGCAATGGTGGGTGGAGAACTTGCGTTTCACTGAACAAGGCTTCAGGCTACTCATGAAGGGAAATGGGGGAATGGGACTATGTTGTAGAAACCAAAAATGAGGAAGAAGTTTCATTTGATACTACCCTATTTTTATTTTAAAGTATTAAAAAAGGCATGTAGATGATTTCTCTCAAACAAGAAAAGCCAAGTAGTAAACGACCTACATTAATTATAACTTTATGAAAAAGGTATTGACAGAAGAAAAGCATTCTCCAAGACGGATCTGGCCCATCAGGTGTACATGGGGAGGAGATGACAGGGCGGGTGAGGACCATCACGACTGAGAGCCAGCGCTGTCCTTGGCAGGAGGTTCACTCATTAGCAACTGCGACACTTTCCTTGGTCACACCTCCCTACTATAGAAGGCAAATGTTTCTCTTTTAAAGAGGCCTTGAACTTTTTGAATTAAAGGAGATCTAAGAGTTGCCCCAAAGAAGGACTACGTAGCCCTTTAACTCTAGTTCCAGGGACCATGAGAATCTACCTTTCTAACTGCTGGTACTTGCGCTTGGTGGCACACGCCCTACATTGAAAGTGCTGGACAGTAGGATGTGAGTAACAAGTTATTCAGTGTCAGACGTTCAATCAATTGAAGCTGAGTGGTAAGTAATGCTATAGTCTGTTAATGTCTTAGCAAAGTAGCAGCACTTTTTAAGATTCGTTTCTTACTGAAACAATTAACTGTATCATACTTATTTATATAAACATCTTAAATTCATTTGGAGTACATTAGCAAAAAATGTGTTTAGGTAATAAAATGCTTTCAAAACAGTAATAGCTTAAATAATTCTTGCTTATCCTTCTGATTTCTAAAAATTATATATTCTTGGAATAATTTTATATTTATACAAAGTTAGATTTCTTATATAGCTGATTTAAACTTTATAAGTATTTTTCTATGAAATAAAATATGCTTTCAAGGCAGACATGAAGGTTCAAAGTTTTGAGAACCATGCTCGACTCAAGATTAACATGGAGGAATGATCACAAGCACTTTCCTTTTCCCTCCAGGTGCTGCTTCAAAAGGAGAGCAACATCATAACAGCATGAAGACGGAGAGGAGACTGTTGAGGGCAAATTATCAACAAGGAGAACCAGGCAAGTACTGGAAACAATGGGAAAACATCTGTTTTGGTGCATCCTAGATTCTGTTTGGGGCAATGCAGACAATAAGGCGAAAGCATGCTGGAGGAGCACAGGGTTACCTGAGGAGGTGCATGTGATCAGGGAGTTCTCTGAGAGAAGGCAGTATTTTGACTACAGCATGAATGAAACAATTAACTAGCTATGTAGGAAGACTGTCCACGCAAACAACCAGACTGTAAGTGAATAAAACATGTCTGGAGGATGAAAGGCACATGAAACAGTTCAAGGACATCAATTCACAGTCCTCTGGAGTGGAAGTGCAGCTGTCCAACACAACCCTGGGAACAGTTTACTCAGGGAAAGCTTGTCTTTTCACCACTGCCCTTGGGTGCCTGATACAGAGTTGTAGTCAAAAGCCAAGGGATTTTTCCCTGAAGAATTTCAATAGCCTCAGAGCAAAGACTTGGACATTTTGGTTACCTAAGCTATTTACTGGATAACCCTAAAGTATAGCTATGCCATGATCTAAGGTCACAGAGTTCTCAAGTGGATTTTGTGACTGGACTCTTAAATATTAGGAGACAGACAAACTGAAGGTCCCACAACATTCAAGAACATGTGACATGGAAATGGAGGTCAAGATGCAACACATGAAGAGTTTCCATAAAGAAAACATGGGCCATGATCAGGGAGGACTCAAGGTCACAAACAAGCGCTTCTAATACTGTCCTTACAGCGATCTGCAAAACTAATGATCAGATAAGAAGTTCCCAAACAGAGAAGGACAAATATCAGAAGCAAACACAAGGCATAGAGTTCCCCATCTGACAATACTGCGTTGAGGAGAGAGAAACAGAAGACTGAAGGGAAATCAAAGGGCTACACCGGAGTATTTTCCAAAGGTCCAAGCTATGCACTGCACGTGGACTGTGCCCAGCAAGAGACAACAAAAGTGAAGGTGAGAAATCACAACTGTTTTCAGCAGGGAAGCACATGGTGGCCCTGCAGTCATCTGTGACTGCAAGGAAGGCTGGTGTTAACAGACAAATGAATGTCACTAAGGTCACAGGGAACATGATTTTAGACTGACAATTTGAAGTTGTCAAGCACAATTAAAACCTTTGTTCAGAAATGCTAAGAATTGGAAAAATTTCCCTCTAAGATAAACCAAAGTTACACAAGCATCTACTGTAAAAAATGACATGAAATCACGGAATCTAAAAAGCAAGAGCCTTGCCCAGAGATAGCTAGGTAAGACGGTATAGTAGATCTGGAGTACAGCCAATCAGAACAATATAGATTAGTTAGTGAAAAATAAAAAAATAAAATAAAAAGGAAAAAAAAAAGTGGCTCCATGCCATCCTGGAGAGTAGAACAAGTTAGAGGCTGTAAAAATACCTAACACGGGAAATAAAGGCAAAGCACACTGGGAGAAAAACACCCAACTACTGATAATAAAATTCAACCAAATAAAATGAAGCACGAAAAGATGTGAGTGGCAGGGAAGCCGGGGGAAGACTGCACGGTGGCTGCGCGGTACTGTCTCGTGTGAGGGAGAAGAAGGGCTGGGGGACGACAGGAGCACTAGAACGGGACGGGCCGACCCTGGGCCGTCACCAGTGTGCCACAGCTACGGGAGAGCAGACGTGCAAGAGCGCTGACTTGCTCATCCTTCCAAACAGGCAAGAAGTTAGTCCTGGCAAAAATCAAAGGCAGGTTAAAATGTCCTAAGCTACATTTTTTTATAATTTTCTCTTTAATTTTAAAAGCTTTTTAAAAAAGTTAGTATTTCTTTTAGCCAAAGAACATTTATATGAACTCCAAGAAAATTTTTATTGTATCTTCACTTAAGATTAAATGTAAAACTTTTACTTAAAATAGAATGCATAGGTATATGTCTAAAATATTTTGAATATCTTTCTAGGTAAAGAGATGTGTGAAGTGATATATTTGTAATTCTAATGATATTATTTCTAGGTAGTGGGATTTTGAGTTAGTTTTTGTTCTCAATTTTATAATTTGTCTGATTTAAATTATAAATCATTACTTGATTTAAAATATATATAAAAATTATCACAAATCCATGGAATTTAGTTAGTTCCACTCACCAATTGCTTTGGTATAATGTCTTGCTCCAAGAAGCAGCTCTGGAGCTCGGTACCAGAATGTCACAACAACTGGATCCAAATCTGCTAGAGGCTTTAAAGGTGAATTGAATAATCGGGCAAAGCCCATATCAGCTGTAAAGGAAAACATAATAAAACTTAAATAATTAGATTTTATAAGGCTGGTTAACTTGTTTTACCAACTTTATTTAATAAGATATAAACAATGTGTTACAATCTGGGTGGCAGGGGATAGAAGACCCCGTAACATAGCTTACCCACTTTAGAAGTCAAAATATGAAACTAGCTGGAGATCTTCATTCTTTATGAATGAATTCACTCAGACCTTCAAAGGTATAGACAGGCTCTGCTGACAAAAGTCAAGACCTATTCACCATTGTGTACTTCTATTGTAACACACTTTTAATGAAGTACATTTTCCTCTAACCAACTTTATTATGGAGGGAAAGAGTCCAACTTTTGGCAAAGAATGAAAGTCTTGATTTAGATATTTCTTCTTAAATGAAAATGTTTAAAGCTACAATGTCACTCCAACCTGCCAGGATCATACACACACATAAAAGTATAGCTACAAAGATTATCTTAAAGGTATTACATAATATTTTCCCAAATCATACAGTAAAGAACACATTTAAAATTACTCATGGACTGGGCCTTTCCTATTCTATGCCTCCCCCAACAACAAGCTTTCATTTGAATCGGATGCAACCACACCAGATCAGATAGATTTCTTTAAAAGTACAACTTATTTTTTTTAAAGAAAAAGAAACCCTAATGACTTCATAGGTTCTCATTGATTAAAAATTTGCAAAGTTGACATCATAAAAGAGTATTTTAAGAGTCTAATACTTCTCTCTTCTACCTCTCTCTGCTTGCAAATAAATAAAAAATAATAAATCATTTGATTCTAGCACTCAGGAGGCAGAGGTAGGAGGATTGCCATGAGTTCAAGGCCATCTTAAGACTACATAGTGAATTCCAGGTCAGCCTGAGCTAGAGTTTTCACTACCCTACCCCCAACAAACAAACAAACAACAACAAAAAAACGAGGGGACTGGAGAGATGGCTTAGTGGTTAAGTCACTTGCCTGCAAACTAAGGACCTGGGTTCGATTCCCCAATACCCATATAAAGCCAGATGCAGTGGTGCATGCATCTGGAGTTCGTTAGCAGTGGCTGGAGGCCCCATGTCCATTCTTTCTCACTCTCTTGCTCTGCTTGCAAATACATAAACTTTATATATATATAGAAATACTTTTAAAAAGTAAGACCTGGGAGATTTCAAAAGGAAGACAGGGAAGAAGAGTTAAAAAAATCACCCAAGCTTTACTTTGCTGGTATGGTGAAGGAAAATCAAAGGCGGGTGCTTCTAGGAAACTCACACAGCTTATTTTAGAATTGGAACACTTCATTCTGGAAGGATTGTCTGACACCTTTCAAGAGTGTGAAGCACTTCTCGCTCTCAAATATATTCTTTAGACATGGTTTAGATCATAAGAAACTACATGAAGATATATGTATACTACTGCAGCAATAATCACAAGTGATAGAGGTGCTTGTAAAAACTTTAAAGAGTGCTACACTGTGACTTATTAAAGATAAAACATACCAATTTTTACTCTTCCACGCTCAGGACCTTCACCCATAACTAAAATATTAGCAGGTTTCTGTGGAAACAAAATGGTGGTTTTTAATTCAGTACATAGCAGTGAGTTCTTGAGTACGCCAATATAACACAAATCCACTTAAAAAATCTCTACACAATCGGCTGGAGAGATGGCTTAGCAGTTAAGGTGTTCAGCTGCAAAGCCAAAGGACTCAGATTCAATTCCCCAGGACCCATGTAAGCCAGATGCACAAGGTGACACCTGTACCTGGAGTTCATTTACAGTGGGTAGAGGCCCTGGTGCACCCATTCTCCCCCGCCCTCCTCTCCACCCTCTCTCAAATAAATTTTAAAAATATACTTTTTTAAAAAATATTTTTTATTTTATATTTATTTGAGAGTGCTAGACAGAGAAAGAGGGAGAGAGAGAGAGAGAGAACGGGTGCGCCACGGCCTCCAGCCACTGCAAATGAACTCCAGACGCATGCGCTCCCTTGTGAATCTGGCTAACGTTGAGTCCTGGGGAATCGAGCCTTGAACCAGGGTCCTTAGGCTTCACAGGCAAGCACTTAACCACTAAGCCATCTCTCCAGCCCCCAAAATATACTTTTTGAAAACTCTCTACACAAGAATTGTTAAGGAAACTGAGCATGGTGTTGCACACTTTTAACCCAACACACGGGAAGCAGGAGGGTCACTGAGTTCGACAATATGGGTTCCAGGTCAGCCTGGGCTACAGTGAATCCCTACCTCAAAAAAGCGAAACAAAGAAAAGGAAAGAAGAGAAAGGAAAGAAGAGAAAAGGAAAGAAAAGGAAAGAAAAGGAAAGGAAAGGAAAGGAAAGGAAAGGAAAGGAAAGGAAAGGAAAGGAAAGGAAAGGAAAGGAAAGGAAAGGAAAGGAAAGGAAAGAAAAGAAAATTTTTAATGAAATATTCTACCCAGGTATGCATGCACAACAGTCCACAGATTGGATCTGTGAAGGCTAGAGTGGGGAAGCACTTTTGCCAGACTCTTAAGTGTTTTCTTGACCTTTTTAGCCAACACAGATGGACAAAAAAACAATGTTGGGCTGAAGAGATGGCTTAGCAGTCAAAGTGTTTGCCTGCAAAGCTTTGACCCAGGTTCGATTCCCTAAAACAAAGTTCACAAAGTGGTGCATGCATCTGAAGTTAATTTGCAGTGGCTAGAAGTTTTGGTGTGCCTATTCTCTACACCTGCCCCCTCAGCTCCCAAATAAATACAAATATTTTTTTAAAAAAGCACAATGTTAGCCGGGCATGGTGGCGCACGCCTCTAATCCCAGCACTCAGGAGGCAGAGGTAGGAGGATGGCTGTGAGTTGGAGGCCACCCTGAGGCTATATAGTGAATTCCAGGTCAGCATGAGCTAGAGTGAGACCCTACCTTGAAAAACCAAAGCCAAAACAAAACAAACAAACAAAAAGAAACTCAATTATGAAGTTCTCTCCTTCCCTGGGGGTCATATTCTACAGCTCAGTCTGGCCTAGAACTCTTTTCTCAGCCTCCCAAATACTAGGATTATAGATGTGAGCCACTGAATTAAATTACATAAATGGTTCTGACTTTAAGGAAAAACAAACCTGCAAAGATCATCTAATACAAAGCAGTAAATTAAACAAAGAATCTCCTGATAAAATTGTTTGAAAACCCAAAACTATACAACTATTTTTAAATAAATGCAGAGAAACCTAATAAAGTATTTGTAAAACAAGTCAGCAGAGTAATGGGAATTTTTTATGCTAGGTAAGGTGGTGTTTTTTAAAGGAAGCCTACGTTTAACTTGAAAGTTTTCCTCAGTAGTACTTCAGTTTTAAAATCTCTGAAGCATGTAGATTGTCACCTACAACTTCTGACAAGTGGCAATTAGTTCTCCAGTGCAGGAAGGTTGTCCTTTTGGGAGGACAGGAAGGAAAAGGCATTTGGTTTCCTCCTCAAACCTTACCTTACTATCTGTAAAATATTAAATCACCTTCCATCAGTCTCTTAAGTTAATGTAAAACTAAATTAGAATGTCTTTTCAAAGATCAATGAAAACAACTTTAAAAACTAAGTTAGAGATTTTAATGAGGACTGCTTACCTGGGCAGTCATTTCTCAGGGCTCTACAGGACCACAGACGGCTCGTACACATTACTACAATGCGCCACTCTACCAACCATCAGTCCGACAGATTAAGTGACTTGCCTTGGGTGTTGTCGCAGCTGGGATCTCTCTCTAACAAGCCATCTGAATATCATTGAGTGTAGCAAGTTCTTGAATTTATGTGCACTGCTATTATCATGTAGTATTTTACTTCATGAAGAAATACTAGAAATCCATCATTATTGTACACATATTCCTGACCACTGGGATAACTAGCTAAGTAGAAAAATGGAAAGTACAGTACTAACTATTCCTAGTGAGTTATACCCAAGTACTGGCATTGCCCAGAGGGATAAAATGCTTTGGTATACTGTGTTAACCAATCAATCACAGGGTAATCTCTCCAGTCAGGCAGCACTCTATTAGGTGAGGGAAAGATAGCTCTCCACAAAGAATGTAGGTTTAAAAAGCATGTTCATGTCCAAGATGGAACTCTTCTTGTGGTTTTTCAGGAGTCCCTAAATCTCTCTCTTTTTAAATTTTTTTTTATTTTATTTATGAGAGAATGGGCGCACCAGGGCATTCAGCCACTGCTAACAAACTCCAGATGCATGTGCCACCTTGTGCATCTATCTGGCTTACGTGGGTCCTGGGGAATTGAACTTGGGTCCTTTGGCTTTACAGGTGAGTGCCTTATATGCTAAGCCATACCTCCAGCCCCCTAAATCTCTTAATACACTCTGACCCCTTAACCTTATTTTGAATTTTTTCTCATCAAATCTATCTTCCATACCATTACTAGGGTTATTTTTCTTTTTTAAAATATTTATTTATTTGACAGAGAAAAAGAGACAGAGAGAGAATGGGTATGCCAGGGTCTCTAGCCACTGCCAATGAACTCTAGATACATGTGCCACCATGTGCTTTTGGCTGTAATTGGGTACTAGGGAATTGAACCTGGGTTCTTTGGCTTTGCTAGCAAGTGCCTTAACTGCTAAGCCATCTCTTCACCCACTAGGGTTATCTTTCTAATGGTCAAACATGATTGTGTTACTCTCTTGATTATAACCTTCCAATATAACATGAGAAGTTACTATAGGAAGACTAGGTAGACCAGAGCACAATGATGAATGTACAGTGATTAGGACGAACTTTTTTAAAAGACCCTATGAACAAGGAGTAGGACAAAAGAATTAGGGTGACATGTGCATGCATACTCTATTGTACACCACACTACACATACTACACACACACATGCAAAAACGTGTTAAGACACTTATGAGTAATTTTTCAAAAATGTCTTTGGATGTTATGCTTTAACATTACTGTTACTAAAAGCTTATGTGCACTTGGATCAATCCCTCCCACCTCTACACAAGATGCATTCCTTATAATGACACCTAAGATATCTGCAAGCTGGTGCCTATGACCACAGCCCAACCACCCCCGCTGGATCCACCGAGCGCTGCAGCCACACATATCTTGCCAGGGCTTTGTCACTAGGTCACAGCCTTTCATTATGCCACGCCTTAAGCCCTTTCCCTGTACTATTTAACAAATGTGATTTACCACCTTCCTATTGCTGACAGAAATAACAAGTGTTCTGAATACAAACACATACATACAAACTACCCCAGCCCTCCTCCACCCTATCCCAATCCCACTGCCCTCCCCAGAGGCATAAGCTAAATGCCTACTGCCTGCGCTGCAGTGCTCTGGAGTCTTAGCACTGCAGTGACCAATCCTGAAACAACAGTAACAACCATCTCTGGATTTGGTGAAATCACAACACATCTCTACCTCTTCTCCTGTGATTTTAGATGTGATAGGAAAGATCTCTCTCTCTCTCTCTCTCTCTCTGTCCCTTTCCTGAAACACAACTTCTATATCATACAGCAGGTAGGAGGAGAAGCCACAAGACAGATGGCATCTGGCTAGCCTGGCACTAGGCAAAGGGGAAAATCCTCTGGCTTTTCACTGAAGGTTCTTTTCATTCTAGACACACTGGCTGAGGACTGCTAGAGAATATACATATTCTTTGTCAATATCTGACTGATATTCAGGGTTATGGCCAGATTTCTAAAACTAAAAATTATTCTTGGCCAAGCAACTCACTGATTAGCACATGATCTGAAACAAGTTTGGGGGCTGAAGCAATCTTATCAGCATTTTAGTTCATTCCCACCACTACCTATATACCGCTTTCCCCACCTACTCAGATAGGACCTCCTTATGCTGTCTCAGCTGGCACTGGACTCCGGAGCTCACGTGATCCTCCTGCCTCAGCCTCCCAAGTATCTGGTACTATGGAAGGGAACCACATCACAGGGCGACCTTGTCTACTTTCAGGTGAATTCAGATTAAATTGGGAGACACTACAGCCCACACCACAGAGGATAGTCGTAGGTGCTACACGACTCCTCATCAGCACTGAGGAAGGCTCCACCAGACTCAAAGAACTTCTGTTTACACTCACTTCCATACCGAGATGATACTCTCTTTCCTAAGTTCTTGATACAGATTTCTTTTCATTCTTCGTGTAACAGAAGCAAAATGTGGTAGGAGTTTTTAGTTTCAGAACTAAGACTTCCAAGTGATAATACACAAAAGCTTACTCTATATATTGTCAAACACAATCCCCTGGAGAGAATATACAAGGGAGAGATAAGTCAGTAAACTGTATTTGTCGCCCTACAATTTGTAGAACAATGTGGCTTAAAAGTGCTGTAACATTGCAGAAGCATCCAAGTATGCACGGACAGGGGTGGTTACAGAACAAGCATTCTTACTTGGCAGAAAATAACCTAAATCAATGAGACACTATTCTCTGAAGCTACAGTATCCTTGTCTTGAAAAAATAACAACTATCTGTAGTGAAAAGAAAAAGATCTTGTTTTACAATTTGATAGCTTTTCTTCCTTTTGTTTGTTGTTCTCCCATCTCCCCTACTCCTGGGGGAAAAAAAAAGCAACAATAAAAACCTTTATATTTCCTAAAGCAGGTACGTGCCAGTTCTACCTAGACAAAGGCTGGGATTGGGTTAGTCCATTATCACGGTCATGTGATGCCAGCAAAATGGTGACACACAGGTCACATTAACTAGAAGAACATTAGTCTAGGGGTGACATGTTTACTAATCGGTCAATGTGGAGAACTTCAGTCAACAGGGAAAGCCAATTCTTCATGAACTGGGCTATGAAAAAAAGATGGCAATCTGGGCTGGAGAGATGGCTTAGCGGTTAAGGTGCTTGCCTGCAAAGCCAAAGGACCTTGGTTCGATTCTCCAGGACTCATATAACGCAGATGCACACAGTAGCGCACGCATCTGGAGTTCGTTTGCAGTGGCTGCAAGCCCTCGCATGCTTTCTCTCTCTGTCTCCCTTTCTCAAATAAATAAATAAAAATAAATAAATAAAATTTAAAAGAAAAGATGGAAATATGTAAACTCCATTATCCACGCTTTATTCCAAGATTTGTAAACAATTAGCCCTGCACAACTACTGCAAAAAACACAAGCAAGGGAGGGACAAGCTTTCTAAACAGAAACCTATTAACTGTTTCCAGTCTTTAGGAATCATCTTGAACAAGTTCAGTATCCAGAAGTGTTTCGGATTTTGGGTTTTTGTGCACTGTGTCATGCCTATGTAATATTTGGGAGTTGTTAAGTCTTAATATGAAATTCAGTTATGTTTCATATACACACTGCCTGAAGGTAATTTTACACAATATTGCTCTGAATTTAATGTATGGATTTCATGTTTGATGGTGTGGACTTTCCTTCTACTACTGGCATCATGTTGGTACTCAAAAGTTTTAGATTTCAGAATATTTAAAATTTTAGATTTTCAAATTAGGCATACTCAGTGTGTACTGTACTAGACTGCAAGAAAGTACTCATTCAGACTCATCTACTGGAAGTTTTAGGAAATACAAAAGCAAACACACACTTGTTTGGAAAATTCAGAAAAACTATTTTGGAGAAATCTTGAAGAGTTACATTATAGAAAAAAAACTTAGAAATACAGTGAACATGTTCTGGAAAATATTTCTATAATAATTTTTCACTTTTTCTTCGGGGCTGCGAAAATTTTAATTCTAATTCTAAATTTTACTCCATTATTGCTACTGAAAATCTTCAAGCAAAAGGAAAAATTTACCAGTTTTGAATCTTGCCTGCCTTTATTTAAATTTGAAAAAAAGGAGTATAAGGTCCTTAACAAATCCTATCTACTTCAAGAATATAGTTACTGTGGCCAGGTGTGGTGGCATATACCTTTAATCCCAGCACTTGGGAGGCAAAGGTAGGAGGATTGTTGTGAGTTCAAGGCCATCCTGAAACTACACAGTGAATTCCAGGTCAGCCTGGGCCAGAGTGAGGTCCTATATCGGAAAACAAACAAACAAAAACAAAAACAAAACAAAAAGACTACAGTTACTGAATTAAAGAGGTACTGAAGAACACACTCCGTGTTTCATTCCTACTTCATTGATTTCCGCCCTGAACTAATGATTTCTTCCCACTTGCTGACGTCAGATATGGCTTGTCCCTGCTTTTCCAAGGCCATAAGGTGTGTCCGTGTGCCACTTATCTGACATCTCCTTAGCCTCTTAGCGCAGGCGGTTAGCGGCACCTCCCTCTCAGTATGGCTTTCACTCTATCCTGGTGGTTTTGAAACATGGTTTGCATTATTTAGTCCCACAGTTTTTAAGATTTCCTTCTTGATTTCTTTAACAACTCATTCATCATTCAATAATGTATTGGTTAATATCCATGGCTTTATGTTTTATAGTTTCTCCTGCAATTTATTTATAGTTTTATCTCATTGTGAACAAACAGAACACTAGGAATCGTTTAAATTTTTCTATATTTGTTAAGACCTGCTTTGTGCTTTGTGTCCAAATACATGATCTTCTTTTGGAGGAAAGTTCTATGGGCTTCTGAGAAGAAGTGTATCCTACAGTGGAAAGAATGGTTTGTAGATGTCTGTCAAGTCACTTTTTGGTGTATGATGTTATTTAATCCAGATGTTTCTCTGCTCAGCTTTTACAGGGATGACTTGTTAATTGGTGGAGTGGGTACTTGAAGGCACCACTACTTTTGTGCTGGAATTGATCTTTGACTTTCATCAAGTAGTGTTTATTTTATGAAAGTGGGTGTACTGATACTCTGTGCACCCAGGTTTAAAATTTCAATGTACTGTTGAAGGGGTGTTCTGTTAATTGGTATATATTTATATACATTATTTATCTCTTCTAACTAGTTTTGGTATTAAGCAGATTTTCTCAGATATATTAGGGCAGCAACACCTAATTGTTAGTAGCTCCTTTGAAATACCTTTCTCCACCCTCTTATGCTAAGGATTGTTTTTTATGGTGATATGTGTTTCTTGCCAACAACAAATAGGATACTGCCTATTTCTGTTAGTTGGTTTTTTGATTGGGAAACTGAGACCATCTGCGTTAGTTATTATTGCTAAATTTGCATTAACTCCAACACCAACCTGGGCTTACAGGTGTGTGTGGCCATGTCCAGATTTTTACATGCGCTTTAGGGAACTGAAGTTGGAGATCTATCTCTAGCCTGGAAGGCCCTAATGGTTAATTAAGTAGCAAGTACTCTTGACGGCTAAGGCACCTCTCCCGCCCTGTTCTTCTGGCCTTTAAAAGCTTCACATGGAGCTTTGTTTGACTTACTGTGTTCATTTTACTATGTCATCTTACAGTGTACTGACGATAACACTGATGAACTACTGGGACATTCTGGATATTATTAATGTTATCTGAGTGTTGGGCAAAGTGAAAACAAATGCTCGGCTTATTCACTTTGCTGACTAATTGTGTGTGCTCATGGTTATACAGTAGTTTGTCTCTGTTTGAGGTACCTTTCTTTGTCTACTAAACTCTAGCACTGATAATAGAAAAATCGAGAAGCAAAGAGGTGAAATGACTTGCATGTGATTACTGAGAGAACTGTAGCAAAGCTAAGGATTTCCCTTTGTAGTCAAGAATTTTTAGAAGTGCAGGCTGTATGCCATAAACAAGTTTGGAAATCACACAACATAACAGATGTTTGTGTTTGTTAGGTTTTGGTATATTACTTAAGATAATAATATATCCCCATTGGGATAGCCCCCATTGCATTCTCACCAAAATTGTTTTCTACATTTCACAAAAGCAAACTGACAAGCAAACAAAAGAAGTATTTTGCACTGGTTGAGAGCACCCTCAAAGGATGGCATTCATGAAGATATGTTCCAAGGTTATCCTCTGGCTTCCACATGCATGTACCCAATCCACACAGAAACACACATATGCATGCACATACACACATACCATATAATTAAGTGAATCGTCAAAAAAGAAAATGAAGGGCTGGAGGGATGGCTTAGTGGTTAAGGCGCTTGCCTGCAAAGCCAAATGACCCACGTTTGACTCCCCAGATCCCACGTAAGCCAGATGCACAAAGGTGAGGCAAGTACAGCGTTGCACAGGCCCACTAGGGGGCGCAAGTGTCTGGAGTTCAAGTGCAGTAGCTGAGGCCCTGACATGCCAATTCTCTCTCTCTCTCTCTAAAAATAAAAAAAAAAATTAAAGCTTTTTAAAAAAGAAAATGAAAGCCAGGCGTGGTGGTGCACGCCTTTAATCCCAGCACTCGGGAGGCAGAGGTAGGAGGACTGCCATGAGTTCAAGGCCACCCTGAGATGACAGAGTTAATTCCAGGTCAGCCTGGACCAGAGTAAGACCCTACCTTGAAAAACCAAAAAAAAAAAAAGAAAATGAAGAGTTATTTTAGAATAATTGGCACTATGGAGAGACACATCCTTTTGCTAGAATTTTTATTCTTTTAGAAATCATGAAAAAGATTTACAGGCCAAAAGTAGAAATGTTCTTATTAAGCAGATGCCACTTCTAAGTTTATGTTCAGCTTCATAAATATCCAAAGGATTTGTTACATTTTTGTTCTATAAACCCACTTTGTATGCAAAACATCTTAATTCTGTCAACAATAACACCTGCATTTGTTACTGGTCCTAGTCTAAATGTGTTTTAGGTATGAGAGCTACAGACAGAATAAATCACCCCAAAGTGATGCTTTGTTAGACAATAAAAGCAAAACTGAGTCACTGGAGCAGCACACTGACTCAACATCAAATACAGAGCAGCTTTGAAGGAAGCTGCTTTCTCCAAAAGCTACAAACTGAACTGAGATGTTCAGAGGCAGCTACACAACTCCTGGGCACACACCTCAAGGACTCGATGTCCTGCCACACAAAAACCTGCTCACCCATGTTCATTTCTGCTCTGTTCTCAATAACTAGGAAACTGAATCAATCTAAATCAACTGGTGACTGGATAAGAAAAATGTAGTTATGAAATTTACAATAAAACTGATGGAATTAAAAATAAATAGCACTCGGGAGGCATTCCAGGTCAGCCTGTATAGTGAAACCCTACCTCGAAAAACCAAAAATAAAAATAAAAATAAACAAAAACAGATTATACTCAGTAAGTTAACCCAAGCTTGGAAGACAAAAATTACACATTCTCTCTCAATGTATCTCCTAACTTTAAATGTGTGTATGTACGTAAGGAAGGGGATGTGAGACTATATCTAGACTAAGATTCAAGACAGCAGAGCACAGAAGAGGAACAAAAGGTAACGAGAAGGGGGAAGGACTAATGGAGGTGTGTAATGTGAAAATAGAAAGGAAGTACATTGGAGGAGGGCATAAGTGAAGAAGGGGAATAGAAAGAAAAACATTAATTTGCAATCATCATGATGAAATCTAATTCTCTGTATGCTGATTAAAATTAAAAAATTGGGGCCAAAGAGATGGCTTAGTGGTTAAGGCACTTGCCTGTGAAGCCAAAGGATCTCGGTTCGATTCTCCAGGATCTATGTAAGCCAGATATACAAGGTAGTACATGCATCTGAAGACATTTACAGTGGCTGAAGGCCCTTGTGTGCCCATTCTCGTGCTCTCTCTCTATCTCCTCTTTCTCTCTCCCTAATAAATAACTAAGAACATTTAAAAAAATAAAAATTAGTGCTTGCTTCAGCAGCACATATACCAAAAATAAAATTAAAATTAAATTAAAATTTGAAAAACAGCAGCTCTACCTCAAGTTGATAAGGTTTTCTCCTTATACACAATTGGTTAGATACTGAAGTGCTGTCTCTTCTAGCACTGTCCAATTGTTAAAACATTGTTGTCACTACTATCTTTCCAAGGAAAGAAACCAAAAGAGCACAATATACTTCTATGTGACAAAACTATCTGAGGCTTAAGTACTTTAAATCTATGAAGACTTCATGGATAATAAACTAGACCTTTTTTAAAGTTATTAATGTTTTTACCACTTAAAAATAAGAAAGGTGGGCTGGAGAGATGACTTAGTGGTTAAGGCACTTGCCTATGAGGCCTAAGGACCCAGGTTTGATTCTCTAGGTCCCATGTAAACCAGATGCACAAGGTGGCGCATGCGTCTGGAGTTTGTCTGCAGTGGCTGGAGGTCCTGGTGTGCCCACTCTCTCTCTCCTCCTTCTCTCTGTCTCAAAACAAAACAAAACAAACCAAAACAAAACAAAACAACAACAACAAAAAGAAAACCCAATGGCACAGGTGTCTGGAGCTTGAATTTAGTGGCTGCAGGTGCTAGTGTGCACTTCTCTCTCTGTCTCTCTCGCATAAAAGAGAGGCTGGGCTGCGGAGGGCTGGAGAGATGGCTTAGCTTTTAAGGCATTTGCCTGCAAAGCCAAAGAACCAGTTTCAACTCCCCAAGACCCATGCAAGCCATATGCACGGCTGGGGGTGGGGGGAGGTCATGCATCTAGAATTCATTTTTAGTGGCTGGAGGCCCTGAGCACCCATACTCTATCTGCTTCTTTCTCCTCTCTCTCAAATAAATAAATAAATAAATACACAAATAAAATAAAAAGAGGCTGGTCTGTTGGGCTTGCCTCAAAAAAGAAAGAAAGAAAAGAAAAGAAAGCCAGCGTCTTTTGTCATCTTGGAATTTCTGCAGCAGGTACACTCAGTGAAACAAGAGGCATTTTATAAAAACAAGATGGTAGGCCATGGTTGAAACTCTAGCACTTAGCTTCCCTGAGTATACTCTTTAGGCCTACTCATGACGCTGCTAACCTGTAGACAACTAGAAAAGCATCCAGATGTAAATGCATCTTTCTGCTTTGAACCTCTCTATAGATCAACTTACCAAATCCCTGTGCAGCACCCAGTTGGCATGCAGATAGTGAATGCCGTCTAGGATCTGATATAAAAGAGACTTCACCATTCCCCGAGGTAACTGAACTGGCTTCTTGTTTGCTTTAGAGGCTCTGTGAAACTTGATTATATGCTGAAAGAAAGAAAAATACCACAAGTTTAAAAAAGAAAAACGGGAAAGCTAACTTGAAAATTCTCAAATAGAAAAGGAAATACTCAGGTATTACCAAAAAAATAATATATATATGCTGTTTCTTTTTGCTAAAAAATATAATTAATGTTAACATTCCCTAATAATCAAGACTAAAATCCCATTTCTAAGCTATATGCTAGTGTCTCAGGGAATAAAAGATGAAGACAGGAAAGTATGAAAGCGACTTTACTTTAAAAGGTATAATTAAAAATTAATTACATTTGAAGTACACTTGACCTGTTTATCTGACAGGAATTTTCAAGAACACAATCATTTTTATTTAACTGAAAGGGGGAATGGGATAAAAAGAGCGGAAGGGCTGGAGAAATTGATTAGTGGTTAAGGCGCTTGACTGCAAAACCTAAGGACCCATGTTAATTCCTCTCCATATCCCACATAAGCCAGATGCACAAAGTGCAAGGTCAAGTAGGCAGTGCAGGCGTTGGAGTTTAAGTGCAGTGGCTGAGGGCCTGGCACATCAAGTCCAATTCTTTCTCTCTGTCTCTAAAAAAATTAGTTAATAAAAAAAATAAGAAGCCGGGTGTGGTGGCGCACGCCTTTAATCCCAGCACTCGGGAGGCAGAGGTAGGAGGATCGCCATGAGTTCAAGGCCACCCTGAGACTGCAGAGTTAATTCCAGGTTAGCCTGGACCAGAGTGAGACCCTACCTCGAAAAACCAAAAAAAAAAAAAAAAAAAAAAAAAAAAGGCTCAAGAGATGCTTCTAGCTGCTGGGCACAGCACAGGTGTGGTACCAATTTATGGCAGAGGTTAGAAAACAAGCAAACAGAATTATTTCAATAAAATACACATAGCTCAAATAAATGGGATGAGTAAAGTCAATTCAAACTAATATATTTAGAAATATAAAAGATGGGCTAGAGAGATGGCTTAGCAGTTAAGGTGCTTGCTTGCAAAGTCTAAGGATCCAGGTTCAGTTCCCCAGTACCCATGTAAGCCAGATACACAAGGTGGTGCCTGTATGTGGAGTTTGTGTGCAGTGGCTGGAAGCCCTGTCATACCTGTTCCCTTCCTCCCTCTTACTCAAATGAGTAAATTATTGTTATTATTTACTTATTTTTTTGTTTTTCCAAAGTAGGGTCTCACTCTAGCCCAGGCTGATTTGGAATTCACTATGGAGTCTCAGGGTGGCCTCGAACTCACAGCAATCCTCCTACCTCTGCCTCCTGAGTGCTGGGATAAAGGGGTGCGCCACCACACCCGGCTTATAAATTAGTTAATTAAAGAAAAAAAAAACAAAATACAAAAGGTTCAGTGGTACACTATACCATCCAAAACTTACTCTATACTGGACATCCAGTAGAGTATATAGTTGGCTGTGCATAATCCTTGTACCTATATGTAAATTAAATATTACTTAGCAACCTGCAAGAAGTCATATTGACTATGATACTTATCTATTTCCTATGTTCTAAGACTAATCATTTTTACCAGTATAGTATATTTCATTGTATGAGCTAAATTACTTATTTGAACAATCTTTAGACATGTAATTGGTTTCAGACATATAATTAAGCTTTTAAGTATCTAAAATATTCTTATAAATCATAACTAAAATTAAATAAATCCACAAACATATTGCAATCTACATTTACACAAATCTCATTTTGCGGTAGGGTTCTCAACCTCAAAATCTTTTTCTATATTTAAGTAATAACCAACATTCAATTACAGCTGATGAAAAATTTAAAAACATATTATGTCAAATATAAATTCTGAATGATGTTTAATAAATGATTAATAACAGTAATACATTTAGTTTACACAACTTTTCAAATATAAAACTGCTCTTAGAAATAGTCTACTAAAAAATACAAAGTAACTGGGTGTGCTGGGTACAGGTGAATAATACCTTTAATCCCAATACTCAGAAGGCAGAGGTAGGTGGATCACTGTGAGTTTGAGGCCACCGTGAGAATACATGGTCTAGAGCGAAACCCTACCTCGAAGAACAAAAACAAACAAAAAGTATTCCATTCACCAGATAGGGAAACTACAGCTCAGGGCCATTGAGAGACTTTCCTAGTAGCACAGCACAAATAAGAGAGGTAACTAGCAGACCTCCTCCTGGTCCTCTGTGATGTGTTCATCCTCCAAGTCAAATAAAGCGCCTCACATTATGCTTCTCAGAGCTGAGGGGCTCAGCAGTTGAAGTGCTTGTTGGAAAGCCTGTCAGCCAGGGTTCATTTCCTCAGTCCCCCACATAAAGCCACATGAATAAAATGGTGCATGAGTCTGGAGTTCATTTGCAACAGCAAATGATCCAGGTATACCCATTCTCATTCTCTCTTAAATAAATCAATAAATTAGCTATACTTTTACAAAATAAAACTCCTTCACAGTATAGAAAAGGAAACATGTTCCTTTAGAATAAAATTTTAAATAAAAAATCTGTAATTATGAAATAATACTTTATAGTTTACTTTCTGTACATTCACTTTATCAAAAAAAGGCCAAACTGCTGGGTGTGGTGGTGCACACCTTTAATCCCAGCACTCGGGAGGCAGAGGTAGGAAGACTACTGTGAGTTCGAGGCTACCCTGAGACTACATAGTGAATTCCAGGTCAGCCTGGGCTACAGTGAGACCTCCCTACCTCGAAAAACCAAAAAAACAACAACAACAACAAAAAAAAAGTCAAACTGTCAGGATTAAAAAGTAGTATTGGGGGCCTTAGTGGTTAAGGCATTTGCCTGTGAAGTCTAAGGACCCATGTTCAATTTCTCTCCAGATCCCATGTAAGCTAGATGCACAAAGGTGAGGCAAGCACAAAAATGCCCATGCCCACTAAGTGGCACAAGTGTTTGGAGTTCAAATGCAATGGCTAAGGCCCTGGTGTGCCAACTCTGCCTCTTTTTCTGTCTCAATCTATAATATATTTTTTAAAAAAAGGTGATACTGGGTGCTTGTGTGGTGGCACACACCTTTAATCCCAGCACTTTGGAGGCCAAGATAGTAGGGTTGCCCTGAGTTCAAGGGCACCCTGAGACTGCAGAGTGAATTCTAGTTTAGCCTGAACTAGAGCAAGACCCTAACTCAAAACAACAACAACAAAGTAATATTAGGGCTTGGGTGATGACTCAGCAGTTAAGAGTGCCTGAGCAAGCTCAAGGGCCTGATTTGCCCCAGGATAAATTTTATGGCACCCACATAAACAGCCACATATGCCCGTAACTCTAGTCCTATGGGAACCCAGGAGTGGAGAGTTGCTGGGTCTTGCTGGTCAGCTAGTCTGACCAGAAATGGCATCCCGATTTAGTGAGAGACCCTATCTTAAGAAAAAACTTGGGGGACTGGAGAGATGGCTAAGCAGTTAAGGCGCTTGCCTGTGAAGCCTAAGGACCCAGGTTTGATTCTCCAGGTCCACGTTAAGCCAGATGCACATGGTGACACATGCGTCTGTAGTTTCTATGCAATGGCTAGAAGCCCTGGTGTACCCATTCTCTCCCCTCCACCTCAAATAAATAAATAAATAAATAAAAATAAATCAGAAAACAAGAAAAAACTGCGATGAGTGACAAAGGACACCCAACATTCTCCTCTGGCCTCTGCACACGTACACATGGGATGCGTGCATATGCACATATGCATACACCACACACATCACCACCACACATACTACACTGCCACACGTGCAGACACACAAGAAAGCGATAGGAGGGCAGGGAAGATGGGCTCAGTGGGTACAGAATGGCCTGAGTTTGGATCCTCACCACTCACGCAAATGTTAGGCAAGGTGGCAAAAACCTGTCATTCTTGGGAAGCAGAGACAAGCAGATCCCCATAGCAAGTTGGCCAGCTGGACTAGCCTACTCAGTGAACTCTGGGTTCAGTGAGATATCCTGTCTCAATAAATAACCTGGGAAAGTAATATAAGGATAAATTCACTATCAACCTCTGGCCTCTGTACCACATGAGCACAGCACAAACATGCAAAAACACATGTATACACCACTAACATACACACACAGAGGCAAAAAAGAAAAGGGTAATAGTTTAATACTCATTGAGCCCCCTAATTTAAAAATTTGAAATGTTCCAAAATCAAAAAAGTTTTTGAAAGTTAGCAGAGTACCACAACTGCACAATTCTACAACATGAAACAAAGATTATTAAATACTATAAGGTATAACCCTCAGGTTAAAAAATTGCCTATACATATAATATGAAATAAAATCATAAATGAATTTCAAGATTAGACAGAAGCCCCATCCCCAAGATGTCTCTTATATAGATACAAATATCCTCAAACTGAAAATCTGCAACACTTCTTCTGGTCCTAAGCATTGTGGTAAGGTATATTCAATCCATCAATCGAAGCAAAGACTCTATCCTTGGTTAAACATTAACCACATTCTGTGAAGTGACATTTATTTTAAAAATGTATACCTAGTTGTTTTTAGTCACTCTTAAAACTCTGATTGAAAGCAACTGTCCTGCCTGCCAGCGGCTCCCTTACCCAGAGGTCATGCTCAGCATAGTCAAAAAGAAGCCATACTTTCCGATCCGCATGAGACAGAAACACTTTTTGAAGAGAGATGACGTTGGGATGTTTAAGCTCTCGAAGTAACTACAAAACACAAAGAAGATTCATTAACACATTTTGCCACAAAAATATTAAAAACCATACTAAATTAGGTATGGTGGCACATACCTGTAGTCCCAAATACTTAGAAGGCTGAACTAAAAGGATCACTTTCAGGTCAGGAGTTCAGGGCCAGCTTGGGCAACAAAGAAATGTTCCATCTCAAAAAAGCAAACAAACCCTGGAATGACCATGTGGAGAGTCAGCAGGAAGGCCACGGGCACTGGCCAGCCAGGGAGAAGCTCAGGGGAAACCAATCCTGCCAGCACTTCAGTCTCATACTTTTGGTCTCCTCAGTGAGAAAGTAAGTTTGTTTTGGCTAAGCCAACCCACCTCTAGTATTTTGTTATGATAGTCCTAGCACAGGAATACTAGAGGGGACGATCACTACTCAATAAAACGCCTTGTTAAACGGTCTTTCTGCATGTGGACTGTGCGATGGGGCGTGCATGTGGAGGGCAGAGGACAACTTCAGATGCTTTCCTCAGAAACAGACCCACCTCTTTTTGGGACAGTTTCTTACCAGTGAGACTGGACTAATTAGCCAGAGCTCTACGGCTCCGCCTCCGCCTCCGCCAGTGTGCTGCCTCCTGAGCTATCTCCCCTGCAGCTCGTGTCTTTTTTTTCCAAGGCAGGGTCTCACTGTAGCCCAGGCTGACCTGGAATTCACTATGGAGCCTCAGGGTGGCCTCGAACTCATGACGATCCTCCTACCTCTGCCTCCCCCGCGTTGGGATTCAAGGTGTGCGCCACCATGCCCAGCTTGTGTCCTGTTTTAAGTGAAATACACTTGGAGACAGGTCACTTTGGAATTAAACAACAATGACCCCTATGAGGTGGAGCTGAGTCTCAGTGGGCATTTACTTCCAAGTCAGTATTTAAACTGAAGAACTTCCAAGTTGCTGTGCCGCATAAGGCACATTTACTGGTGCCAGCAACACGCAAGACCGGAATCATGCTGGGCTGGGCTTCAGGATGCCAAATGCTCTGCTGCTCAAGTCCTTTAGTAGGAGACAGATAAGGTAAGCAGACAGGTCTAAGAACGTGGCTCAAGTGACTGGTACTTATGAAATAACACACATTGGAGGAGTTCACAAGTACTCAGTGCTAAAAGCTATTCCCAGCTCCTCGCAGTAAATCCTGGGAAGCAGGAAAGGTAGGTAACTTATGACTTACCAGGGATGAGGCAGAGCCAGGGAGTTTGGTGAACACCTTAACTACCATGCTCCCTATAACTGATGCTCTGGCACTATGGGAATGCTCCAGTTTTCTGACTAAAAGAACGTGGTGATGCATGACCCCACGGAGAGCATATACATGAAGATGCCTAGTTCTTGATAATTTCGAAATTAATTTTCATTTTAAAAATTTTGTCAAATCTTTTCAGAACAAGAGTTTAAATGCAGATACGACTTTTTTCAATTCTACTAAGGTAAAAGAAAACTGTGTTGTGGTTTAGCACAGGTCGAGTAACAGGACATACTGGTGAAGAACTGTGCTGTGGTCAGTCTAGAACAGGTTGCAGTAACAGATTCAAAAGCACACAAAAAGAACTCCTCTGCAATTGTGATTTTTAGATAACTACTATTTAAAATTTCTATTTTATAACCACAGGAATAACAAAAGGTAAGTGGAAGGATACTGGAGACTTTTCTGAGAAGTAACATGAGGCAGGAAGTCTGGTGAAACTTGCCTGGAAAGATAGGAAGCCTTTTTTTCTTAATATTTTGCTATAAAAGTTTCCCCTGAGTTCCATTATTCACTCTAAGTCAGTCAGTCTTTAACTACATTCACACTCCTCTCCCCAGTCCTGAATTATTTCCATAAATTCCAGGTATTATGTCAGCAATATTTCAGCACATATGCCTAAAACATAGATTTTTCTTCTCTGAACACCGTGAAACTGAATTAGTAATCAGCAGCAGTATTTATACAGAAAAGCCTCACAAAGTTAAAAACTGAGCAACACATCTATAAATAATTCATAGATAAAGACAAGAAAAATTAAAAATATCTGTACTCAATGATAATAAAAATGTAACAGGATCTGGAGAGATGGCTTAGTGGTTAAGGCATTTGCCTAAAATGTCAAAGGATCCTGGTTTGATTCTCCAGGACCCACGTAAGCCAGATGCACAAGGAGGCGCATGCATCTGGAGTTCATTTGCTGTGGCTGGCTGCCCTAGTGTGCCCATTCTTTCTCGCTCTCAAATAAATAATTAAAAAAAATATATATATATATGCATGTGTGGATATATACACATATTTTGTGCAATACCTTAGCTAGTGCTGTTATCAGCAGGGAGGAGGCGGGGGGGGAAGGAGGGGGTGACAGAAAAAGCATAAATGCAAAAGAATAAAACATCCTATTCATAAATGACCCAAAGCCTATCAATGAATTTAGAAATATTTCAGGATATGATCAAAATACAATAAAGAAAATTCTGTTTTGGAATATAAATAGGAACAAAAGGAAAAATAAAAATTTGAAATTGATTCCATTTCATGTGATGTTTTTAATTAATTCATAAAGACAATTTTATCAAAAGATATGTAAAATCTCTACACTAAAATCTATTGACATTAAACACTTGAAAAAAATTAGAGAAATCTTGTAAAATGGTATGATTTTTGTCCCCCAAGGTAGGGTTTCACTCTAGCTCAGGCTGACCTGGAATTCACTATGTAGTCTCAGGGTGGCCTCAAATTCTCAGCAATGCTCCTACCTCTGCCTCCAGAGTGCTGGGATTAAAGGCGTGCGCCACCACGCCTGGCTTGGTATGATTTTTTTTAATGGCTGTAAAGTCTCAATATTCAGATATCAATTTTCTCTGAGTTGATTCAAATCATAATTTTAGTAGGCACTCTTTAGAAATGAAAATTGACTAGCTGACATAAAATGATGTGATACTGCCAAGGACCTTAAATAATCTAAATAACTGTGACAAGAGGATAAAGCTGAGGGCCTGACCCCAGCTGACCGTGGGTCTTTCTGCAAATCTGGTCCTGGCATTAAGCTCCACAGGAAATCAACTGTGCAGAACACAAAGCCTAGAAACAGGCTGACACACAATCCTGTAATCTATGATTTGATAGTTTTTCTTAGGCCAATAAAGAAAAGAGCTATCACTGGAAAAATTTTTGAGTTAGACTTCGCTAAAATAAAAACTTTCTGTCTTAGTTCACAGAGCCATGATGAGGTACATTACAAGTACAGTTTCCAGTTTCTTGCTGTGCTTAACTGTATTTACAGTTATTAACATACAGGTAAAGATGAACATGCTTTATTTAGAACTCAAGGATGTTTTAGCTTAAAAATAATAATCAGAGGCTGGAGAAATGGCTTAGCAGTTAAGGTGCTTGCCTGCAAAACCAAAGAAACCAGATTCTATTCCCTAGGACCCACGTAAGCAAGATGAGTAAGATGGAGCTTGCATCTGGAATTCATTTGCAGGGGCTGAAGGGCCTGGCATGACCATTTTCTCTGTCTCTCTCTCTCTCTCAAGTAAATAAATAATAAAAACACATGAAGCATAAATATACAATGCAATGTGTTTTTGCATATTTAGCCCTTGAAACAAAACCCAGAGCAAGATCAAGACACAGATCCTCGCCAGAACTCTGAAAGATCCCTGTCCCCTTTCTTATCAGTCTCTGTTCCCAAGGGCCATCATTATCCTGACTTCTACCAGAGCTGATCATAGTTTAATAAATTTAAATTCCTTAAAACTGACTTGCGTATACAGAATAGTATGTGTTGAATAACCAACAGTTAATGCACATCTCTTCTCTCAAGACTCAGGAGGATGAAACTTGTCAGTTAATTCACATATACCTTCTATAGAATCTACCAGATGTTATCTTTCATCTCACCCTTACGCCTCCTCATGAGGGTAATTCTTACATGTCCTACAAAGCCTGTAACTTGATTCTCTCTCTCTTTTTTTGTCTAGTTTTTTCAAAGTGGTTCTCACTCTAGCCCAGACTGACTTGACCAGATCTCACTCTGTAATCCCAGGCTAGCCTCAAACTCACAACAATAGTACTTCTGTTGGGATTAAAGGTAATGAGCCTCCACTCCTGGCCAGATTCCACAGGTCCTGATGTACATTCTTCTCTCATTTCTGTCAGTATCACAATGCAGGTACACTGTGTGAATTGCTAAGATTTGAGTCTTCATTAAGCATACTATGAATACATTAAGTACAGGGACCTCCAATGTGTTCTATCTTATCTCATTTTTGCCACACTAACAACTGTCCCTAACATCATGAAAACTGTACACAATAAATGGCTGTTGGCTGAAGAACCATTAGCACAAATCTGATAAGTAAGCACAATTATTTAAATTATTTCCAGCTCATAAAAGCCTATCATTTTGTAAGCTGGGTGTGGTGGCACATGCCTTTAATCCCAGCACTTATGTAGGGGGCAGAGGTAGCTGGACTGCTGTGAGTTCAAGCCACCCTGAGACTATATAGTCAATTCCAGGTCAGCCTGGGCTAGACTGAGACCCTATCTCGGAAAACCAAGGGGGGGGAGAAACAGCCTATCATTTATAGGTAGACAGGAGGACTAAGAAAAACAAAAGCAAAGATTATAATATGTACTCTAAAATACTGTGATTAAAATCAAAAAAGACATATTTGGAAACATAATTTTACAACAGTAAAAATGGAACTAAAATCTCAAGGAAGTAATGCTAATTTAAATGCATGTATAATTATTAAACAATATATTCACATGAGATGACTACTCTTTGGAATCAGGACACACTAATTACCAAAGGGAAAATAAGTATAAATTTTTATATACCAAAGTTAACAAATACAATGATACTCAAATAACAGGATCTCATTTTAAATTGACATACATAAAGATATCAATCCCACTCTAGTAGTACAAAACTATTAGTTTTATATGGAATAACTACTTTCATTGACCCAAATGAAATAATAACTGGAGCCTTAAGTTCCAGTAATACTAAGGCTGGTTGAATGGTTCAGTGGGTAACGCCCTTCCCAGGCAAGCAGGAGTGCCTGCGCTCAGATAGCTGTCCCCGTGTAAACACTAGACACGGTAGTGTGTGCCTGTGATCCCAGTGTTCACAAGTTGGGCACAGGCAGGTTCCCCGAAAAGCTGCCTCACTAGACTCTGGCTGACTCAGTGAGCACCATGTTCAATGAGAGACCATGTGTCCAAGATACATGGTCAAGAATAGCTGGGAAAAACACCCAATGCCAGCCTCTGCATCCATGCCCACATAGGTGTACTTTTGCCCACAAACATAGGCAGCCACACATATATATGCACAAAAACAAATAACTAAAAAGAATTAACAGTGTTTTGGAAAGTATGTTTGTTCCTATAAATAAAAGATTAAATCCACCCCAAATGTATATAAAAATTTTTGCTAGAACAATATATGCCATCTTTACTTCCTAAAAAAATATATTTTCTACAAGTGCTTGATATGAAAAATCTTCATCAGCTTTCAGGTAATGGTAAATAGAACCAAAAGACCAAAGACTTACACAGCTGATACATATAAGTCAGCAGATGATGAAAAGAGAACTTTACTTACTGCTATTTCTCTACATGCTGACATAGAGATTCCAGTTCCTTCTATTTGTTTTAAAGCATAGTCCTTATCATCCTTCCTGCAAAAACAAAGCAGTTTTAATATACATGTAAGTCTACATTTATGTGCATTTAATTAAAGAAAAATATAAAAGTCATATCACATGTTTAACTCACAATGGATAGCTTTCTCATACATAATGAGTTATCTCATTAAATCATTTGAGATAACTTAGCTCAATCCTGGTATCTCATGAGGGAAGTCAGCATTAACAGAATCTAAGTCCAAAGCTACAGATTTACATGTGAAATTGGATTCAGACACAGAGATCCTGACACAGAGTTTTTGTTTGTAAAAGTTTTATTCCACTATAAGTGTCTATGCTTCCTTTCAAAAATGTGCACCTGAATACACAACAAACACCTAACACAAACCCTGTTCTCTTTTAATAACATTTTACAATTTTTATCTATTTAGTTACACGTGTGTATACATGAGAGCACGTGTGCCAATTGGAAGAGCATTTGTGTAGCATACATGAGGCTCTAGGTTTAATTTCCCACCCCACCAGGAAAAAGAAAAGACGACTGTACACATGTATGAATTCCTAAAATTCTACTAAAATTATGAAAAGGGAATTTTTAAGACATAAAATCTGTAACAATTAAAAACTGGAAAGAACATTGTTAGAACCAGAATGTCTCCATTTCTAACTCTGATTGCCATTTTACAATGTGCAAGTTTCTGGTTCCCAAAAGTGGCCCAGACCACCTATCTCAATTGTGAAACAATGTATGAATTACTATTTTAATGAAATGGCCCAGGCCCCTAAAGTTGAATGCCCTGTAATATAAAGAAGTAGTAAGTCTACTGCCCCTATAAGAGCTCCCTAATCTGTGAGGGGACTAGGTCACAAACTGCCCAGCCAAACCAATTCTCGGGTTTTCTGAAATCAAGCCTGTCTCTACTGTTTGTTGAACCAAGTCTTTTCTCTTATTTCATTCTTTGTATCCTAACAAATACAGAATTACAAAGGCCAACAGGAAAGCAAATGGGCAAACAACTGATAAAGAGTAAAAAAGAAAATAGGGGGGCTGGAGAGATGGCTTAGTGGTTAAGCCCTTGCCTGTGAAGCCTAAGGACCCCAGTTTGAGGCTCGATTCCCCAGGACCCACGTTAGCCAGATGCACAAGGGCGCATGCATCTGGAGTTCGTTTGCAGTGGCTGGAGGCCCTGGCACGCCCATTCTCTCTCTCTCTCATTCTCTCTCTCTCTATCTGCCTCTATCTCTCTCTGTCACTCTCAAATAAATAAATAAAAATAACAAAAAAATTTAAAAAAAAGAAAATAGGATCAAAGCTGATAATGATGAAATTCAAAACCCACTTAGACTTAAGAGCTAAATCCTTCAAAAGCAAGTGACTAAAACAAATGAGATACTTGCCAAAGCGGAATTAGCTGACTGAAAAGCAAAGTGAAGAAGCTATCCCAAAAAATAGACCCAAAAAACAGAGAAAGAAAAAGAAAGCTGTAGAAGATATTCCATAGTAATGACCTCTACTAGAAGTGAACTAGATGAAATGATAGAAACAGAATGATTCTAAACAGCCCCTCCAAATCAAAGAAGAAATCAAAGAATCAAACAAATTTCTGAAGGAAATATGTAAAGAACATAGAAAATTAGCTGAATAAATAAAATACAGGACATTAGTAAAGAGATATAAATTCTGAAGAAAAAAATCTGAAATACTAGAAACAAAAATTGCATGAAGTTTAAAAGTCCATGGAAAACCTCACTAGTAGAATGGATCAAGTGGACAGAATATCTGAATTTGAAGACACAGTGAGGAAAGAAACAGTCTTACAAGGAGAAAAATCAACAAAAAAGAACAAGGAGGACTTTCAAAACATTTGGGATAACAACATGAAGAGGTCAAATAAAAATTCGGACATAAAAGGAGAATTTCAATCAAAAGACATAGTATTTCCACCCCCCCCAAAAAAAAAAATCACTGAAGAAAATTAGCCCAAATTAGGAAAAGAGATGCCATTTAAAACATTAAACACTCATAAGTACACAGACCAAATACCTCCCCCTCTCCTCATGTTATACTTACATTTAAATACACAGACCAAGGAAGCACCAAGTCACTTATAAAGACCATTAAAATAACAGATTTCTCAAAAGAAACTTTAAAGGTCAGTAAGAAATGAGTACTTGGACTTTATATTTTTAGTTTTTGGTTTTTGAGGTACGGTCTCATCTAGACCAGGCTAACCTGGAATTCATTATGTAATCTCAGGGTGGCTTCGAACTCATAGCAATCCTCCCTCTGCCTCCCGAGTGGTATTTCAAGTTCTGAAAGACAGCTGCCAGCCAAAACTACTATACCCAGCAAAGCTATGTGTCATAATTGGAGGAGAAATAACTTTCCATCCATGATTAAAAGAAAAAAAAGCTAAAGAAATTCATAACCACTAAGCCTGCATTAAGTATCTTCAGGCAACTTTCTGTTTAAAAAACTTTAAAACATTCAAAAGAGAAACCGAAGACACAAGGAAATGGAAAGATATTCCATGTTTAAAAGTAGGAAAAAATCAATATTATAAAAATGGCAATCTGCTGGGCATGGTGGCACATACCTTTAATCCCAGCACTTGGGAAGCAGAGACAGGAGGACCACTGTGACTTTCAGGGCAACCTGAGACCACATAGTGAATTCCAGGTCAGCCTGGACTAGAGTAACCCTACTTCGAAAACCAAAAAACAAAAAATAAGGCAATCTTACCTAAAGCAATACAGACTGAAAGTAATATCTATCAAAATCCCAATGCCATCAATTACTGGAAAAACAAACAAACCAAAACCAAAACCAAAACCAAAACCCCACAATCTTAAACTTCATTTGGGAAGCTCACAAGCTCAAAGGGGTCCTGTGGGGCTGGAAAGCTGGTGGCATCACCACGCCTGACTTAAAGGTACAGTACGGATACCTAACAACAAAAGCAGCACCGGCACAAGAACTCAGACCAACGGAACAGAACAGAAAATCCAGGTATAAATCCATGCAAGTACAGTCATCTGAATTTTGAGAAAAATACTAACTGGAGAAACGATACCCTCTTTAAACAACAACAAAAAAATGGTGCTAGAGCCAGGTTTGGTGGTGCACACCTCTAATCACAGCACTTGGGAGGCAGAGGTAGGAATGCTGTGAGTTCGAGGCCACCCTGAGACGCCATAGTGAATCCAGGTCAGCCTGGGCCAGAGTGAGACCCTACCTCGAAAACCAAAAAAAAAAAAGGTGCTAGCCGGCCTGCTACCTTACGAAGCATGCGGGGAATGAAGATGCTAATATGGGGATCAGTCATGGGTATCCTTTCTTTCTGTCATGCACACAAGGAACCCGTGAGTAACTGGGCTAAATCTCTCTACGTCTGTAAAAAATTATGGCAAGAGTCTTATGACTCTTCACAAGTGTTAAAAGGGATTTTATGAGACTACCCTCTCCACTGCAGCCCCAGTCCAGTAACCTATAAATCCAATCCCAAACATTTTTGTTTCCTGAGACAGGACCTCATTATATAGTTCAGGCTGGATTACAGACTGACTTCAAACTCACAACAAGCCTCCAGCCCAGACCTCCTAAATGCTGGAATTACAAGCATAAGCCACCACATGTGGCCTCCAACATTATTTTATGTTTTCTGCCTCCTGGTGCTACATGTGGTATCCTTACAGACATATGTCTTCTTTCATGACTGTTTCCCTTGGGAAAATTAACAAGTCATCTGGACAGCTATACCCTAAGACACCTAACAATTTTAACAAGTCCTTAAGCAGTACATCAAGGATCTTATACTTCCCTGTTTCTGCTTTAATGGAACATGTGGATGATCATTTATTTTGCTTGAAAGATGAAAAAGCAAGTTCTAAAATGGATTGGGTTTTTCTACTGTAATTCAGAAAGGACCTAAGTTCCAAAAAAGTTGCACTTTGAAAGTCTACTCTGAAAGCACATAATTGGTCTTACAACCTTTTACTCTGTGCAGATTAAACTCCAGAAACCTTCTGGAGGCATATAACCAAGAGACAAGCACAAGCTTCCTCGATCTCACTAACCGTCAGGCAGTAGGGTACCATCTTTCCATGAGGGATAATCATTAAAGAACTTAATAAAGTCTTCAATGCCAAACCTCTTCCCTAGGAACCTAAACATGAATAGACCTTTTGTGACTTAAAATGAGTATGCAGCAACTTCCTTCCCTGAGTTGACCTGATTATCATAAATGTTTCCACTTATTCACATATGAGTGATCCAAACAAGCCCTTGGTGTTTGGACTCCATGGGAATCAGAGACCAAAAGCTACAGCACTCTTGACACAGTGCAGACAGCTTCCCATCTTTGCTAAAAGAACACAGTAGCCCAACTAAGAAAGCTGCTGACTTGCTTAAAGGTCTTTTTAAACAACAAGGTCACTTAGGGACTTGCTGCTCACTGAAAAAACATTCAGTGAAGAGGCTTAACTCACATAAAATCTTATTGTGTGCAGGACAGGGGGTGTATATTTTAAGCAATTATTTAAGGACATAAAAATGCTTATCTTGTGGGAATGGACTAAATTTAGCCCATGAACACTAGTTTGCTAATTCACACTGAGGCAGGAGTATTGCTGTGAGTTAGAAGAAGGAAGTGACAGGGGTGAGGAAGGGAAGTGATGAAAAAATAAAGAAGTGAGCGAGAGGGAGGTAGGAAATATGATGTAGGATCAACTCACCCTGAGCATGGGATCTCTTGCTAAAAAGCAATAAAAAAATAAAGCCAGAGCACTCACCCAAGCTAGTCACTTAACCAGGTAACAGAGATTAAAGGGTTAGTATGTTTGGCACTGCAGTTAGAATACGGATACTGGCAGAAACCTAGATGCAAATTGCCATAGTTAACCTCAGGTGATATCAGGACAGTTTCTTTGTGACATTAGCAGTTCTGAAATTGAATATGAAAAATGAAATTGCATAAAATTATATACTCTAATAGAGACAAATTGGTAGATAAAACCAACATCAACATTAATAGGAAAACTTTACAGAAAGGGCTAAGTGTGTGGTGGTCTCTTTGCCACAGTGGAACTGAGAAGGAAGCCAGTT
The DNA here is from genome assembly GCF_020740685.1 of Jaculus jaculus. NCBI lineage: Eukaryota > Metazoa > Chordata > Mammalia > Rodentia > Dipodidae > Jaculus > Jaculus jaculus. Next base: position 9,067,004 of record NC_059108.1, on the reverse strand, counting down.
CCCTCCTGGTTAGCCCTCATAGCATGGGAAAATGCTATGGGAGCTGCTGAGGGATAATGGTCACCAACAGCATAAACACACAGGGCATCCTGCCAGCTACAAAAGCAACCAGCCGGGCATGAAGTACACACCTGTGCAACAGGGCAACACAGCCTATGCAAATAACCAATTGTTCTTGGATTAGACATGAGGACGACCCAGTAGGAGAGAACTCTTACCTGGTATTGGGAACCAAGTTAGAATCCCACGGATAGGAAACTCATAGACTCCAAAGAGAAGCCCCCACTGCTCTCTGGCTAAGAGTGGGCTTACACACCAAAAAGTCTCTCAAATAAGTATGAATATCCCCTTTAATCCAAGCTGCTTTCACCCATTGTTGGAGAATCTGTTTTATTATACAGATGGCTGAGAATACTGTGGAAATCCAGGATACATCAATACAATAAGAAAAGATAGCTGGCTGCCTACCATGACATCTGTCATCTCTATCACATCTGCCAGGGCCCAGGAGACATTACAGAGGTATTGACTATACAAGTACTGCTTTCACTGCTAGCCTGACAACCAGCTTGAGAGAGATGGCAACTAACACTGTGGTCACTCAAAACTCATCTAAGCAAAAATCCAGAGGCAGCAGAGAACTCAACACTAAATCAGACTGCTCATAAGGCTGCCATGACTCAGAGAGCATTATGGAAGAGGAAGTGGAAAGATTTTAAGAGCCACAGGGTGGGTAGGAATATCATGAGACACTGTCCTGCAACAGAGACTAAATTGAGGCCTTCATGACGCCACAGAGAATATCAATAACCCACTTGGGAAGGCCCTATGTGGAATGGGGGCTAGGGAGAGGGGATATAAGATTATAACCTCTTTTAAAAAGATAAAAAGAAACCAGGCATGGTGGTGCATGCCTTTAATCCCAGCACTTGGAAGGCAGAGGTAGGAGGATGCTTGAGAGTTCAAGGCCACCCTGACATAGTGAAATCCAGGTCAGACTGAGCTAAAATGAAACTCTACCTCGCAAACCAATAAATAAATAAATAAATAAATGAAAAAGAAAAAAAGGAATGGTGTCTTTGAATATCATTTAAAAGCTTCATACAATTGCTTCCCTGATGTGTGTTTTGACTGTCTTGCTTTTTGTTTCTTTATTCTTTGTTTAGACTTAAGGCTTTCCTTGTTGGAAATTCCAGCATTTATCACCTCACTATTGAGACAAAACACCCCACCAGAAGCAGCTTGTGGGAATGAAGGGTTTATTTCAGCTAACAGTTTCAAAAGTAAGTTTCAACACATGCTCATGTCTTGCAAGGCTCAATCAGCTGGGGACTAAGTAGGAGGTTGAATCACAAATAATTGGGGTAAGGGAAACATTTTTAAAAATATTTACTTATTTATTATTCCAGAGAGAGAGGTGGGAGAGAATGGGCATACCAGACCCTCTAGCCACTGGAAACAAACTCCAGACATAAGTGCCACCTTGGGCATCTGGCTTACATGAGTACTGGGGAATCAAACCTGGGTCCTTTGGCTTTGCAGGCAAGCACCTTAACTGCTAAGCTACCTCTCCAGCCCAAGGGAGACATTTTATATTCAAACAACCATAAAAATCTACAGCTCAGGAGAGATGGCTTAGCAGTTAAGTGCTTGCCTGTGAAACCTAAGTACCCTGGTTCAAGACTCGGTTCCCCAGGACCCATTTTAGCCAGATGCACAAGGAGGCGCAAGTGTCTGGAGTTTGTTTTCAGTGGCTGGAGGCCCTGGTGCTCCCATTCTCTCTCCCTATCTCTCTGCCTCTTTCTCTGTTGCTCTCAAATAAATAAATAAAAATAAACAAAAAAATTTTAGAAATCGATAGCTCAAACACTGCTGAAAACTCAATGGTCATGTGGTACCTGCTTAATACCAGAACCTGAAAGGCTACAAGAGGATTATGAATTTGAGACTAGCCTATGCTATATAACAAAACCTGGTTTTAATAAAGGAGAGTATGGGGGGAGAAGAGGGGAGGAAAAAAACTTAATTCAAATTTAATGTTCCCAACATGAGCCTGACAGTTGTTCTAACCTCTCTGAAGGGACCCATTTTTGCAAGGGGTGTTAAAAACATCACAAATCCCTCAACTTACTCATTAACTCAGATTTATTTTACCTCTAATATTAAAGGAGAGCAGAAAGAACAAAGGCAATTCTGAGACTACAACTAGCAAAATAATTAAGATTACCGTGAGGGGATAGAGAGAAGGCCCAGCACATCAAGTGCACATCGTGCAAGCATGAGGGCATGACTTCTGCTCCCCAGAACAACATGCAGACAACACTGTAATGCTGTAGTCTAAAATCCCAGGGTGCGAAGGGCAAGGAGAGGGGTAAGACGGGAAACTTGCCCTGAGGTCCACAGGCCAGGCTGGCCTTCATAGAAACGAACAAGAAACACTCCCTCCAACAAGGTGGAAGGCCAGGAGCACACCCTAAGTTGTTGTCTGACCTCTAAACCTATGCTTCGGCACACACACATCTGGACTCACATACATAACATGCATACGCAGACACACCACACACATACAAAAAACATTATCTAGGATTTCTATGGTCTACCATTTTGAGACTGGCTCTATGACAAAAATCAATTCTTTCTGAATTGCAGCCATTCTCCAGTTGAGGCTGACCATTACTTCAGCGCTAAACTCCACACTAAAACAAGCACACATCACCAAATACCATCTACCACGGAAGTATGCAGTTACAGACTGATTTTTTTTAATCTAAGGTAAATGTTACATAATGAAATACTTGAAGCTATGTCACTTTTACAAAGAAGAGAATTTTAGAATTTTACATAGTACACAATTCTTGGGATCACAGTTTTTTTAGTACATACTTCAAGAGGGTCAAGGGTCTACATACTGTGATGGCCTTCTTTTTCTTTAACTGACAACTTCCGTAATTAGACAATAAACCATAATTCCCCCTACACTCTCCCCTTCACAACTCCATTCTCCATCATATCCCTTCCCCCTCTCAATCAGGGTCTCTTTTTATTTTGATGTCGTCATCTTTTCCTCCTATTATGATGGTGGTGTGTAGGTAGTGCCAGGCACTGCAAGGTCATGGGTATTTAAGGCATTTGTGAGTGATGGCCTTCTTACTAGCAGTCTTGTGGCAATGCAAAGTAAGATATGGAAAGAAATGGAAATTGTGTTTGCGTCTAGTCTTTTTCCTCTTATAAAACTGATAATATTCAACCATGGTGGCTCCACACTGACGATTTTTATCTAATCCTAACCACTTACCAAAGGCCCCCACTTCTAAACATCATATTCAGATAAATTTCCACCTTTTGAAAGTTTCACAACAAATTATAACACCGGAAAACCACCACAGCAACCTCAAAATGCATGTGTCAAAATTTTAACCTCTAGTGAGGCTGTGGAGCCTTCGTGACTTCATGATGTGCTCTTCCGGAGAACCCCAAAGAGCTTCCTTGCTTCTGTCTACCAGGAGAGGATTCAGGGAGAACAAGAGAACTCTACCATTCTGACTTCATCTCAGAACTCCAACATCCAGTTGACAGGAATTTTTTGTTAGAAGCAAGAATAGTCCAGCATGCTATTGCACACCTTTAATCTTAGCACTCAGGAGGCAGAGGTGGAAGGATCATTGAGAATTTGGACCCTACCTCAAAAGAAAAAAAAAAAAAAAGCAAGAATAAGTTTAAGTGATCTACATGACTAGTTTTTCGATTTTTGACCCTTTGTGTCACTAGCCTGTCTTCCATTTCAGACAGAACACAAACATTCTACCTGATTTCTGGAGGTAGACCCAGATTTTATGTACTTGTGCAATGTGTATCCATATTTGTTGTTTTGTCACCAAAAAAAAAAAAAAAACAAAAAAACCCACAAACAACAACAACAACAAAAAAGGAAACAAGAGGGCTGGAGAGATAGCTCAGCAGTTAAAGATACTTTCCTTGCAAAGCCTAACAACCTGGATTCAAGGGTTCAATTACCCAGTACCCACATAAAACCAGATGCACAAAGTGGCACATGCATCTGGAGTATGCTGGCAGCGGCAAGAGGCCGTGGTATACCCATATTCATTCTTTCTCAAATAAATTTAAAGAAAGAAACAAACAAATACATATATATATATATGTATGTGTGTGTATGTATGTGTTTATATGTAAGTATGTGCGTAGCAAAACTTAGCTGGGCGTGGTGGTGCATGCCTTTAATCCCAACACTTGGGAGGCAGAAATAGGTGGATCACTGTGAGTTCGAGGCCAGCCTGAGACTGCAGAATGAATTCCAAGTCAGCCTGGGCTATAGTGAGACCCTATCTTGAAAAACCAAAACCAAAACAAAACAAAAATACTTGTGGCCACTTCAACTTTGTTAATTATTCTACACTAACATTATTTTTTCTATGTTAAAAGGCCTTATAAATTACCTACTCAAACTTAAAAATCCTCAGCTTCTTAAAACCTGTTCAAATGTTATCTATGGATTTATTAAATGTTTCATAAAACCTGAAAATGCTACTTGTTTATATAAGAAAACATTTATTAAAGTCTCATTATAATAGATTTAACATTGGATATATAGCTTTTAATAATTGTTTTCTTCCAAAACAGGTTCTAAAAGATAATTACTTCTATCTTATCTGGAGTTTGTGCCCAGAGAATGGCATGTCCAATCGCTCTCTATCTGCCTTTCTCTCTCTCAAATAAATTTTTAAAAGTTCAATTTTTTAAAAAACATACTATACTGTTACCTGCGTTCCTCTGCCATATGCCTACCCCTTTACTTCCTTACAGTGAAATTGGGTGCAAAACTCAGATCGCAAGGCAGATCAAGGTATGATCTACAAAAAGGAGCCACATTAACTTACAGATTGATGACTGGTCTTAACTAGAATTACAGCTAGCCAATCCACAGGAAGTTATAAACTGGCCATAAGAAAAACTAGAATTAGGAGCTGGAGAGATGGCTTAATGGTTAAAGTATTTGCCTGCAAAGCCAAAGGATCCAGGTTCGGCTCTCCAGGACCCACGTTAAGCCAGATGCACATGGGTGCTCATGCATATGGAACTAGTTTGCAGTGGCTGGAATCCCTGGTGCGCCCATTCTTCCCCCCCCCACACACACGCTCTCTCAAATAATTATTTTTTTAAAAAGAAAAGCTAATGATCTGGGCTTTAATCCCAGCATTTGGGAGGCAGAGGTAGGAGGATCACCATGAGTTCGAGGCCAGCCTGAGAATACAGAGTGAATTGTGAATTCCAGGTCAGCCTGGGCTAGACTGAGACCCTATCTTGAAAAGAAAAAAAAAAAAAAAAAGGAAGAAAAAGAAAAACTAGAATTAAAAGATGAATTCTAGCTGGGCATGGTGGCACATGCCTTTAATCCCAGCACTCGGGAGGCAGAGGTAGGAGGATTGCCATGAGTTTGAGGCTACCCTGAGACTCCATAGTGAATTCCAGGTCAGCCTGGGCTGCAGAGAGACCCTACCTTGAAACAAACAAACAAACAAACAAACAAACAAACAAAAAGATGAATTCTTTCAAATACCCCAAACATCAAATAAAGTATTTAGTACATACAAATAACTATAAAGTGGAAAATATAGTCTAAGTATATATAACTTTTACTTGATTATAACAGCTGCTTCCCTCAACTGTATTAGCCAGATTGTATTCTTGATTATATTTAACTCTAAGCGTGATACTACTATTATATGTCACATGTAGATATCATATCAGACACAAAGGACAAAGAGAGAAAATATCCAAACATTGATCAAAATGACTAAGAGATTTGACATGATATAGGAGTTTTCCTTTTCATTTTTTGTTTCTTTTTATTTCTTTTTTTGAGAGCGAGCAGGAGAGAAAGAAGGAGAAAGAGAGAGAGAGAGAGAGAATGGGCACGCCAGGGTCTCCAGCCACTGCAAATGAACTCCAGATACATGTGCCACCTTGTGCATCTGGCTTATGTGGGTCCTAGGGAGTTGAGCCTCGAACCAGGGTCCTTAGGATTCACAGGCAAGGACTTAACTGCTAAGCCATCTCTCCAGCCCAGGAGTTTCTTTCTTAATGGCTTGACCAGCTATTCCTCTTTCCTGAAAAGTGCTTTCCTGACTCCTACTCTGCTCATCTGTATCAGCTCCTAGGAATGATGCTAGCAATATGGGATGTGAAATGTTTGCCCTCAACATGTACAAAATGTGATGCTGGACCAATGGGAAGAACTGTGAACTCAAGTTCCCAGAAAGCTGCTGTGCCTTCTCATCAATTAAAGAAGGGTTTTTTTTTTTTTTTTAATTGTTTTTAAATAAAAGCCCCATGCCAGTACCTAACTCTCAGGTAAACAGTTCTATCTAGCACAATGTAAGCATGACAACCAGCTCTGATGCCCAGTTTCCTCACTTTCATTTCTACCTCATTTTCTCTCTTCCTCACCTCTTACATACTCCAAAGGTTTCAAGTTTTTGGAACCCAAGAGGGTTATTCATTAATCTATCAAAGTCTAGTTTGTACCATCTTTTCTTTACCTACCCCCAGCCACAAGAACCAGTAAGCCAGTACCGCCATCTCCCTTATCTGATTTACCCAACAGAGCAAAAGCTAACATGGAGTTTTACAGGATTTATTAAGGGTTAGAACCTGGGCCGTGACAGCCCTAGCAAGCCATGTTCACCACCTGCATCTTAGTAAGACAATTACATATGAAAAGCAAAGATGAGATTTATTCAATGTGACCACAGTGAGGTGAAAAGTGGGTCCAGTGACTGCCCGCACTCCCAGTCCATCTTCAGGGTCCTGACAGGAGGTCTGAGTGGAAGTAGAAGGCGAGAGGGACGTAAGCAGATCCAGTCGGGTGTGCTCTCACCCATCCCACTATCTCAATCCAGTCTCTCCACAAGGTCCTTGGACAAGTTGCAAATCATCCTCCTCTAGTTGCTCCAGAGCTTTAGCCTTTTTCTTTTCCCAGCGTTAGATTCCTGGGGAAATCCCAGCTTTGGGGAGGTTCCTTGTTTCAGCAGTCTGACAGCCAAAGGGAAGGGCACGAGGGAGGGAGGGTTCCTTTAGACGGTCTTCCATCCTGCCAGGATGATTACAGGAAAACACTATCTAGGCGTCTGTTTCCCAGTATCTCCCTGACACGGGCAAGCTGTTTCTGGGCACAGAGCTGAGCCTCCACTGCGCGTCTTACCAGCCACCGCCAGGGCAACACAAGTGCTGCCACAGCTTCTTTATGGTCCCGTCCACATGCTGCTCTGGGTGGCAGCAGTGTCCTATCAGCCATTTTCAAGGCACCCAGTTCTCACGAAGAGGAGAAGCCCCAACAGTATCCCCCTCAGCCACCTATCACTCCTAGCTAGCAGGGGCCATGCAAGTGCGGCTACAGCAAGGAGCCTGCCATGTGGAGAAGACATCCATACTGGGATTGCCCCACAGATGCCCCACCCTCAGACCACTCTCTTCAGTTCCAGATTCATCTCCCAAAGTGGGTGTGATGTGACTGCTGCCCCCAGGGGACTCTTTGGTGGCCAAGCCCCTCTTCCAGAATCAAGTGTTGCTAAGTGGCCCCGGGGAGTGGGCAGTCACTCACCCTGGAGCGCACAGACGCAGAGGACAGCCACTGCACAGCAGGCGTGGAAGCTCCCCTCCAGCTTGGCACGCGATGAAGGCAATGGCGTGCAGACGGGCACGGGCCTCCTACAGCGGCTCGACCACGACCAAGCGCCGCTCACACTGCGGGAAGGGAGTGACCTGGTGCTGCTCAGGCACTGCCTTCTCTTCCAGGACAGAATATTAATGAAAGGCCCTGTGAGCTCTGGTGTGCAAATATTTTACTTACCCCAGACAATTTCTTTCCTCCTTTGATCAATGACAGCCTATGGCACATTCCTAAAAATCCCTTTCTCTCTTTGTTTTATTATAATTCAACAAACACCGCTCTGGCACTTCTCTGGGCTGTGTCCATGTACAATCAGTACGCTGTACACTCCACAATTCCTGTTAAACAAGACGGGCCTTTCGCTATTTTCCTCTTTAGATCCAATTTCTTAACCTCAAGGGTAGACGTTTTCTCCATCCCAAGGCCCTTTGTTTATATGTACACACTCTCACCAGGGAACTTCACTGCCACTCACAGCTACTACTTCAAGTATTTGGTAATTCCAAAGTCTATTTCCAAACCCATCTATTTATGTAATGGACATTTCTCCCCAGACGTTTAACATGCACTAAAACGTCAGCACATTAAAACCCGTCACCTTCCTGTAGGAACTTGCTTCTCTTCATGTGAATGGCAACTTCCAGCTGTCCAAGCCAAACCAAGCCTTACCCTTGGTTCTCCGTGTCTCTCTCACTGCCAACAAATCAACTCATCCTACTGATTTCTCCTCTCCACTTCCTCACTTAATTGCCTAATTGAAGCCACCTTCACGTCTCCCCTGGATTAGTAACGTCTTCTAAGCACAATTCACTGCAGCTATCTTGATTGTGCCACCAATCTTTATGAACTGAATTTAATAGGATCTGTTTGAAATCCTACAAAACGTCCCTGCCACTTTCAGAAGTACAAAATCCATTAACACAAAACTGTATTTTATTTTATTTTTTGTTTATTTGAGAGCATCATACAGCGAGAGAGAGGGAGGGAGGGAGGGAGAGAATGGGCACGCAAGGGCCTCCAACCACTGCAAACGAACTCCAGATGTGTGCGCCCCCTTGTGCATCTGGCTAACATGGGTCCTGGGAAATTGAGCCTTGAACCGGGATCCTTAGGCTTCACAGGCAAGTGCTTAACCCCTAAGCCATCTCTCCAGCCCAAAACTGTATTTTAAAAGCACACAGTCTCCATTTTCTGTTAACGTGTCTTAGTCCTCTGTAAGCTCACCCATGGTTGCTCTACTGATTCCTTGCAACACCTTTCCTTTACCTATCCTCCCACAGTTCTCTGTGGCGACTCCCAAGCAGCTTTAGCTCTCCCCATAACACACAAGATCTCATAATCACCTCAAAATAAAAATAATCTAAGTACCAACTTGGTTACTTCATATTCTCCACTCCTTTTCACCCAGATTGCTATTCCTTTCCACATAAAAGAAATTTGGGGCCAGGTGTGGTGGCACACGCCTTTTATCCCTGCAGTCAGGAGGCAGAGGTAGGAGGATTGCTGCGAGTTCAAGGCCACCCTGAGACTACCTAGTGAATTTCAGGTCAGCCTGGGCTAGAGTGAGACCCTACCTCGGGAAACCAAAGGAAAGAAAAAAAGAAAAGAAATTTGGGGCTGGGGAGATAGCTCATAAAGTAAAAGTAATTATCATGTGCTTGATCATGAGGACCTGAGGTTGGATCCCGAAAGCCCTCACAAAATACTGGGCATGATGAAGGCACATGATATAATCCCAGTACAGGAGAAGCAAAGACAGAAAATCACTGGGATTCGCTGCTAGCAAGTCTTGCCAAATGTGGAGTTCTGCACAAAGACACATACCCTGTGTTTCAACGAGTGAAATGGAGAGTGACACCCAATGACGATTTGGCCTCCACACATGCCTGAATACACAGGTGTGCCCACACACATGAACATATATGCACATGGACTGGAGAGATGGTTTAGAGGTTAAGGCACTTGCCTATGAAGTAGACCCAGATTCAATTCCCCAGAACCCATGTCAGCCAGTATACCAGAAACCCTGTCCCAACCTCTTGCCTCTCCACCTATCAGTGCTCCAACATAAGAAATTCAATTATTTCCTAACCCTTAAGTGGAGAAAGAACTTTGTGCCCTGTCCAATGAATGATCACCGCCATTTCAGCAATGAAATGGACCAAATCCTGGCTCCCTTCTTTTCGTGAAGGTGAGCCCTAAGCAGACCCATTACCTCCAGAGCCACAGTTCTGCTACACCACTTTTATATATGAGAAGTATTCTTAATCCAACACTTGAATTTCAGAGCTACTGAAATTGTATGGCCAACAATTTTGTGATGTAACATTGCCACATACAATGAAGATGTTCAGTCAATGCTAATAAATACATCTTTCCCCACTGTCAAACAACAGAGACCTCACCACGGTCAATGGATACAACAGAGCACACACGGGACATACTCTTGTTACTACACGGACAGCAAGAGCTCAACAAATACTGGCAAAAGAAATTAAGCGAGGAGAAGCATGAAAAGAAAAACTTCAGCTCCACATGAACCACTAGGATCTGCAGGAGAGCATTAGAAAGCATACTAATTTTCCCTGTTCCTTCTGGAATGGCCTGTGTGACGAGATGTTCCTTGTCTTCCAAGATTCAAGTATTGCATCCGTGAGAGGTTTTTCTTAAAAGCCTGAAATAATTCACGCTTCCTTCTCTGTAGTCTAATAATATGAATCACCATAGTGCTTATTAAGCTGCTACACTTTTATTAACAAGTTTGTTTTCCCAGTAGATACTTCCTCAAACAGCGGAGTGCTTCACTTGCCTTTGCCTTCCCAAGACAGTGACACATGGAAAGGTCCAATAAATATCTGTCAAACAGATTCATGGGTAACTGTTCAATCTTGGAAGACACAGTAAAACAACATACCATATGAACAAATTCCACATGAAATATTTGCTGATCTTGCCACTATAGAAAAATAAAGAAGAAAATGGGATTCTAAGCATGAAACCTCAAAATAGCCTAACAGTGAATCTGAATGCGCTGAGAACCTAAGAAAGATAAACTCAACTCTGTGTTACTTGCATGCTGTGACCAAATACATGGCAGGCAGTAACTTAAGAAAGGAAATGGGCTTACTCCAGCGTTTAGTTTAGGGGACACATTCATCCGATCACGGTGAGGAAGGCAAGGCAGCAGGATGCCATTTGGTCACGTTGCAACCTCAATCAGGAAGCAGGATGAGCAGGAAGTAAGGTTGGGCCATAAAACCTCCACAGTGACCCACTTACTCCAGCAAGCCTCCACCTCCTCAAGATTCCACGACCTTCCCAAGCAGGGCCACTAGCTGGGAGCCAAGAAACAAGGCCAATTGTGGTGGCACATACATTTAATCCCAGCACTTGGGAGGCGTAGTTAGGAGGATCATTAGGAGTCTGAAGGCAGCCTGGGCTAGAGAGACTCTACCTGGAAACAACAACAAACAGCACAAGAGCCTATGGAGACTCATTTTATGTTCAAACCACAACAAACTCCCAGTAGTAAGTAGTATACATTAACTGTTCTGTTCTCCCTTCCTGTCACATTTTCCAAGCTTAAAAGGAATACTACTAATTGCACATACAAATTGTCCAGTGATAGAAAGTAACTGACCATAAGATCTTTGGCAGTTCTGATATCTAAAGAAGTATTAAAAACGAACAGGGTTCACAGTATTCAGAGAGGCAAAGTGACCTGATGCCAATGCTATGATATTCCTTTGGGGGAAATAAAGGTATCTAACCCAGTTCTGAACACAGCCAGAAACAGAGTTAGACCTCCAAACAAATTATATCAAAAAAGTCCTTTCTGGGCTGAGATGGTGTGGTGGTTTGATTCAGGTGTCCCCCATAAATGTAGGTGTTCTGAATGCTAGGTTCCCAGCTGATGGATATTTGGGAGACCCAGTGGAGATGCCGGGACCATGCGATGGCTGCCGAGGAGCTGCCGGCTCAATGAAGTTTCCCAGGACTGTGAGTAGCCTAGCTGGAGGGGTGGAATTGAAATGCCAGAGACTCGTTGCTGGTTAGAATTATCAGACTTGAAGATTTGTCACTGGCTAGAGTTGCTGGACTTGAAGCTACAGAGTTTGATATTTTCCCTGGTTGTTTTAAATCTGGTATTGGTTGAATGTTTCTTTGCTATGCCCAATGCCATCTTTTGCAGTGTGAATATTTATTCTGTGCCATTCTGGGTTTTTTGAGGTTATTTTTTTGGTATTATGACTCAGTTAAAAGATCTTGGACTATGGGGATGTATGAACATCTTTGGGATTGATAAAAACTATGGGGACTTTTAAAATGAGATAAATGCATTGCATTTTACATCATGTATGATTACCAGTTTATGGGGGCCAGGGGCGGAATGTGGTGGTTTGATTCAGGTGTCCCCCATAAACTTAGGTGTTCTGAATGCTAGGTTCCCAGCTGATGGATATTTGGGAAGTAATGCCTCCTGGAGGGAATGTATTGTTGGGGGCGGGCTTATGGGCTTTATAGCCAGTTTCCCCATGCCAGTGTTTGGCACACCCTCCTGTTGGCTGTGGTCCACCTTATGTTGGCCAGGGGGTGATGTCCACCCTCTGCTCATGCCATCGTTTTTCCCTGCCATCGTGGAGCTTCCCCTCGAGGATGTAAGCCAAAATAAATCTCTTTTTCCCAGAAGCTCCTCTTGGTTGGGTGATTTCTACCAGCAATGCGAACCGGACTGCAACAGATGGCTTAGCGGTCAAGCGCTTGCCTGTGAAGCCTAAGAACCCAGTTCAAGGCTTGATTCCCCAGGACCCCCATTAGCCAGATGCATAAGGAGGCGCACCTATCTGGAGTTAGTTTATACTGGCTGGAGGCCCTGGTGCACCCATTCTCTTTCTCTCTCTCTCTGCCTCTTTCTCTGTCTGTTGCTCTCAAATAAATAAATAAAAATAAGCAAACAAAACAGTACTTTCTACTGGCCATAATATATATGTAATGTACATATGTATGGATGTATGTATATGTATAATGACCAACAGACAGATAGGTACCATTGCCTAAAGTACAGTTTTTGTTCTAGTGGTTGATCTGCAAACACAATACATTTAATTTTTATTTTCTCATATCATTTATTAGAAAAGACCCTTCAAATTATATAATGAAACCCTCTACCCTTGAAATAAGAAGTCAGGGCCTATAAAGGTAAATGATTTGCCCAAAGTCATACTGTTAACCATAGACAGTTAGAAGTCAAACTTGGGTACTCCAAGATCTCTAATTTAGAGCTCTTTCAACTAGAAAAATACCTTTTACATCTCAGTAATCCCTTCATTGTTGGCACTGCGTGAGTATGCACACATGTAATTACACAAATATGGAGGATATATCTATATATACATATATAACTATGTATCTACATAAAGATTATAGATATAATAAACAGGCTGTGGTGGAAACCAACTGTCCTCTAATTGGACCAGAGGCCCATTCCAGGGGAGGGAATACATCCCTGATACTGAAAACCTACAACAGGGATAGTCATGAGCCCTAGGATGTAATGTCTGCTGCTGTCTGGCAAAAAAAAAAAAAAAAAAAAAAAAACAGAGGCTGGAGAGATAGATGGCTTAGTGGTTAAGGCACTTGCCTGCAAAGCCAAAGGACTCACATAAGCCAGATGCACAAGGTGGCAAATGCATCTGGAATTCATTTGCAGTGGCTAAAGACCCTAGCATGCCCATTCTCTCAAAAAACTAGGGTGAAACAGATATGTACCCTTAAAGTATACCAAGTCATTGAAAAGAATACCTGTATGATAAGGTATTCATGTTTTCTGAGTGATCCAACTGAAATTAAACTCAACATTTTTGTTTTTTGTTTTTCGAGGTAGGGTTTCACTCTAGCTCAGGCTGACCTGGAAATCACTATGTAGTCTCAGGGTAGCCTCGAATTCACAGCGACCCTCCTACCTCTGCTTCCTGAGTGCTGGAATTAAAGGCGTGCACCACCATGCCCGGCTCAAACTCAACATTTTTGTTCACATATATGTAATATGGAAATTATATGAAGCATAATGGTTAAGAGCTGGGCTCCAGAATAAATGAACTACATGTAATCCTCAAAGGCAAGCATGGGTACATTTAGTCATGTGCTCATCAAACAAATCTGCTGAACTTTTCTAAGCTCAGTCTCCTAATATTTAAACAGACAAATAATAGGATTGTTCCCGTGAAAATTATATAGATGAATATAAAGTGCTGTGTTCAGAACCTAGTATTTACTTCCTCAATAATTTAGCTATTACTATTACCACTGTCAACTAATTTGTTTTTTTTTTTCCATTTTTGAGAGATAGTCAGAGAGGAGCAGAGAGAATGAGAGAGAGAGACAGAGAGACAGAGAATGGGCATGCCAGGGTCTTCAGCCACTGTGAACAAACTCAATACATGTGCCCCCTTGTGTGCATGTGCAACATTGCAATTTTATCACTGTGCATCTGGCTTACATGGAACCTAGAGATTCGAACTTGGGTCCTTTGGCTTCATAGGCAAGTGTCTTAACTGCTAGGCCATCTTCCCAGCCCAATTTTTGGGTTTTATATAAACATGGTCCAAAGAAAACTTTCTTTACACTACACACATACCTTCTCCCTCTTCCCCTACCTACACTGAGAATCCAGAATTGTAAAGACAAATTTTATGTCTTAATTTTTTTCAATATTTTAAAGTGTATTTGGTTGCCTCAATTCTGCTAACAGAAATACAGTTAACTTAGAAAATGATAACCTCTTCCCTCTCAACACAAATCTCACTTCCTAGGAAGTATTCTTTTGGTGTTTAGGCACAAAGGACATTATCTTATTTATAGTGACAGTTAAAATAAATTAATCCCAAGCTACAACATGCGTTTACTTTAAGTCTATTATAACCTACAATTAACACACTTATAAATGCCCTTTTCCTCTATACGCAATCATGCGTCAAATATTTTCCCAATTCTCCACAATCCTTGGGGGTGCTGATTTTATCCTACATGTGGTCCATAAGCAGGATAGTATTACTAATTCATCAAGTCAAAGGAGCTATCAAGATACTTAAAAAAATTATTTATTTACAAGTAGAGAGAGATAGAAACAAACAGACAGAAAGAACAGGTGCACCAGGGCCTCCAGCCACTAGATGCATGTGCCACTTTGTGCATCTAGCTTTACATGGGTATTGGGGAACTGAACTTGGGTTGTTAGGCTCTAAAGGCAAGCAAGCACATTAACTGCTGAACCATCTCTCCAGCCCAAGCTACTTCCTTAATTGTCATAATATATAAAGTGTATTTTGCGGTCTGAATTCCTTTACCAATTATTAGTGTTCGTTGCTCTCTGGACAACTGAAAGGTTACATCATTTACATATATTCATTTTGATAATTCACTATGTCCAAACAAAACTTACATAATTAAATCTTCAGATATTGCTGAAGTTCCTAGAGTACTATGAAATTTCAGTTGCAGATATATCACTTAACTTTAAGATAAATCAATACTATACACCTATTACTTGATCATCTTTTACAAGAGATTAAGAAGCCACAATTTTTTCTTTACCAAGACAAAAAGGGCACAAAAATACTTATCACTGACGAAATCAGAAAAACCCTCATAAATACAATGGAGAATACTACCAAAGTGAGGTTATAAAAAAGCCATACTTAAAAAAAAAAATGCCACTGAAAAACAAAACCGTTTTGTCATGTTGAAGTTCTTTGGCCACTAGACTTACTACTAAAAAAGAAAGTTCATTACAACAAACAGAATCATTGAAAGGCTGCTGGAAAATAAAGGATTACAGATTAAAATATTATTCCCCCAAATATAATATTCACTTACAGCTAAACAAATGTTAGAAATATATATTATACATTGAACTGTTTTTATGTCATAGAATTTCCTCTGAAATTATACTTACCAGCCTGAATGAAAACCTGAGCATAAAGATATACAATCTGCCTAAAGTTACATATTACAGATTTTAAATAAAACAAAGTTAAAACATACTTGAATATATTATTAAATTGGTAATTCATAAAAACAGAATTGGCATCTTTCACCAAGATTAAATATAAAGCCACTGGAAAATGTTAAAAACCTACACATACACCAAATGACAGATTGGTCAAATTTCATGGGGTAAGGGCTTTTAAGACTAGGCCCCATATGGGTGAATAATGCTATACCCAGAAGACATGGGTTGTTACAGAAAAATTCCAGTGCCAGAAGTGGGATAGTTCCCAGTAAGCTGTTGGTCAGGGAGGCCCATGAGGGCCCCAAAACAATACTGCTGCCAATGCTCTTTGTCGTCTCCCGAACTAGACGGCAAGACACCGCATGCTTCAGTTGAAAGTCTCCTCCCTGCTGGCTATCTGTCATAGTGCCCTAAAGTGCTATGCAGGCTGCTGAGAGGGAAAAAATCAAGTCTTAATCAGCAGTAGTCCAGTAAGCCATACAAGTGGCCAGCCAGACAAGCTTTGCCCACTGGTGCAACAGCGGTATGCCTGTTATGAAGGCAACCAACTGCTCTATGAATGCACCTGAGGCCCACTGCATAGGAGGGAATTCATGCCTGGTATGGAAAAGCTTTTGAATAAAGCACATGGCTAGAGAGTCATAGGCTCCAGGGAAGAAGCTACTGCTGTAGTCTGGCTGAATAGAGATGTTGTACCCACCAAGATGCCCTCTAAATATTATGTTTATGAGCACAAATTAGTGCTACTCTGTCTTCTGGTCAGAGAAGCTTCTTGTTGCAGATGGCAGTGACCACTGGAGAGACTCAAAATGCTGAGAAAAAGTTGAGTATTCGGCACTAAGTTAGACATCTCCACCATACCCTTAAAAGCTCAGGGCACACTGTGGAAGAGGTGGCAGGAAGAACAAAGAGCCAAGTGCTGAAGAGGAGGTCTTAGTAATGGTGTCTTCCTGGGATGGAGCAGCTGAGGCATTCACGACTTCACAGCAGCTGTTGTTACCTGAACAGTACTGGGACCATCAATGTGTCATCATGAATGACAGAGAAAGGGAAAAGAAAAGAAAAGAAAAAAGAAAGAAATGACATCAAAATAGAAGAGAGTGGCTGGACATAGTGGCGCACACCTTTAATCCCAGTACTAAGGAGGCAAAGGTAGGAGGATCACCATGAGTTCGAGGCCACCCTGAGACTATATAGAGAATTCCAGGTCAGCCTGGGCTATAGTGAGACCCTACCTCTAAAAAAACAAGGAGAAAGCAGTTGGGAAGGAAAAGGGGTCAACCAAAGAAGATAATGGGGGAATTATGAGGAATATACACTGTGTATACATATGAAAATTGTAATTTACAAAAATCTAAGAAGAAACTACCAGCCCCTTAGGAAAAAGGATGGGGTTTGTCCCTATTACATAATACTGGGGGACCGAAGCTTGTTTAAGTCATTTGAAAAAGACTGTACAGCAAGTTAATACAGACTTATTTTGCATATGAGGTAGGGTCTTGCCCTAGCTCCAGATACTGACTTCTCAACTATCATAAATTATACAGTCTACTAAATAGCTTTAAATATATACAGCATGCAGAATATAAAATTTTCCATTCCCTACCTTTTGCCCTTATCTGCACATATTTATTGTTGTACACAGGCACTGAAATACATTATAAATTAGAAACACATCATAAACTAAAATACTTTGTAGATTATTTCAGTAAGAATGAGAAAAATGTTGAGTAAGTACACACTGCCCTTTCCATTAACCATAATACTGAGTATTTACAAACATGCCCTTAGAGAACTTCAGCTCTATGAAGGGCTTCATTTTTTTCTGTGCTAGTGCATTTCTGAACACACACTATGTAATATAGAAAAAAATAAGTTTTAACGCATCAAAAATAACAACTAACTAACTAAGGGATGTTCAGGTAAAGATACCCGTGTCTAATAAAATACAAAAATTATAAAATAAGCTATGACATTATCTTTCCAACAATTTTCTGTAGTACAAGAGGAAAACAAGGAGTTAATGTATTTTCTCCCCAATAATTGCCTTCTCTTTTATCACTGTTAAAACACAGTCATCTACTGACAAAGGAAAAATGAGTACTTGCCTGTTAAACTAAAACGGAGAGCATTACTAGTCAGACTGAGTAAGGGTTCACGGGGACGAGCATTTAAAGCTCACCGAGAACGCTACGCTCGGGGAGTACGCAGCTTGCAGAGGGCAGCCCCTCTCTCTCTGTCAGCGGCTTTCCTCCCCCATCCACCCTGCACCAAACCCCTATTGTTCTATGTCAAAACCCTCAGCTCACTACACTAAAACAGCAAGTGCAACGTTTACGTTGCGGATGACGGCTCAAAGTGGGACTCTCCAGACCCACGTCTACTCGCTGCCTCCTTTCCCCAAATAAAACCCAAATTTGGTAACAAAATGATCCCAACTGGTGAGGCAAAAGGATTCCCAGCTCCCCTTTCAGATTGATGGATAGATGTCACTCCCAAGGAAGGTGAGGAAGTCCCCACCAAAGGTTACCATAATAAATCGACCAAACGCTGGAGGAGGGGGGCTTCATTCAAACCAGTATATATAGATACATACACATATACATATATGCATATACAGTAACATACATATATGTGTGTGTGTGTGTATGTATGTGCGTGTGTGTATATATATATGTATTTTTTTCTTTTTAAATCCAATACTGAAACCCATGGCATAAAGAGGCTCCTTTTCCAGTCTTGCCACCACAGTCGACCCCAAGGGAGGACGCAGCATGGCTGGCTGGCATGTGGGTTTGGACCAACTGGGGTTCCTCCCCAAAGCCGGCTGGTGGCGGCCGAAGAGGCGGGGGACGCGGGAGCGCGCGCTCTCTCGCTCTCTCTCTCTCTCTCTCTCTCTCTCTCTCTCTCTCTCTCTCGCCCACCCCCAGGGGGCGGGTCACCCTTCTACCTCGCCAGGCCAGCGCGACACCGGCCCCCTGCGGCGACGGGTTGGGGGGGGATGGGACCCGACACCCCCACCCCCCCAAAGCAACTCACCCATCCTTCCTCTTGGCTTTGTAGACGTGCCCATAAGTGCCACGGCCAACTTTGCAGCCCTCGTATTCAAACAGGTCCTCGACCCGCTCCCGCTCGCTGCTCAGCTTCACTTTAAAGTCATAGTCCATTGTCACCGCCTCCGAGGCCTGGAGAGCTGGGTCGGGGGGCCGGCGCCGGGGAGGGCTGCGGAGCCCCGGGTCCCGCCGGCTCTACGCCCGCCGGCCGCCGCGCGAGCCCGACTCACCCGGCGGCGGCGGCGACGACGACGACGACGACGGCGGCGGCGGCGGCGGCGGCGGCGGCGGCGGGGGGAGAAGGAGGAGGAGGAGGAGGAGCAGGAGGCCCCGCCGAAGCCCCGGGGACATCCAGAGGGGCGGCCGGGCACCCGGGCCGGCCAGGGACGCCCCTCACCCCGGCGGGCGCGGACGACGTCCTCGGGCCGAGGCCGACGCGGACGCTGGCGGCGCCCGGCCCTCGTCCCCCCTCCCCGCCCCGCCGCGGGCTCCCGGGCGCCGCTCCTCCTCCCCTCGGCGCGGATCCCCGGCCGGGCAGCCGGGGCGGGCGCTCGGCGCTGCGGCTCGCGCCTCCGGGAGCCCCGCTCTCCCCCTCGCGCTCCGGCTCCGGCTCCGGCTCGCTCTCACGCGCGCTCGCCCCCTCGCCCAGCCATCCACGGAGGCTCCAGCACGGCAGCGCCCGCCGCACAACAGCCGTCCTCCGACGGATGAGGAGGGACGGACGGCGGCGCGGAACACGGCCGCCGGTGTCGCAAAATAAATAAATAAATAAGTAACGAAACGTCGCAAAGCCTCGGGGCTGGCCTCGCCACGCCCCGCCTCCCGGCGTCCCTCGGCCGCCCGCGGGGACCGCCGCCGCCGCCGCCCGACGTCGCCTCGCTCGCCACGTTGGGGACCCCCCACCCCCTCCCCATGGCGGGACCAGACACAAACTACAATGGCCTGAACGGACGCCGCCCCGCGCTGGTCTCCCCTCGCGCCACTCCACCGCGGCCGGGGGCCTGGGAGAGCGCTGCATCATGGGATTGGTAGTCCACCGTGGCGCGGGTTGCAGTCACTTAGGAATCACCTCTCTAATCTCCTTCTCTTAATCTCTCTTTTTATTTATTTATTTATTTATTTATTTATTTATTTATTTTTTGCAGGACGACTTGGTTCAGCCCACATAAGCTTGACGAAAGCAATTCGCCTATGAGAAGCGCCAATTTGTATTAGAAGCATATTTGGGGTGGGGGTAGGGATGGAGAAATGGCTTAGCGGTTAAGGCGTTAGCCTGCGAAACCAAAGGACCTAGGTTCCATTCCCCAGGATGCACAAGAGGCACATGCGCCTGCAGCTCGTTTGCAGTAGCTAGAGGCCCTGGCATGCTCATTCTCTCTCTGTCTCTCTTCTATCTCTCTCCCTCTGCTTGCAAATTAGTAAATAATTTTTTAAAAAAGAATATTTTGTGTCACTTCTGAACTCTAGATAGTACAAGACACCCAAAAGCCTGTAGATGTTAAAGGGCACTTAACCAGCCAAAACAAGACACTTAAGCCGGGTGTGATGGCACGCGCCTTTAGTCCCAGCACTCAGGAAGTAGGGGTAGTAGGATGGCTGTAAGTTTAAGGCCAGCCGGAGATGCCATAGTTAATTCCATCCAGGTCAGCCTGGGTCAGAGTGAGGCCCTACCTCAAAAAAACAAAAACAAAAGATGCTCAAATAAAGATGCCCAAGAAAGGACTCTAGGTTGTTCCTATTGTATAGATACAGATATCATATTAAATAAATGGGGGCTAGGTAGATGGCTCAGCAGTTAAAGGTGCTTGTTTTGCAACACCTGCTGGCTTGTGTTAGATTCCCCAGTACCCACAAAAAGCAACATGCAGATGCACAGAGTGATACATACATCTGCAGTTCATTTGCAGCAGCAAGAGGCCCTAGCATGCCCATGTTCTCTCTTTCCCTCTCTTCCCCACTCTCTCAGTATTTAAAAAAAAAAAAAAGCAGCAGATTGCTTTATTGCACTTATGGTTTTTCCTCCTGCATCTGACTGCATGTTCATGAAATGCTGGGGATCAAACCTAAGGGCTTGTACATGTAAGTCAAGGGCTCTACCACTGCACACCCAGTCCAGTAAAACTACCTTTGCTTCAAAGAAAAGCACTATTTCTAATATTCTGTTTCTGTTTCTAATATGAAGAAAATTGGGGGCTGCAGAGATGGCTTAGTGGTTAAGGCACATGCCTGTGAAGCCTGCTGGCCCAGGTTCAATTCCCCAGTACCCACCTAGGGCCAAATGCACAAAGTGGCACATATGTCTGGAAATCATTAACAGTGGCTCTCACTTTCTGTCTCTCTTTCTCTTCACAAATAAAATAAGACTACTTTTTAAAAATTGGATAGGGCTAGAGGGGTTGCTCAGTGGTTCAATGTGTCTGCTTACACAGTCTGATGGCCTGAGTTTGAGTCCCCAGTGCCCACGTGGAGCCAGAGGCACAGGGTGGTGCATGCATCTAGAGTTTGTTTGCAATGGTGGAAGGTCCTGGTGCCTTATGCTCACTTTCTCTCTGCCTCAAATAAAAATGTTTCTTAAAAATTGGATAGAGCCAGGCATAGTGGTGCACACCTTTAAGCCCAGCACTCAGGAGGCAGAAGTAGGAGAGTTCAAGGTTACCCTGAGACTTCATAGTGAATTCCAGGTCAGCCTGAGCTAGAGTGAAGTCCTACCTCGAAAAACAAAACAAACAAATAAAAGCAGTGGATAGAACTTTCAAATAGCATGACAATTGAGAAGCTGCCTTTATGTGGGCCAGCAAAGGAGAGAGGAGAATAAGGAAAAAATGGGACTTCATCCCAAAAATAGAAACAGAGGGAAAACTTTGGCAACCCACAAGGGAAGTGAAAGGACACCGGAAACCCGCTCAGACTAGGATGAGCTGCTCAGAGGAGCAAGCTTACCTTTGCTTCAGCCATGCAGCTTCCTGGTGGGAGGGAGAGGCTGAGAAGCTGCTTCCAAAGGGTAGATCTGAGGAAAGTCAGGTGATCCAACCCTCAGGACGAGCCCACAGCCTTTTATGTGCTTCACGGCCAGTTGGCTGCTTTTGGTGAGCCTGATTATTCTGGTGGACTGGTCACAGAGAGTTCCCATTTTGTCACCCTATATGACTCAGATGGTATTACCCAGGTGTGTGCGTGTGGGGGGGGGGGAGAAAATGGTTAAAAATAACCGAGCTGAGGGCTGGAGAGATGGCTCAGTGGTTAAGGCACTTGCCTGGAAAGCCAAATGACCTTGGTTCAATTCCTCAGGACCCACATAAGCCAGATGCACAGGGTAGTGCATGCATCTGGAGTTCGTTTGTAGTGGCTGAAGGCCCTAAAGCACCCTTTCTATCTCTCTCTTTGCCTCTTTTTCTCTCTCAAGATAAATAAATAGAAATATTTAAAACATTAATCGAGCTGAGACTACATAGTCAATTCCAGGTCAGCCTGTGCTAGAGTAAGACTCTACCTCGAAAAACCAAAATAAATAAGTAACTAGGGCTGGAGAGATGGCTCAGCGGTTAAGGGGCTTGCCTGCAAAACTTAACGACCAGGGTTCAATTCCCTAATACCCACATAAATCGAGATATACAAACTATCATATGTATCTGAAGTTCATTAGCAGTGTCTAAAGGCCCTGGTGGCCATTTTCTCTCTTTCTCTCTCTCTCTCTCTCCATCTCTCTCTGCTTGCAAATAAATAAATACTTTTTAAAAGCCTGAACTAACCTGGGAGCCTAAAATAAAGCCTCAAAGGTCTTGGCAGAGTATGGTAGCACTTGCCTTTAATCCCAGCACTTGGGAGGCAGAGGTAGGAGGATCACTGAGTTCAAGGCCACCCTGAGATTACATAGTGAATTCCAGATCAGCCTGGGCTACAGTAAGACCCTACCTCACAAAAAGAAAAAATAAGAAACAAAACATCAAAAGCCTCAATCTGGCCTGCCTAAGGCACTAGGAGAGGAGGCCCTGTGGAGGCCCTGTGGAGAGCGAGGGGACAAGGATCCTGACAACCAGAGTGTGCAGGACAAAAGGCTCAGATCAGGATGAGAAGATAGAAAAGGTAACCCCCACCCCGGAGGCTGAGAACAGAAATCATCAGCTGAGAAAACCATGGAGTTTTATACCCCAGCCCGAGGCCAGCAGATGGGTCAGGTTCTGAGAGCCTGAGAACTCTGAAGTGCCCAGAGAACCCCAGAGCAGCGTCCCTCCAACAGGGTAATTAATATTCAAGAGGTCTTGGAAAATATGAAGACACATCCTCATCCTTTTCTGAACTCCGGTCTGTGGCTGCTTCCCACACACTTGGGAGACACCCTCCGGCAAAACGTCTACCACTTCAGGGGTATGTTTGGGAAGGGTGACACAGTCTGCTAGCCCATAGACTGCAAAGCTAAGAATGGCCAGCTGAAGCCATGGAACAGAAAAACTAATAAGGTGGAGACAGCTCTTGGGAATAGTCAACACTTGTCCAGCACAGACTCAACAACAGCATAAACCAAAGGACAGACATGACTCCCCAAGTTCAGCTGGCCCTACAGACAGCCTCCAGTTTTCCAGGACCCAGAAAGAAAGTGCCCAGCGTGCACCATGGCTTTAGTTTTTTTCCCCTGTGTGATTCTTCCCCCCCCCCCCACTTAGACATAAATGGAGTTTTATTTCATTTTACTTTTAAATGCTTTTATTCACTTTATGCCTTTTTTCCATTTGGGGAAATAGTTTTTCTTTTCTTTGGTTTTCACATTAGCCCATGCTTCATGCTACTTTCTTTTCCCCACTTAGTAGTATCTTGCCTTTTGGTAAAATCCTCTTATGTTTTAATTTTTTCATTCTCATTATTACATTTATCTGATTTTGTTTTTGAACTTTTTCACTACTGAGAAGTCCTGTCTTTTCTTTTTTTTCTAATCTCTTGCTCTTTTTTTTTTTTTTTTTAAATTTTGTGGGGTGGGGCCATGCTGCCATGGGACACATGTGGCAGTCTGAGGACAACCACAGGATGTTGTCCCTTCCTTCAACTTTGCTCAAAATAGGGCCTCCCTTGATGTGGTTTTTGTTTTTGCTGCTTGATGTGCACCAGTCTAGCTAGCTCACGAGCTTCCGGATTCTCCTGGCTCTGCCTTCCATTGCCATTAGTACACTGGGACTCCAGACAAATGCATCATTTAAAAATATTTTATTTTGTCTGGAGAGATGGGTCAGCAATTAAGGTGTTTGCCTGCAAAGTCTAAGGACCTGGATTTGATTCCCCGGTACCCACATAAGGCCAGATTCACAAAGTGTTGCATACATCTGGAGTTTACTTGCAGTGGCTAGAGGCCTTGGGACACCCATCCTGCCTCATAAATAAATAAATAAATAAAATATTAAAAATATCTTTTTTATTTATGTGCAAGGAAAGACACACAGAGAGAATGAATAGGAAGGCATGGGTGTGCCAGAACCTCTTGTCACTGCAAATGAACTCCAGATGCATCTGCCACTTAAATAAGTAATCAGGATGATTGGCATCAAGACAAGAAAAGACAGCCGGGCGTGGTGGCACACGCCTTTAATCCCAGCACTCGGGAGACAGAGGTAGGAAGATCGCCGTGAGTTCGAGGCCACCCTGAGACTACATAGTGAATTCCAGGTCAGCCTGGTCTAGAGCGAAACCTTACCTTGAAAAATAAATAAATAAACAAAAAGAAAAGAAAAGAAAAGACAACAAATGCTGACAAGGATGCGGGCCAAGAGGCATCCTTGTTCACTGCTGGTGTGAGTGTCAACTTGTACAGCTACTATGGGAATCAGTAAGGAGTTTCTTCAAAATATTGGAAATAGAACTGCCCTACGGTCCAGCTCTCTACCACTCTGGGCTTTATATTTGAAGGACTCTAAGTTAACACAGCACAATGATACTTACATCCATGTTTATAGCTGCACTACTTATAACAGCCGGGAAATGGAACCAGCCTAGAGGTCTATTAACATATTAACAGGTGAATGGATTAAAAACTGTGATACACACATGCAATGGAACTTTACACAGGCATAAAGTAAACTGAACTCCAGCCGCATGTGCGACCTTGGGCATCTGGCTGATGCGGGTCCTGGGGACTCTAACCTGGGTCCTTTGGCTTTGTAGGCAAGTGCTTTAATGGCTAAACCATCCCTCCAGCCCCATGTAGGTCTTATGCAGGAAGTGTCAGCCTCTGTGAGGTCATGAATACCATGGCCACCTAGTGTCTGGAAGATAGTATTTTTTAAATTTTTACTTTATTTAAGTGGGGGGAGGGGTACAGAATGAACATGCCAGGGTCTCTAGCCACTGCAAATGAATTCCAGACACATGTACTATCTTGTTCATCTGGCTTATGTGGGTACTGGGCAATTGAACCCTGGTCCTTAGGCTTCACAGGCAAGTCTCTTAACTGCTGAGCCATTTCTCCAGCCCATTTGTTTTGTTTTGTTGTTGTTGTTTATTTTTATTTATTTATTTGAAGGCAATGGACAGAGAGAGAGAGAGACAGAGAGGCAGATAGAGAGAGAGAGAGAGAGAATGGGCGCGCCAGGGCCTCCAGCCACTGCAAACGAACTCCAGACGCGTGCGCCCCCTTGTGCATCTGGCTAACGTGGGTCCTGGAGAATGGAGCCTCGAACCGGGGTCCTCAGGCTTCATAGGCAAGCACTTAACCGCTAAGCCATCTCTCCAGCCCATTTGGATGACAGTATTATAAGCAGTCCTCCCCTTCCTTTGGCTCTTGTATTCTTCCTACCACCTCTTCTGCAATTGTCCCTAAGCCTTGGAGAGTGTGATAGAAATGTCTGAAATCAAGAAATTTGAAGGAAAATTGAGGTAGCCAGAAATCAATTGGAAAAGAGTGAAAAGGAAACAAACAAACAAAAAACTTTGAAAATGCCCTAATGAAACGTAGTGAAACCTACTTCTTTGTATGGTAATAAAACATTTAAAAAGAACTCCCATAAACTAGAAACATCAGCAAAGGTGTTTGGGTGCACATGTGTGGGCCTTAGGTTTACATTGAGTGTCTTCTCAATTACTCTCCACCATATTCTTTGAGAAAGAGCCTCTCGTAGAACCTGGCGCTTACAGGTTTGGCTAGAATCGCTGGCCAGCACCCTCCACTGATCCTTCTATCTCCGCCTCCCCAGGTCTTGGATTGCTGGCATGAGCCGCTATGCCTGCTTGGGCATCCACACTCAGGTCCCCATGTTTGTGCAGCAAGTAACTTTACTGTCTCCATTTTCTGGTATGCTAAAACGAGGTAATAGGGGTTGGAGAGGTTGCTCAGTAGTTAAGACACCCACCTGCAATGCCTAAGGACCCGAGTTCAATTCCCCAGTACCCATGTAAAGTAAATTCATAACGTGGCACATGCATCCGGAATTCATTTGCAGTGGCTAGAGGCCCTGGCATGCCCATTCTCTCTTCCTATAGTTGCTTCTTTCTTTATCTCTCACTCCCAAAGAACTAAAATAAAAATTTGTTTTTTTTTTAAAGAAGCTCTATGTGCCAGTGGGCTTAATTTTAACCAAAGCCCATCTCTGAGGCAAGCTGTGGAGGGAAGTGAACAGATGGAAAGGAGAGGTTGGCTGGGTCAATGATGCCTCTTTCTCTCACTCTCTCTTAAATAAATAAACAAAACATTTTACAATAAGATAATAGTAGTAATTGCCTCATAAGAACATTGTGAAGGTTAAATTAATGATATATACAAAAAAAAAATGTGCCCAGTGCATGGTATGTGTTCTGTGCGTTAGCTATGACACTTCTCGTTCACGGTATTAGGCATGTGTAGCTACATTCTTGTTGCTGGGGAAAAGATACCTGACGAATATTAGCCTAAGGGAGGTAGGGCTTATTTCAACGTACAGGTCCAGCTGCACCATGAGCATGCAAGTGTGGCAGCAGGAGCCTGGGGCAGCTGGACACATTCAGTGCCCAGCGAGGAAGCAGAGTACTGTGAGTGCTACTGCCCGGCCAACTCTCCCCTTTGTATGTCGCCCAGGGCCCCGGCCATGGGCTCGTGCTGCCCACAGTTAACGTGGGTCTTCCTACCTCAGTTAACCTAGTCAAACCCCTCATAGGTGAGTCTAGGTTCTATCAAGTTAACAAGCAATGTAAACCATCACTGTAGGCAAGGCATATGAAAGAGAAGCCTACAGCGTGTAATTCAATTCCAAAGAGGGGGCTACAACTGGAGGTGGATCTTGGATTCAAGGAAACATTAGTCAAGGGAGACTGGAGCTGCGGGTAGTAGCTGTAGACTGAGGCTGGAGGGGCTCCGTTAATCTCATTTGGACGTCTGTGGCTTTGATGTTGGATCTTCATGGGGGTTCTGTATCTGCACATGGTCTGTCCTCATTCAACAATCAAGTTCATATTTCCTTCTATCATGCAAGCACTTTGGTAAAGGGCAAAGCTGACAACGGCAGGGTCTTATGAGTCACGGACTATGGGACTCACATCAGAGCCACCACATCCTAATGGTTAAGCCAAGTCACAAAACCAGCCAAAATTCCAGGCATGGACAAATGCTTGCTGTGTGCCTCTTGATAGTAGGGAGTGTGCAACGTCATGGCCATGTGCTTCAACCTTCTGTGTACCCGTCAGTCTGAAGATGTGAAATATGGAGGAGTTCTGCTTCACATCGCTTCCATTTTGCTCTGTAAAGTAGAAAAGTTCACCTGCTCACTTATGAAAAAGGAGGAGTGAAAAGAGAAAGCAATCATTATACATCCGAAAAGCCTGCAGGTTCTGACAATGGGAAAAGACAGCTGACAGGAAATCATTTCAGGACATCTTGACAGTGTGTAGGGCCCATCTGCAGGTGCAGTAAGATAATTATGTCAATATTTATCTGCCCTATTGTGTGCTTTTCATCACCAGCTCTCAACAGCCCAGGTGGAGGCTGGACAAAGACATGTTAGATTCATCCAGGGTAGAGGCCTTGCCAGCTGGGTATGATGAAAGGAAAATAGGACAAGGGACATTAGGATTAATGGAAGGTGACCAGTAAAAGTGACAAATCATGAGGATGGGGAGATGGCTCAGTGTATTAAAGTTCAGAACTTTAATGCCCACATAAAAAGCCAGATGTTGTGGCAGGCGTTTGTAATCCCAGTCAAACCTACAGAAGAGAAGGGGAAAGGTGAATCAGTCAGAAGCTCAGGGCCCAGCTAGACTGTTGAAAGCAGGAATACCCACGTGGGTCCCTCCCTCAAATGCACACCTGTGGAGGCCTCGTTCTCCCTCCCTCTCCTTCTCTCTCTCTCACTTTCACACTCTCTCTCACACATGCAAACACATAAATAAATAAACAAAATGACAAATAACATTGAAGCTGGATAAGGAGTGAAATGAGGAAAGGAGTTTCCCCTTTGTATTCTAACATCAACTTAAAATTTTTCATTTAATTTTTTTTGTGCAAGATGATTAAGAAAATAAATACCAGCTTTCATTGCTAATAAGATAATTTTATATAATGCAAAATAAATGCAGCTGAAGTAATACAAGTAATTAATTTACAAAAATTGTTTTCTCCTTTTCTTTCCTCAAAGATTCTCCTTATTGTGTTTGGTAATGGCATTCCCAAGTGAAAATCTCTCAGGTATGTTGTTGATGAATTCTGTTCTCATGGTCTATGAGTATGGAACACATTGCTTCTTTAAATTGATATTCAGAACCATGATTTTGTCTTTTTTTTCCCTCTAGTGGGCACCTTTAATTTGGTGAGCACTTACGTGTATAGTGTGTGTGCATGCTCATTTGTGTGCAGATGGGCCTGTGTGTGTGTGTGTGTGTGTGTGTGTGTGTGTGTGACAGGTCAACACTAAGTATCCTCCTCAGTTGCTCTCCGCCTTATTGAGACAAGGTTGCACTCTGATTTGGCTAGACTATCTATCCAGTAAACTGAGAACATGCCTTGTCTGCTTCTCTGCACTGGGGTTCTGGAAGCATGTCACCACACTCCATCATTTTTACATTGTTACTGGGGATCTAAACTCAGGTCCTTGTGCTTACCCAGCAAGCTCTTTGTCCATTGAGCCACCTGCTCAGAGCCTATGGAACCTTCCTTTATGATCCTATTACTTTATTTTTTAATATTTTACTTTATTTATTTGCCAGAGAGAAAGGGAGAGAGAGAGTGAGGGAGAGAGAATGAGCATGTCAATTATTCTAGCCACTGCAAACAAACTCCAGACGCATGTACCACCTTGTACATCTGGCTTACGTGGGTCCTGGGGAGTCGAACCTGAGTCCTTTGGCTTCACAGGTAAGCACCTTAACCACTAAGAAATCTCTCCAGCCCTGATCCTATTACTTACTTACTTTCTTTCTTTCTTTTTCTTCCTTCCCTTCCTTCCTTCCTTCCTTCCTTCCTTCCTTCCTTCCTTCCTTCCTTTCTTTCTTTCTTTCTTTCTTTCTTTCTTTCTTTTTCCAGTTCAAACTGCATTTGTTCAGAGTGTAGTATACAATCTATAGGCACACAATTTGATTTCATGATCAGGTTTTCAAGGCTTACTATATTTCACTGACTTCCTTTTGTCCTGTTTCACTTTATGTCTAACTGGATTATGTTAGTTAGGCAAATCACTAGGGGAGCCCGTTCCCTTCTGTTTGGTCTCAGTTCAAACATAAGTCTTCCAGAGAGCCACATATCTCTCTTCCCATCCCTATAAACATGAGTAGGTCATCTCCATGACCAGCTCATAATTTGATACCTGGCACTATTTTTTTTCCATGTAACTCCATGCCCAGAACCTCTGGAACATTCTCTCTTAATATCCCTTCTCCACCACCAGCCAAAGACGAGTTCCGTCACTTGCTCTGAAATCCTGTATCCTATTTACATTTTATTTATTTTAATGCATGTGTGTATGTGTGCATTGTGTGTGCATATTCACATGTGTGGGCACAGGGGTGTGAGGGTTCATATAGAGGTGTGTATATGTGAGTGTGGACGCCAGAGGAGCAATCTTGGGTGTTGCATGCTTTCATACCTGGCATTTTTAGAAGGATCCTAGAGATAAAACTTAGGTCCTCATGCTGTGAGGCTTTACTGACTGAACCGTCACCCAAGCCTCCTGTGTGATTTGTTTGTTTGTTTGTTTCAGGAAGGGTCTTGCTCTAGCCCAAATGGACCTGGAACGCACTATGTAGTCTCAGGCTGGTGTCAGACTCACAGACCTCCTCCTACCTCTGCCTCCCAAGTGCTGGGGTCAAAGCTGTGTGCCGCCACGCCCCTCCCCCTATTTAAATTTGAGGATGGTGTTTTATCTACATTATTCCTTTGCTGATAATTCAATGATTCTACAGGATGTTCCACTGCAATCTTAAATTCAAACTTCGTCTGCTATTCCAGGTCCTGTATTGACTTAAATCTACTTTATGGAAATGCTTTAAGGCAGGTTGCATGTACCTAAGTTTTCACAAAATGATCTTTTCCATATCCCTCATATAGCTCATAACCAGTTTCTCAAAAGCAGCTTCCTACTCAATAAAATTGTGGCTCTCAATCTTGGGTACCCACTGGGACTTCCTGGACAATCATCCTAGCATTTTTAACTTTATTATATTTAAATTTTAAATATTCAACCAACAAAGATTGCATGTGTACAAGATACATAGTGATTATTGGGTATATAGTGTGTCATGGTTAACACCATCAAAGTAACACAACCCATTACATCTTAAGCCTCCAGCTGTCTTTCTCCTTTTTATACAATCCATGCCTCCAGCCAATGGGTGGGTCTTCCAACCTTAATTAATCTAACGTGGAAACTCCCTGAGACATGCCATGAGATTTGTTTCCATGGTGATTCTAAATTTGGTCACGTTGACAACCAGAGATTAAGCACTGGAGAGATTTTGTTTAAAATATTTTTATTTATGTGTGAGAGAGAAGGAGAGAGGGAGGGAGGGAGAAAAAGAAGTAGAAAAACAGAGATAGAGAGAGCACACTCCAGAGCCTCCTGCCACTACAACAGAACTCCAGAGGTATGTGCCACTTAGTACATCTGGCTTTATGTGGGTACTGGAGAATCAAATCAGGCAGTCAGGCTTTGCAAACAAGTGTCTTTTACCATGAACCATCTCTCCAGCCCATCACAGAGTTTTATAGTTTCAGATCTTATGAAGTCAATGTATAAAATTATTTGTTTTTATATAATAACATCAAACTATCTGAAAAGAAAAGTTTAAGAAATTAAGAAAATCCCATTTATCATTGTTTTGAAATAATAATAAAATTTAAATAAATAATAACTAATGTGGTAAAAGATTTATATACTCTCAACTATAAAATATTAATGGAAGAAATTGAATACACAAGTAAGTGTGTTTATGGTCTTGAAAAATGTATATATATATTTTTAAATTTTATTTATTTATTTGAGAGCGACAGACACAGAGAGAAAGACAGGTAGAGGGAGAGAGAGAGAATGGACGCGCCAGGGCTTCCAGCCTCTGCAAACGAACTCCAGACGCGTGCGCCCCCTTGTGCATCTGGCTAACGTGGGACCTGGGGAACCGAGCCTCGAACCGGGGTCCTTAGGCTTCACAGGCAAGCGCTTAACCGCTACGCCATCTCTCCAGCCCAGAAAAATGTATATTTTTCAAAATGTCTTTATTACCCAAAGTGATCCACAGATTCAATGCAATCTCAGATATCTTTATTGTTTAAAGGGGCTGCCTTAAAGGTACTAGAACACATTTTCTCTCTTTACATGCAAAAATTCAGTGGTCTGAGTACTGGGGAATTGAACTCAGGCCATCAGGCATTTCATGTAAGCCAGGGTCTTTTACCATTGAGCCATCTCTGCATCACATCACATTCATACTCTACACATGCACAAAAAACAGTGCAAAATCTGAGTGAATCATGATGAGTGATAGTTGGCTATCAGCTGCTGTGTCAGATATTCTAACTTTATTAGAAATAGCACAGCTTTGGTACATATAGATACCTATCAACTTGTGATGTGCTTTCTGTTTTTACCAACAAAGTTCACACTCACAAATGTTAATAGCTTATTAATAACTGATGCAAATAGAAAACATTCCAATAACTGGCAGTTATGAAATGTAATCACTACTATATAGAAATAAAAAAGAACACAGTACAGATATAATGTTGAACAAATGAAGCCAGGTAAAACAACAGTATATATAATTTATATACTACATATATATGCATACATAATTATATTTAGATGCAGTACAAAATCAGGCAAAAATGAACTAGGGTGACATTTCATAATGGTCTGTACCACTGGAGGGAACTGAATAGGAGCACAATTGAAAGTAGTCTAGAATGCTAAAAGTATTCTGTTTTTATTCAGAAGGGGGAAGAATAAGAGTAAGCATTTGTTTTTCAAAAACTGACAAATGGTATATTTAAAAGTTGCTGGATATAGTGGCACATGCCTTTAATCCCAGCACTAGGGAGGTAGACGTAGAGGTAGAGGCAGAGGTAGGGGGATCACCACAAGCTGGAGGCCTGGGATTACAGGGTGAGTGCCAGATCAGCTTGGGTTAGAGTGAGACCCTACACTGAAAAAAAAAAAAAAAAAAAGTTAGGCACTTTCTGTATGTAACTATCTACCCATTTAAATGTTAAAAAGAAAGGACAAAAAAATTGCAAATTTAACAAATGGACAAATTTGCATGGGGTGGGATTTTAGTGTGCTCTTTTAGTTTTTTTCTATTATTTTAAAATATTTTATTTGTTTGAGAGAGAGAGAGAGAGAGAGAAGCAGATAGAGAGAGAATGGGTGCACTAGAGCCTCCAGCCACTGCAAATGAACTCCATTTGCATGTGCCACCTTGTGCATCTGGTTTACGTGGGTCTTGGAGAGTCGAACCTTGGTTCTTGGGCTTTGCAGGCAAGTGCCTTAATCACTAAAGATCTCTCCAGCTCTAATGTCTTCTTTTCTATGTCTAACATGAAAGAGGAGCAAAAGCCATTTGCACCCACATGGGAGGAACATTCATACCACACCCCAGGGCTGTGTTGCTAATTATTCTGATATGTGTTATAATATAGAAAGGGACCTTGGGCAACCATGATGAACATAGCATTGATCTGTTGAATTGATGATACCACATTAAGGAGATTTTAGGAGTCAGAACCAGCAAGTACTCTATATACCTTGGTAAGATATATCTGCTCCAAAAATTGGAAGGAAAGTTAGATTTAGGGGTTTTCCACACCAAAGTTTTTAAAGGTGCCTCCACTGATCTGAGACTCTGGAAAAATCCTCTGTACAATATAACACAAGTTATTGTTCCTTGCGTTCCTGCCACTAATAAAAAAGTGACAGGTATATCTGGTGACTTGGGAAGCTACTAGTGAATCCCAGAAAAATAAAAGGTTCTGTAGTAGGTATAGCTTTCGATTCAATAAAAGGTTCTATAGTAGGTAAATCCTTTGATTCAAGCAGCCTTGCCACCTGGGCCTTATGAGTCAGAAGATCCCATGATACTAGAGAAAGACAACAGGTAGTATTTCTGTGGAGCCCCAGTAGGTGAGTCACAATGCAGATGAAAGGATTCTGGAGCAAGGCCATGCCATCTGTTGCAGAAAACCACATGCTATTGGCAAAACATCCTGTCATGATACTAGGCCCTGGTAAAAATTATACAACTAACCATGGGACCCCAAGCAAGCATGTGGTACCAAGTGATCACAAGTCGACTTCTGTCAGATTTATTGTGTCATAAGGCCAGGCAGGCTCAGCAGCAATCCAGTGTAAAGAACCCGTCATGTGTACATGTGTGCTCAAACAGGTCCATGCAGCCCAACTGAGAGAGATGCACAGACATGTGGCTGGTGCTCCCATGTCCTCTTCTACTAGTGTACCAATGTTTCTCCTTTAACTTATAGCTGTGGTCTTGGGGGCTGTTCCTCATGACCAGCTGATAAAGAAGGAAATCACGAGGTAGGAGGATCACCATGAGTTCAAGGGCACCCTGAGACTACATAGTGAATTCCAGGTCAGCTTGAGCTAGAGTGAGACCCTACCTCAAAAAACTGAAAAGAAGAAGAAGGAGAAGGAGAAGGAGAAGGAGGAGAAGGAGAAAGAGAAAGAGAAGGAGAAAGGAGGAGGAGGAGGAACTCATGTGTGGTTTATCATGTGTGGGTCAGATTGGTATGGTTCAAGCCGAGAATATTTGCTGTTGCATTTTTGATTCACTCGGGGGTGTGGTTTTCAGATTAAGAAGCTAAATTCTCCTTGTTGGTAGGGCTTCAGAAAGTGTATCAACTTTAGAGAAGACATGTCCAAAGTAAGGGTATGCTCATAGACAATGACAACTGTCAATCTAGTTTACTGATAAGGATCGGTAAAAAGAAAGTTTGGGAAAACTAGGGAATAGGAAGCTGAACTATGGGAGAGAATTCCTACTGGGAGTATCTGTCTTAGCACATAATGCCCTTTATAGATTTTCTATTGTGGACAAGGCATTAACCAACCAAGAGGATGGCTAGGCCAGCACATATCTATGGCTACCCAAATTCTTGCACAATGGACTTGTGAATGGAACAGCCAGGTCCCGAGGCTGTTGTAGATGGTGCTGATACTGCTCTGAGTGTCTGACCTGTCAGCAGCAGCAGCAGGAGCACAGATCATTATGGGGCTGGAAAGGAGGTCAAACAGCCCCCCAAATGGCATAGTATTTATATGAGGCCCTTTCCAACCTAAAAAAAAGTAACATTTCACCATGACTGGGTTTGCCTTCCTTGCTCACAGTGCTTTAGCCATTACCATTATTCAAGGTCTCAGAGCATGATATTCTAACACAAGATTTCACAAACTATTGCCTCAGACCTCTTTTTTTTTTTAAAAAAAAATTATTTCAACTTTATTTATTTATTTGACAGAACGAGCGAGAGAGAATGGACACGCCAGGGCCTCCAACCACTGCAAATGAACTCGAGCTGCATGTGCCCCCTTGTGCATCTGGCTAATGTGGATCCTGAGGAACCGAACTTGGGTCCTTTGGCTTTACAGGCAAATGCCTTAACCACTAAGCCATCCCTTCAGCCCTGCCTCAGACCTCTTAAAATTATAGATGAGACTCCAGACTGTTCAGTATGTGTTTTTGACCTCTTTAACAAAAATCACATAGCTATAGTTACGTGGACTTATATCTGGATTTTCCATTCTATTTTTCTGATCTGTGCTTCTTTTTGTGCCAGTACCATGGTGTTTTATCACCATGGCTCACTGCAGCTTAGCTTGAAATCAGGGGTGGTGATACGTCTAGCAACATTATCTTTGCTGAGGACATTTTTGGCTGAGGCCTTTTGTGCTTCCATATGGATTAAACAATTGTTTTTTTTTCCTATTTCTGATGAATGTAGCTAAAACTTTGATTGGAATTGCATTGAATCCATGTATTGCTTTTGGTAGGTTACCATTTTCTCAATATTAATTCTTCAAATTTATGACCATAGGCGGTCTTTCAATTTTCTGGTGTCTTACTCAATTTTTTTCTTCATCGTTTAACAGTTTTTATTGTAGAGGGTTTTTTTTTTTTTTCCCTTGGTTAAGAATATTCCAAAATCATGTATATTTGTAAGTACAATAATTGAGATGGGGAGGTAATATGATGGAGAATGGAATTTCAAAGGGGAAAGTGTGGGGGGGAGGGAATTACCATGGGATATTGTTTTATAATCATGGAAAATGCTAATAAAAATTAAAAAAAAAAATAAGAAGAATATTCCAAAATCAATTTTTTTGTGGCTATTGTAAACGGAGCTGTTACCTTGATTTCTTTCCCAGTATATTTGTCAACGATGGCCACTGATTTTGTGTGTGTGTGTGTTAATTTTATGTCCTTCCAAGTGTTTTATTAGCTCTAGTTGTACTTATCAGACGGGGTTGGAATGCAGAGGCGCCGTAGTTACACCCGGACAGTAAAAAATGACGAACAAGCTGCTTGAGCAGCACTTTGTTGTCGCACACGTCAAACAAAGCTACACAAAAAGTACGAGACGAGCTGCTATAAATCCCCAAGCATAAAAAAAAAAAAAAGAAAAAAGCAGGTGGAGTTTCGGCACTACCCACAGCAACAGACGCACAGCGGCCAAATTCACGTGACCAACGCAGTGAGGGGGCGGAATCCAGGCGCCTCCGCGAGACCGGAAGCAGTTTCCAAGCGCACCTTCCTCTTCCTCCTGGAGACCGGAAGCAGTCCGCAGACGCACCGGGCGAGTCCCCAGCCGACGGTCGAGCGCCACACACAGTTCCGTGAAGTGGGCGGCCGGGCGCCGAGAGATTTGGGAGAAGGGCTGAAGGCTGCCTGGAACTTCACAGCCACCTCTCCTGCGGGGACGACGCTTCGAGGACGCTGCGGCATCCGGGGCGCGGCGGCCTCCCTTCTCCCGCCGCTGACACCCCGCAGGACAGCCGCGGGCCGCGGACATTTCTTGCTGCCGGAGGCGGGCCAGCCAGTCCCCGGCGAGGTGGGATGGCGGGGGTCGGGGGTGGGGGCAGTGGAGGTGGGGGGGTCATGTGCGGGGGTAGGGACACGACTATGGGTCCCTCTACCACTCTCTGGAAAGCCGGCCATCCTTGAGCCCGCCCACCCTTTCCTCCGATTGGCCTAGTCCCTCTGCGGCCTGAGCTGCTCTAGCCCGTGATTGGCTCGGCGGCACCGTCCGTCAGTCGCCTTTCCAATGGGGAATCTGGAGTCGGTAAGGAAAGCGTTACTGGAAGCTGGGCTGGGCAGAGAGGTTGGTTGGGGTCCGGAAGCCGGTTTGTTACTCGTAGTTAGGGACGCCCCTCCTCGCCCCACCTTCGCAGCTCCCGGCCGGAGAGACACCGGCAGTGTCGGGACGGAGCGCGGGGCCGGCCAGGCAGTGGAAGTTGAGAAGTAACTGGAGTCCCCTAGCCCTGGCTGCCCCCAAATGGGAGCCTGACAGGCAGGCCCCGGAGAGGGAGGGGAGCCGTAGTCCCCGGAGCTGCGACCGTGCGGGAGGTAAAGGAGGCCCAAGGGTGCCCTAGGGGAAGAGGGCCTGTCGAGAGTGTAAAAGCTGAATCCGCTGGGAGAATTTTTCTTTGGCTTTGCGCAATGACTGGGGAAGACTACTGGGTGTTTCTGGCCTTTAAGGAGGCGATTTACAGAATAATTCAGCCGTCTTTCTGATTGCTTCAGATGGGCAGCTGTCAAAAAAGGCACAAACAACGGAAGAATGGATACCATTGTATATGTTAATAACATGCCGGAAAGAAAATAAGGTATTTACTTTTGCATAATTGTGGCTAATGGTATCATACGATTAATTCTTTGACGAGGTCATGTTAGGTTTTTTGAATATTATTAGGGGAGTTTGATTTTGTGTAGGATTTCAACTTCTTAATTTTATCACAAAAGCCATATTGCTGCTGTGCCCTCCAAATATGCTCTTTGCTGATTATGATTATGGCTGTTATGGAAATGGAAAGGCTCGAGTTTTTAATATTAGTTAGCATTTGAGGGGTGGGTCTTGCTACTTGATATTTCATTCAGAAGTGACAGTGTGGGCTGGAGAGATTGCTCAGTGGTTGATGCTTGTCTACAATGCCTAACGACCCTGGGTTGATTCCCCAGTACCCACCTAAAGCCAAATGCACAAAGTGGTACATGCATCTGGAGTTTGTTGGCAGTGGCTAGAGGCTCTGGCACACCCATATTCACATTTGCTCTCTTTCCTTACAAACAAATAAATAGATAAAATACTAAAAAAGAAAGAGTGACAATGTAATAATTATTGTAAAAAAGAACCCTTAAATTTACACTTTAATGAAAGAATATATGTGGTGTTGGGTAATTGCTTATTTCTACAGTAGTTTGGACTTGGAAAGCCTACTTCACTTCAAAGCACCTTGCTTATTAAACATCAGGTGTATTTTGAAAGATTGCGTGCAGTGTTGGTTCCCTGGCAACCTAGCCATTTGAGTCTTAGGCTCTGTTGAATAGCATGCACTAGGACACATTCCCCCTTGGTAAACATACCAGAAATTGGCAAAGAATGGCTTATTTATAACATCCATAGAACATTCAGATTAGCTCTTAGTGATTGACCTGGAACCCTACCCTGGAAATCCTGACTAAGGATTGGAAATGAGAGCTGGATATTTGGGTTTTAAAAGTTTTTTTTTTTTTTTTTAAAGTGAATTGATAATGTGTTTTAGTAACTTAGTGAATTGATGTATTTAAGAAATTCTAAAATGTTTAAGAAACAGCTGTTTTCCTTATTTCCTAATAGATTAAAAGTAAGATTCTTTTGAATGACATTAAAATACTACCTCAAAATAGTCTTTGCTTAGTCAAGGGCAGGAAGTTTCACTGGCATTGAGAAACCCCTGAGACTACCCATGCCAGGCAGAGGGTAAAGTTGATGTGGGGAGACA
This sequence comes from Jaculus jaculus, assembly GCF_020740685.1. Lineage (NCBI taxonomy): Eukaryota > Metazoa > Chordata > Mammalia > Rodentia > Dipodidae > Jaculus > Jaculus jaculus. The sequence continues at coordinate 9,028,826 of NC_059108.1, read as the reverse complement.
GCTCTCTCAATCCTTAGAGTCTTGTGTGCTGTATTGTTTCCTTTTGGCTTTTACTGTCTTTAGACTTTAAGGGAGGATCAACTCCAAGTCTGTGCAGTAGACATGGAAAGCCAATTATTTTTACCTCAACAAAGTACAGTGCGTAATGGTGATATTATTATTATATAAGTGATCTTTATTCTACAAGGATATTTTTGCTGGAAATAACGGTATATTATACCCTCCAAGTAGCCCTTTCTATCTTAATTTAAGCCTAAAAGCAGGTTTCTAATTTTCTAAATATTTTCTAAATAAGTTTCTCACTGTAAGGCTAGAGAAATATACTTGAGCTGGGGACAGATTTTTTTTTTTTTTAAGTGACTGAGAAGTGAAAAGCCATTGTGGTCCATGACTAACTCCTTGAATTTTGTACATATTGTTTGACCAGGAGGTCAGGAGTCTCAGTATGAATCAGTCTAGATCCAGATCAGGTGGTAGTGGTGAAGAAATTTCATATCAAGACCATAATCACTGTGAAAATGAGAGAAGATGGCAGCAAGAGCGTCTCCACAGAGAAGAAGCCTATTACCAATTCATTAATGAACTTACTGATGAAGACTATCGTCTAATGAGAGACCATAATCTTTTAGGCATCCCTGGTAAGAAATGGGTAAAAGAGAACACTTATTTTTCCATCATTGGAAATGAGAATTTAAGAATAAAGAGAGTGCCCACTATATTACCCTTTCTCCGTAAATATTAGCATACTATTTTGGTGTGGTTAAGAGTTGTTGAATATAACAAAGTCACTGACTTCTGTATTTTTATTTATTTATTTATTATTAATTGAGAGAAGGAGTGAGAAAGGAAGAAGCAGATAGAATGGGCTTGCCAGGGCCTTAGGCCACTGCAAACAAACTCCAGATGCATGTGCCTGCTTGTGCATCTGGTTTACATGGGTTCTGGGGAATTGAACCTGGGTCCTTAGGGTTTGCAGGCAAGCACCTTAACCACTAAGCCATCTCTGCAACCCTGGCTTTTGTATTTTATAAGTAAGCTAGAATATTGGGTTACACATGCCTAACTAGTAAGTTAATGTGCACATGTATTAAATAGTCACATGTATGATGCCAGCTTTCTGTCTCTCAAAATGCTGGGGACTGAACAACCTACACTTGTGCATGCTTTCTTCCACTAAGCTACGCCTTATTCTCGCTCTCTTTTTTTGTTTGTTTGTTTGTTTTTTGAGGTTGGGTCTCACTCTGGCCCAGGCTGACCTGGAATTCACTATGTAGTCTCAGGCTGGCCTTGAACTCACAGCAATCGTCCTACCTCTGCCTCCTGAGTGCTGGGATTAAAGGCATGCATCACTACCCCTGGCTTCTTTTTTTTAAGCAGCATTTTTACAAGTAAAATGTTACATAAAACACAGTTCTGACTTAGTTAAGAGCATCACATTCAGGTAGCCAATCTCAAAAGTCCAATGTCCACCATAATTCTTTTTCCAAATTCCCTTTGCAAGTAAACTAGCTGAAATTTGTATGCTTATTATACATTTGTGTGTTGAAGGCTCATGTAATGAAATACTTGAGGTAAAATTCAAGTACAAAGATTTAAAATATTTCCTAAATAACTCTTCTTAATTTCTACTTATTTGTGAGAAGAGAGGGAGGAAGGGAAAGAATGGGCATACCAGGGCCTCTTGCCACTGAAAATAAATTCCAGATGCATATGCTACTTTGTGTATCTGGTGTGGGCAGGCAGGCTTTTTAAGCAAGTGCCTTTCAACTACTGAGCCTTCTCAGCAGTTTCTTTTTTTCTTTTTAAAATATTTGAGAGAGAGGATGGGTGTGTCAGAAAATTCAGTCACTGCAAACAAATACCAGGTGCATGTGCTACCTTGTGTATCTGGCTTATGTGAGTCCTGGGGAATTGGACCTGGGTCCTTTGGCTTTGCAGGCAAGTTCCTTAACTGCTAAGCCATCTATCCAGCCCCGGTTTCTTTTTAAATTTGACAAAGATGCACAGAATTGAAGTTTATAGTGCTATAGGTATATTAACTGAAAGAATCCCACTAATCAAATTAAGTCTTAATTTTCATAGAATAGTAATAAATGGAGATACAACTGAATTTATACCTGTCTGTATTGGTTACATGTTTTTATATGGTCAGTTTATAGAATGTGAAAATGATAAGGTATTGTCTTCTGTAAGTTGCTAAAGTTTTGTATTGACCTTGAGTTCTCATAAACTGGTCATTAAATGAATGAATGAAACTTTTTCACTGTTTCAGGAGAAGTAACATCAGAAGAACTTCAGCAGCGGTTAGATGGAGTAAAGGAACAAATAGCATCTCAGCCTGACTCAAGAAATGGGACAAGAAATGGAGGTATTTATGATAAAGAGCAGGTTTGATTGAAACAACTGCAGGAATAAAAATGTTCTGTCTTGTGTAGGATGCTTTTAAATATCTTTTTGGTTTTTAACATTTTTTATCGAAGACAGAAAGGTAGAGCAAGACACTAGGCATGTCAGGGCCTTCAGACACTGCATACGAATGTGCATCTGCTCCAGACATATGTGCATATTTGTGCATCTGGCTTATGTGGGTCTTGGAGAACTGAACCTGGGTTCTTTGGCTTCACACGCAAACAAACGCCTTAACTGCTAAGCCATCTCTCCAGCCCAGTATACTTATTTTTAATATTTTCTAGTTTTAATTTAATATTCAGTCAGATAATTTTTGTTGTGTTTGTTTTTTCGAGGTAGGGTCTCACACTAGTCCAGGCTGGCTGAACTATAATTCACTGTGTAGTCTCAGGCTGGTCTGGAACTTAGACAGTGATCCTCCTACCTTTGCCTGCCGAGTGCTGGGATTAAAGGCATGTGCCACCATGCCTGGCTTGTGCCACCTTTCATGTTCTGCTTTATGTGGGTGTCTTGGGAATTGAACCCTGGGCAGCAGGCTTTGTAAGCAAGTAGCTTTAACCACTGAGCCATCTTCATAGCCCCAAACTTAGTTATTTTTAATCTTAGATGTGCATGCTGCTTTTTCTTTAAAATTTTTTAAAAAATTTATTCGCAAGATGGGCTGGAGAGATGGCTTAGTGGTTAAGTGCTTGCCTGTGAAGCCTAAGGACCCCGGTTCGAGGCTCAATTCCCCAGATCCCACCTTAGCCAGATGCACAAGGGGGCGCACGCATCTGGAGTTCGTTTACAGAGGCTGGAAGCCCTGGCGCGCCCATTCTCTCTCTCCCTCTATCTGTCTTTCTCTCTGTGTCTGTCACTCTCAAATAAATAAATAAAAAATAAATTAAAATAAGATTTATTTGCAAGCAGAGATACAGACACAGAGAATCTCTGGACATGCTAAGGTCTCTTGCCACTCCAAATGGACTCCAGATGCATACACTACTTTGTGCATCTGCCTTTAACTGGGTACTGGGGAATCAAGCCTGGGCCATTAGGTTTTCCAATCGAGTACCTTAACTGTTGAACCATCTCTCCAACTCTTAATTTTTCTTCTAAAAAAAAAATTGTGTACAAGTATGGACATACTAGGGTTTCTTGCTGTTGCAGAGTAATGCCATACACATTAATCATTTTGCTTCTGGCTTTATGTGTGTGCTGGAGAATTGAATCTGGGCTGGCAGGCATTGCAAGTAAGTGTTTATAATCACTGAACTATCTCCCCATTCCCACAGTACTATTTTTTTTAATAGTGATGAATTTAGCTTCTAAAAATTTATGTGTAGACGAAAATAGACTGAGTTAGGAAACTTGTCTTTTTAAAAACAATTTTATTTATTTAAGAGAGAAAGAGAAAGAGGCTGATTGAATGGGCATGCCAGGGCCTCTAGTCACTGCAAACGAACTCCAGATGCATGTGCCACCTTGTGCATCTGGCTTATATGGGTCTTGGGGAATTGAACCTGGGTCCTTTGGCTTCTCGTGCAAGCACCTTAACTGCTAAGCCATTTCTCCAGCCCAGGAAACCTGCTATGTTTCATTATTTTGTTACTTGTTTGCTTTGTTGTTGAGCAAAACCTGAAGCCATAATACGAAAAGTTCTTATAAACTGCAAAGTACTTAGAAAAAAACAATTCAAAGTAATGGAGGTAAGACACAGAATAGAACTCAGCTTTCTGTTCTATCTTCCTCCCCAGAGACATTCATTGTTTTTAATTTTGCCACCAATCAGCTGTTGAGGGTTCTTGAGGAAGAGTTTGGTTCACAGGTTGGTTGGTTTGTTTATTATTTGAGAGAGAGAATGAATATGAATGAATGAATGAGAGTGGGCATACCAGGGCCTCTAAGCCACTACAGATGAACTCCAGATACATGTGTCACTATGTGCATCTGGTTTACATGGGTACTGGGGAGTTGAACCTAGGTCCTTAGGCTTTGCAGGCGAGCACCTTAACCACTAAGCCATCTCTCCCTGGCTGAGGGTGCTTTTGCTCTTCCTGGATAGAAGTCTTGGGCAGGCAAGAAGCCTTTCAAATGCTGAACTCTAGCAGGCTTTGTTTCCCAGAGTTTGACATCACTGAGTGGTTATAATAGGTAGGTGGAAGCTGTGGCAGTTAGCACCCTTTACTGCTATAGTGCCCCTGGAAGCCTTCGGTATTCAGACCTGTGATTTGAATGAAATGTCCCCCATGAGGCCCATGCGTTTTGAATAGTTGGTCCCCAGCTGGTGGTAATTTGGGGAAGTTGTAGGAGGTGGAGCCTTGCTGAAGGAGGTATGTCTCTGGGAGTTGGCTTTGGGGTAATGTAGCCCACCTCCAAGCCCTCCTGCTCCCTCCCATGCTTTTTCTACCATGATGAAACCTCCTGTCAAGACTAAGATGAAGAAATCCCGATCCATAAGCTATTTCTATTTCTGATCAGGTGCTTTTTCTTAGCTGTGAGAAGGTTACTGCTCTGGGACCCTTGTCCCTACAAGTTACAGTCCCCAGGCGAGCCTTTGGTGTGATGACCTGTGGCCTTACAGGTGTTATAATTCCTTTGTGGACCTTGAGAATCAGATGATTGGGACTTGACAGCAGCCCTTGTTACAGCTGTCGGTCTGGGATGTAAGGCCCTTGGCCTTTTCACTTTCCAGTTTAGCTTGCACTACTGAAAGTAAAGGCCCATATGAGCAGAGTCTTTATTGGACCTAATATTGCCACCTCAGCTCAGGTAACACAGGATACTGTCTCCCAGCCTGCTTACTGAGTGTGTCAGTTACTTTGTTATTACTGGGACAGAAGCAGCTTTTGGAAAGAAAGCGGTTGAATTCAGCTTACACTTTACAGGGGAAGTTTCATGGCAGGGAAAGGAGGCATGGTAAGGCGGAGCGGGAAGCCCTGCACATCTCACCAGTCAGGAAGGAGAGAGGGAGGTAGAACAGAGGGCAGAGGGCGAGAGAATGTGGTGCTGGGCTACAAAATTTCAAGGCCCACCAGCCAAGTTTCACTTCCTAAGTGTTTCCACAACCTTCCCAAGCAATACCACAATGTGCAGATTAAATACTCGAACCCATGATCCTATGGGGGAGGGAACATTTTACATTTAAGCCGCCACACTGAGAGAGCCTGCGCAGCCTGTTTGTAGCCTGGGAAGGCATGTTTGGACCACTCACAGCCATTTCTTTGACTAATCACAGCCTTAATTCTTAGCACCATCATCCCCATGATGGCTGTTACTTTGGAGCAATCACTGTCTTGTCCTTTACCACCAGTGATAAGGCCCTCCTCCTGGGAAAGTACTCCCTCTTGGGCCAATGTGGAAATAGTTATCAAGGCTTATAGTTGCAAAGTATGATACAAAGTGTTTCAAACAGCGCTGGTTGGTGCAGTGTCCTCAGAGCCAGGACAGTCAGCTGCAATCTCTCTCTCTCTCTCTTTTTTCCCCCCATTTTAATTCAGAACAAGAATTTAATGATTTCTAGGAAAGCAAAGCTTTTTGAAGAAACCTAGAAGCAACCTCTTGCATAGTTGTTTGAAGGCATCTGTGGCAATTTGACATGGCATAAGTGTAGTCTGTCTGACTGTGATAGATCTTTGGCTCAGGGCAGCCTTGGCAGCAAGAGAGTTCAATGGCTCCTAATTACAGAGTCAAATTGCCTCATTACCAATGTCTTTGCTTATTTACAGGATGATGAACTTTAGGAAGAGTGCTTATAATATAACATTAATAAGAGCAGTTACTTAAACAGTGCTTTACACTTGTCCAGTACCCAGGAAGAAGTGGGTTCCCTACCCCATTTGACTCTCCTTCACATTCAGAACCACTGTGTTTACCTATAGTCAATTCAGTAAAGACAAAATCTCAAAAGGTAGAAGGTCAGTAAAATAGAAGGTTCTGTTTCTCTTATGCTAATTTAACTGACCAGACATGGCAGACAAACATAGCTCTACAAATCATCCTGGGACCCTTCTATTTATTAGAGTGAGTCTCTTAACTGTACTGTCCAGTGCAGTAATGGTCAGCTACTTAAAATTAAGTGAAATTTAAGTAAAGCTCCTTAGTCTTACTAGCCTCATTCAGGTGCTCAATAGTCACATGTAGTTGGAGGTTCCTGTATTGGACTCTGCGAATGCAGCACATTTCCATCCCTTCCGAAGGGTTATTGGGCCTTGCTGCTGCTGCAGGGTGGTGTTCACACAATTGTGTGAGGTCCCAGCCACAGCTGATTCCTCACTGACACATAGGTACAGGCTATTCCCCTTTGCAAGTAGGATAGAGTTGAGAATGTTAGCCAGCTCCTTCATACTCACAGTACTCACTACGTTCTGCTTAACCAAAGTTGGAATCACATTTAGGATGATTAATGTTTATCTCCCTTTTACTTACAACTTTTTCTAAATCAAAATGGAAATTGGTCATGAATTTTTTTCATTTGTGTTCAGACATGTAAGTTATACTGTTCATATAACTCAATATTATATATATATGCAGGTTATACTTTTTAACCCTGTACCTGCTTTTGTTTCCCTGGGGCTTTACTCGGTGGGGTTAATATATTCACTGTAGAATCAAAGGTCTGTTGGATAGGGAGGGGGGCTTGTGATTCAGGATATTTGTGCCTACTCTGTGGCTTACCTTCTTTTTACCCCTTCTTTTCCAATGTTCCCTGAGCCATGGCAGGCCTGTTGTCAGTCTGATTTAGTGTTGAGTTCTTTGTAGCCTCTGGATTTCTGTTTTGATAGATCACGTGTTTACTACCATTACCGTGAACTGGTTGTCAGCTGAGCAGTAAGAACAGGATTCATGTTGCCTCTTTCTCTGCTATTTCTTCTGGGTACTGGCATACGTGGAAAAGGCGACAAGTCTTACGGTGGCCAGTCGATTATCTTTTCACCAATGGATCTTGGCTGTCCTCTGTCTTCTCTGCCATCTGTAAAATAAAGCAGATTCTCCAACCAAGAATGAGGGTGGCTTGGCTAAAGGGAGTATGCACAGTTGTTTCAGAGATTCTTGGTGTGTAAGCCCATTTGTTTTCTGCAGAGAGCAGTGGGGGTTTCTCTCTAAAGTCTGATACCAAATATGAGTTCTGTGTCACTGAGTGGGCCTCAATTGGTTACCTGCAGAGTCTGTGTGCCACTATTGCACAAGTGTGCTTCTTGTCTGGCTGGTTGCTTCCATAGTTTGCGGGGTCCTGTGCTTGTTCATTCTCTTGTTGACTGCTTTCTTCCAGCACTCCCACAGGGCTTTCTAGCACTCTGAGAGCTAGCTAGGAGGGAACTATTTTCCCTTTTGGTTCCAGCATGTATTCCCACGTCCTGTTGCATCACTTATATCTTGGGAATTGAATCCAGGCTGGCAGGCTTTGTAAGAAAGCAAGCTTTGCTGAGCCATTTTCCTAACTCCAAGTCTGGGGATTTAACAGCTAAAATCTTTCTCTTCATGGGGAGTTATATTCTAAACAAAGACTAAAGGACATTATTTGAGTTCTTTCTGTGTGCTATTACGCTCATCATTTTGTATATGGTGTTTTTTACTCGTAATAATCCTGAAATTGGTACTGTTTATTACCTCTGATTTATGAAGCAAGAGCACAGCTGTACAGAACTTCAGCACCTGCTGCAGTCTCCCTGTTTCACACAAGCAGCTTGTATGGGTCACACAGTGTATTTGGGATGTGAGATTTCTTGAGCAGTGGCTCAGTTGGTAAAGCACGTGCCGTGCAAGCATGAGGACTGGAGTTCAGACCCACACCCATGCCAGTGCAGGGTGAGTGTGGCAGCTTGCCTGTGAGTCCAGTTTTGGGGGAGTAGAGTTGGGATTCGTCAGGGCAAGGTGGGTAGCTAAACTAGCCAAGTGGGTGACACCTGAGTCCAAGTGAGAGGTTCTGTCTCAGAAAAGGACATGGAAAGCAGTTTAGGACAGTACTCAACATTACTCCTCTCATCTCAGTAGGCACACATACATGAGCATGGGCATCCCCCACACACATATGCTCAGGATACACATGTATACAAGTATACAACACACACGCACACACACACACACACACACACACACACAGAGAGAGAGAGAGAAAGAGAGAGGGAGAGAGAGAGAGGGAGAGAACGTGCATGCGCACACGCACACACCTGATTTCTTGAGATACATAGGCTGTGGGTAGTTCCTGAGAAATAAGGTAAAATTCCCAGAGTTACTGGAAAGGTTCTTCAGATACGGGATGAATTTTACATAAAATTTGCCATTGTATTGATGCTAGTACATGAATGAAATAATTTAAATGTAAAATTTTGGTATAGAATAGATTTCTCGTTTGCCTAAGTGTTTTGCTGATAACAAACAGATAGAAAGCAAGAACAAGGATTTTTCCACAGCTATACTTAAATAGTAATTAAAGCTTTGTAATTACATAGGTAAAATTTTAAGTTTTAGAGTATACTTTAATGTATACTCAAAAAGTTCAGTTTTTGTCTTGTTTTGTTTTTAGAGGTAGAGTCTCAGTCTAGCCCAGGCTGACCTGGAATTCACTATGTAGTCTCAGGGTAGCCTCAAACTCATAGCAATCCTTCAAATCAGTGATCCTTCTACCCCTGCCTCCCAAGTGCTGGGAGGCATATGCCACCATGCCTGGCTGTTTTTGTCATTACTTATTCATTAAAATACACAGATGTTTATTTTAATTCAAATTCTGCTTTTCTTAGAATCTTTTATCTAAGCTAGAGTATTGCTTAGTAAAGTTTGGTAAAGACTGGTTGGTAAAGTGCTTGCTGTATAAGCGTTAGAATTTGAATTCAGACCCTCAGAATCCACGTGAAAATCCGGGTATGGCGATGTGGGCTTGCAGTCCAAGGCTGGGGAGGAAGAGACAGGAGTAACCCTGGGACTTGCTGGCCAGTTTGTCTAGACAACTTGATGAACTTTGGGTTCAGTAAAAACCCGTCTCCAAGATAAGATAGTTGAGCTCTCGCCACCATCTGCACATGCACATGTTCCCAAATACATACAACATGCACGCCCGCCTGCAAAGGTTTAAGGTCTAATTTTAGATAATGACCTTAAGTTATGTACTTGACTTTCTAGACTCGGAAGTCCTGAGAGAAAGTTCAGATGAAGGCTCTTTGCTCGAATGGTTGAACACTTTCCGGCGCACAGGAAACACAACTCGGAGTGGCCAAAATGGGAACCAAACTTGGAGAGCTGTGAGTCGAACAAACCCCAGCAGTGGCGAGTTTCGCTTTAGTCTAGAAATCCACGTAAACCATGAGAACAGAGGATTTGAAGCTCGTGGAGAAGATAATAGGGACATTCCTATGTCGGCTTTTGACAGAGACCGCATTCGAAGCAGGCAACAAAGATCAAGCAGCCCTGTGGCTAGACGAGCAAGAAGCCTCACCTCGGTGAATTTCAGCAGTGGTAGAACCAGCCGGGGCTCAAGGGGCCAGAATTCAATGGCAGGATCATTTTCAACATTCGAAAGGTCAAATAGAATCAGAGGAAGAGTTGGCATTCGTAGAACTAGTGCTCCCCGCACCAATTTTAGTAACCATTCAGATGGTAGTGACCTCAGGCAAAGGGAGGGGCAGCGCTTTGGAGCAGCACATGTTTGGGAAAACGGAGCTAGAACCAATGTTACAGTGAGGAACACAAACCAAAGATTAGAACCAATAAGATTACGTTCTACTTTCAGTAGTCGAAGCCGTTCACCAGTTCAGAGACAGGGTGGTACTGCTGCTCATGATTACCAAAGGGAAGGCAGGCCTGGGCAGCAGAGTGTGCGACGAAGGTCTGTTAGGAGGAGAGGTGGAACTAGTGTCTTCGTAGAACAGGATCGAGAACGCAGAGGTACTGCAAATAGCTCATTCTCTAATTCAAGACTCGTGTCAAGAGTAACCGTAGAAGGAGAAGAAACTGGCAGATCCCCAGCTGCTGTACGTCGCCACCCGACAATCACACTAGACCTTCAAGTAAGGAGGATTCGTCCTGGAGACAGTAGAGACCGGGACAGTATTGCAAGTAGAACCCGATCTCGAGTAGGGCTAGAAGAAAATACAGTTGAAAGTTACAGCGGGGGCTTCCGCCGGACTGTTTCTCTTTTAGAGCGGTCAGGTATTCGAACCTATGTTAGCACCATAACAGTTCCTCTTCGGAGAATTTCCGAGAATGAGCTTGTTGAGCCATCCTCAGTGGCTCTTTGGTCAATTTTAAGGCAGATCATGACTGGGTTTGGAGAACTGAGTTCTCTAATGGAGGCAGAGTCTGAGTCAGAGATTGAGAGAAATGGTCAGCATTTGCCAGAGGTGAGTTTAGAATTGAGTGACTTAGGTACAGCTAACAGTAGCAGTCAGCATAGTGAAGGTTCCTCACAAGACAGGGAGGCTCACGAAGACAGTTCAGAAACGCCAGGTGGAAATGAGGCCACTCAGGCTCAGGCTGTGAACAGGGCCAGTAGAGGTAGCAGACAGTTGCAGAATACAAGCAGTTTAGTTGACACTGGCACATTACCTATTCTGCGCCTTGCTCACTTCTTCTTACTAAACGAAGGTGATGGTAATGATCCAATTCATGGGTTAACCAAAGAGCAGATTGACAATCTTTCCACGAGGAGCTATGAGCATAGTGGCGTTGATAATGAGTTCAGTAAAATCTGCAGTGTTTGTATCAGTGACTATGTAGCTGGAAATAAGCTCAGGCAATTACCTTGTATGCACGAATTTCACATTCACTGTATTGATCGGTGGCTCTCAGAGAATTGCACTTGTCCAGTCTGTCGGCAGCCTGTTCTAGGATTTGGGGTAGCAAACAATGGATGAAATGACGGGCTTTGCTCAGATACTATATTTTACTTACGCCGAATAGTCAAGCACTTTTTTGTTGAGTTACATGTGATGTGCTAACCAGGATGAAAAAACAAAAAGGTTATAGTTTGAACTATTTTTTGTGTGCTTTTTTTAACTTGTTAAAAAGAGGTCATTTATATAAAATTTAAAATAATAGACGTTAACTTATCCAAAAGTATAGAATAGTTAATATTGCTAGAACCAAATAACCTTTAAGATGTTTTTATTTTGGTAATTTTGTCATGCCAGGCACTTTTGTATCTGCTCAACTCAGTACATTAAAAGTTAATATTCTTTTTCTTAATAATATAATAGCTCTACTTAGATACTCAAGTTTTATAGGCTTAGTACTGGGTTCAGACATTGGTACTAAACCTTCCTAAGGATGTTTTGCTGGATGTTTACTAAATATATCTAAGTTACTTGAAATGATAATTTAACATGTGGCATATGTGTATGTATATATAGAAACATAATTTTATGGTTAAAATATCCAGTCTAAAAACTACAAGTTTGATTCTTATTTAAGCCTTTGGGCTTATGCTACATATGGTACAGTGTTTAATATTGACAAGATCATCTCTGAGAGAAATGTGAATTAAGGTATAATTTAAAAGAGATAATTTACTGAAGCGTCTCTGACAATCTGACTTATAAAGCAAGCAATATTTAATATGGAACAAATATTTCTTTATTTGTACATGCAACATGGAAAAGGTAGACAGATTATTTGATGTTCATTCTTTTTGTGACTTTTTTGAAATTTCAAACAATTCTTTGGATTAAGTAGAGTATGCATTATGCACGATTTCTCAAATTTACTTTTAAAATCTTTAAAAATTAGTATAAAAAATGAAATGCATAGAAAATGTTTGCTAAGTTGGAGGCCAGAAAACTCCAAATAAGTCGAAAGAAAAACGCTTAAAAGAATGTAGAATTTATATAAGCACAAAGTATGCACAGAAGATCTATTTCTACTAATAAATATTAAAACTAAGATTGTATGTGAACTAATTATTTCCTATTCCACTCTGGCTTATTCACTCCCAAAATATTTATTCCATACTAGATGGCAAGCATTGTTATAGGTGTCCAGGATTCCCTAGGTGGCAAATAGATTAAAGTCTCTGTCTTGAGAGAAAAGATGTAGTTGTTCTTAGATGATTTTAAAAAATTTGATAAAATCAGTTATTAGTTTTGCTTTCATGTTTGCTTATGAACATATGATGAGAAAATATGATTCGATTTTGAGAGGTCTAGGAATATCTCCACATTTTAGCTTTTCTTTCTTTTTTTAATATATTATTTATTAATAGGAGAGAGTACCAGGGCCTCTTGCTGCTGCAGATGAACTCCAGATGAATGTATCAATTCATGCATCTACCTTTAGTGGGTACTGGGGAATTGAACTCAGACCAGTAGGCTTTACAAACAAGCACCTTTAAATGTTGGAACCATCTCCCCAGCCCCCAGTTTTTCTTAATCAGTGATTATGTTTCAATCATTAGGCTAGATGTATGTCTAGAAATGTTTCGCAGTTTAGTAAACAGTGAAAGATGTTTGTAAAAGTCTTTAAAGAGTCCTTCATGCCAGCCGAGTGGTTCTGCACCACTGTGGGTAGGTCTGCCCTTGCCCAGCATCCTTTCTCACTGTAACCTCACCAAGACTCCATCCCACCTGTCCAGGCTGCTGCAGTGAAATCTCCTGCTTGGACTCTCTCTTCCCCAAAATTGCTCCTATCAGTCTTTCCATCCACTCAGTCAAGCCACACCACTGTGGGTGAACCTGCTGCTCCTGGCACCTTCCTCACTATGCCTGTTTCCACAGGTCCTCAGTGGCCCACTGGAGCCAAGCTGCTGCATCTACCACTTCTTGGCACATCCTTCTCTTGGAGTCCTTCCCACCATCCCAGTTGCTTCCCATCACTGCAGGACAGTCCACTACTTTCCCTCACATCTTACTTTGTGATGTGGGCACATCACACCTCTTCAGTTGTGGACAGTCTTCTGCTTGGTGTGTTCTTACCCTTTCGCCATGAGTGAGCACATTCCACCACATTATCGTGCTTTCGGTGATCCCACATCCTTTAGGTGCACCCTCCCCTGCTGCCTTTGTGCCCACACCATGTGTGAGTGTATGACTCCTAATTTTGCCACTACCTGATATGAGTCCCTGAATTCCTAGCAACAGAATTTCCAGATGGGCAAATCCCAGTAAAACAGCACACAATGGATGAGTATAGATAGATATGTTTGTCTGTCTATCCTCTGTCTATGTCTGTATGTATGTACCTCCCCCCTGAAAATACCCAGTCCCATAGTAGAAGTCACTTGTGAGGGCTACTTACAGAAAATCCCAAAGAACTAAAAAGCACAAATAGGTACAATAAACTTAAAGAGCATGAGGCAGAGGTAGGAGGATCACCAAGTTTGAGACCAGCCTGAGATTACATAATCAATTCCAGGTCAGCCTGGGTTAGGGTGAAATTCCATCTCAAAAAAATAACAAACCGGAAAAAAGGCATGAATAAAGGCCTGAATAAACTCCAAAAGAATGTAAAATGTGTAAATGGGATGAAGTCAAACCAGTATATGAAAATGGAATCCAATAAAAAGAAATGCTAAAGAAAAATCAAAACAAAAAATGTAACAGGTCAAATCAAAAGTCTCCTGGAAAGCCTTACCCATAGAATTAAACCATGTGGAGGGCAGAATATCAAGGCTTGAGGACAAGGTAGAGGAGACAGATCACATAAGTAGAATCAATGACAAGGTGAAAATACACAAAAATCTATTAGCCAAACATAAGAGGATACTTAAGACACCATGAAAAAAACAAATCTGTAATAGGCCTAGAAGAAGAGCTTCAGCCCAAAGGAATAGAAAGTATTTTAAGTAAAATTAGAGAAGGGCTGGAGAGATGTCTCAGTGGTTAAGGTGCTTGCCTGCAAAGCTTAAAGACCCTGGTTTGATTCCCCAGTACTCATGTAAGCCAGATGCACAAGGTGGCTTTTGTATCTGGAGTTCATTTGCAATGGCTGGAGGCCCTGGTGTGCCCATTCTCTACTCTTCTCCCTCTTTCTCTACTTCTCCCCCCTTCTCAAATAAACTTCCCAAGCCTAGGAAGACAGATGCAAGATACAACACCAAATCAAGACCAGAAAAGAAGCCGTCATATATTCAAAATACATAGAACAAAAAAGGGATATTGAAAGCTGCTAGAGAAACAAGTCACTTACAAAGGCAATTGATTCAGAATAACACCCAGTTTTTCAATGTATATTAAAAACCAGAAGGATGTAGAATGATATGTTTTCCAAGTATTTAAAAAATGAAAAAAATACAAAAAAATCAATGAAATGGGAGTTGGTTCTTTGAAAAGATAAACAAGATGGACAAACCCTTAGCCAATCTAAACCAAAGGAAGAGAAGATCCAAATTAGTAACATTAGAGATGAAAAGGGAGACATTACAACAGATACCAAAAACATTCACAGAAGCACAAGAACATATTTTATAAGTCTATACTCCATCAAATTGGGATACTAAAAAAAAAAGGTTCTAGAGGCACAAGTGCTACCAAAATCATACTAAGATGAGATCAATAATTTAAACCGATCAGTAGCAAGATTGAAACAATAATAAAAATCCCCTCCCAACTAAAAACAGCCCAAGTCCAGTTGGATTCACATACTACTACTAGATTTTTAAAGAATAAATTACCAATACTTTTCTTTTTTTTTTGGTTCTACAGTATTTTATTGTAACAGAGAAACCAGGGGGCAGTAAGTCTACATGATCAGAGCAGATGGTGGTTATCTTTCCAAAGGGTGGAGTCTGAGCTGGGCTGGCAGCACGAATCCTAGATACTCCTTCCTGACCCTACCCTGCACTGCCTGGCTCATGCGAGCTGACAGGCTGTGTGCAGCCGAGAAGAACGGAGGAAGTCCAGCTGGGCAGAGGCCCCATCCCAGTAGAAACTAATCACACGATCATTAAAGATGCTGAAATAAAGTACAGGTACCTACTCTCCACTGAGAAAGGAGATGGTATGGCATGAACAGAAAAATGTTCTCCACTGTTAAATCCTGATAGGGTGGGGTTGATGATCATGAACATCTAGGCTATAGATCTCTGAGCCTGAAGAACAGAACAAAACACAAAAGGAAAACCTTCTTTCTCCTTTTGTCAAGTCAGACACAATATAGAATCTATTCTCCTTGCTGCAATGGCAACAGACCCATTGGTTTTGGTAAAGCATCATTTCTGGAAGGTGGTCTGTGGATACAGCTGCTCCATGTGGGGAGGACACACAAGGACGACTGTTAGGGACAAAACGAGGTTTTCTCCCACAGCCTCTAATAACGAGCTACCTCTTAACTGATCCACGGAGCAACTTGTAACACTGCTGATGCTTCCGTTAAAGCTCTGAAATATTGCAGGGTCGTGACCAGCAAGTTTTTTGGTGCTGTGACTTTCTTGAGGTGTAAACACATTCAGAAAAGTTGGAGACAAAATGATGGGCGAGAGTTTGGTTTAGAGCCATCCAAGTTCCAAATTTCAGCCGTGGAAGCTCTGCCCTACTTCACTACCTGCTCTTGTCTGAGGAACGCATTCAATCGCTGGGTGTTAGGCACTGTGCCTGAAAGAAATGATCCGCTTACCACCATCCACCCTCCCTCATCCTGCATGTGAATCTCACAATAGCAGAGGCTGAAGGAAAGGTTGTCTCTGTTCCCTGGTATGCAGAGAATTACTTTGTGACCTGGTGAATGGCATGGGCAAGGTAGCCCACATTGCCAGAGGTGACCCCTGCCACAGAGATACGGCCATCCTTTGTCATGTACACAGAGAATTCCTTGGTCAGCCGCTCCACCTGCTCAGGTTTTAGGCCAGTGAAACGAAACATGCCGATCTGGTCGGTGATGTGTTGCCAGTTGTGGGTGGAGCCCTCCTTCTTGAGGTTGGAGACCAGCTGGGTCCGCATGCTAATAATGCGGTCAGCCATGCCCTTCACTTCTTGTAGCCATTGCTTTCGCAAATCCGGGGTCAGGATGGTAGAGGCGATGCGGGCACCATTGAGAGGAGGGTTGGAATACATGGGGCGAATCAAGATCTTCAGCTGTGACTCCACCCTTTTGGCTTCATCTGCATCTTTGCAAATCACAGTGAAGGCTCCCACGCGCTCACCATATAAGCCCATGTTCTTGGCGTATGACTGGCAGAGGCAAACATTTATGCCCTGTTCGATGAAGTGGCGCACAGCCCAAGCGTCCTTGTTGCCATCCCCGCTGGCGAAGCCTTGGTAGGCCATGTCAAAGAAGGCAAAGAGATTCTTTTTCTTCACCACTGTTGCCATTTCCTTCCACTGCTCTGGACGCGGGTCCACTCCTGTGGGGTTGTGGGCACAGGCATGCAGCAGGAGAACACTCTGCTCTGGCATTTTTGAAATGTCCTCCATGGCACCCGTGAAGTCAAACCCACAAGTCTTGGGGTCATAGTATCGATAACCTTGCAGCTGCATTCCGGCATCTCTGAAGATGGGTGTGTGATTGCCCCAGGATGGTTTGGGCAGAAAGACATCTCGGCTGAACTTGAAAAATCTTTGCAGAAAACTGGCTCCGATCCTTAAGGTCCCAGTTCCAGAAATGGTCTGTACAGTGACAAACCGGCCACTTTTCAACACCTCGTTGTTTTCACCCAGGGCCAGCTCTGCAGATGCCTTACAAAATTCTGCCAGCCCCCCGATGGGCAGGTATTCTTTGTCCAAATTTTTTGCAGCAATCTGGGCCTCTGCCTTCCGGACACTAGGTAGCACGTAAGGCTTTCCATTATCATCCCGGTAGGCACCAACTCCCAGGTTCATCTTTTTGCTGTTGGTGTCTCTCTTGTAGGCCTCAGTGACTCCCAGGATGGGATCTGGAGGACCCATTTCTACGTGGGCCCACCAGGAGCTGGCTCTGGCGGAGGCTGCGGCGGCCAGGCCTGGGTGGAAGGCGGCAGCCACGCCGGAGAGGACACGGCCGGAGTGCAGCAGGGCCGTGGTGGGCGGAGGGCAGTGGGCAGCTGCAGGGCCGGGCGGAGGAAAAGCGGCAGCGCGCAGTGAGGCGCGGGCTCCTGAACAAGGTGAGGACGCTGACCACCAATACTTTTCTATAACAAAGAATTCCAAGTCCTTTTTATGAAGCCCATATTATTCTGATGCCAAAACAAGATATACAGATAAGAAAATTACAGATCAATCTCCCTGATAAATAGATGTAAAATTCCTTTTTTAAAAAAACAAATGAGGGCTGGAGAGATGGCTTAGCGGTTAAGCGCTTGCCTGTGAAGCCTAAGGACCCCGGTTCGAGGCTCGGTTTCCCAGGTCCCACGTTAGCCAGATGCACAAGGGGGCGCACGCGTCTGGAGTTCGTTTGCAGAGGCTGGAAGCCCTGGCGCGCCCATTCTCTCTCTCTCCCTCTATCTGTCTTTCTCTCTGTGTCTGTCGCTCTCAAATAAATAAATAAAAAACAACAACAACAAATGATTTGTAAGCACAGAAAGTATGGGAACAGCAGGGCCTTTTGCCACTGCAAACAAACTCCAGATGCATGAGCCACATTGTGCATCTAGCTTTACATGGGTATAGGGAACCCTGGACCATTAGGCTTTGGCAATAAGCGCCTTTAGCCACTGAACCATCTTCTTAGCCCAGATGCAAAATTCTTAACGAAGTACTTGCAAACCGAATTCAAGAACACGCAGAGTAGATCATATACCATGATTAAGTAGGTTTCATTTCATAGATGAAGGTATGGTTCAACATACCTAAATCAATAGTAATCACATAGATTCAAGGACAGTTGTCACATGATCATCTCAATAGATGTAGAAAAGACGTTTGCCAAAATCCAGTGTTCCTTCATGATAATTGTTCTGGATAAGCTGAGAGTTGAAGGTTACATACGACAAACATTTAGCCAACATCATTCTAGATGGAGAGCTCCAAGCACTGCCAGTAACACCAGGAAGAAAAGTGTGTCCACTCTGTTCTGTTTAACATAGTCCTTGAAATCTTGCTAGAGAAATAAGATGAGAGAATAAAATACAAATAGGAAAGAGTGAAGGTAAAATATATTTGCAAGTATAATTCAATACTTTCCACCAGAAATTTAGAGTTGATAAACACTTAGCAAAGTGGTGGGATACAAATTAACACACAAAAGTCAGTAGCTTCCTTACATGCCAGGGGAAAACACAAGGAGAAAGAAATCAAGGAAACAGTTCCATTCACAGCAGCCTCAAAAAAATTCCAGCACTCAAGAGGCAGAGGAAGGAGGATCACAGTTCAAGGCCACCCTTAGACTACGTGGTGAATTCCAGGTCAGCCTGGTCTAGAGTGAAACCCTACCTCAGAAAAAAATAAAAATAAAAAACCTTGGAATAAAATTAAACAAGGAAGTGAAAGACTTTTATAATCTAAACAATAAAACACTGTGGAAAGAAATTGGAAATGACCATAGGTAGAAGGCCTCCTGTGTTGATGGATCAGAAGAATTAACATTGTGAAAATGGCCAGCACACTTAAAGCAATGTACATATTTGTTGTGATCCCAGTAAAAATTTCAGCACCATCTTTCACAGAACTATGAAAAAAAAAAACACTTATAAAATTTATACAGAAGCATAAAAGAATCCAGATAGCCAAAACTATCTCAGTGAAACGAATATATAATATATAAAATACCACTAGCAGTGTGTATGCGTGTGTGTGTGTGTGTGTGTGTGTGTGTGTGTATAAAACCTGGTTTTGGGTTATATTGCAGTAGATAGGTCAACAGAATAGAAGACCCAGAGATCAGTTCATTCAACTATAGCTACCTGAGTTTTGATAAAGACCAAAAATACACATTGGAGAAAAGGCAATAAGTGGTGCTAGAAAAACTGGATATCCACGTGGAGCTGATTGAAGCTAGACCCTTATTTCTTCCTGTATAAAAATAAGCTCCAAATGGGTCAGAGAACACAATGATAAGTCCTAAAATGATGAAACTGCTGAAGGAGAAAGGAGTTCACTATAAGATAGAGAATAGGTGGGAACTTTCTGAACAAAACTACTCTTGCTCCAGACATAAGATCAATTGCCAAATGGGAATACATGAAATTAAAGAACTTTTGTACAGCACAAGAAATGGTCAACTGAATGAAGAGGCACCTGCAGAATGGGAGGAAATACTTGCCAGCTATGCACTTGGCAAATGATTAATATCAAGAATAGACAGACAGGGCTGGAGAGATGGCTTAGCGGTTAAGCGCTTGCCTGTGAAGCCTAAGGACCCCGGTTCGAGGCTTGGTTCCCCAGGTCCCACGTTAGCCAGATGCACAAGGGGGCGCACGCGTCTGGAGTTCGTTTGCAGAGGCTGGAAGCCCTGGCGCGCCCATTCTCTCTCTCTCCCTCTGTCTTTCTCTCTGTGTCTGTCACTCTCAAATAAATAAATAAAATTAAAAAAAAAAAAAAAGAATAGACAGACACTTACAAAACTAAACACCCAGAAGATGAACCACCCAATCAGAACGTGGACTGTGGAACTCAGTTCTCACAGAAGAAATGCAAAGGCTGACGATTGTCTAAAAATATGTACATCATCCTTAGCTATCAGACAAATAAAGTTAACAACTTTCAGATTTCTGTTTCAATCATGTCAGAAGGACTAGTGTTAAAAAAAAAAGCCATGCATGGTGGCACACGCCTTTAATCTCACCACTCAGGAGGCAGAGATAAGAGGACTGCTGTGAGTTCAAGGCCACCCTGAAACTACATAGTGAATTCCAGGTCAGCCTGGGCTAGAGCAAGACCCTACCTTGAAAAACAAGCAAAAAAAGGCAACAAATGCTGATGAGGTTGTTGGAAAAGAGGGATTGTTATCCACTGTTAGTGAGAATGCAAGCTGATGATGTAGCCACTATGAAAATGAGTGTGGAGGTTTCTCAAAAACTAAAGATATGGGCTGGAGAGATGGCTTAGCGGTTAAGCGCTTGCCTGTGAAGCCTAAGGACCCCGGTTCGAGGCTCGGTTCCCCAGGTCCCACGTTAGCCAGATGCACAAGGGGGCACACGCGTCTGGAGTTCGTTTGCAGAGGCTGGAAGCCCTGGCGCGCCCATTCTCTCTCTCTCTCCCTCTACCTGTCTTTCTGTGCCTGTCGCTCTCAAATAAATAAATAAATAAATAAACTAAAGATATGTGACCCAGTGCTGTGGTTTGAATCAAATGTCTCCCTTAAACTTGTGATCTGAATGCTTGGTTTCCAACAGATGTCAATTTGGGAGGTGGAGCCTTTTTTGGAGTAGGTGTGTTTTTTGGGGTAGGTGTAAGTAAGGGTGTTATAGTTAGCTTCTCCTTGCTAGAATTCAGCTCACTCTCTTGCTGTTTTCTGCCTGCTGTGGCTAGGCGGTGATGTCCAGCCTCTGCTCATGCCATCCTTTCCCCTGCCGTCATGAAGCTTACCCTTGAGAGTGCAAGCCAAAATAAAACCTTTCTCCCATCGGCTGCTTTGGGTCAGGTGTTTTGCCCCAACAGTGTCAAGGTGACTGCAACACACAGCTATACCACTTCTGGACATGTTCCCTAAGCCTTGTTTATTGCTGCTTTATTCACAATTGCTACAAAATGAATCTAGGTCTCCCCATCAACTGATGAACAGATAATGAAGATGCAGTACGTATACATGATGGAGTTTTACTCAGCTGTAAAGAAAGATGAAATTGGAAGTTTGTAGATGGATGGAAATGGAAAAGACCATACTGAGTAAGGTAACCTCAGAAGCACAAATGCTGCCTGTTACCTTTCATGTGGATCCTAGTTTTGAGTTTCTAGATTTGTTGTTGTCAATCATAATGCATGTATGTAGAGGCTACCAAGTTGGAAAGGGTCTCTGTGTGTGCATGGGGGGGAGGTTATGTTGGGGGATAGCAGAACACATGGAGCATGAAAACAAGAGCGGGGAACAGAATGAAAGGTTTAACCAGGGATGGAGCTCGGGAATGAGGGAGGGAGAGGGTCAGTGGAAGGTGAACCAAATCTAAGCACATAGGAGTAAGCCAGATTTAAGCCTACTATTTGTTAAGCCAATTCAAAATGCAGTTCATTTAAAAGTGGTTAGTCAGGCGTGGTGGTACACATCTTTGATCTCAGCACTTGGGAGACTGAGGTAGGAGGATTGCTGGGAGTTGGAGGCCAGCCTGGGCTACATAGTGAATTTGAAGTCATCCAAGTCAGTCTGGACTATAATGAGACCCAGCCTCAAAACCAACCAACCAATCAATCAAGAAACAAAAATGGTGTTTAAACAAAGGTCCCTCCAGGCATGGATAAAGTATGAATAGAAAACCACAGGGCTAGGGATGAGTTACCTCCTAGTGAGTTCTTGGTTACAAAAGCCCCTAAAACAATATTGGCTGTTGCCACTGCCCTTGCTTACCCACCAAATCTTGATGGTAATTCTCTGTTGGTGCATACACCATACTCTTTGGTTGTAGGATGTAAGGAAACCAAGCTGGACCTGAGCTTGAAGCTTCCTCCTTGCCTGGTAGTTTTCATGGGGTCAGAAGATGCAAGCAAGTGCTGGGGGAAAAAAATGCTTTTGATATTCCTACCCAGCTTCAGACCCTGCATACTTCACAGTTGACCAACAAGGCAGGATGTGACCCCCTGTGCAAGGGGCATGAAATTTACAGGAGTAACCAGGTACTCTCTGATTGAATGTGAGGCACATTCCACAGGAAGGAAATCATGCCTAGTACAGTAAATCTGGCCATAAGTCTATGGCTAAGAACTTGGGTCCTAAGGGGGAATTTAATACTGTTGTTATTCTAGTTAGCATGTCAAACTGCCTTCTAAAGTAACTGCCTCCATACATCAGTTCTGCTTGCAGACTCAAACATAAAAGTTTCTTTATACAAAGGACAGAGGTTAATACAGAGATGCAGGGCTGGCAGAGTTACCAAGCATAAGTGAGTAGTGCATGCTCAGCCCTAAACCTAATATCTAAACCACACTCTCCAAGGCTCAAGGAGCTTCACTGAAGAGGAGGCAGAACAAATATGAGAGAGGGGGATGGGAAGTAGGGTTGTGGAATGCTGTCTTCTGGATACAAGTTCCCTACGCTCACGAACTCAGAGTAGCTGTGGTTTCCTGCATAAGATTGAGCCTTTCAATACTTCATCATAGGTGAGGGAAGAGTTCATTCAGTCCCACACCTCCCATAATAAACAGTGGCAACTGGTGATTGCTGGAAGAGGGGGAGTCATGTCTTTTAATGATATAGCCACTGGTGGGTTGCCCATTCTCTGATAAATAACCTTCCACAATGATCTATTGAAACCTTTTTTTTTTTTTTCAAAAAAAAAGAAGACAGAAATCTGGACTATAAAGAAGAAGAATCCAGAAATGATGAAGTAGGAAATATGAAGATGCTGTGTTAAGAATTAGAGTTAAAGGCAGCATAGTGTCACATGCCTATAATCTCAGTGTGTGGGAGGTAGAGGTAGGAGGATTAGGAGTTCAAGGCCAGCCTGGGCTATATAGGGAGTCTGAGGCCAGCCTGGGCTATATGCGATCCTGTCTCAGAAAAGAAGGAAAAGGAGGGAGGGAGGCAGAGAGGAAAGGAAGGAAAACAAGGAAAGTGAATGGAAGAAGAAAGAAAGGAAAAGACGAGAGTTAAGGAGTTTGACACATTTTCAGGAATACTACTCCTAGACAGGAATAGCTAATGAACCTATAACCTTCCTGCATCTCTCCATTTCAATAGTTTCCAGGTAACAGGGCAGGAAGCTATCAAGAACATTCTACATGAATTAAGTATTTCCTTTATTTAAGTATACTTTATTTTAGTATTTCCATTGCAGCATGCTAACTGTTTGGAAATCTCTCAGTGTTGTGTGACAGTTTCAGTCAGAGTTGGGTATTTCTGTTAGATGATTTCCCAGAAAGCAGATTATCTATCATTCCATCAAAATCTAAGAGGGTATGAATAAGTCATATGGAATCCTACTTTTATGGACAACGGCACACCCAGAAGCCATAGTTACTAGAAAATTTTCAGTGCCAGGGATGGGATACCTTCCAGTGAGTTCTTGGCCAGGGTGGTCCCTGATGCCCCCCAAAACATTACGGGCCATTGCTGAAGCTCTTGGTTTCCCACCAGGAAAAGATGGTAAGACCCTATTGCTGAAGACTCTATACTTGGGCTGCAAGGTCACTGAGAAATCCTGCTGGAGCTGAGCTGAAAACCTCCCTGTAGACCAGCTGACAGAAAGCTGGAAAAAGCTATGCTGCATGTAGTTCCATGGGAGAGAGAGAGAACACCAATGGAAGTAACAGTAGACATTTCAAGCCTTAAATTTGGCCAGCCAGGCCAAATGAGCCAATGGGTGCAATAGTGGCATGTCTGTTGTGGTGGAAACCAACTGCTCTCTAATTGGACTGGAGAATCACTCCACTGGAGAGAATACATGCCTGATACCGAAAACCTGTGATGGGAAGTCATGAGCACTAGGGGTGCAACGCCTGCTGGTGTCTGGCTAAATATGTATACTATGCTCACCAAGCTAGCGGTAAGTACCTCTCTTAATGTTCATACCTATATATTAATACCACTCTCACTTTTGGTTAGAGAACCTTCTCTTTTCAGATGGTGGTGACCTTGGGATGACTCAGAAGGCATCACGGTGTTGAAGTGACAGAGGAGTGCTCAGCACTGCAATATCTCAATCACACCTTCCATGGCTCAGGGTCCATTGAGGAAAAGGTGGTGGAAAGAATGTAAGAGCCAAAGGAAGGGTAGGACTCCTTACAACATGCTTCTCCAGACACAAAATGGCCTGGATATCCATGACCTCACAGTGCCTGACACTACCTACACAAGACCATCCTAATAGGAAGAAAAGATGATGACATTAAAATAAAAGACTGATGGAAAGGGGGAGGGGATATGATGGAGCATGGAGTTTCAAGGGGAAAGTGGGGGGAGAAAGGGAATTACCATGGTTTACTGTCTATAATTATGAGAGTTGTCAATCAAAAAAAAAATTCTGGGCTGGCTTGCAAAGCTTGATGGTCCTGTTTCAATTCCCCAGTACCCACATAAAATCTGTTGCATCTGGTGTGCCTTTTCAATGGGCGTACTTTCCAAGTACGCCCATTCTCTGCCTTCTTCTCTTTCCATCTCTCCCTCCTTGCAAATATATATATTGATGATGGGTGTCAATAGTGTTTTTTCAAGACAAATTGTGAGTCCTATTCAATGAATATGTTAGTTTCTGAATGTATTCACCCTCAAAATAAGTGGAAGTCAATAATTATAGTGAATTGTTTCATTTATTTATTATTTATTTATTTAGAGGTAGGGTCTCACCGTAGCCCAGGCTGACCTGGAATTCACTATGTAGTCTCAGGTTGTCCTTAAACTCACAGCAGTCCTCCTGCCTTTGCCTCCTGAGTGCTGGGATTAAAGGCGTGTGCCACCACACCTGGAAAATTCACAGTATTTTATTTATTTCTTTATTTATGAGAGAGAGATGGGTAGAAAGGCAGATGAGAGAAAGAGAGTGGGTATGGCAGGGCCTCTAGCCACAGCAGACAATCTCCAGATGCATGTGCCATTTTGTACATCTGGCTTACGTGGATACAGGGGAATCAAACCTGGGTCCTTAGGCTTCACCGGTAAACGCCTTAACCACTAAGCCATCTCACCAGCTCAAATTTTCAGTATTTTTAAGTGTAAACTCTGTGAAGTTATTCTCAGCACTTAGCACAATGTCTGGTACATAGTGGGTCACTCATTACATATTTCATAAGCAAATGCATAGATGTTTCAATATATAGCTAGACCCCTTGCAACCCCCGCTTATAGATAGCTTGTACATTAATACCTTATGAAGGTTTGTTTTTGAAAGTCAAAAACATTTACCATAGAAATGCTGTCATGCTCTTGTCATAGCTCTTACTGCTTTTATCTTACCCCTTTAGTCACCAGGCACCTTGAAGGAGGAAAACTCGTCCTTCTGGAAGCCACATTGCTGCCCATGTGAACTTTGGGGAGGGCCGGGAGGGAAAAGAACCTGGTGGCTGTGGGGCTTCCTTGGCAGAGTAGATTCATCCTTTGCAGCTTAGAGGCAAATATGTCTCCCTATGAACTGGGTTCGGACTTTTTAATTGCAGTCAGATAAATTGGTGTGGTTGGTGTTGTTTTGAATGACTTCTCAGCTTTTTTTTTTTTTTTCATGAAATCATCCTATTGCTTCTTCATGTTCTCCTTTGAGACCTCTGGAAGTTTTGCAGGTCCTTTGGCCAAAAGCCCAGAACTATAACCTGAAATCTCCATTAGCAGTATTCTGCTGAGAGGCGATTTGTAGCAGTGATTAGGTACACAGATGCCACATAATGGCTTCAGAAACCTTGTGCAACTGTGTTAATATTTTTTCAGCCATCCATTGCTTGATCTGTGAAATCTTAGGGACAACAGCACCTACATAAGACAATACATGTCCACACAAGAAGTCTTTGGCATAGCACAGCGAGTTCTTCATAAGCGTCAGCATTAAGTATTACTTGTATTGCATCCAGTGCAGACTTAACTAGTGAAAGGGCTTCCATCGCTGGCTCATCTAGCCTTATTTTTACTTTTGTTCTGTGTTTGTTACTTATTGTCTCATAATGTGATAGTGTATCTCTGTTTTTCTTTTCAAATAAACCATGCTATTTTGTTTTTTACTTATTACAGAGATAGAAAAAGAGAGAGAAAGAGAGAATGGGCATGCCAGGGCCTCTAGCCACTGCAAATGAACACAAGATGCATGTGCTACCATGTACATCTGGCTTCTGTGGGTTCTGGGGAGTTAAACCTAGGTACTTAGGTTTCACAGGCAAGTACTTTAATGGCTTCAGCCCAGTCATGCTCTTTTTCTTCTTGCTATGGCCCTTCTCTCTAGCTCTTCTGTGGTCTGTTATGGACATATGTTCTAGTTACCTTCACGTTGCTGACCCAAAGCACCCGACCAAAAGCAGCTTGTGGAAGGAAAGGGTTTTATTTGGCTTACAGACTCGAGAGGAAGCTCCGTGATGCCAATAGCATGAGCAAAGGGTGGACATCTCCTTCTGGCCAACATCAGGTGGACAATAACAGCAGGAGAGTGGGACAAACTAACACTGGCAGGCTGGGTTTAACCATCGAGGTCCACTATCAGCAACACCCCTTCTCCAGAAAAGCTCCATCTCTCAAATTACCACCACCTAAGGACCTGCCATTCAGAATTTGTAGCTGGCTGTGATTGCACACACTAATTCCATCACTTGGGAGGCAAGAGGTAGGATCACTATGGATTTAAGAGCCATCAGCCTGGCACTGCAGAGTGAGTTCCAGGTCAGCCTAGGCTAGAGTGAGACCCTACCTTGGGAAAAGAAAAAAAAAAAAAAAACCCAAAACAAAAAATAGAGGTAAAAAAATGTGCGATGGCTAATGACTGGTTATCAACTTGACAGGGTTTAGACTCACCATGGAAAGAAATCTCATCTCATGTCTGTGAGGGCCGGTCTAGGTTAGGCTAGTTAAGGTAGGAGGCCTGGCCCTAACTGTGGACAGCGCTATGCTGTGGGCTGTGTTCCTGCACTGAGAGGGGGAGAGAGCAGGCTGGGGGTCAGTGACCATCGCTGCGCTCTGCTTCCTTGCTGTGGACTGAACACGACCAACTCTTGCCACCGCGCCTTCCCCACCACAATAGACTGCATCCTGGAACTGTCAGCTGAGATAAGCCCTTCCTCCCACAAACTGATTTTGTCAGGAAATTCATCTTGTCAACGAGAAAGTATTTTACAGCACATATTTTTGCTTTTATGTGTTTAGTAATCTTGTTTTCTGGACACCAGGCTTCATAAGACTGAAACCAGGCTACTGAGGTTGGGGAGGCGTCTCTTTTGCTTCTTACTGTATTTTCAGAACCTCGAAGGGAATAGTTTCTCAAAAACATGTTTTGAATATAAAGGTGGAATTTTCATAATTGTTGCTGTAGACCTTTCATTTGTGGAAAGTTATGACTTTATAATTTGGAGTAGGGAAAATAAATTTAAAATCATGGTCTCTCTTTCTCGCTCTTTTTTTTTTTTTTTTTGAGGCAGAGTTTCAGTTTTGTTCCAGGCTGGCCTGGAATTCACTCTGTAGCTCCCAGACTGGCCTTGAATTTGTGGTGATCCTCCTGCCTCTTCCTCCCAAGTGCACCTCGGCTACAAGTTTTAATATCTGTAATGAAAATTCTAAAATATTGTCCTGAGGTGTATTTTGGAGTTCAATAAATAGTTTGTACCCTGGATCTGTAAGCTTCAATAAATCCCTTCCTCCATAACTGTGCCTAGTCTGGAAGTTCACCTCAGCGAACACGAAGCTGTCTGCTACAAGCATTTTCTTTGGACTGTCTTGTACTTGTGTAGTATTCCTGGTTATGATTCTGTGGCTCATGTGGTTATGGACTCAGCAGTCACAATCTACATTATTTTCATTATAAAAACATATAAAGCCACAAATACCATGATGGAACCCATTATTTTA
This sequence comes from Jaculus jaculus, assembly GCF_020740685.1. Classification (NCBI taxonomy): domain Eukaryota; kingdom Metazoa; phylum Chordata; class Mammalia; order Rodentia; family Dipodidae; genus Jaculus; species Jaculus jaculus. The sequence continues at coordinate 9,000,983 of NC_059108.1, read as the reverse complement.
CATGCTAGCTTAAAACACACACACACATGCAAAAAGATCTGTAGTTAGGGTGGTGGAGAAAAGAAAAAAAAAGAGAAAGACAAAGAATTGCTTTAAATATAACACTGATTTTGAGAAGGGTTGTAAACTCATTCATAATTCATACACTTCTTTAGTTTGATACCATAACAAATGTTAGGCAAGAAAATTAAGCCACCAGCGCACACTCTTAACTGCAGTTATCTAATGAGAGAACAACCCAGAACTGACCCCAGGAGTCTGCATGCCAATCCAGTGTTCCCATACCTTTTCCTATGCGGGGTCTCCAAAGGAGTTCTCTCTCTCTCTCTTTGGATTTGCTCATGGGTTCTATGGGATACTAAGTTGTAACAGCAATTGAAGATTCCCAAAATCTACCTATTTATTACAAACTGAAAAAGGTGACATTAACAATGGATACTATGGAGGACACTATTCTAATTAGATGACTGGTAGTTAGTAAGCTGTACTTGAATGAATGAACCTTGGGGGTTGTAACTGCTTCTAATGAGGATGCTCATGGTTGTTTGTTGAGAAGATAGCATCACACAGTAACCCACTAGTAAGAATTTGCTTTGTGTTCCTACAACTGTGTGCTCTGCGGGCCTGGAAGCCTGGTGCCAGGTAGGAGAATGCCAGGAGGCGCAACAACCGTTCCACTGAGCTGGAAGCTAAGCCTTCCCCTGGCCATTTTGGGCTCCTGATGCCCTTGAGTGTATGGGAATGAACTATGGGGAAGAAGTGTGGGAATATTTCTGATGGACCTTACAAATAATTTTTCGAGAATATTGTTGTGAAATGATTTTTTTTCTGCTCAATTCTTGACTTGAACTTGCCCTGAGGTTAATCTTACAACTGTGTAATCTACCTGCTTACAGCAGTGAAGCAAGGTTTCCTCTGCCTTGGTGAACTTTTGGCCTGAACAGCACAGATGCCAAATATTGACAAGAAATGTTCAGAGACGCTGATTGATCTCAAGGCTCTTTGCCCACTTTCCTCAGTAGCCTGGTTTCAGTCTTAACCCAAAACATGAGAAGTGCTGATCACAATGTTGAAGACAGCACAGTCTGTAATGAGCTGTCCACAGTGGGCTTAATGTGATTGCATTTGTGAACAGTGTGTGCGTGTGTCCTGGATCAGCAGATTCCAATAGGTCATACCCTAAGTCCCTTCCTTTAAGTGATTAAGGATTATTCAAAGTTGATAAGTTTCTTGCCCTTTGCCCATGTGATGTTCAACTTGTTCATGTATTACAGTGTTTGGCTGTTAAATAAAAATACCAATGAAAGCCAGGCGTGGTGGCACACGCCTTTAATCCCAGCACTTGGGAGGCAGAGGTAGGAGGATCACCATGAATTCAAGGCCAGCCTGAGACTCCATAGTGAATTCCAGGTCAGCCTGGACTAGAGTGAGACCCTATCTCAAAATAAATAAATAAATGAATAAATAAACAAACAAATAAATAAACCAATGAGAGGGCTGGAGAGAGGGCTTAGTGGTTAAGGCACATGCCTGTGAAGCCTAAGGACTCAGGTTCGATTCTCTAGGTCCCACGTAAGCCAGATGCACATAGTAGTGCATGTGTCTGGAGTTCGTTTGCAGTGGCTGGAGGCCTTGGTGCGCCCATTCTCTCTGTCTGTAATAAATAAATAAATAAAATCTTAAAAAAATACCCATGAGAACCTGGCAGTGGAAGCGACAGCCGCAGAAACAGTGGGGGCAACACAGAAGCAGCAGGTTCGCCCTTGGCTAAGTGACCCCAGAGGTTAGCTTTCCTTCCTTAGGCAGGCTCTGCTCCAAAAAGCAGCTCCCCACTCTTGGGTAAATGAATGCAAGAGTCAGTTTCTATAGTTTCAGGGCTGTGCCTCCCACTTGGGCACGAGTGAGCATGCTAAGCTAGGCAACGTAGCGCCAGGGGTCATGACTGATCCCCACTGCCGGGCTGCGACTGAACAGCTCCGCAGTGCAGGCAAGGCAGGGCGAGTCTGGAGCACGGGACATCCCCTGTGGCATCACCTCCTGATGTTACTGTTGGCCATTAAGCGAGCCATGTACTGTGTTAATGCACCTGCAAAATACCCTTTCTTTTATTTTCAGCTAAAGCTATGCAGAAGCTGATGATGCTCAGAAGTATCAGTGTCCATCACCTTCACTTTCTTTTATTTATTTCTTTAAAAATATGTTTTATTTATTTGACAGAGGGGGGGGGAGGGGAAGGCAGATAGGGAGAGAATGGGTGCACCAGGGCATTCATTCAGCCATTGCAGATGAATTCCAGATGCTTACACCACCTTGCGCATCTGCCTTACATGGGCCCTGGGGAATTGAACCTAGGTTCTTTGGCTTTACAGGCAAGCACCTTAACTGCTAAGCCATTTCTCCAGCTACTTTTATTCTTTTAAAGTGTTATTTTTTTAAATTTATTTATAAGCAGAGAGAGAGAGAAGAGACACAGAGAGAATGGGTGTGATAGGGCCTCCAGCCACTATAAATGAACTCCAGATACATGTACCACTTTGTGCTTCTGGCTTTACGTGGGTACTGAGGAATCAAATGCTGGCCAGCAGACTTTGCTAGCAAGTGTATTTAACTGCTGAGCCATCTCTCCAGCCCTTTTGTTGTTTGTTTGTTTGTTTCGAAGAGGGCAAGAGCATGCCATGCTGGCTGGCTTCCACCTTCTCCTTTTATTTCATCTGGGCCTTTAGTCTATTGGTTGATGCTGACTATAATCAGGAGCAGGCTTCCCCTTGTATTTAATCATCTCTGCAAACAGCCTCACAAACACACCCACCCAGAGCCATGCTTTTCTAATTTGCTACGTGTCTTACAATCCAATCACATTGGCAGTCAAAATCATCACAGGGTCTAAACAAGTTGAAATTAATTTTAGGGCTGGAGAAATGGCTCGTGGTTAAGGTGCTCGCCTGAAAGGCATAATGACGGTTTAATCCCCCAGTGCCCACGAAGAGCCAGTTGCACAAAGTGGGCACATGCATCTGGAGTTCATTTGCAGTGGCAGGAGGCCCTGGCACACCCATTCTCTCTCTCTTGCTGTCTGTCTTGTAACCTTCTCTCTGCTTGCAAATAAGTAAATAAAAAACATTTTTAAAAATTGAAATGAATTTTAAGCATAACCACATTTTACCCACACAAAATCTGAATTTTATAGTGCTCTCATGAGTGTCTCTTTCTCCAGAACTGTAGAAAACATGTTGTAGTTTACAAGGTACCCAGTTAAAGGTATTTTGTTCTTGAAGGCCAAATGCTAATACAGCAATTGTGTATGATGATAAAAATGCCAACCTGTTGTTTGTCATGGTTATTTCATCAAGTCATATCTTTTTTTTTTTTTTTTTTGGTTTTTCAAGGTAGGGTCTCACTCTGGCTCAGGCTGACCTGAAATTCACTCTGTAGTCTCAGGGTGGGCTCGAACTCTCAGCGATCCTCCTACCTCTGCCTCCCAAGTACTGGGATTAAAGGTGTGTGCCACCACGCCCGGCTTGTCATATCTTAAATATAGATAATTCTCATTTGTCACCTCAAGTTTATTAAACCTCCATAAATGTAGGGTCAAAGACAATTTACTGAGATAATTTGGAATATGAATACAGATAACTTTTAAAAAGTCTTATTTTCTTATGTTTTAATTTAATTTAAGTGTGTGTGTGTGTGTGTGTGTGTGTGTGTAGGACTCCTGCCTACTGCAAGGTAAGAGGTAAGGCTGGGCTAGAAAGATGGCTCAGTGCTCAAAATGTTTGCCTGCAAAGCATAACAACCTGTGTTCGATTCCCCAGTACCCACACTGAAGTCAGATGCATAAAGTAGCACATGCATCTGGAGTTCATTTACAGTGGCTATGGGCCCTAGCATGCCCATTTTCTCTGTCTCTGTCTCTGATTGCAAATTAAAGAAGGTGAGGTTAGAGGTAAAGTAAAAGGCAAGGTAAGTGGTGAGGTAAAAGGTAAGGTAAGAAGTAAAAAGTGAGAGCTGGGCGTGGTGGCATACACCTTTAATCCCAGTACTCGGGAGGCAGAGGTAGGAGGATCACCATGAGTTCGAGGCCACCCTGAGACTACAGAGTGAATTCCAGGTCAGCCTGAGCTGGAGCAAGACCCTACCTCCAAAAACAAAATAAACAAAACAAAAAGAAAAAGAAGTAAAATAAGAAAGGTAAGGTAAGAGGTCGGGTAAGAAAGATGAGGAAAGTATCAAGGTAAGTGGTAAGGTAAGAGATAAAGTAAGAAAGGTAAGAAAGAGGTCAGGTAAATGGTAAGATAAAATTCATCCCATTTCTTCCATATTTTCCAATTTTGTGGAATATAGTTTTTGTTTTTAAATTTTCATTTATATTTATTTATTTGAGAGATAGAGGCAGAGAGAGAGAGAGAGGGAGGGAGAGAGGGAGAGAGGGAAGGAAAGGGGGGGGAGAGAGAGAAAGAGAATGGGCACACCAGGGCCTCTAGTCACTGCAAACAAACTCCAGGTGCATACACCACCTTGTGCATCTGGCTTACATGGGTCTCGGGGAGTCAAACCTGGGTTCTTTGGCTTTTCAGGCAAGTGCCTTAGCCACTTAACCATCTCTTCAGCCTGAATATAGGTTTTTAAACTATGTCCTAATGATTATTCCAATTTCATTAGGATTTGTTGTAATATCTCAGTTTCTGGGGCTGGAAAGTGAAGTCAGCTCGTAAGTTCCTACTCTGGGTGGCACAGGTGGGCAGGCTGGGGATTGATGCCAATGCCAGATATATTCACTTGTTTTTTTTTTGTCATGCCTCAATGAATCTGGAAAAGCCAAGCATAGTAGCAAACATCTTTAATCCCAGCACTTGGGAGGCAGAGGTAGGAGGATCACTGTGAGTTCTAGGCCAGCCTGAACTACAGAGTGAGTTCCAGATCAGCCTGGGCTAGACTTGAGACCTTACCTCAAAAATAAATAAATAAATGAATACCTAAATAAAATATAAATAAATAAATACTGGAACAACAGAACAAGAACAAAGTAGCTATAAAGAGTAGTGTTGAAGGAAGATTTTTTTCCAACAACTTTGTGTTGTATAATTGGCACGCATTTGTTGTAAATGTCAAATTCTTCATTTAATCCTCTTAATTGAAGTAAGGATACTGTTTTATCTTCCCCTTATAGGCAAGGGAGCAAGCATAGCAAGATTATCACACAACTAGTAAGGTGGTGTTGCCTTCTAAATCTGCATACACTGGTGTTTTTGACCAGCAGCTGCTTGAGTACACTCTGGTCACCTATGATGTCCATTCTGATTCCTGAATAGGAGCAGAGAAATAGAAGTAAGGAGAAAGAAAAGTAGAAAAGAAAGAAATATAAGAAAAGAAAGAACTTGCTAATAAGACCTACAAACTCCCTGAAATCACATGTAAGAGCTATTCTGCCAACTTAAGTGTACCTTGGAACTGTGTAGTACTCATTTTGTATACATATTTTTACACAATTTGATATGCTGCTGGCCAGATCATGCATGACTTAAGAAACATGATTACATACAGCTCAAATCTAAGATGCTTTTCTCCTCTTCTTCCTTCACCTCCTCTCTTTTCCTCCTCTTCTTCCTCCTCCTCCCCCTTCTTCTTTTTCTTCTTCTTTTGTTTTTTTGAGGTAGGGTCTCACTCTAGCCAAGACTGACCTGGAATTCACTATGTAGTCTCAGGGTGGCCTTGATCTCATGGTGATCCTCCTACCTCTGCCTCCCGAATGCTGGAATTAAAGGTGTGTACCACCATGCCCGACACTTTTCTTCTTTTGATCTTTTCCTTAGACATAGTCACTGAGGTTAACCAGGACCTTATAGTCTCAATGAAGCAAAAGCATTAGGAACCTCATCCTTACCTTCTAGTGAGTCAGGGAGGCCCTTGATACTTTGAAAACATGACAGGCTATTGCAAAGGCTCTTGTTTGCTCATCAGAACTACATGGTAAGACCCTATTGCTGAAGACAGCACATTTTGGGGCTCACAGAGATCAAGCTGGAGCTGAACTGGAAGCTTCCTGGCTGTTGGCTAGCTGTCATGGTGTTGGAAAGAGCTATGTAGCCTATTGCGGGAGAAAAGTCATCAATGGTCTTAACCCACAGTGGACCCCACAAGCTTTATGGCTGGCCAAGAAAGCCAAATGTGCCAACTGGTGCAATTATGGGGAGTGGGAATCAACTGCTTTCTGATTAGACTTGAGGCTTGCTCTATGGGAGGGAAATTGTGCCTGTGGTAAAAACCCCATCAGAAGCTTATGGCACCTTAACCGCTAAGCCATCTCCCCAGCCCCACAATCAAATTTTGTCCTATGAACAACTTAAAGCCTGTCAGGATCGTATGTTGGATGCATAGATTCTCTTTATTGCTTCTATTATTTTAGTTGACAAAAAAGACTATCTTTCTGATTTCCAGTTGATGATTCTGAGGTAGTAGATTTAAATGGATTAATTTATTCATCCCTCTGCTTTATGCATTCTCAATTCATACTGTGTTTAATTTGAGGATAGCTGACTGCCAGGCTTCTGAAGTAAGGGAATTCACAGCAGAGTTCTTGGAGGTGGTCCCTGAACCATCTACGTGCCAGGCAGTCTGGCACACCAATATGTTTGAAGTGCAAGTTGAGGTAAATCTGATTCTGTTGTTAAAAGCATGTATCTCTAGCTATAACCACTTCACCTTGGACTGTTACAGCCAAGGTGCTTATTTTTAATTAAAGTTTAGAAGTGAATGAAAATAGCATGCTTTTCACACCTAATTGCCATGGTGTATGAACTCTTCTGCCAATTTTAAAGACAACTAAGAGACTCTAACCAGGAAATTAAGCTGGTTTAAGTTTCAGTGTCCGTTGACAAGAGGAAATGGATTATAAACCTAAGAAATGGGGGAGGTGTTTGAGATCAGTTAAAAAAATAAGCCTAATTATCAAGCCAAAGGAGTTTCAATTATTTAAAAAAATATTTTATTTATTTATTTAAGAGGGAGAGAAAGAGTGGGCACACCAGGGCATCCAGCCAATGCAAACAAACTCCAGATGCATATGCCACCTTGTGCATCTGGCTTATGTGGGTCCTGGGGAATTGAACCTGGGTCCTTTGGCATTGCAGGCAAGCACCTTAATCACTAAGCCATCTCTCCAGCCCTCAATTTTTTTTTAATCTTCTTAGTTGTAGTTGTTATGGGGTTTGGTGTCACACAAGTAAAACCATCAACTCATGGAATGTGAGGCAAAATTTTACTGGGTAATAAAGAAAAGGATAAAAAGGTCTGGTATCCCAGGTCTGCCCCCAGAGGGCATCTCAGGAGGGCAGCCCTGAACTGTTCAGAGTGTCAGCTTTTAATTGGAAATAACCATATGATGTTAGAAAAAACAAACAAACCAAAACCAGGATGGGAGTATGATTTACATGTGACATTTACAGCCATAAAAGTAAAAAAAAAAAAAAAGGGAACTTGTAAACAGATCTGCTGGTCAGTTATAGGAAGCGCCACCTGGGGGGTGTGAGGTAGGCCTGTGACCAGGACTCCCACTTATCTTTAGGAAGCACCACCTGGGGGGGTACAAAGTGGGCCTGTGACCAGGAGTTTGCTCAACAAGGCAGGCCCCAGGAAATGTTATTCATCCCCCCAGAGCCTCTTGTTTACCTGCTGTTAGCAGAACCTCCTGTTTGTCTGCCATCCACAGAGCCTCCTGACTTCTGTGTTTCTCTAGGCTAGGTATAAAGAAATGTAGAGAAATACAACATCTTGCTGTCTTTACATAGCTCATTAACGTAGCTTAAACCAAATGGACACTTTAAAACTAGCCAATTTTTTCCCAACAAATTTGTTAGATATATAGTTAGTATGCTGTTAATGTGTTCCATTGCAGAAAGTAAAAACAATCCTATTTTTTAACCCGCCATGCCTTTTACATTAAATTTGCACTCTAATTACAGCTGTGTATTTTTCTCAGTGTTTGTTAACTGAACCACAAAAAACCCTGTTAAAGGAAAATGTTTAGAAGCAGGAGTGTGAGCAGAAATGATTGCTATGGCTCTTTCAGAAAATGACACTGGGTGTTGCAGTGACTGTGTACAGATGTGAGGTTCAGTTATTCTCTGTGCGTTTGTACATGTAGGATTGTACTAATATCTTTAGATAAAATCCAATTAGTTTGGTTATGGTCGTGACACTCCTACAAATCAGTTCTCTAAAAGCAGTCATTTTGTGGTGTGTGTGTGTGTGTGTGTGTGTGTGTGTGTGTGTTGCCAGTCATTTTTAAGAAAAAATAGCTGCCATGTTCTGCTTAATGGAAAGGAGAAAGAATAATGGATTTAGAAAATATAGACTTGACCTGGGCAAGGTGGCATACGCCTTTAATCCCAGCACTCTGGAGGCAGAGGTAGGAGGATTGCCTGAGTTTAGGGCCACCTTGGACCACATAGTGAATTCCAGGTCAGCCTAGACTAGAGTCAGACTTTAGCTCAAAAAACCAAAGGGAAAAAAAAAAAAAGAAAGAAAAGAAAAAAAATAGGACTTGAAGCATTCATTTCTCTTTATGATTTTAGAAATTGGTAGTGTTGTAAGGTTATAAATACCTTTGCAAGGGAGGGCACATCCTCTGAGCTGCCTGACCATTTGGCAACTTTCAGCTGTTGGTGAGTTTTTCTTGTGCTTGGCCCAGGCCCAGACGAGCTGAGAGCCCCCCAGACCTTACTCTCCACATGGGCTCTTTATCCTCTCCAGTGCCCCACAGGGCAGGCGCTCTTTACACTTTTTTTTTCTCTCTCTTTTTCTACATAGTTTTCCCAGGTCCTCCATGTGGGATCTCTAGCCGTGTGGTTTCCTTTCCTTGGCTCTGTACTTCCCTCAATAGATACAATAATTTAATATTAAAAACAATCAAACAAACAACTAGTGTGTGAAGGGGCCGGATTGCCATCATCAGGGAGCTATGAGTTTACACCAGGCCATGAGCCTTGGTTACAAATCAGCAGTGTTTTGGGAGTAGAAATGGAGCAAGTCCTAAGACTAGGTCAACTTGCTGCTCTGTAGTCAACTCCCAGGGAAACAAACTTCATGGGAGTTTGAGCTTGGTTCTAGAGCGTTAGCTAGGTTGCAGTGCTTATAGGTGCAGGAGTTTAACAGGCTCAAAGTCCAGTGTGACCAGAGCACAGTGCTGGGAGAGACCTGGGAGACCAGGCTGGAGAGGCTGGTGGGGGTCAGAATGTCCAGGATGTGGCCAACTAATTAGTCATTTTTGTCTTTCGGAGTAGTGGGAAGTCGCTGAAGGGAACAGAAGAATTCTTGGAAGAATATGACCAACTTAGTGTTGTTAAAAGTTCATTCAGATTTCTGTGTGGAGATGGGTAGGGAGGCCAGTTAAACATAGAAAGCTAGAGTGGGAAATAGGAAAGATGGAGGTCTACCAAGATCAGACTTGGTGGTGAAGTAGATTTGAGAGATGAACAGATATGATTGCATATAGGAGAAGTCAAGGCCGGCCTTTGGGTTTCTGTCTTGAAAGGATAGACGCTCTAGGAGGTGTAGCTATGATTGGTATATAAATATCTGGTTCCATACTGATGAGGCTGGTGTCTGAGCTGTAATGTAAATATAAAGTTTTCCATGTAGAGGAGACAGAAGGCTTCTCTTCCCTCCGTCTCTCCCTTCTTCCCTCCTCCTCCTTTCCTTTCTTCTCCTTTCCTCTTCTCTTTCTCTCTCTCTTTCTGCATTTCTAGGTAGGGTCTTGCTCTAGCCCAGACTGACCTAGAATTCACTATGTGATCTCAGGCTGGTCTCAAACTCATGGCAATCCTACCTCTGCCTCCTGAGTGCTACGATTAAAGTCATGTGCCACAATGCCCAACCAGAAGGTAGAAGACTTCCACAGGAGTTTGATAGAGCTTGTGAGATTGAGTTTCTATATAAGGGCTCTGAGGCAGGATTATGAAAGTCAAGACTTCATTCTGAGGACAGCAGAGAGTCAGCTGAGGCTCTTTTTTTTTTTTTAATTAAGAACATACTTAGTCTGTATACATCATGTGTTGGTACCATCTTTTCCTTCCTCCCTGTCCCCATTCTGCTGGGGCCCCTCCTCAGTGGGGTTGCTGGTATTCCCCATGGGGTTGTGGGTTATACACTGTGGGAGCAGCAGTCAGTTACTGGGGACAGGATGCCTCTGGGTATGACACCCCAACCTGTGGCTCTTAGAATCTTTCCGCTGTCCTCTTCCTCAAAACCCCCTGAGCTGTGGTGGGTGAGTTTTGAGTCTACTTCAATGATGAGCTGTCAGGAGCCTCTGGATCTCTGCTTTGGTGGGTGTCGAGTGTCCTTGGCGTCTGTCTCCTGTACCCTGGTGCTGATTGTCCTATAAAAAGATACATTCCAGAGGATGCAAGCAGTGATAGGTGGTTCATTTTCAGTGTTCATTCCTTGTCTCCGCAGAACTGGGAAGAGTTGTGTAGAGCCACAGGCTGTGCATCTAACACTCCAGAGTACTTCTACTGTTATTTGCTTTATTTGCCACTATTACTGTGCTCAAGGTTCCTGAGGACTGGGCGTTCTTACGTTCAGTGAGTCCTTCTTTGTTGAACACTCACCTTCCTTCTAAGCATCCCATCATTTCCATCTCATTTTTGTTCATTTTGATTCTGAGACAGCAGCTTTACTATGTGACCTAGATTAGCCTTAAATGATTTGATTAATACTTCTGCCTCGTCCTTCTGAGTGCTGGGATTGTAGTCATATGTAGTCCCATCTTTGTTGTTGTTGTTGTTGTTTTTACTCTTTTCATTGAGAACACTTTATTGTGTGAACATACTGTGTGCTGATCATATGTCCGTTGGATTGTGCTCATGCTTCCTGTCCCCTGGCCCTGTTTCCGGGAGGCCACCTTCAGTGGGGTCTTGGTGTTCACCGTGGGGTCATGAACGCACCCGTCAGTCTCTGTGAGCTGGGGAATGATGCCTCAGAAGTATTCCAGTCTTCTTTACACACTCTCCTTTGTCTGTGACACAGGGATAATTGTACGCTGTCACTCTGGCTTGTTTTCTTAAGTCTTTTTGAGTCTTTCTCACATTCAGAATAGAGTGTGGTCACCCAGGGATAGGTCCTATGCCACTGTCTTAGTCTGCTTTCTGTTGCTATGGCAATACCACAGACTAGGGGATTTCTAAGCAATGGAGAATGCAAATTAAAAAAAATTATTTATTTTATTGACAAGTTCCATAATTGTAAACAACATCCCAACATCCCATGGTAATTCCCTCCCTCCCCCCACTTTCCCCTTTTAAACTCCACTCTCCATCATATCCCCTCCCCCTCTCCATCAGTCTTTCTTTTATTTTGGTGTCATGATCTTTTCCTCCTATCATGGCAGTCTTGTGTAAGTAGTGTCAGGCACTATGATGTCATGGATACCCAGGTGAGAATGTGAAACTTAAGAGCATGACAGAGCCCTCATGACTTTCTTACCTCTTACAAGTCCTACTTCAATACTGTGATCATGGAAATGAAATTTCAGCATGATATTTGGGGGGAGTATTGAGACTATAGTGGCTATATACTCTTCTACATCTAATCAACCTTGGAAATACAGTAGAAATACCCGAGGAGTTTTCTTTATAGAAATCTTCCCTCCCAAAAAAGCATGAAGAAGTAATAATAAAATCAGAATGCCAGCACTTTTAAACCACTAATGAAGTAGATTCAGGGAAGCGATCATCAATGCTGCTGAAACTGATGGGGAACTTCATAGTGGATCAGGCTGACAGATTCCATCAATCAATCAGCCTTAACCTTGCAAAAAAGAGAGGCCTAGGAATCGTGTGTTTCATTGCTCTTGAAGGATTTTTACCACAGGCTCTTTCCTGAAGCCAGCTAGGTCTGCAAATCTTACTTCAGGTTACTGCAAATAAAAGAAACACAAGGACATGTTAACTGACTCCACAGAAGGACATGTTAACTGACTCCATAGGGGTATAATAACTGGCAAAAGTCAGACTGTGGGAAATGATTTAATAAATTGCAGAGAAAGAAGGGAGATGATAAACTATAGACTAAAAGGGATTTTAAAGATGGATCAATTCAATGCAAAATCTGGTCCTTGTTTTAATACTGATAAAATCCTATAAAACAGTAATAGCAAAAGAAAATTATTTAGGGAAATTTGAACACTGGGTATTTGATAATAAGAAGAAACCAAAAGGATCTGGGCATGGTGGTGCATGCCTTTAATCCCAACACTCAGGAGGTAGTGGTAGGAGGATCACTGAGAGCTCAAGGCCAGCCTGTGTCTACATAGTGAATTCCAGGTCAGCCTGAGCTAGAGTGAAACCATACCTCAAAAAAAAAAAAAAAAAAAAAAAACAAAAGGATAAAAACTTTAGATGCATGCACTAAAATTAAGGTAAAGATACAAAACTTACCTATGACAAGCTGAGTGATGATACATATATATTATTCATGATACCATATTCTCTGATGTAAATATTTGTAATTTTCCATAACAAAAATTTTGTCAAATCACTTGGAGAGCTTAACAGATATGTAGATGCTGGGCATAGTGGCACAAGCCTTTAATAACAGCACTCAGGAGGAAGAGGCAGGTGGATCATGGTGAGTTTGAGGCTATCCTGAGTGCAATGGTGGCACGTCTGTTCTGGGGAAACCAATTGCACTCCGGCTTTGAAGTTGCTCCATGGGATGGAATTCATGCCTGGTACTGAAAACCTAGTCAAAAATCCCATGGCTCAGGAGGTCATAAACCACACCACTATTATCTGGCTAAATATATATATATTACACCACCAAACTGCTCTCTAAATACTTATCTTATATGCCCATATATTAATGCCACTCACACTTTTGGTTAAAGAAACTTCTTTTTTTCAGATAGTGGTGATCTCTAGGGTGACTTGGAAATGGCCAAAGTGCTGAGTAGAAATGACAGTGGATTGTTCAGCACTAAGTCACACATCTCTATCCCACCCTCCAAGTCTCAGGGACCATTGTAGAAGAGGTGGCAGAAAGAATGTGAGAGCCAAAGGAAGGAAGGAGTGCTTACAATGCTGTCATCCAGATCCAAAATAGCCTTAATATTCATGACCTCATAGTTGCTGATGCTATCTATACAAGTCACACATAGTAGGAATGGAAAAAATAATTGCATCAAAATAGAAACGATACTAGTTGGGAAGAAGAAGGGATTTAGTAGTGGAGAGAAAAATGAAGTTATAAAATTTACATAAAAATGAGTGGAAGTGGAAAGAATTATACTAAGTGAGATAACCCAAAACCAGAACATCAAAAAAAATCTCACATTGTCTTTCATATGTAGATCCTAACTTTTTAAAGAAAATTTTAAATTTTTAAAAAGTTTTATTTATTTATTTGTAAGCACAAAGAGGGAGATAGTAGAGACACAGACACAGAGAGAATGGGCACACCAGGGCCTCCAGCCACTGTAAAAGAACTCCAGACACATGTGCCCCTTGTGTATCTGGCTTACATGGGTCCTGGGGAATTGAATCTGGGTCCTTTGGCTTTGCAGGCAAATGCCTTAACTGCTAAGCCAGCTCTCCAGCCCAGATACTAACTTTTTTTTTTAAATTTTTATTTATTTATTTATTTGAGAGCGACAGACACAGAGAGAAAGACAGATAGAGGGAGAGAGAGAGAATGGGCGCGCCAGGGCTTCCAGCCTCTGCAAACGAACTCCAGACACGTGCGCCCCCTTGTACATCTGGCTAACGTGGGACCTGGGGAAGCAAGCCTCGAACCGGGGTCCTTAGGCTTCACAGGCAAGCGCTTAACCGCTAAGCCATCTCTCCAGCCCCAGATACTAACTTTTAATGTATGTGTGTATGTAAATATAAGGTTGATAATAGGTTAAGATTTGATCTGGGAGATCACAATAGGGGAACAAGAGGTGACCAGAATTGGAGGGGGCAGACAAAAAGAAACATGCAATATAAAAGCAGAAAAGAGGCCCAGTACTGGAGGAGGGCATCCGAGGGGCATAAGAAAGGGGAGAAGGGAAGCAAAAAGGTCTGTTTGAAACAACCTTAATGATACCTACACTTTGTGTGATAATCAATGAATTAAAAAGAATAACTCTTAAAGTATACAATTTTATTTTTAAAATATTTTTTATTGACAACTTTCATATATCCCATGGTAATTTCCTCCCTTCCCCCACTTTCCCCTTTAAATGCCACTGTCCATCATATCCCCTCCCCTCTCAATCAGAGCCTCTTTTATTTTGATGTCATCATCTTTTCTTCCTATTAGGATGGTCTTGTGTAGGTAGTGTCAGGCACTGTGAGGTCATGGATATCCAGGCCATTTTGTGTCTGGAGGAGCATGTTGCAAGGAGTCCTACCCTCCCTTTGGCTCTTAAAGTTTTTCCGCCACCTCTTCTGCAATGGACCCTGAGCCATGGAAGGTGTGATTGAGATATTTCAGTGCTGAGCACTCCTCTGTCACTTCTTCCCAGCACCATGGTGCCTCCTGAGTCATCCCAAGGTCACTGCCATCTGAAAAGAGAAGGTTCTGTACCAAAAGTGAGAGTAGCATTAATATATGGGTTATGAATGTTAAGAGAAGTGCTTGCTGGGCAGTTTGATGAACATAGTATATACATTTAGCCAAATAGCAGCATTCGTTACACCCCTAGGGCTCATGACTACCCCTGTTGTAGGTATTCAGTATCAGCGATACTGAACCCTCCCAAGGAGCACACCTCCAGTGAAATTAGAGGGTGGTTTTATTCCCCCATAACAGACATGCCACTAATGCATCCACAGGCTCATTTGGCCTGGCTGGCCAAATAAAAGGCTTGCAGTGTCCACTGTTGGGTATCTTCACTGGTGATTTCTCTCTGTTCCATTGAACTGCATGCAGCATGTTTTTTTTTTTTTTTTTCCAGCTTTCTGTCAGCTGGTCTACATGGAGGAGGCTTTCAGCTCAGCTCCAGCAGGATTTGTCAGTGGCCTTGCAGCCCAAGTATTTGGAATCTTCAGCAATAAGGTCTTAGCATCTACTCCTGATGGGAAACCAAGGGCCTTGGTAATGGCCTGTAGTGTTTGGGGGGCATCAGGGACCTCCCCAGCCAACAGCTCACTGGAAGGTATCCCATCCCTGGCACTGAAAATTTTCTAGTAACAATCTATAGCTTCTAAGTGTTCTGTTGTCCAAATAGGTAGGTTTCCATATGACTTATTCATACCCTCTTAGATTTTGATTAGGCCTCCCTCCACCTTCCCTTACTCAATCTCTTCCCCTGACCTCACTTAGGCTGTTTCACCCCCATTAATCTTTCTTCTACTTACATACACACAATACCTTCCTATTACGTTTCCCCTCCCTCCCTTTCTGCTCCCTTTATATCTCCTTTCTAGCTTACTGGCTCATGCTACTGAGTTTTATTCCTACTCACACAGAAGCATACGATTTTATTCTAAATTCATGTAAAAACTCACTAGACTCAACTAATACACTCATTGCAGGATGATTTGCCTAGCTTTTTACCTTTATATGTGGATGAAAATACTAAATCATTAATATTTTTGTGAGTAATAATTTCTAAAACACCACCACATCTTTTTTTTTTCCTAAGTTACTAAGCAAGGAAAAGTCTTTCTGTACAAATATACCAAATTCACCCCAAATACTTGTTCCACCTTGACTTTGTGACGTGGGATTACTTATCTTTCCACTAGATGGCGGTCTAGGAGCGTCCATGCTTGCATGTCCTCATCAGCAGTCATCGGATGGGCTGGGCTGCACTGAGAATACAATTAACCCTTGTACTCCAGAAAAAGATGTGGAGGTTTTCTTTTCTTTATTAGTTGTGTTCATACACAGTGTGTAAACAGCCATGTTGGTACCATCAGTAGCCTCTGCCCTGTCCTCCCCCTTCCTCAGGGACCCTCCTCATTGGGGATTGTGGATCGTGCATTGTGGGCATAGCCATCAGTTATGGGGAAGAGGCAAGGTCTCTGTGCATAATGTCTCAGATTTTTTTTTTTACCTTCCCTGTGTACAATGATATTATACAAAGTGATAAGCCTTTTTATTTTTATTTTGTTTGGTTATTTACTTATTTTTGAGAGAGAGATAGAGATGGAGGGAGGGAGGAAGGGAAGGGAGAGGAAGGAAGGAAGGAAGGAGGGAGAGAGGAAAGGAAGAATGAGGGAGGGGAGAGGAAGGGAAAGAAGAAGGGAGGAAGAAAGAATGGACACAACTGGGCTGCTAGCCACTGGAAATGAACTCCAGATGCATGCACCACCTTGTGCATCTGGCTGACATGGGTCATGGGGAATGCTACCTGGGTCTTTTGGCTTTGCAGGTAAATGCCTTAACCGCAAAGCCATTTCTCCAGCCCAAACCTTTTTATTTTTGTAGAATCCAATTTGATTTAGTAGGAGGGCCTTGATTAAATAGGAAATGATAATAAAATTTAAAAGTGGGGAACTGGATGTGGTGGTGTACACTTTTAAGCCCAGCACCCAAGAGGCAGAGATAGGACCATTGTTATGAGTTTGAGGCCACCCTGAGACTACATAGTAAATTCCAGGTCAGCCTGGGCTAGAGCAAGACCCTACCTTGAAAAACAAAAACAAAACAAAACAAAAAAATGGATGCTGGAGAGATAGCTTAGTGGTTAAAGCATTTGCCTGCAACGCCTGAGGACCCAGGTTTGATTCCTCAGTATCCACATAATCCAGATGTGCAAGGTGGCACATGTGTCTGGAGTTCATTTGCAGTGACTAGTGGCCTCATGTGCCAATTCTCTCTCTCTATTTGCCTTTCTCACTGTCTCTGTGTCAAGTAAATAAATAAATATTTTAAAAAATGAGAAAGTTTGGTTAATGGATCCATCTGGTTGAGAATTATATGATTTATTTACTTGCAAGCAGAAAGATACAGAGAGAGCATGTGCCAGAGACAGAGTATGGTCTGGACACACCAGGGCCTCTAGCCACTGCACACAAACTCTAGATAATTTGTGCATCTGGGTTATGTGGGTACTGAGGAATTTAGTGTGGTCCTTAAACTTTGCAAGCAAATGCCTTAACTGCTGAGCCATCTCTTTAGCCAATGTATTTTATTTATATATATATGTATAAAACGTCATTGATTCTATTTAGCTTTTCCAGTCTTTTCATTTTGCCTGTGCTGTTTACATAATGTATAGAATACAATTACAAACTTTCGGTGAATTTCCTTTCCTTTTCCTTTTCCTTTTCCTTTTCCTTTTCCTTTTCCTTTTCCTTTTCCTTTTCCTTTCCCTCCCTCCCTCCCTCCCTCCCTCCCTTCCTTCCTTCCTTCCTTCCTTCCTTCCTTCTTTTCTGTGTTTGTTTTTGTTTTATATATATATATCTATCTATCTATATATATATATGTATATATATGTGTATATATATATATATATATATATATATATATGTTTTTTTTCCTGAGATAGGGTCTTGCTCTAGCCCAGGCTGACCTGGCATTCATTGTGCAGTTCAGGCTAGCCTCAGACTCATGGTGATCCTCCTACCTCTGCTTCCCAAGTGTTGGGATTAAAAGTGTGTGCCACCACTCCCATCTTCAATGAATATTTTCTAGGCTTGAAACCCTTGGTCTTAAACAGCACTGACTGGATTTGATTGAAATGAAATGTAATAGAAGGTAAATGTCATGTGCATCTAGAAGATTCTGGAGAAAAATTGCGTTCTCGTTGACAGTCTTGCATGTGCTAAGAAGTGGTCTACATGCATACCTTGCACATCATTGGCAGATGGGAAAGCACAAGAAAGGAACTGATTATGGAGAAGAAACTATGGCAGTGGTGGAGAAACCGTATCAAATATATGCAGCTCCGTAAAGGTCCCTGGGCTAAGACAGCAGTAGAGCTCCCAACATGCAGCATGTAAAGAGAAGTCTAACTGTGCTGGGTTGGTTTTATATTACGTGATAAATCTGATACATAGATATTGGCTCATTGCTTTCATACTATGGAGTATCGGTATAAGGAGAATGTATTAAAAATGTTAAGACACTTCTTTTAAAATCTTCACATCTTGGGCTGGGTGTGGTGGTGCATGCTTTTAATCTCAGAATTTGGGAGGCAGAAGTAGGAGAGTTGACGTGAGTTCAAGGCCACCCTAAGACTACATAGTGAATTACAAGTCAGGTTGGGCTAGAGCGAGAGCCTACCTTGAAAAAACAAAACACAAAAAATCTTCACAACTTAATAAATCTGAGCAGTCAATGGTTTGGTCCCTAATTCTTGTTTGTAAAGTAGATTTTGAGAATATGATTATACAAACACACACACACACACACACACACACACACACACACATGTATATATATTTTAGAGAGAGAGTGAGCAAGAGAGAGAATTGGCATGCCAGGGCCTCAGCCACTGCTATTGAACTCCATATGCTTGAGCCACCTAGAGGGCACGTGTGACCTTGTGCTTGCCTCACCTTTGGGATCTGGAGAGACTGAACATGGGTCCTTAGGCTTCACCTTAACCGCTAAGCCATCTTTCCAGCACAAGAATATTATTTTTTTAAAATTTATTTATTTATTTATTTGAGAGTGACAGACACAGAGAGAAAGACAGATAGAAGGAGAGAGAGAGAATGGGCGCGCCAGGGCTTCCAGCCTCTGCAAACGAACTCCAGACGTGGTGCGCCCCCTTGTGCATCTGGCTAACGTGGGACCTGGGGAACCGAGCCTTGAACCGGGGTCCTTAGGCTTCACAGGCAAGCACTTAACTGCTAAGCCATCTCTCCAGCCCAAGAATATTATTTTTAAAGTGTGTATAGAGCTTTTTTCTCCTGCAAGTGGCCCAAAGTGACTTGTAAAAATAGTTAGCTGCTGTCCTGACCCAGAAAAGCACACAAAACCATGCAAATTAAGGGTTTGAACCTTCTTCACTTTAAGAACACAATGAAAGTGCACAGGCCATTAAGGGTATGCACATCCCAGAAGCATCAAGTATCTAAAAGATGTTACTTTTTTGTTTGTTTGTTTATTTGAGGTAGGGTCTCACCCTAGCTCAGGCTGACCTGGAATTCACTATGTCGTCTCAGGGTGGCCTCGAACTCATGGCGATCCTCCTACCTCTGCCTCCCGAGTGCTGGGATTAAAGGCGTGAGCCACCACACCCAGGTAAAAGATGTTACCTTTTAAAAAATTTTATTGAGCCAGGCATGGTGGCGTATATCATACTTTATTTATACATAATTTATATAACCATTTATTTTTTCCATTTGTTCTATGTATGTTAAATTGATCATATAACCATGCATTATTTTATTATACCTAAAAGTATTTTCATCTATCATCTATCTATCTATCTATCTATCTATCTATCTATCTATCTATCCATCCATCTACCTACCTACCTACCTATCTATAATCGAATGAATTTTAAATACCAATGGTGTTGTCCAGTACAAAGTTATTTTCTCTTACTCAGTTTTACAACTTTACTTTTTGTTTCAGAATCTTAAAGTCTTATGTGCTTTAAATTCTCCATCTTCCTGAGGGAATATTTGATATTTTTTGAGTCGTGGTACTTTATATTTTATTTTATTTATTAGAGAGTGAGAGAGATTGAGAATGAGCATGCCAGGGTCTCTAGCCACTGAAAACTCCCGATGCATGTGAACTTTGAGCAGCTGGTTTTATGTGGGTACTGGGGGATTGAACGTGGGTCGTTAGGCTTTGTAGGCCAGCGCCTTAACCTTTAAGCCATCTCTTCAGCCCAAGCCATGGTACTTTAAATGCAAGGAAAGGACTAAGTAATTTAAACCAATTCTAATTTTTGTTTCTATAAATGTGGTGTGATGAACATCCTCTCTCTATCCTCCCTGCTACCTATTTAGTATTTTGAAGCAAATACATTAGAAGAAAAAAACAACCTTCCTTCCTTCCTTCTTCTCTTCATTTCTTCTTCTCTTCTCTTCTCTTCCCTTCTCTTCTCTTCTCTTCTCTTCTCTTCTCTTCTCTTCTCTTCTCTTCTCTTCTCTTCTCTTCTCTTCTCTTCTCTTCTCTTCTCTTCTCTTCTCTTCTCTTCTCTTCTCTTCTCTTCTCTTCTCTTCTCTTTCTTCTTTTCCTGAGGTGTTAGGGTCTCGCTGTAGTCTAGCCTGACCTGGAATTCACTATATAGTCTTAGGCTGGCCTCTAACTCATGGAGATCTTCCTACCTCTGCCTCCCAAGTGCTGGGATTAAAGGAGTTCACCCCCACACCCAATTGATAGTGTCTTTCAAGTGCAGGTGCTGGGATCTAAGGGAGAAAAAAAAAAAAAACTCCTCAACAGAGGAAAGAATAATGACCCTGATGAAGTGATGCTTCAAACTTCTGATAGCTTCAATTTGCTATAGAAATCTGTCAGGACAGCTCCACCTGAGCCCAGGTTAGACACACTATAGCACTTCCTACTGGATGGCAAGGGATAAGTGGGTTGTCTCTTGGCTGGTACCTGTGCCTGAAAATCAGCGAATGTGTTTGCTTGTCACTTGCTTGAAGGTGGAATTCCTTCAGGACTTAATGTCCACTAGTGCGATCTGTCGTCTCAATATGAGGGTTAGAGGAAATTCTACAATCTGAGAAGCGGTTTGTGGCCTTGTTATTCTGAGTCAGAGAAGGAAAATCTCTCCTGGATGCTAAAGTAAAAATTGTGTTTGGGGACTGAACAGCTGAAAGGAAAGCTAAAAGGTTGAAAACCCCTTATTGAGATAGGTGTGTAAATTTTTCTAAACTAGTTAGCATTTATATTTATTTTATTTTACTAGTTGTCTTTCTGAAAGCAGATAAACCTGTTTGGTTTGTTTCAGATATGTGTCTTATCAGATGAACTCTAGCATCCAAGCAAAGGTCACGTGTCCAAATGGCCAGGGTGCCCGTGTGGTCGCTTCTACCACGATGACCATCTAGGTTACTCTAGGCTTTGCTCATAGACACTGGCTTTGTGAGGAGCCCTAGCGTGAGAAAGAAACAAAAATTCAGGTGAAAAGAGACCCTGCTCTAGGTGGTGGCCACTTCTTTCCAGCCACCCTAGGTTTTCACAGATTCTGAAGGAGGTTGACGATGCTTTCTAGAGCTGGCTTTCTGTGAGAAGGGGAGTGGTGACATCATTGGCCTTGGTCAGCAAGAGTACACGCTGGGCTCAGAGCACTGTCGACGGAGATGCTTTTGTTCTGAGACAGAGCTATGTGGCTCTGGACAGTCTGGAGCTTGCTGTGAAGACACAACTGTCCGCAAGTTTGTCATGCTCCTCTCGCTGTGTCTCCTGAGTGAGTGCCATGCCCGGATCAAAGGAGTAACTGTTTTTTGTTTTTTCCAGGTAGGGTCTCACTCTAGCTCAGGCTGACCTGGAATTCACTATGGAGTCTCAGGGTGGCCTCGAACTCACGGCCTTCCGAGTGCTGGGATTAAATGCCTGAGCCACCACACACGGCCAAAGGAGCTACTTTAAGTACACAGTTTGACTCCCTGTCTAAGTGAAACATGAAGGCTCTTAAACTAACACTCAAGTTGCTTTATGGGAAGGTGTACTGGCAATAATGACTGGCTGTTTTCAAGTTTTAAAAAAATTTTAGTGACAACTTCCATAATTGTAGACAATAAACCATGGTAATTTCCTCCCCCGACTTTCCTCTTTGCAACTCCACTCTCCATCATACCTCTTCCCCCTCTCAATCAATCTCTTTTTTATTTTGATGCCATCATCTTTTCATCCTACTATGATGGTCTTGTGTAGGTAGTGTCGGGCACTGTGAGGTCATGGATATCCAGGCCATTTTGTATCTGGAGGAGCATGTCGCAAGGAGTCCTACCCTTCCTTTGGCTCTTAAAGTTTTTCTACCACCTCTTCTGCAATGGACCCTGAGTCTTAGAAGGTGTGTTAGAGATGTTTCAGTGTTGAGCACTCCTCTGTCACTTCTTCTGAGCAATATGGTGCCTTCTGAGTCATCCAAAGGTCACTGCCATCTGAAAAGAGAAACTTCTCTAACCCAAAGTGTGAGTAGCATTAATATACAGGTATGAACATTAAGAGAAGTGCTTACCGGGCAGTTTGGTGAGCATAGAATATACATTTAGCCAGACAGCAGCAGACGTTATACCCACAGGGCTCATGACTACCCCTGTCATAGGTTTTCCGTATCAGGGATGTATTCCCTCCTCTATTCCAATTAGAGAGCAGTTGGTTTCCCCCACAACAGATATGCCACTATTGTACTCCTTGGCTCATTTGTCCTGGTTGGCCAAATTGAAGGCTTGCAATGTCCACTGTTGTTTATTTCCACTGGTGATTTCTCTCTCTTCCATGGAACTGTGTGCAGTATAGCTTTTTCCAGCTTTCTGTCAGCTGGTCTATACGGAGGAGGTTTTCAGCTCAGCTCCAGCAGGATTTCTCAGTGATCTTGCAGCCCAACTATGTGGAGACTTCAGCAATAGGGTCTTACCATCTATTCATGGTGGGAAGCCAAGAGTCTCGGCAATGGTCTGTAATGTTTTGGGGGGGCATCTGGGACCTCCTTGGCCAATAACTCAATGGAAGGTATCCCATCCCTGGCACTGAAAATTTTCTAGTAACAATCTGTGGCTTCTGAGTGTGCCATTGTCCAAAAAAGTAGGTTTCCATATGACTTATTCATACCCTCTTGGATTTTGATTAGCCCTTCCTCCACCTTTTCTTTACTCTTGTTCCCCTGACCTCACTCAGACCTTTCTACCCCCAGTAATCTGTTCTTCTATTTATGTATATACAATACCATCCTCCTAAGCCCCGCCTTTCTACTTCCTTTACTTCCCTTTTCTAGCTTACTGGCTTCTGATACTGAGTTTCATTCCAACTCACATAGAAGTCCAAACATTTGTAGCTAGGATCCACATATGAGAGAGAATATGCAATGTTTGGCTTTCTGGGCTTGTGTTTGTTTTCAAGTTTTATGGAAATGTATCATCTGCTATAAATGTGTGCTGTGAAGGAGACACTCTTGTTTGTTCTGCCCAGACTCTACTGTGTTGAAGAGAGTATGGATGATCATATAACCAAACTCTTATGCATGAAAGTTTACGTGAGCATATGTACTTTTTAAGTGAACACTGGTCTTGTTAAAGCTCCAAGAATGTGAGTGTGATTTTTATCCTGTGTGTGTGTGTGTGTGTGTGTGTGTGTGTTTTCCCTAGCCCAGGCTAACCTGGAGCTCGTTCTGTGTTCCAGATTGACCTTAAACTCTTGGTGATCCTCCTACCAAGTTCTAGGATTAAAAGCCTGATCCAGTAAGCCTGGTATCAACTTGTTTTGTTTAAGTGAGTTGCCTTGGAACATTAAAGGTATATAAAATGTACAGGGGATTGACTTAGTTTTTGAGCACTTGAGTTGTAGATTTTTTTTTTTCAATTTTTATTTATGTGTTGAGAGAGAGAGAAGCAAATGCCTCTAGTCACTGCAAACCAACTCCAGGTGTATGTGCCACCGTGTGCATCTAGCTTTATGTGGGTACAGGGGATCAAACCCAGGTCTTTAGGCTTTGCAGGCAAGCTCCTTTAACTGCTGAGCCATCTGTCCAGCCCAAGTTGTAACTATTAGTGAGAGTGTATATGCTGGGAAGATATTTTCTTGTACAAAAAAGACCATTAGTAAGAAGTATACTTTACAGATTTTAGCAGTTTAAAGAGAGAAAAATCTAATTTCTAGAAGAGAAAAAGAACACTAGTAATAGTTTCTCATTTTCTTTTTGTTTAAAATTAAAAAAATAACTTAGCAAAAGAGTCAGGGTATCTTTATGACACCTCTGTCGATACATGTCACCTTAACTTTGTTCCCGTTCATCCTCCAACCCTATTGCTCTCCTCCTCCTGCAGGTTTTCTCTTGCTGGTCCTAGGAATGGTTTTCTTTTTAAAGCTTGATATTTTGATATTTTAAAGTTTTGTTGTTTTCTCTTAATGATGTTGTGAAGATGTGTGTGTGTGTGTGTGTGTGTGTATATGTATATATATGTATGTATGTATATATATATGGCCATTTTTTGTTTCTTTTTTTCAAATTTAGCTTATTTTATGAATGATACATTTATGAAATGTATTTACCTTGAATTGGTATGAATACAGCTTTATTCTTTAAAAAAATACTAAAGGTCACACATGCTGCCCTTTTTTTTGTTTACTTATTTATTTGAGAGCGACAGACAGAGAAAGAGGCAGATAGATAGACAGACTGACAGACAGACAGACAGACAGATAGATAGATAGATAGATAGATAGATAGATAGATAGATAGATGGGGAGAGAGAACAGGTGCTCCAGGGCCTCCAACTACTGCAAACGACCTCCAGATGCATGTGCCCCCTTGTGCATCTGGCTAATGTGGGTCCTAGGGAATTGAGCCTCGAACCGGGGTCCTTAGGCTTCACAGGCAAATGCTTAACCACCAAGCCATCTCTCCAGCCACATGCTGCCCTTTCAATCTTGGCCAAAATATATTTTTTGAGAATGTTGGAAGACTCTATTTATTAAAAATTACTTCAGAGCTAGGCATTGTGGTTGGTTCACACCGGGTAGACTGAGGCAGGACAGCTGCAAGTTTGAAGCCATCTTGCACTACATAGTGAGAACCTACCATTGAATGAATAAATAAATATATAAAAATTTAACAGTTATATCTTAATGTTTGTCACAGTTACCTTCTTGTTGCTGTGACAAAACACCTGACCCAAAGTAGCTAATGGGAACACAAAGTTTATCTCAGGCTTACAGTTTCAAGGGGGAAGCTTTATGGTGGTGGAGAAAGCATGGCAAAGCCGGCAACCACCTCCCATGTGCATCCATTGGCAGCGGGACAGGAGCCAAAGAGCAGTGCTGGCTGGGAGCTGGCCCACCCCCAGTGACACACCTCCTCCAGCAAGCATCCACTTCCCAGAGGCTCTGCCCGCTGAGAGTTGAGAGTGAGGCTCATCACAAACACATGGGGCACATTTCGTAGCCAAACCCCCACATTGTTCGTTTAGAATGATTTCTGAATTTAGGTTAGTTTACAATGGTTCAATTTGGTCCTGTGGATTATTTATGTGTACAACTTAGATGCATCTGTTCAACTATTTGCCAGAACAGCTTCAAGTTGGCAGTAAAGCTTATGATGCAAAAACTCATATATCATTTTGGGGCTTGAACAGCTGTTCACCAACAGCTGTAAGGGCTGTTCTTTATCTTATCAAAACTTACGAATGGAAACAATGCTGAGAGTTTCATTTTCTGCTGTTCACTCATATATTGTCTCCCCCCTTTTGTGTGTTATCTTTGTAATTTTTGCTTTCTTCTCTCAACTATGTTATTTACAGTAGTTGTATGCATATAGCAAACAACCTCAGGATAGATTAATGCAATAAAACACCTTATGTTTTGACATAGTGAAAACAATACTGGCATTATGGATTGTATAGTGGATATGAGCTCTTCCTAGATTTGGAGAGTAAGTAATAATGCTTCTGCCAGTTGTCATAAGTAACCACAGAAAATTTTGATTGCTAGGGCTGAGAAGATGGCTCAGAGGTTAAAGGTGCTTGCTTGCAAAGCCTGCCTGCTTGTGTCCAGGTATTAACAATACTTTAAAGTTAGAAAATCCCCTCAATTGGGTTATGATTGATTTTGCATCTCTAACTGTGATGCATACATCAGTTAATAACATCAGTTTTCCCCTCAATATGCAGTCACTTGATATATTTTGAAGGTTAGAAAAGAATATAGTAGGCAATATGCAAGGCATATGCAGACACATCCAAAGAGTTAGAAACAAAATCACCCGTAATTCAGTCACTTCATATCTGCCCCGGGTGCACGCTGGCATGGGGGCCCCTGAGGTGTTCTCCAGAGTTCTGCCGGTCTATGCTCTCTGATGAGCTCAGCCTCTTAGGCGCAGTTACTGATTTACTCAAGCAAAGATTCATTTTCAGGTGAGAGTTATTTTACAGCTTTGTCTATGTGGTTCTATTTTGGAATGAAAATCAGTCAAGTACTCTAGATTTTCTGATACTTCAGGATTGTGTGTGTGTGTGTGTGTGTGTGTGTGTGTGTGTGTGTGTGTGTGTGTGTAAGTTTACTCAGAGACTTGGCTTGGATTTTCAGTTGATTAATATTTAGCTGGGTATGGTGGCATACCATCTGTAGTCTCAACTCCTGGGGAGGCTTGAGTCCAAGGGTGCAAGACCAGCCTGGGCAATATGGTGAGACACTGTCTCAAAAAATTACAGAGCTCTGAGCCGGGTGTGGTGGCGCACGCCTTTAATCCCAGCACTTGGGAGGCAGAGGTGGGAGGATCGCTGAGAGTTCGAGGCCCCCTGAAACAACATAGTGAATTCCAGGTCAGCCTGAGCCAGAGTGAGACCCTACCTCGAAAAAGAAAAAAAAAAAATTTACAGAGCTCTGATATCTTTTGTTGGACAATAAGACAGACCAGCTTCAATTTAGATGGGTACCTGTTTATTCAAATGCAATTTAGCTTAAGAGTCGTTGAATTCTAAAGTTAGAAAAAAACCAGAGTATTTTATTTTATTTATTATTTTTTGTTCATTTTTATTTATTTATTTGAGAGTAACAGAGAGAGAGAGGGGAAGAGAGAAAGAAACAGATAGAGAGAGAATGGGCCTTCCAGGGCTTCCAGCCACTGCAAACGAACTCCAGACACGTGTGCCCCCTTGTGCATCTGGCTAACGTGGGTCCTGGGGAATTGAGCCTTGAACTGGGGTCCTTAGGCTTCACAGGCAAGCACTTAACCACTAAGCCATCTCTCCAGCCCTATTTTATTTTTTAAAAAATATATTCTAGCCAACTTTTATATTACTCATGATAGCTTTAACGATTTTATTGTTATTTATTTATTTATGAATGAGTGTGTGTGTGAAAGAGAGAGAGAGAATGGGAGCACCAGGGCCTCTAGCCACTGCAAACAAACTCCAGATGCATATGCCAACATGTGCATCTGGCTTACATGGGATCATGAGAATCATACTGGGGTCCTTAGGCTTTGCAGGCAAACACCTTAACTGCTAAGCCATCCATCCAGCCCAGAGGAACGTTTTTCATTTTGGCTTACAGTCTTGATGAGGGACAACTGATTCAACCTACAAAAGTAGTCTCAAATTATCATTTGGAATCATGTGGACTAGGGAGATGTTTAGATATTTTCGTGTGCAGACATCTCCCCCACCCAGCTCCCCCTTGCTGACAGCTTGGGGTTTCCTCTCTTTTTGTTTAGTTTTTGAGTTCTTTGTAGAGTCTGGACATTTATCCTCTGTTAGCCTTAAAGCTGATGAAGACCTTTCTCCCATTCTGTATGCTATTGTTTTATTGTATTCATGATTTCCTTTGCTGTCCAGAAGTGTTTTCATTTCATGAGATATAATTTGTAAGATGCTGGCTTTATTTCTTGGGTGACTGGAGTCTCATTCAGAAAGTCTTTACCTATGTCTACTATTGAAGTACGTCCCTTACTTTTTCCTTTAGCAAGTTGGCTCTGGTGAGACCAGAATAGAACCCCAGTACTGCAACATGGCAATAAGAAGCAGCTTCCAGATTCGTTCTCCTTAATTTTCATGGTCTCTCTCCCCCACTTTGGAGCACCCTTTCTGAGTTTCCCTCTCCTTCCTGGCCTTACAACCAACCACGGTCCTTCATATACATTTGAGCAGGGCAATAAGGCTTATGCCAGCTGGATGCCTAATGTATAAAAAGAGCTGATCTGTGCTGGAGAGATGGCTTAGTGGTTAGGGTGTTCGCCTGTGAAGCCTAAGGACCCAGGTTTGATTCCTCGGTACCTACGTAAGCCAGATGCATGCATTTGGAGTTTGTTTGCAGTGATTAGAGGCCCTGGAACACCCATTCTCTCTCTCTCTCTTTTTCTCTGTTATTCAAAACAAATAAAAATTTGAAAAAGAGCTGATCCAAGTTATCACACAGATATCCCCCCTCCCCCAGTTTTTTTTTTTTCTTCTCTCTGGTCCCATCTCAACAGTGGGGATAGAGGCTCATAGTTTGAGAATTTTTCTGGTTTTATTTTTCCTTAAATAATTTATTCATTATATTTTCAAGCAGAGAGAGAGAGATAGAGACAGAAATAGAGAGATAATGGGCATGCCAGGGCCTCTAGCCACTGTAAACAAACTCCAGATGTATTAGCCATCTTATGCATCTGGTTTTACGTGGGTACTGGGGAATTGAACCCAGGGTGTTAGGCTTTGCAGGCAAGTGCCTTAACCATTGAGCCGTCTCCCAAACCCCCTGCTTTTCTTTTACTCTCTCTTATTTATACTCTGTCTTAAAAATAAATCTCATAATTTACCCTTCTTCATGTCTACATTTATCATTTCTTTGCTAATTGAGAGACAAGAGCTTGAAAGCCACTGGCTTGGGAAACTCCAAGTCCATCCAGAGCCCAGTGAGACTTCATAGGTTTCAACACCATCACGCATTTGGAGCTCCCACTGAAATCTGAAGAAGGGTAAATTATCTAGCTTTATAAGCCTGTATTCTTTGTTTTGGGTTACAATGACCCTGTATAAGTTCTTCAAATATAGCTGCCGGGTATTAAAAGTCATGGAGGCCAACCTTTGCTGGGAAAGTCTGGATGCATCTCCCAGTGCCTCTGTCAGTGGGAACACTGAATCTATACTGACCCAGTTTCCTTTTACTCTGTTCCTCTATTTCTGAGGCTATCTGTCATCTAGGGTTCACCGAGTTGAATCAAAACTGTACGCTCCTTCAGAGTTCAGTCAGAGCCCCCACTGGAGGTCACAATGACCTTTCCTTTTCTCTTCGGCCCAGATGGATCTGGTCCAGCTCTCCAGATCTCAGAACTCTTTGTTTAACCTGACTTCTGTCATTGATCCTCTCTTTAAAAAATATATTTATTTTATTTGCAATGAGAGAGGGGGCACCAGAATCTCTTGGCACTGCAAATGAACTTCAGATGCATGCACCTCCTTTGTGCATCTGGCTTTACTTGGGCACTGGGGAATTGAATCTGGGCTGGTGAGCTTTGAAAGCAAGTCCCTTTAACCATGGAACCATCTCCCCAGTCACCAATCCTCTCTTTATGTCAACTCTCTGCCGATGTCATTGGTCTTCATGCTGGCTGTCCTCATTCATCTACCGGGATAGTGAGCCCTCTTTCCTGCCCTGTTGCTGGGGAAGCCTGTGGCTGCCAACGGCCAAATTCATCAGCTAGAAGGGCAATGGCTACAGGGGTAAGCACACAGACTTGGGCAGGGCCCAGCATGCCCAGCCTGAGAAGATACAACCCTGGGATATCCAAAAGCTGAATAGAGCTGCTCCTTCTGTGTTATAACCGCTCTACTAGAGTCAAAGGACGACAGGTCTGCCTGTCACTTTGCTTCAAACAGCTAGTACCTGCTTTGTTTTTATAATGCAAGTTTTCTATTAACAGTGTTGTTGTTAAAAGTACAGATTCTAGATTAAAGGTTACTTAATGCTACGGGATAACTCAAAGGGAAATAAAAACCACTGAGACAAACTTTCTTTCGTTTCCCTGATATTCTTGGATAGTTTTGTTACTTATGTATAACATTTGTTCTCATGACTTTTGCTAGGGTGCTTTCCTTAGGAAAGTGTTTCACATTTCAGAGTGAAATATCATTCAAAATCCAACAGGTGATAGGATCTATACGTGTACCTTGAACAGGTAATGGTTTATTTATTCTGAGTTGATCTTTAGTTTAGATGTCATCCTAACAGAGGCTCAGCAAGAAAGCAGAACTTGGTGGTCTTGGATGAAAACCCTTCCTCCCCGCCCACAGAGAGTCTATCATGAGGAAAAGGCAGCTCCTCTCTGGCAACAGAGACTAGACCTCGAAGCAAATAGACCATCTCAAAGCCACCTGGCAAGAGGGATGAGACTGAACTTTGAATGGATTTATTGCCTTTGTTCTGGCTCCTTATAAAATGCTAATGAGAAAGAGAGGAAGACTGATTTTTGGAGTGCTAATCCACTGTCTTCTCAGATTGCTGACTCTCCGGATCTGAGCACAGCTTAAAGATTCAATTCTTAGGCAGGGTGTGGTGGTGCACGCCTTTAATCCTAGAACTCGGGAGGCAGAGGTAGGAGGATCATCGTGAGTTCAAGGCCACCCTGAGATTACATAGTGAATTCCAGGTCAGCCTGGACTAGAGTGAAACCCTACCTCAAAAACCAACTGACCAAAAAAACAAAAAAAGATTCAATTCTTGGTATTTTGCCCATTCGGTAGGTGGCATGGGCTGCTTATTGTTAAAACTCAAGCACTGTTAGTAACCAGAGGCCCTTCCCTTTGTCTGGCTTGCAGAAAGCATCAAAACTGGAGGGATGGCTCAGCATTTAAAGGCACTTTCATGAAGAGCTTGACAGCCCAGGTTTGATTCTCCCAGGACCCACATAAAGCCATATGCTCAAAGTGGTGCATGTGCCTGGAGTTCTTTTACAGCACAAGAGGCCGTGGCATGCCCATACTAACTTTCTGCCTGTCTCTTTCAAATAAATGAAAATATTTTAAAAAATGATTGAGAAGCTTTCTGGTTCTGCTCCAGGGCTGGCTCGAGCAGCTCTTTTTGTCCTGCCCCTTCCAAGGCCAGAGGCCTTTCACTGTGCTGAGTTGGGTACGCACATGGGGGTGGTGTGGTGGTGGGGGGAATAGCAATACCTTTGAAGCATGCTGAACTTGGCTCTAATTTAGCTCTTCCTGTTGATTGGAATCTATTTACATTCATTTTCCAGCAGGAAGGTTTCTCAACAGCTTTGTAGCAGGGCCACATGTGCCCCTGATGATGCATTTTGGGCAAAATCTGCCAAGGTACATTAGGCAAAGGAAAGAAAGGAGCCAAGGCTTACAAGCCACTTTCTTTACCTCTTGGAGAGGCCACCTTGTGAGTTTCTTAATTCTAGCTAGATGGGAGGGAGTTTCAGGAGAAACAGAGGAGAGAGAGAGAGAGACAGAGGGGGAGAGAAGGGGGAGGGAGAAGGTGGACAAGAGACTGTTTCCACTCCAGACATGCAGAGCTACAGCTGCTCTCATCAAAGCCCTCAGAAAACTTTTGAAAACGTTAGCTCATTAAGCCTCTGCGCTCCTGCCGCCAGGGAGCCGTTCTCCCCGGCCCTAGGCAGTGCACACGCAAGGGGAGGATCATCTTCTATCAATGCGGCCAAGGCTGTTGTGCTTGGGGGTGGGGAGCTGGATGCCCATGTCCTTTACTGCCTTAAAATTTCTCATTCCTGGGCTGGAGGGATGGCTTAGCGGTTAAGGCACTTGCCTGCAAAGCCAAAGGACCCAGGTTTGATTCCCCAGGACCCACGTTAGCCAGATGCACAAGGGGGCGCAAGCGTCTGGAGTTCGTTTGCAGTGGCTGGAGGCCCTGGTGTGCCCATTCTCTCTCTCTTCCTTTTTCTCCCTGTCAAATAAATCATATATATATTAAATTATATATATATTTAAAGAAACTCCTTATTCCTTAAGGTGTCAATTTTGGGGTTCAAAAGCATTTTTTGTGTGTATTCAAAACTGACTTTGCTTATTCACTTGGTAATCACTAGTGATTTGTTTGAATATGGCAGCAACCTTTGAGCAGAGTCCTAAACTTACATGTGATCTCCAGTCTGTCCCTGTGGAGAAGACCATAGTGTGGATTCTGCCATTGTCTACTGAGGCCCAGGCTGACTGGAATTCACTATGGAGTCTCAGGGTGGCCTCGAACTCACGGCGATCCTCCCACCTCTGCCTCCCGAGTGCTGGGATTAAAGGCGTGCGCCACCACGCCGGGCAGGAGAACACCTTTCTGAACGAGCAGTCACGTGTGAGTTCCCACAACTCCTCCCCAGCATCAGTATAGCTGTCTGTGCGTGAGAGGTTAAGACAGCTTAACGAAGCACCCCGATTCTGGAAGAGGAACTCTCCTTCCCTCTGTGACCAGTTGTGGTCTTGGGAGTCACTGTAGGATTTCAATTCTCGTCTGGCAGAGAGGTGGACAGGTAACGCAGGCTTAGGTTATTAAATGCACCCTGGAATTTTTCTCTTTCAGCTTTTGAAGCATTTCATTACCACTATGACTAATGTGCAAAAATAAAGCGAGAGCTACTTTCTGGATTATTTCGAAGCTTTTCTTTTCATTTGTTGACTTGTACGAATGTCTGGACGGAGGCCACAATTTAGTGTTTGATTTCCAGGACTAAATATGACATGAGAAGTAAACAAGACAAAAGGTGGGCCGGGGGGAGGAAAAGAAAGAAATGATAGCATGCTAAAATGAAGAAAAGAAGGGAGTGCTGTAATGATACATAAAGTTACATAATATTTGAGCAGGAAAAAAAAAAATCCTTAACCCTTCCACCATGGAGGTATTCCCCGAGCAAACAGCGCTTCCTCAGCCCATGGGCTGTCCAGAGGTGTATTCAGACGTGGGGGTGGGGGTGGGGGGGGTGGGGGGTGTTGCCCTCTGCTACCTGCTCCTGGACCTAAGTATTTAATTTCCTTCCGTAAGGTGTTACCGTCACTGGGTCCTTTCCTTTGGTCCCCAAAACCATCCTAGACAGGCATCTGTGGTTCGCCCCAGTCAAACTCTTGGAAGTTTGCTGTTGCACAGAATAACAAGAAAAAAGTGGGGTCTTGGTCATTCCAAGGTCAGCGTTTCATCCTAGTTTCTGCTGTGGTTTTGCCTTCTGAGATAGTAGGGTGCACCTCGTTAATAGGTGGACGGGAGGTTGTTTGCTGGAAGGCTATGCGGAGAGAGTTTCCCAGACACAATCTACTTCTGAGGCTAGCAGTGGCTGGCTCTGTCCTTTCTTGTAGTGTAGACAAGGCCTTCTTTCCTTTTCTCAAATCTGTTGCTTGTTAAAGAAGCATCCTGCAGTGTCAACATGAATAACAGAGATGTTCCAAAGATTAATAAGTTTGCTCAGGAGTCACATTACAACGGGAATGTGAGTGTCAGACTAAACTGTTCCTATTGGAGGGGGAGGCAAGTTTTTGAAAGGCAAAATATATGTTCCAATATATCATTTTCAAACAATAATTGTTGGCCACAAAGATGTGTAATGGAAGTGGCTTTGTCAGTGGTGATTGGAGGAGTTGTTAAAAAGTAGAAAGAGAGCTGGGGAGATGCTTGCAAAGACTGACAACTCGTGTTTAGTTCCCCAGTACCCACGTAAAGCCAGATGTTCAAAGTGGTGCGTGTGTCTAAAGTTCATTTGCAGTGAAAGGAGGTCCTGGTATGCCCATTCTTACTCTGTCTGCCTCTCTCCATTTCTCTCTCTCATAAATAAATAAATAAATATTTTTAAAAGTGCAAAGAGCAGGGTGCCGGGACAAAGAAAGACAGAAAAGTGCGCTTGTACTTGGGCTCCCCTAGTTAGTTACTGACAAAGTAAGACATACGGAAGTGTGGGTGTATTACAGGCACCTCAAGGGATTTGGGCTCCCCAGTGGCACCTGAGGGTTCCTGCCTTTTCCAGCAGAAAGCAGATAAGGTCATGGGATCAGAGTTTCTCTCCTGTCCTGTCCTGTCATCTTCTCTCCACATCACGACTTCTCTCATCTCTCGATCCTGCCTCAGCTTTGGGTGTAGGTTGGACAGGCCATGTTTTGTCACTCCTTGAAGGATGTTCTGTGTAAGGTTGAGGTTGTGGTTCTGGTGGAAGCTTTTGTGGGTACTTGCTATCAGATACAAGCGTATGATCCCTCTTTTGCAGCCTCCATACTCCGTTTATGTATGTGAATTCCAGGTCAGCCTGGGCTAGAGGGAAACCTTACCTCCAAAAACAAAACAAGGAAACAAAACAAAATAAAAAAAACCCCAAACAAACAAAAATCCTGAACTCCTGGTAGCTGCAGGTTGGCCAGCCAGGAGAGCAAAGGTGGTTATAGCTGTTATTCTTTTTTTTAAAAAAAAATATTTATTTTTATTTTTATTTATTTGAGAGCAACAGACAGAGAGAGAAAGAGGGAGGGAGAGAGAGAGAATGGGCATGCCAGGGCCTCCAGCCACTGCGAAAGAACTCCAGATGCGTGTGCCCCCTTGTGCATCTGGCTGACGTGGTTCTTGGGGAATCGAGCCTCGAACTGGGGTCCTTAGGCTTCACAGGCAAGCGCTTAACAGCTAAGCCATCTCTGCAGCCCTATAGCTGTCATTCTTGAAAGGTCCCAGGACACCTGTCCAGAGAGGTCTGGTTGAGCGTTACAGCTCAAGTCCCCAGGCTGGCTTTGGGAGAGCAGACACGAGAAGCCCTTCGGCAGTAGAACTTGGAGCAGTAGGTCTTGGAGGGAGGAGCAGCCTCTCCAACCCCAAAGCAGGCACAGAAACCTTCCTCTGGTGGCCCGGCATGAGTGTCTGCCCTGAGGTTGGAGCAGGAACTGTTCCTTTCAACTGGTTTCTTTCTTCGAGGGTCTTCTCTGTTGCAAGTCCAGAAGATCTGTGTAATGAGGAACTGAATGCAGGAGTCTGTAATAGACCCTGGCGGGGGCATGACTGGTCTTACAAATTAGGTGACAATCACAGGGACTGATCAGGAAGGCCTGTCATCCTGCCAAGAACTCAGAAATGTCCTGCCTATCACGCCCCCTCTCCCCATACTTTGGCCAAGTAGCTGTATGAGATTTCTGTAAAGATGAGGGAGAGCGGCTGGCATTCGCCCCTAGATGCGTGGAGTGGCGTGAGCCAGAGGGAGGAAAGCCAGGGGTTCCTCCAAGCCCTGCGCGCTGGCTCCTATCTGTCCGCCACTGGCTCCAGTCATAGTGAGAGAGGCACGGGAGGTCCTTTCCTGTCCCAGCAGGTTGTGGACTCCTTTCCGTAGGATTTGCAGTTCTGTTTCTGGGCTGCCACTTCCCTGGTTTCCTCAGCCCAGCTTCCATCTCGCGCTAAGCGTTTTGTCCTGGGAGGAGCTCATTCTCTGGATGACACTTGCCAAAGCCTTCCAGGGCAGACTTACCTACACTGCATGTTGGTGCTTGTAGCTTCTGATGTGGGCTTTGGGAAGGTTGGTTTGGGTCAATTTCTTTCCTAAACGTGCTGCTCATTGCTGGTGCCCCCGTGCCCAGACTTCTGGTCTCAACTGAAAACTCACCTTCTCTAAGAAAGCTTTTCATTTTGTTTTTAATTTGGCAATCTCTCTATGCTTCTATTTCCTCCTCTGTAAGAAGGGGGGGGGATGTGGAGTTTGCTGGAGGATTAAAAGATGCCATATGTTCAATGACTGTTTTTTATTAAACACCACAGTTTCCCATTTGTCATCACTGTGTTGGATCCTTCCGGCTTAAGGAGAGATTTGCTTTTGTTCCTCAACGCTCTGGAGGCTAAAGGAGCTTTAAGGCAGAGGGAATCTGGAGATGTGCTTCAAGCATTTGATGCGGTCAGCTTTAGGGTAAGGGGAACGCACTGGGCAGCAAGCCATAGGAATTTGGGACTGTAGGTCAGACGTTGCATGTAAGTGGCTGTGGCAGTTTGAATGTGTGTTCCTTCTTACACTCAGGTGGGGCTCTAGGGCGCCTGGCGGGGTAAGAACCAGCATTTACCAAGGCTGTACAAACAGTACCTCACTGTGGGTGCTGGTGGCCTGCTGCACGGGAGTCTTTCATCTCTGCTCCAGGTGGCCTGGCTTTAGAGACACTCTGGCTCCTTTTTTTTTTTTTTCCCTTGAAATTCAGGGCATTGTGGGGTTGGAGAATCCAGGCCATGGGCATCTTTGAATGTTTTCCTAAGCATCCTTCCTAGGAACAAGGGCTGTTCCCTGATTATCCAGCTGACTAGAGGAGAAAATTAATTTGGGAATGTAATGTGACTTCCAAAACCGGAGTGAGTTGGGGAAAATGACAACTTAGTCTTCGGTGAGGCCTCTCCTTCTGGAATGTATTAAGAAAGTTTTGAGATATGATGACCAATAAATTAAATCCCTGTGGATTTGGGGATAATAGCTTGTCCTTTTGTTTAGGGGCCACTCTTGGAGTAGAAAGCTTTGGAGCCAATGTTAAACTTCCATAGGGTGCTTAGGTGTAGCCAGTTCTTTCCCACAAAACATGCTTTGTTGCACTTTGGCCCTCAAAATGTTTTTTTTTTCTTTTAAACTAAGTAGTGACAGAGGGGGCGGGGGAGATCACAGGAACTTAAATAAAAATTGGAATTCGCATTTTCTTCTTCAGACTTGGGAGACATGACACCTAGGACCCACGTGTATGCTTACGTCCATCTGAGATGGGATGGCCGAGTGTGAGGCACGCCAGCCCTGTAGGAATCGGAGCCGGGATGCCCCACTTTCGGGTCTTCCTACCCATCTATGTTATTCTAGACAGATTTGACGGGTAGCCAGCCCAGGACAACTCACTATCAAATTAGAGGTCACAGGGAACAAGCAACAGAAAAAAAAAAAATGGTACAAAAAGAGACCGCTCTCAGGTGAAAAAATTGTACTTGGGGATTTTTCTTTTGAGCCCAAAAGATAGAATGATTTTCATTGCTATTTTCAGGAACCTTCAAGACAATGACAGCTTTTTAGCATTTGGAGGGAGAGCAGGATAGGGGCTTGTTCTTCCATTAGCCTTTGATCGCTGACTGACAGAGTTGTCCCCCCACAGCCCTGCACAGCCAGAAGTGTTAGCCAGTTAATCTCAGAAGCAGGAGGATCGCTGGGTACTAAGGGGGCCTGTTGTTCATCGAACTTGAAAGCACCGGATATTGATAACCGCACCAGCAGTGGCCCGCTAACTCCTGTGGCTATGGCGGAAAACTGTTAATGTTGGAATTTCTTAAGTAGGTTTGGATTTCTTTGGAAAAGGTTTTTTTTTCTTCATGTCAGAGACTGAAATGAATAACTCCAGGACAGCGAAAGCATTTCAATGAAAGCATCTTGCATATTTAATTAATGGTTTTCCAAATTGAATGATAGCAACACAGTGAAAAAAATCCTAAATGGAAGTAGCTGCATTGGTTTTAATTTTTTGCTAATGGGAAGAATACCTTGTGCTTATTATTAAAAAGAAATGGAGCCAGGCATGGCTGCCTACACCTTTCATACCAGCACTTGGGAGGCAGAGGTAGGAGGATCACTGTGAGTTTGAGGCCAGCCTGAGACTGACTACCTAGTAAATTCCAGGTCAGCCTGCGCTACAGGGAGATCCTACCTCAAAAAAGCCCAGAATATAAGTAAAACCAAATAAAAATAAAAATGGAGGCCACATGCAAAATAAATTAAAATTATGTATTACACCCACTCCCAAAGACAAACACTGCTAACTATTTGATGGATCTCATCTCAACTTATTTTTATATCATATTTCTATGTTTATTTGTTTAATACATTGAAACGTTCTAAATTTGCTGTTAACAATCATCATTTTTTCGACTTATTGAGTGTAATGTTCCCAATATATAAAATCCAGAATGTCATCATATAAACTTGAAATTTAGTGGCTTTCCATAGATATTCATTCATTAAAGACACATTGAGAAAAAAAAAGAGACTTCCGGCCAAGATGGCGACTGCCTAGCTGCACTCCAGATACCAGGGAGAAAAAGATAGATGCAGATCCTATGGAGAGAGCTGCCCCAACAGACCTCAAAAGGGGCCCAACTGAAACTAAGGACAATTGGTGAAACAAGCAAGGGTGATGTTTTCCTGTGAACCAGATACCAGCACAAAGGGGAAGGAGACCAACGCAGAGAAAAATCAACTCCTACCAAATCAGAGAGCCAGAGCCTCAGAGGCCCCCAACACCTCAGCACTGAAGCAGACCAAAAATGAACCCAACATGGCTCAGGGAAATTTTGTGGAAGAGGGGGCGGAAAGAATGTCAGAGTCACATGTTGGGTCATGATTTGCAGAGACATTTAGCATACCAATAACTGGGGGCTAACTCCACAATGCACGACCCATTTACATCAACAAGGAGGGTCTAATAGGAGGGGGTAGATCATAGATGAGCCTAAACAATGGTACCAAACTGCCTGTATTTGATGAAAAGAAAACTAATAAATCAAATTAAAAAAAAAAAAAGACACATTGAGCACCAGCCATGAGCTAGACTTCATTCTAAGAACTGAGGATCTGTGAACAAAGTTTGACAAGCAAGGCTGGTATAAAGCACAGGTCAGTGCTGGTCACTACTGGGTGATATAAATAGAGATGGATAGTGCGGGGGTTGGGGAGATGGCTCAGTGATTAAAGGCACTTACTTGTAAAGCCTCATGGCCCAGGTTTGATTCCCCACTGTCCATGTAAATCCTGATACACAAAGTAGCATACGTGTCTGGAGTTTGTTTGCAGTGGCAGGAGGCCATGGCATGCCCACCATCACGCCATTTTCTCTCTATACCCCTCTCTCTCATAAGTAAATAAAAAAAATATTTTAAAGCAAAATGTGCAGTGTGTCATTTTGGTAAATCAACCATTATATTGATTTGTAGTATGTGATGTTTTGGATGGATGCTTAGACACTTTTTTTCACCATCATAAACATAGTAAACAGGCAAAACCACACATCAGTATACATATTTTCTGGTTATTTCTTAGAACAGGGCTTCTCATTTTGGACAATATTGACACTTTGGGCTGGTGAGTTTCCTGTTGTCAGGAGCTATCCCAGGCAAGTCTATTAAGGATTTCTGGATTGGGTTTATTGAGGTGGAACTATTCCATGGGCTGGGGTCCCAGAGTGAATAAAAAGAAAAAAAAAACATGAGAAAGCATGCAGAACACCAGCATTCATTGCTTTTCATTTACTGGCTGGATGCAGTGTGACCAATCACCTCATGCCCCTGCTGACACGACTTCCATGATGTGATACCCTAAAACTGCGAGTCAAAATTAACCCTTCCTTTTTTATGTTGCCTTTGTCAGAAATTTTGTCATAACAACCATAAAAGTAACTAATACATTATTTT
This sequence comes from Jaculus jaculus, assembly GCF_020740685.1. Lineage (NCBI taxonomy): Eukaryota > Metazoa > Chordata > Mammalia > Rodentia > Dipodidae > Jaculus > Jaculus jaculus. The sequence continues at coordinate 8,962,058 of NC_059108.1, read as the reverse complement.
TCCCTTTAATAATTTTGTTTTGTTTTCTTTTGTGTTTTGACGTAGGGTCTCACTGTAGCCCAGGCTGACCTGGAATTCACTATGTAGTCTCAGGGTAGCCTCGAATTCATGACGATCCTCCTACCTTTGCCTCCCAAGTGCTGGGATTAAAGGCATGTGCCACCATGTCCGTCCGGCGACTATAGGGAACCTTTGAAGTTGAACTGAAAACAATTCACAATTGTCTTGAGTCTATTGGGGGGCAGGGGGTGGGATGTGGTAGTTTGAATGTAAGTCCCCTATAAACTCAGGTGTTTTATTAATGCTTATAACTTGGATCTCCAGCCATCTGGCTGGAGGAGGTGTCACTGAGGGCAGATAGGAATTTATCCCAAATATATGCTGAGAGATTTTGAGGTGTGAGGGTTTGTGTGTGTGTGTGTGGGGGGGGGGTTTCTTGCTTGCTGCTAATTTTGCATGTACTGCTTTTGGCATTTGTGGTGGTTCGTTTTCTCTCTCTCTCTCTGTCTCTCTCTCTCTCTCTCTCTCTCCTTGTTTGGATTTCTAAATGAGAGCCATCTTCTTCCATGATTAATGGAACTTTTCCTGGATCTGTAAGCTTGAAATCCCTTTCTCCCCTAAACTGTGTTTGGTTGGTTGTTTATCTCATTGATGCAAAGCTGTGTACAATGGTGTGTTAGTTAATACTTATGCTGTTTGCATATTTCTGATGCTCTCCCCTGTCCCATACAGTACTAAGTAAGGCATTCAGTGAAGGTGTCTTTTTTTTTCTTTTTTTGAGTGAAAAAGGAATTCATTCTCTTCTACTTCTTGATTTCTTCTTCCAATTAGTGGTTTTAACATTGATCTTCCCCTTTCTAGACATATAAAATATCTCTTTTTAAAATGACAAATCAATTCCAGCACCTTAATGGTAGAGTACAGAGAGCAGTTTGAAGTTTTCACTTTGTAGCCTGATACTTCTGTTTAAGACTTGAGTCATCTGTGATTAATGGCAGACATTAAGACACTAAGAGGGAGAGAAAGAGAGTGAGAGAGAGAGAGAGAGAGAGAGAGAGAGAGAGAGGGAGGGAGGGAGGGAGGGAGGGAGGGAGAAAACAGCATCATCTTGATTTATTTTACTTTAAAAATAGTTTTATTATTTGTCAAATGGATTAATTATGAGAAAGGAAATGTGACATTTAGTAGGATGGAAGCTGGGGGAAAGCCAGGTTTCAGAGGTTCCCTTCTGGCCTTAGGATGTGGGCACAAGCCCCTCTCCTTGTTTGTCCCCTTAGGTGGCCTCAGTGTTAGCTGGAATGTTCCTAACTCATGGAGGGTATTTATTACTAAGAGGAGGTACAGCTAGGAAGAAATATACTTGGTGTGATTTCTGTAGTGTTTTAATGACCACGCTTGACCTTGAAATTTTCACATATGGCCTCATAATTCAATGTGTTACCTTTGTGGCATTTAAATATACAATTCAGATGTGCTTGATTTAACTCAAGCTTCCCTCCCGATAACCCCATCCTAAGATCTCAATATTCTAAGTCAGAACTTCATTATATCCACTCACTTTAACATCATAGCAAACCTTACATGTCCTCAGAACACTTGCAGTTGGGCTGAGTCAGTAACATAACCCTTATTTTATAATTAGCATCAGGCTTTATGAGGGTTCTGAGAGATGAAACTCAGGCTGGAAGACTTGCAAACGTTCTTTTTTAACCAGTGAACCATCTCTCCAGCACCTCTTTTAAACTTTTTTTTTTCTTTTTCGAGGTAGGGTCTCACTCTAGCCCAGGCTGACCTGGAATTCACCATGTAGCCTCAGGGTGGACTCGAACTCACAGTGATCCTCCTGCCTCTGCCTCCCAAGTGCTGGGATTAAAGGTGTGTGCCACCATGCCCAGTTTTTCTTTTAAACTTTTTGAGACAGGGTATACTGAGTGCCCAGGCTGGCTTTCAACTTTCTCTGTAGCCCAGACTGGTGTTGAACTTACGATTCTCCTATCTCAGCCTTCAAAGTAGCTGGTGAATACAGGTCTGTACCACCAGGTCTGGCTTGGAGTTGAATTCTTTTATTTATTTATTTTTATTTTTAATTTTATAATATTTAAAAAATATTTTATTATTTATTTGACAGGGAATATGGGGGAGAGAGAGAGAGAATGGGTGCACTAGGACCTCCAGCCACTGCAAATGAACTCCAGACACGTGTGCCCCCTTGTGCACCTGGCTAACATGAGTCCTAGGGAATCAAACCTGGGTCCTTTGGCTTTGCAGGCAAACACTTTAATCATTAACCTATCCCTCCAGCTCTAATTTTATAATATGTTATTTTAATTAACTAATTACTTTATTTAGAGAGAACAAGGTAGAGGAAGAGAGAGAGAAAGAATGGGCAGGGCCTCCAGCCACTGCTGACGAACTCCAGATACATGCGCTCCCTTGTGCATCTGATTTATGTGGATCCTGGGTAATCACACTGAGGGCCTTTGGCGTTCCAGGCAAGTGCCTTAACCACTATGCAATCTCTCCAACCCTATTTTCAATTTTTGTTATAGACAACTTCCATAATTTTGGACAGTAGACCATGATAATTCTCTCCCCTCTCACTTTACTCTGCTCTCCATCATATTCCTTCCCCTCTTTTTTTTTTTTTTTTAAGTTTTCCGAGGTAGGGTCTCACACTAGCTTAGGCTGACCTGGAATTTATTATGTAGTCTCAGGGTGGCCTCTGCAATCCTCCTACCTCTGCCTCCTGAGTGTTGGGATTAAAAGCGTGTACCACCACGCCCAGCTCCCGCCTCCTCTTAACCAGACTCTCTTTATTTTGATGTCATCATCTTTTCCTCCTTTTATAATGGTGTTATGTAGGTAGTGCCAGGCACTGCACGGTCATGTGTATCCAGGCCATTTTGTGGGGTTGAATTCTTTGCTTATTTCTCCTTTCTAGTGGGCTGTGAGCCCAGATGGCTGGCATTGCTTCCAGACCAGAAGGGCTCCTCCTGATGTTTGAGGGCTTGCTGTCTGCTACCTCCTCTTTCCATCTGCAACGCTTGGCTTCACACTTGCTGCTCCTCTGTGCCTTTCTTAATTTGTCATGGTTATTGTAGTGATATCAGAGAAGCAACTGGGAGTGGCTGACAGCCCCACAATGTACAGTTGATTAAATGCCTAAAGAACTGAGATGGATATAGGATGGCTGGCCCCTTGCTTACCTCTAGCTTGTCACAGACAAGGTTTGCTTCCCGTTTTCATGGCTCTTGCTAGTTGGAACCCATCTTTTCTTTTTCATATTCACTTGCTCTATTTGGGGGAACTTCATTTAACATTTCTCTGAGTGTAAACATTTTGCAAACAGATATGTAAAAGTAGAAAATTTCTTAAGCTTATGTTGTCTTGGAGTGAAGTCATTTTTGTGTTTAATTCTTAGACAGTCTTAGACCGTGTTGCCCAAGATGTTCTAAAATGATCCTGCAACCATCCTCCTGCCTCAGCCTTCCCAGCAGATGGAACTTTTGGCAGTGCAGCAGGAAACAGCCCACAACAGCCACAAACATCCTGAGGAGTTCCTTCATCCTTTGAGGACCTCCACTCAGGTCAGGCTGAATCCCTGCCTCTGCTGTAGCAAGGAATTTTAAGCAAGTGTCTTTAACAACTGAGCCATCTCTTCAGTCCCAGCAAGGAATTTTAAGATGAGCAGTTTGAAGTGAGTTGCAGTACTTATTTTATTTAATTTTTAACGTGTGAGTAGTGTGCTGGCACGCATGTGTGTATGTTCACATGTGTGTGCAAGCAAGTGTGAGTGCAGGGTCTCGCTCCAGCCTAGTTTGACCTGGAATTTACTATGTAGTCTCAGGCTGGTCTTGAACTCACAGCTGTCCTCCTACCTCTGCCTCCCGAGGGCTGGGACTAGAGCTGTGCGCCACCACGCCCGGCTCTAAAAGAGAACTTCTTAACTAAGCTCTCATGCTTCATCAGTGCAAGTATGAAGAACTTTGGCCAGCCCGATGGAAAATGTCTTCAGAAACATAATCATGTTTGAAAAGACTGATTTGCCTGAGAAAGCCTATAGAAACCAGTAATATTTTAGGACCACATTATCCCTAAAACTAATATATACAACCACCAGGAACCTGTGTGGATCATAGTTCTGGAAAAGGTGGGAGTCTATGCTGCATAATGTAGGCATGGGTTCTTACGGCCAATTCCAGCAGAGTGTCTATGGGCTGTGGACTTCCCATAGCCACATGCAGGATCAACAAGTGTGCACACCAGGTGTGTAACAAAGAGGCTTGTCAAAACGGTTGCTAAAAAGCCCTTCACGGGCACACAGAGCCCTAGTGAAAGTGAGTTGTGAAGGTTCTGAAAATTACTACACTCGTCTGGCCTTTCCCCTGCTGTGTGGGGTGAAGCTCCATCGGGATGGATCAGCTGAAGCAGTTCAGATGAGTTTGGTTCACCCCAAGAAGAAACCAGTAAAGATGGAAAAGCCAGTCTGACTATTTCTGGCTCTTTCCCTGACCCTAGACATGCGTCCACCAAAGCTTGTCCATTTTCTTTAGGATCCTCCCAGTTCTGGTGATCCTGTAATTCCTTTCTCCTTGGAAAACCATTAGTTCATTCATCTGGTCACTCATCCACTCATGTGTGCCTCACTGGTAGGGGATTTTAACGTCTTCAGTGGCCTTCCTTCCACCCATCCTGTAAGTACTGGAGGCAGCAAGTTACATCCCTGGAGGGTCTCCAGTGCTGTCTTTGAATGAATCACTGCTCCACACATGTAATTCCTTTCTTTCTTCCAGGAGATCAAGATTATTTAGGTAAATTATCATTAAAACATCCTATTTTTCTCAGAAAGCTTAAATGATGAAAGGAACAATCAAGATTTTACTTGCCTGTGGAATAAGAGCTTCTCCTGGTGCTGGGCAAAGTTTGAATGCCAGAATGAGTGTAGCTTTCCTTTTATAGGTCACTGATCCTTGAAGACTATTCACTTGGCACCCATGCCAGAGGGTGGTCAGAAAGAGTGCTTAGTACTCAAGAGCGGGGTCATGTACTAGTTAGTTTTCCTGTTGCTATGATAGAAAACCTGATGAAGGCCACTTAAAGAAGAAAGGATTGATTTTACCTCACGTAGGCTAGGCGTGGTGGCATCACCCCTTTAATTCCATCACTCAGGAGACTGAGCTAGGAGAATCATGGTGAGTTTGAGCCAGCCTGGGCTTCAGTTCCAGGGTAGCCTGGGTTAGAGTGAGACCCTGCCTCAAAAAAAAAAAAAAATCACAACTCAGACCACGACATAAAGACTACCGTACCCTTACACAGAGGAGATTTAACCGCATGGCCTGAGGGAATACAGCCCATTGTGGTAGATAAGGCATGTTGCTGGGAGAGAACTGTGACTGTAGTGTGAAATCTTGCTCATATATGAGCAGGTCAGGAAACAGTGAGAGGGCTTGAAGCAGAGCTGGCCTATAGACTTCAAGGCTTGTCTTTCGATAGCCCACTTCCTTCAGCAAGACTTTGCCTCCTAAAGTTGCCAAAGGCTGTCAAAACTGTATCACCAACTGGAGCCCCCTCTCCCCCACCCAAATACATGAGCCTGAGGGCGACATTTCATACTCAAGCTCGGTAGGTAGATCATGAAACTTCCCCCCACTTCTTACTGCACAGCCTTGTCTGAGGACGGACGACGGTCTGTGGAGAAGGTACTGGAATATCTACAGACAACCTCTGGGTGAGGGGGAATTCAACATGGCCCCATCTGAAGTGTCTCAGCGCCTTCTTGATGGGAGAGGACCTCTGCTGACACCCTAGCTCTGTCTCCACAGGCGTCCAGATCTGACCCCTTTCAAGACAACATTGCTTTGACCCCAGCTGTGGTCCCTTCTATGCTGGCGTGCCGTGGTGACCGATTACGTCAGCGTCCAGCCAGCGACAGGACCCAGCAGGTGCACGAGCGTGGCAAGATCACGGGGAGGAGGTAAATGCTGGAGCTCCTGAGGAGGGTCCTCAGAGCGATCCAGCTCAAATCAGGACAGGCACCGCCATGGAAGGCAGACCCTTGTCTGTCATCTCATTTCTCGCTTTTCTCAGGGGAGCGACATGCAGGCTGGGGGGCTGCAGTGGGCTTCCAGAGAGCCTGGCCGCATCCTTCCTGACAGCAGTGTGATAGAAACTCCCTTCTCACCTGAAACTCGGCGCGTTTCATATGAAATGAACGCTTCCTCCTTATGAAATGCAATTACACATAAATAGTTCATGTCATCTGCGCTTGAAATTTTAGCATCAGGGCTTAATGCTGTTGGTTGCCGTGGTAACAGACAAAGTTGGTGATTTTGCATTTCAGTGTGTTGTTCGGTGGGGGGACAGTTTGCTTCTCTGGGTATGTGTGGGGAGGGTCATGTTGCGCAGAGAGGACGGCTGCTTTTCTTACAGACTGTTGCTTTGGGAAACTTATGATATGGGACTGTCACCATGGTTTTAGTGAGTATATTGCAAAAATTGAGTCCAAGATTTTTTCTACATCCCAATCATTTTTTTACTATCCTACAGTGCATTATTTAAAATATTTATTTAAATTTATATCTATTTGTGTATTTAACAGAAAAAGAGGGAGAGAGAAAGAGAAGGAATGGGCACGCCAGGGCCTCCAGCCACTGCAAACAACCTCCTTACACATGCTCCCTCTTGTGTATCTGGCTAACATGGATCCTGGGGAATTGAACCTGGGTCCTTTGGCTTTGCAGGTAAACACCTTAACCCCTAAGCCATCCCTCCAGCCCAACCACACTGTTTGAACAAACAATAATTGGTGCCAAACATGGTGGCGCACACCTATAACCCCAGCAATTTGAGAGGCTGAGACAGGAAAAAAAAATCACGAATTTGAGCCAACTGGGGCTAAACAGTGAGCTCCTGCCATGATTATTGTCCGTTGCCAACACATCTGGATTGAGAATCGCCAATGGGAACAAGGCTGTGGGCATGTTTGGGGGAGTTCCTAGGCTGTGGTTCTGCACTGCGTGGGAAGGAGCAAGCGAGCTGAGTGGCACTTGTTACTCTTCTGCTTCCTCGCTGTGGACGGAATGTGACCAGCTGTTCCATGCTCCTGCTGCCGTGTCTCATGATGGCCAGCAGTGATGGACTTTATCCCTGTGAACGCTATGCTGAAATAAACCTTTCCTCCCTTAAATTTTCTTTGTCAGGTGTTTAGACACAGCAGGGAAAAATAGCTTATATCAACCACATCTCACAAAAATTAATAAAAACAACAGCAGGCATATTAAGCATGTATATCTTTTTGTTTGTTTGTTTGTTTCTGTGTTTTCAAGGTAGGGTCTTGCTGTAGCCCAAGATGACCTGGAATTCATCATGTAGTCTCAGGCTGGCCTTAGACTCACAGTGATCCTCCTACATCAGCTGGGACTAAAGGCGTGTACCACCGCGCCCAGCTAAGCGTGGGTAGTTTAATCAGGTACAATGTGATGTGTTGAGTATCTTTGTTGTCAAGGGAAGTCCAGCCCCTCTTGTTGCCCTCCTGCTCTCTCGCCCTTCCCTCTGCCTTCTGGCATGACATGTAGTGCAAAGGCCCTCAACAAATACTGGCAGAAATCCATTTGTAATCTATAAAGTGGAATTATTGGAGTATGTGGGAGATCTATTTGTCACTTTTCAGGAATTTCCATAGTGGCTGTACTAATTTGCATTTCTGCTAAAATGTATAAGATTTTCCATCTTTTGTTTGTTTTATAAAGTACTATTTCACTGTGACTTTAACTTGCACTTTCCTAGTGGTTATGTTGAGCATTTTTTCATATACCTGCTCATAATTTGTATATCTTTTATTGAGAAATGACTACTGGGTCTTTCACTCATTTTAGGATTATTTTTCTGATTATCAAGCTGGTTGAGTTCCTCATATATTTTGGATATTAAGTGGTGTCAGAGATACGGCTTGAAACTATTTCCTCCTGTCTTACAGATTGTCTCTTTACTCTACTGATTGCTTTGTTGAAGATTTTTAGTCTCATGCCATCCCATTTCTCTAGTTCAAAACCTGCCTTCTACAGAGCAAAAGAGGAAGAGCTCATTCAGCGCAGGGCATACCCCAGTGACCTAACCATGTCCCACAGTGTTTTCCCTATTTTCCCAATGGTACTACCCAGGAGACCAAGCCTTCAATATATTTGGGAGACATTTGAAGATCTACACTATAACAAAAAACGAATCATGACTTTGGCCAGACCAAGGTGAAAGAGATTCCTTCTTTTCCTTTTTGATTTTTTTTTTTTGTTTAATTTCTGGTAGCTCTAGAGTTTCAGGTCTCATGTGTAAATCACTAATCTGTCTTTAGCTGTTATTTCATGCAGTATGGCTCTGTATGTGACTGAGGTCTGATTGTATTCTTTGGTATGTGGATATCTAGAGAGACGGTGCTTTCCCCACTATGTATTTTTGGAAACTTCGTTGGTGATCAGTTGGCTGTAAGAGTGTAGATTCCTGGGCTTTCTGCCCTTGTGGAATATCAGGTAATGAGTCTGGTGTTGTGGTAGTACCTCGTTGATTTAATTGTAATATTATTAGAATATATTTTGAGATCTAATAGTGTGATGACTCCAGTTTTGTTTATTTTTCTCACTCCAGATTGCTTTTGTCTATTTGGGTGCCTTTTATGGTACTATACCAATTATATCATAGTTTTTTTCTATTTCTGTGAAATATGACTTTCTGAGCCTGGTTTACCTCACTTAGTATAAGCCTTTCCAGATCCATCCATTGTCAGCAAATTTCATAATTTCGTTTTTCTTTGCAGCTGAATAAAACTCCATTGTGTAAGTGCACCACATCTTCATTAGCTGTTCATCAGTTGCTAGGCTTTTAGGTTGGTGACATTTCCTAGCTTGTGACCAGAACATTAGATGAGCAAGTATCTCTATAGCAATATGTGGAGTCCTTAGGGTAAATGCCAAGCACTGGTATAGCTGGGTCATATGGTAATTCTATTTGTAGCTGTCTCAGAAAACTCCACACTGATTTTCACAATGGCTATGCCAGTTAACATTCCCACCAACCATGGAGATGGGTTCCTCTTTTCCCATACCCTTTCCAGCATTTATTGTCATTTGATTTCTTCACAGTAACCACATTCTTACAGGAGTGAGATGGAACCCCAAAGTGGTTTTAATTTGCATATCCCTGATGCCTAAGGATTTAGAACATGTTATTAGATGCTTATTAGCCATTTATTTTTCTTATTTTGAGAACTCTCTAGAATGTAGATTTTAAAGTATGTCCTTATAATTTTCTGAATTTTGTTGGTATCTGTTGTAATGTCTCTCTTTTCATCTCTACTTTTGGTAATTTTGGTCTTCTCTCTATCCACAGCTGACCTGGAACTCACTCTTGTGGACCAGGCTGGCCTCCAAATTATGGTAACCCTTCACTCTCAGCTTCCTGAGGGCTGGCATTAATGGTATGAGCCACTTTGTCCAGTGAGTTAGTTACTTAAAAAGTTAAAATTGATAACACTTACCTGAATCAAGAAATAGGGAACCCTTACGTAAACAAAATTATGAATAAAAGAGGAAACATGATAGCAGACATTACAGAAATCCAAGGATGATAATACTATATAATACTATAACCAGTTATATGCCAACAAGTAGGATAACCTAGAGAAACAGATACATCCTGAAGAACATAGCATGATTGAACCATAAAGAAATCGACAATATGGCCAGGCATGGTGGCACACACCTTTAATCCCAGCACTCGGGAGGCAGAGGTAGGAGGATCACTGTGAGTTTAAGGCTACCCTGAGACTACATAGTGAATTCCAGGTCAGCCTGGGCTAGAGTGAGACCCTACCTTGGAAAACCAACCAACCAACCAACCAACCAACCAACCAAACAAACAAACAAACAAACAAACAAAGAAATGGAAAATATGAACAGGACAGTAATGACTATGAAATCTCAATCAGTAATCCATAACCTCACAACAAAGAAAAGCCTAGGATCCAGAAAGCTTTTTTCACTGAACGTTTCTTCCAAACTTTTAAGGAATAATTCATATCAAATTCTTTCAAAGACTGAAGATGATGCTAGGCATGGTAGTGCATGTCTTTAATCCCAGCACTCAGGAGGTAGAGGTTGGAGGATAGCCATGAGTTTGAGGCCACCCTGAGACTCCATAATGAATTCCAGGTCATTCTGGGCTAGAGCAAGACCCTACTATGATAAAAAATAAATAAAAACAAAAACAAAAAATCCCCCAAACCATAAACAAACAAACAAATAAAAAAAATCCAAAGAGGAAAGGCCAATTTCAAATTCATTTTGCCAGGCCATCATTATTACAATGATTCTGTCATTAGACTATACAAGGAAATGAAATTACAGGCTAATATTCTTGATGAACATTGATGTAAAATATTCAGGAATATGTTAAAAAGCTGAAACATCATGACTGAGTGAGTCGCAATGATGGTTCAACATATACAAATCAATGTATACAGTAAACCACAGTAAAGAAATACAGAGCCATTTAATACATACAGAAAAACATTGGCAAAATTTCAGCTTGCTGTTATTACAAAACCTCTCAATAAATTAAATGTAGATGGAACATAACTATCTTGACCTATTTTGTTTTTCCTGTAAAAACAGATCTGACACTGGGTAGTTTATTTTGGCTCATGTTTCTGGAGGCTTCAATGTTTGTCCATGTTGTGTGGTACTCTGTCTGTACTGGGTACAAGATGGGTCGCAACACACCCAATGATATCACACAGTGATAACATGTACAAGGGAATTCACTGAACAAGAGACAGTGAACTAAAGCTGCTAAACTCAGAACAACTTATTCTTTCAAAAACCAGTCCAGTCTTGTGAGACCAGTTGCCTTCCTCAGTCACTCTCTTCTGTTTTGGTTTCTCTAGAGATGTTGATGTTGAATATCCTGTAATGGAGTATCTCTTGATTACCCTCCATTAAAAGTATAAGTCCAATAAGCTTCCAGTAATTGTGTTGGTATCTGGCCCTTATATAAAACACACAGATCAGACTCACCAGGAAACCAAGGAAATTCTCCAATGTAACCAGAAATAACCTGGATGGGGTTCTCTCTGTATTTTACTGTAGTTGTTTTTTTTTTTTTTCCACATTTGTCTCCCAGTATTTTTATGAGAATGTTTGCTTCTGTTCTCCGATTCTTTTCCAATTCTCCTGTGGAGTGTTTCTTTTGTGTGTGCTTATCTTTATCTCCAAGGAACCCTCATGTTCTCGAGTTCTCATGTTCTCTTTGTACGTACGTACGTGCCTTTCATTGAGAAATTTTACCACACTGGGGTCAAAGGGAAGATCCTAGAAACTTCCAGAAGGGAAAAACAAAGAAAACAAATGTCATGTACAAAGGATCAAGAAGCCTAATGGTGTTGAACTTTTTTTTTTTTTTTTTTTTTTAGGCTGGGGGAGAAAGAAGGCAGGTTGAGCACACTTTTAATTATTTATTTATTTATTTGAGAGCGACAGACACAGAGAGAAAGACAGATAGAGGAAGAGAGAGAGAATGGGCGCACCAGGGCTTCCAGCCTCTGCAAACGAACTCCAGACGCGTGCGCCCCCTTGTGCATCTGGCTAACGTGGGACCTGGGGAACCGAGCCTCGAACTGGGGTCCTTAGGCTTCACAGGCAAGCGCTTAACCGCTAAGCCATCTCTCCAGCCCTGAACTTTTTTTAATTAAAGGTTTTATTTATTTATTTGAGTAAGAGAGAGAGGAAGAAGCAGAAAGAGAGAATGGGTGTGCCAGGGCCTCTAGCCACTGCAAACGAACTCCATATGCATATGCCCCCTTGTGCATCTGGCTTACATGGGTCCTGGGGAATTGAACCAGGGTCCTTAGGTTTTGCAGGCAAATGCCTTAGCTGCTAAGCCATTTCCCAAGCCCAGGTGTTGAACTTTTAAACGGCATTATCAGCAGCTACAAGCCAATGATAGATCAATGCCTTTGAAGATTGGAGGAAAAGTGATTACCAACCTAGAATTCTATATCCAGCCAGGCTATTAAGGAACTGTAAAAGCTGAATGATTCATTCTTAGACATTCATTCTCATGTACTCTGTCACACATTTATTGGAAGATTGCTCCACCATCATTAGCATTTAATCAGGGAGAGAGAAAACCAAGCTGTAAGGAACAGGGAATCATAGGTGAAGAGAGCTGAAAGGAAAATTTCAGGTTGAGAGTACAAAGCAACCCCAAGGCAATAATTGCAAAAGATAAAGAGGAACCATGTCCAGAGGGGAGAAGGTGGGAAGCTGGGGGAAATGTATCTTCAGAAAGATATATGTTGGAAAGCTAGCAGGTGGCCAAGTATAGTGTGTTTGGGGTGGGGGCAAGACAGCTAGCAAAGAGGATTGTTGTGATTGTGGCAGATGTGAGTAATGCCTCAAACTAAAGGTGCACAGGTGTATCACTCCTTTTTTGTTACTTCGAAGATGGAAAAATGCTACCAAAAATAAAAGTTAAAGGTTAAAGGCTCTCTACATGACATAGAGAGAAGTAAAAGACTGCCATATATATATTTGCAAGCAGAGATGGAAGAGAGACAAACAGAATGGACGTGGCAGGGCCTCCAGCTGCTGCAAATGAGCTCCAGATACATGCACCACTTTGTGCATCTGGCTTTACATGGGTCCTGAGGAACCAAACTCAGGTCCTTAGGCTTTGAAGGCAAGTGGCTTAACTGCTGAGCCATCTCTCCAGCCCAAGACTGCTATTTTTATAGAAAAGCTTGTAAAGTTGCTTGGCTTTTAAACCATGAATACATATATCCGTTTGATCAAAGCCCGCATTAAGTACCATACTTGGCCTCTTCTACTTGCTTGAAGGTCTGGTTTTATTTTTATTTTTTTCCCTGAGGTGATATAGCTCTCCAGCTCCCAGACCACCCCGTGAGCCAAGCGTGTACCTCATAAGTGCAAGGATTTGGTTCAGTCGGAGGGACAGGCTTGACTCTTCTCCACTGGCCTCACTTAGATGCTATACTTAGCAAGGGCTCCTCTGGAGACCAAGAGGTCTAGAAGTCACTCATTGCTGGCTGTGTCTCATTCTCCGGTAAGCTAGCTTGGGTTAGTTCATCAGCCACATAAGAGATATGGAATCCCCAGTGTCCTTTTAGGTCTAGGCTTGAAGAGGGCAAAGTCTTGTTTTTCACTTTCTATAGGCCAAAGCCAGCCTGGATTAAAAAATAAAGATACTGTGCTCACCAAACTTCCCAGCAAGCTCTTCTCTTAATGTTCATACCCACATATTAATGCTACTCTCACTTTTGGTTAGAGAACTTTCTCTTTTCAGATGGCAGTGACCTTGGGATGACTCAGAAGGCATCACTGTGCTGGGAAAAAGTGACAGAGGAGTGCTCAGCACTGCAATATCTATCACATACCAAGGCTCAGGGTCCACTGTGGAAGAGGTGGCAGAAAGAACGTAAGAGCCAAAGGAAGGGTAGGACTCCTTACAATGTGCTCCTCCAGACACAAAATGGCCTGAATATCCATGACCTCACAGTGGCAGACACTACCTACATGAGACCATCATAATAGATGGAAAAGATCATGACATCAAAATAAAAGAGAGACTGATTGAGAGGGGGAGGGATGTGATGGAGAGTGGAGCTCCAAAGGGGAAAGTAGGGTGGGGAGAGGGAGGGAATTATCAAGGGATATTGTTTACAATTATGGAAGGTGTCATAAAACCATTTAAATTAAAAAAAGTAAGAATAAAGATAAATGCCATCACTTTTCTTTGTTCCCTAGACCAGGTCTTGCTATGTGGCCCAGGCTGGTCTAGAACTCATAGTCTTTCTGACTCCAATTTCTATGTGGATTATAGGAGTACTGCCATGCCAAGGACTAGATCCTCCTATTCATGGATGTTGCCAGAAAGTGACATGGCGGGATATGATGACAGCTTTTCTCTCTTGGAGGGGATGCTTCCATTCAGAGGAAATAGCTGCCCAGCAACTTGAAGTGACCCGTGGTCAGGGCTTATCACTTATTTCTTCATCGTTTACTTATTTTTAATGATAAACCAAGCAGTTTTTGTTCATCAATATTCATAAATACAGAAGTTACATTAGAGAGTGCAGCTTTCCTCCTCAATTGGATTGTGGAATATTCAGAGAACCTTTTGCATGTCAAATCAGGAAGCAGAGTTCATCCTATACCGTCACCTATGTTTACCTGCCAGAAGTGAAAAGTTAATTAAGTATAAATGATTATCATACATTGTCTCTCCTCCTTTTCTGTGTACACAATGTGACATAAGAGACAGTTCTGGAATTATAATCACCAAATGCACTCAGGAGAGTAGATCTCCACTTTTATTGGCAAATACAGCCCAGAGGATGTTGCAAGCTGGGATATCAATAAAGAGGAGGTGGGTGATGGAGGTTCATTTTCTTTATTACCTTTTTTTTAAATTTAGATTTTCTTTCTTTCTTTCTTTCTTTCTTTCTTTCTTTCTTTCTTTCTTTTTTTTGAGAGAGAGAGAAAGAGAGAGAGAATTGGTGTGCTAAGGCCTCAGTCACTGTAACTGAACTCCAGATGCTTGCACCAGCTAGTGGGCATGTGTGGCCTTGTGCTTGCCTCACCTTTGTGTGTCTGGCTTATATGGAATCTGGAGAGTAGAACACGGGTCCTTAGACTTCGCAGGCAAACACCTTACCTGCTAAACCAGCTCTCCAACCTAAATTTAGCTTTTCTGAAATGACATCTGAGGGAAATATATCTGTACAGCCATATCCTGGTTTCCATAGTGTAATGGTTGTTATGTTCATGTAACAGCCCATAGCACCCAAATCTTTCCCCTTTCCCATCGATCCCATCTGAGAGCAAGCTCCCTTCATGCTCCAGAGTACACAGAGCAGCTCTTGGACAAATGGGCTGTTGTCGTCTGTCACTTGCTTCCCCTAGACTGACACCCTGTTTCAGACATTTTGGTATCCTTCAACCTTGTTAGAAGAAGTTGGACGTGCTGGAGAACATACTAACTGCTTTCCGTACTTTCCTGTTGGGTGTTTCTGTGAGTCTGTTGGTTTTCATGGTGATGCTGCCTGGTTGTCATAGTGATGCTGCTTCAGTTGCATGCGGTCTCCCTTTGCTGCCGTGTTGCCTGCAAGCTGCCGTGCTGGCTACAGCTGCATCCTTAGTGGCCGTAACGGAGAAGCAGAAGGGCTGGAAGAACTGTGTGTTCTCCTGGAGAAGGCCTCACTCCTGGCAGTTGAGATAAAGGCTTGTCTATAGGATCTGCGGCTTCCATGTTGTTCAGAGAATGTGAAGTCTGAGAAGGAGGAAGTCCACCAACAGAATTCTCAATGAAATGCATGTCCTCTCTGTGAGCACAAGGACCTTCGAGCCCTGGAGTAGGGTGAAGTATTTTGGAGTCGGGCACACCGCTATGGTGGCGGTGAGGTCCTTGGTGAAACGTGCTGTGGAAGTGTCAAACACCAGTCACCTCTTGGCTCACCTGTAAGTTGAGCCACAAAGTCATCTGGGATAAGATTAGGATCGTCTCTAGGTAGCACTGCATGTGCTGAACAAATCACTTCTGTGGATGTTTCTGTGTGTGTAGAAGTCACGTGGTCCCAAAGAGATGCTCCGAGCAGCCCTCGTTTCCCTTCCTTTATGACAGGGACGAGCATGACAGCGTGGTTCTTCTACAGAGAAAGCTTCCCCGCCAGGCACACGTGCAGTCCGCCCCTGCTGCCATGCGCTGCGCACGGCACTCATCGTGTCCCTTGTTGCTCCACTTCCACAAGACACACAAAGCGTAACTGTGGCAAGTTAGACAGCAGATGTCCTACAGCTCCAAGGGTTTCATTTAGTCACGCGTCACGGCGGGTTGGGGCGTCGTAGCTCAGATGGTGGCAGCTCAGATGGTGGCAGCGCAGCCAGCCCCTTCTGAACTTTGACTCCCACTCAACCCACTGCAGAAGGTAGGGCAAGGGACGACTCAGGCAGCGGTGGCAGGGAGGTGACTGGGGATTCTTTCTGTCACGTAAATGATCATAGTAACAGTAGTTACTTCGTAGGATTTAAAGATCCTACATAAAGTACCTTTGAGCAAAAAAGAACAAAGTTGGAGGCAGCACACCCTCTGAATTCCAAATAAAGCCATCATAATCAAAACAGCATGGTACTAGCATCCAAACAGAAGCATTGGCCAATGGAAAGGCATAGAAGCCGAGGAAACACACTCACACTAGTGAAAGTCAGTTGATTTTTTTTTTTTTTTTTCGAGGTAGGGTCTCGCTCTAGCTCAGGCTGACCTGGAATTCACTATGGAGTCTCAGGGTGGCCTTGAACTCCTGGTGATCCTCCTACCTCTGCCTCCTGAATGCTGGGATTAAAGGCGTGCGTCACCACGCCTGGCAGCACTGGGCTTAAAAAATTAATTAATTTGAGAGAGTGAGAGAAGGAAAGAGGCAGACAGAGAGAGGGAGAGAGAGAATGGGCACGTCAGGGCCTCCAGCCACTGCAAACAAACTCCAGATGCATGTGCCACCTTGTGCATCTGGCTTATGTGGGTCCTGGGGAATTGAACTGAGGTCCCTTGGCTTTGCAGGCAAAGACCTTATTTGCTAAGCCATCCCTCCAGCCCAGGATGGTTATTTTAATAAATACTTTCTGGAAAACTCAATTTTCACATGCAGAGGCATGAATCTGAACTTTTTAAAAAAAAATTTTATTTTTATTTATTTGACAGAGAAAGAAGGAGAGAGAGAGAGAGAGAGAGAGAGAGAGAGAGAGAGAGAGAGAGAATGGGCATGCCGGGGCCTCCAGCCACTGTGAAGCTGGCTAATGTGGGTCCTGGGGAGTCAAACCTGGGTCCTTTGGCTTTGCAGGCAAAGGCCTTAACTGCTAAGCCATCCCTCCAGCCCACAAATCTGAATGTTTACCTGATACCATATACAGTTATTAGCAAACAGGATGAAGGACTGGCATGTAACAGTGGGATCTGTAAAGCTACTCTAAGACTGCAGAAAAGTCTTTCCTCCATCTACCAACGCCTTCCAAAGGCGACCCTTGCTCAAGGCTTAGGCGGTGCAGCTGTGTGGCCTGGGCTATCGCTGTCCACACGGGAACCCGTGAGCAGATCTTGTTTTTCATTATCCATTTTCCTGCAGCGTGTGCAAGGTAGATGCAGGATTAATGCATTGATTAACAGATCGTTGGGAGCACCATCTTACCCACACTGCATTTCACATTGCAGAGGCTCTGTTCAGAGAATACCAATGAGATTGTTAATGTAGTAATCAGGTCTTCTGATGGAACCAAAGCTTTAGAAATCAATAAAACATTAAGAAAGGTTAAACTCTTTATTGGATAAGTCAGGAGATATTCTTTAGTTAATGATACAGCTTGGGGAGGAAATGGAATATGAAAAAGGCAAGGTAATATCACTTCTTAATGGGAAAACACTGCACGAATGGATTATTTTTAATCAATGTGATACTTGAATTCAGTGTGCACACTGTTATGCTCAAACTTGAAACAGCAAAATGAGACCTTGGCGGGGAAACTAACACGACGGTTGGAATATGAGAATGCCAGGAACAGGCTGCGGCTGTTAACCCAGGGGGGAAGTGCTTGCTTAGCACGTGCAAAGTCTTGGGTTCTGTTGTAATTACTTTGTCACTGCTGACACAAAATGCCTGACCAGAAGCAGCTGATGGGAGGAAAGTATTTGTTTTGGCTTACAGTCTCGAGGAGAAGCTCCATGGTGGCAGGGGAAAGGAGTATCCCCTCTAGTCTATAAGCCCAAATAAACCCTTTTTTGGTCTCCACAAGCTGCTCTTGGTTGGGTGTTTTCTGCCAGTAATTTGAACTTGATCACAATACTTAGTACCAAGTTCTCTTTGGTCAGGGAAGGTTTTCTGAAGAACAGAGTGGCTTGGGAACAGAATCTTCAAAGGATGGAGGATGCAGAAGGAACTCTGTAGAAGAGGCTGTCAAGTGTCGTGAAGGGCAGGGAAGTGCTGATGGGGTAAGGCTGGTGTAAGTTCCTATCCCTTTCTTACCACCTGAAATGCGGGTGTTTACATTTGAGCTGAGGCATGAACACAAGCAGTTATAGTATTCCTGAGTGCGGGGCTCACACTGATCCTACAAGCCATTATCCACTTCATTTACAAAGGTACTTGACTGCAGAAAATAGTATACATAGAATTTGTGCCAGGTCTGGACAGTTGAAGAACACTATTAAGCCTAACCTCTTCCTCTTTCATAAAGGCTGGGACAGTAGACAGCCATAGGGTTTCCAGCTTTCTAACTTCCAGTTTCATTCACAGTTGTATGTGGCACCATTTCTCTTTTGCTCTCTGAGAACAGGCTGAACACAGAAACCTTGAGGTGAGTGCTGGGAGACAACCTATGATGTTGACATTTAATCAGTTCTCTGTTTAACTCCAAGACAGGGAGCAAGAGCTGCCCAAGGTGTGCTGTTTTAATAATAAATCAGAGGTGAGTACTCACAACTCCTTAATTATGGATATCTTTCTCAGGAAAAGTTTAAGGACCCCAGCAGGTACCTGCTCTCTGGGCCTCATTACTGTTGAAAGAGTAGGATTTATGAATTCAGAGCAGCATGTGGCAAAACATGTGTAGGGGCTGAGGAGGCAGCTTATGTTTCCCCTGCTATTAAAATGTCGCCTCAGGGTAAATAGTATGTGTGAACACACCTGATAAATCCCCTAGGATTCGTTCTTTTATATTTAGTCTGAAAATAATTTTCCAGCTTGTAGTAAAAAAAAAAAACAACCAAAAAACCTATGACATATTTTCCAGCTGATATTATTCCATCTCATTTAATTCAATTATGAAGCCCATGAATTATTAAAATGAGAATAACATGCTTCCAGTACTCCTGGAAAGTGTTTTGTCTAAATCATGGTAGTAAGTGAATTCTCATTGCATTGGGAGTTGTTGATTCAGTTGGAACAGGTAATGAAAGCTTTTCTCTCCAGTGTCTGTATTAACACCCACTTCCTTGGTACTGCATACTTCCTGTTCTTTCTTTCAGACATTACGTCTACTGTGGACATGGTCAGTGACAAGCTCTAAAGTTTGGTCAATAGGACACCAGTTAACCTGACTCTGCTGAACCTGGTTCTTCTCTACAGAGGCTGGTTGGGGGAGGGTGCCTTGCAGCTAGATCATATGACTCGGTCCTATCTAATGAGATGTGATTGAAAATGCTGAGAGAGGTAAGTTTCAGGGAAAGCTTTAGGTTTCCTGAACAGGATAGGGTAGGCATGAGTGGCACCACCTCTCGTCACCTTCTCGTCACTGGGACAAAACACCCAACCAGAAGCAGCTTAAGGAGAAGAAAAAGTGTTACTTTCGAGCTTACTGCTTTTTTTGTTGTTGTTGTTTTGTTTTATTTGTTTATTTGAGAGCGACAGACAAAGAGAGAAAGAGGGAGAGAAAGAGAGAGAGAGAGAGAGAGAGAGAGAGAGAGAGAGAGAGAGAGAGAGAATGGGCACGCCAGGGCCTCCAGCCACTGCAAATGAGCTCCAGATGCATGCAACCCCCTTGTGCATCTGGCTAACGTGGGTCCTGGGTAGTTGAGCCTCGAACTGGGGTCCTTAGGCCTCACAGGCAAGCGCTTAACCGCTAAGCCATCTCTCCAGCCCAAGCTTACTGTTTTGAGAGGAAGTTTCATCACAGTGGAGAAAGCATGGCAGGAGCAGGTGGCTAGCTCATAGCTTTCCATCAGCAGCAGGGAGGAAGCCTCAAGAGAGAGCCACCTAGCACAGGCAATTCTAGTAGTCTCAGACCTCCTCCAGTAAGACTCTTCCTCCCAGTCTCTATCAACTGGGGATTAAGAATGTGGCTTAATCACAAACATGTGAGGCTATGGGGTCATTTTTTTTTTTTTTTCAAACTACCACATTCTGCCTCTGCCCTCCATTGACTCACGGCCATCTCATGAAGCAAAATGCATTCAGTCCAATTTTAAAAGTGCCCACAGTATTTACCTGGCTCAGTACTGTTCAAATGTCTGAAGTCTAAAGTGTCATCTGAGACCCAAGGCACTCTCTTTTAACCGTGAGCCCTATGAAATCAAAATCCAAGTTACACACTTCCCACATATAACGTCACAGAGTGAACATTCCCGTTCCATATAGTTGGAATAGAGGCATAGGAAGGCAAAGACTGGACCAGTGCAGTATCAGCAAGGCGAGCATCAGAAATCTGCAGTTTCATATCTAGCGTCTAGGACTTGTAATGAGATTCTCTGGGCTCCAAAGGACTCCCAAGCAACTCTGCTCCTCCAGCTGTGTTCTGCTTGCTTCTCGCGCAGAATCCTCCCGAGCCAGCAGCTTTCTGTGGTGGTCTTCCCACAGCGCCATTTCTAAAACTCAGAAGTCTCTACTGTAGCTTGTAAAGTGAGCAAAATGTTGTATTTCCCTACATTTCTTTATACCTAGCTTAGAGAAAAATAGAAGTCATTTCCTTGTAGAAGCTTATAAAAGAATGGGGTGAAACACTAGTTTAAGCAGATGGGGATTGGTGGATCAACAGGAGGCTCTCTGCTAGTCTGCATTGTTGAGCAAACTCCTTAAGATTAGCAGGACTTGGGCTGGAGAGATGGCTTAGTGGTTAAGCACTTGCCTGTGAAGCCTAAGGACCCCGGTTCAAGGCTTGATTCTCCAGGACCCACGTTAGCCAGATGCACAAGGGGTGCACGCGTCTGGAGTTCGTTTGCAGTGGCTAGAAGCCCTGGTGAGCCCATTCTCAATCTCTCTCTCTCTGGCACTCTCAAATAAATAAATAAAAATGAATAAAACTATTTATTAAAAAAAAAAAAGATAAGCAGGACTTGTGGTCTCAGGTCTACCTTACCCCAAGTAACTTCCTGTAACTGACCAACGGACCTGTTTACAAGTTTCTTTTTTTAATCTTCTAAGGTGCATAGAATTCCCCATTATGTTTAAGTGTTTAAGATTATTTTTATGGCTGAAACTGTCACATGTAAATCGTGATTTATGGTTTAACTCCCCATCCTGTTTTTTTTTTTTTCTCTTAACATCATGTGGTTATTTCCAGTAAAAGCTGACACTCTGAATAGCTAGGGGATGCACTCTGAGATTCTGGGGTGCAGACCTGACATAAAAGACTTTCTTCTTTTTCTTTTCTTTCTTTTTACCCAGTAAAAGTTTGCCTCACATTTCGTGAGTCAGTGGTCTTACTTGTGCGACGCTGGACCCCATAGCATAACTCACAGCTCATCTCCCTAGCTCCATGCCATTGCCCCACCCGTGGCCTCCCAGCAGGGGCAGGAGTCTTGCTTCATATCACTGAACCTCAGCAGCCATCTCCAGAACTCTATCGTAATCCATTGACTATTTCCTACACTTGTCATACTTCCAAAAGCAGTACTGGGGGTGAGGGGATGCTGCCAAATTTGTTAAAACAATCAAAGGGTATAAGCCTGAGTTTGAAGAGCAGGAAACTCTTCTGTTATTCTTCCTTCTGGTCCCTTCCTCCCCCATTCAGCATTCCTCCTAGTTTAAGACTTCAGTGAGTTGGGTCTCAACCTTAGGGCATTTTTCTTGTTGTCCCTCCTCAATGGTGATAATTCCTTAATAGTTGTTACGTAAGCAGCTGTAGGCTCTGGGATCCAAAACAAGATTCATATTTCCTTCTGTGCCAAACTACATGTTCACACCTTTCTGCTCTGTACTTCACTCCACCAAACACATTAACTGGTCCATTACTTTTAGATTGAACCTTGTTCAGGACAGAGGAAGAATGCAACTAGCCTCTTCACACGAATTCCCTCTAGTCCAGTTCCTGACAAAGTACCTGACCTTCCTGGTCTTTCAGGTTTCCACTTAGAGAGGGTACTGAACAAGCACTAACTGGGATTAGTTGGAAACTTCAAGTTGGAAAGCATGAAAACTCAAATTGGTTTAAACATAAAAGTTTTTTTTTTGGGGGGAAAGTAATTTATCTTAACTGAGGGTGAAAGGCTATTCATTCATCAATTATCTACCTATCTGTGCTTGAGCTTTGCTTTGAGAGAAAGCTTTTAGCTTGCCTTGTTTGGTCAGGCACCCCCCCCAAAAAAATCTTTTTTTTTTTCAGTGAGTCGTGTGTTTGCCAGAAGCAGCTTTGGGATTTACAGGAAAGAGTCCAGGGAACACTCCAGGAGACCATGAACATCTTCAACAAAAATGATGGACAAAGTCCTTTGACTACTCTTGTGTGCTTAAGGAGGTAGGAGGAAGGGCAGCTCTGCTTGACTGTGTTTCCACAGTGATATTATTATTGGATGTATGTTGATTTCATTAATTGTTTTAAAATAGGGGCTGGCATGCCTTTTTTTTTTTTCTAGAAAGGACCAGATAATAAATATTTTAGCTTCTGAGAACCATATGGTCTCTGTCGCAAATAAATCCTCAGCTGTGCATTTGCAGCACATCAGTAGCCACTGGCAATAGCTAAAGCAAGGAGCATGCCCACGTTACAGTAGAACCGTGATTGTGAAGACATGCAGAGCACTGGATCATGGTTTGGAAATGGCTTGAGTATATCACCCAAGGCCATATGTTACATGCCTAGTCCATTGGCAATGTTAGAGGCTGATGGGACCGTTAAAGGTGGAAACTAGTGGAGTCATTGCTGGCCCCTCTTTTGTCTTGTGGTCTCCTGTATTTCCATGTGATATCTCCCTTTGGTATCTGCTGTTGCATTCCTCAAAATGCCATGGCAGGGGTGGGGGTGGATCTCCATAGAGCCTAGGGCCTGTGCCATGATGTTTGGCTTTCAGAAGTTACCCAACCTGAAGTTTATTGTTATAGCAATAGAAAGTTAACCAGTGCAATTGGTTTTGGTGCATGGACTATAAACTAATCCCTGTTTTGGAACAAGTTCTGAGTCCATTATGTGGAAAGTTAATGGGGGTCCTACTAACAGGAAAGCTATTTGTTCAACCAGGATGAAAAGGATCCTTTTGGGGTCATCTCTATGCTTTGTTAATCTTTATGAATTTGAAGATATGCAGGTACATCCTCTTCACTGGTGTAATGATGATCCTGGTGGGAGATGTGGTAGGATTTGAAAGGTGAGCTGTGCAAAATTAGTGATGGCTGACACTCACTATTATAGCCAATCCCTAAGGAGTTGAGTTTGATTCCCTGACAATCCTTTTGCAAACCGCATGAAGAGCACCTTAACTGCTAACCTCTCTCTCCAGCCTCATGATATTTTTTATAGTAACATAACAAAAATCACAAATTAAGGCACTTTTTTTTTTGGAGGTATGGTCTTATTCTAGCTCAGGCTGACCTGGAATTCACCATGTAGTCTCAGGGTGGCCTCGAACTCACTGCAGTCCTCCTACCTCTGCCTTCCGAGTGCTGGGATTGAAGCATGCGCCACCACGCCTGGCTTTTATTTATTTATTTATTTGAGAGAGAGAGGAAGATGGAGGGAGGGAGAAAGGGAGAAAGAGAGAAAGCGTGAGCAAGCGAGCGCCAGGACCTCTAGTTACTGCAAATGAGCTCCAGATGCATGTGCCACCATGTGCATCTGCGTTATGTGGAGACTGAGGGATTTTACCCAGATCCTTAGGCTTCACAGGCAAGCGCCTTAACTGCTAAGCCATCATGCCGTCCCTCAAGGCCCTTTAAGAATTGATTGCTGGGTAGGTACAGCTTTGGCAAAGCTGGGGAAATTCAGGTTTCAGATGTGCTCTGATAACATTCTTAGCTTTGGAATTGTGGAAGCTAGTGTTCATCAGGAATTTCTGTGGCCACATTTGGCAGCATCTCACTAACCGAAGTAAACCCCCATGACTTCATCCAGGGCCCAGGTTCTGCCCAGCTCTACCCGTGGGTTGGAAAGGCGGTTGATAGAGGAAGGAGGGAGAGTCGAACCATTAAGTTTTCTACTCATCAAAAGCTCCCCAAAGAGCCCCTCCCCTTTTTTGAGACAGAAACTCATTGTGTCTCCCAGGCTGATCTGAAAGTCACGATCCTCCTGCCTCAACCTTCTGAGTGCTGAAATGACAGGCAGGCACCACCAGGCAGGCGCCACTTTTATTTCTGATTCACATTTAACGTGACATAACTGTATGTGGCTCACGTGCATGGTGCATGGTCGTTGTGATTCTTCCTGCAGAGTGCAAGCGCCAAGCCTGGGCTCTGCCCTTGTAGAACCAATAGCCCTTGGCTCTGGGGCACCGTTCTGAATGCAAATGACCTTGGGGGGCTCTTTTTTTCGGGGGCCCCTCTTAACCCACCAGGTCATTTTCATTATGTTTTACCCATGGGAAGGATGAATCTTGGTGCTTCCCTTCCAATTTGGCCTCCTGTCCCACATCTCCCCTTCTCCCAGGCAATGTGCCACCAACTTCCCTGTCACCGTGTCCCGTCTTCCACCACATATCTGAGAAACTTATGAAAGTCATGCTCCTATCAGAATAGAAAGACCTAGTTCAAGGTGACTTTTTTTTTCCCAGCCTGAGAAGCTGGCTGGTGGCTTCTCTTGAAAACAGCCACTTTTCATCCCCTCCTATTTGTGAACTTGCTTCTGTCCCATATTAGGTTGTGTGTGAGCTCAGAGTCCCGAGGTGAGAAAAAGCTAGAGAGATGCAGGCTGGATGGTGCCTGGGCCCTGGACCACTTTGATTCTGGATTCATGTGGTCACGTGGCTGACCCAACAGGTGCCCCCATCCCATGATCTGAGCTGCTCACCCTTCATCTTGGCATCATAAACACCAGGCTGCAGGGAGGAGGAGAGGAAGGAGGTATGGCTAGGGGAGCCTCAGAGCTATAAATATTTAGGCATCTGCAGTTGATTTAAGACAGTTTTAATTTAGCAGCTGTCGCACAGCTGGCTGCCTTTGCGGACACCATCCATTGAGCAAAGAATATATTGAACCTGGTTTATGCAAAGCAGTGCCACAAAATATGACCTCAAAGATGCCAACAGTGAAAGGAGCCTTTGGCATCTGTTTGGGGGCTTAGTTTCTCCCTCAGCTTTGGAGGTGTGTGTGTGAGAGCACGTGCGTGTGTGCACGCATGCATGCATGTAGGAAATTTGTCTTAAAATTATAAAGAAGGGAGCCGGGCATGTATGCCTTTAATCTCAGCACTCTGGAGGCAGAGCTGGGAGGATCGCATGAGTTCAAGGCCACCCTGAGAGTACATAGGGAATTCCAGGTCAGCCTGGCCTAGAGTGAGACCCTACCTCGAAAAACAAAACAAAACAAAACAAAAAAAATTATAAAGAAGGGCTGGAGAGATGGCTTAGTCATTAAGGTGCTTGCCTGTGAAGCCTAAGGACCCAGGTTCAGTTCCCCAGAATCCATGGTGGCACATGTGTCTGTAGTTCATTTGCAGTGACTAGAGGCCCTGGCACACCCATTCTCTCTCTCCCCTGCCTCTGCCTCTGATAAATAAATAAATAAATAAAAGTAACGTACTTGCCTGCCTGGACTTGAGTTTGCCTTTTCAGTTTCCTTCTCTCCCAGGTACCTGCTATTCATCCAGTTTCTTCTTTTTTCTTCACTACATTTCTTTACTTGTTTGTCCATGTATTCCTCTTTCCTTCCCTCCTTCCATCTACTCGTCTGTTCACTGACATTCTTACCAACCTACCTTCCCATCCATTTATTTTCCACCCATCCATCCATCTGCCTACCTACCCATCCACATGCCCCCATTCACCCACTCATCCATACCCTGTCCATCCACCCACCCTCCTACACATCCTTCTACCCATCAACCGTTATCCACACAACCTTCCACCTGTCCATCCATCCATCCATCCATCCATCCATCCATCCATCCATCCACTTAATCCCTCATCCATTGACTTGCCTACCCACCTATCTATACATCCATCTGACCATCTAATACTCACCTGTCCATCCGCCCATCCATCCAACCATATACCCATACATTCATCCGTCCAGTTGCCCATCTAGACATCTGCCCAGTACTTAGTGACCCATGCAGTAGCAATACAGGCCCATCCTTAGGATATGAGTTTTATCTGATGCAGCCTACGGTGCAAGAGGTCACCCTGCCGTGGTGGTTGCTATGTTCGCGTTCTGTTAAGGAACGAAACCAATAGAATGAATATCTATTATAAAGGACATTTATTATGTTGGCTTACACCATATAGGCTGGACCATCCAACAATGACTATCTGAAGGCAAGAGAGTCTGAGAACCAGGTGGCTGATCAGTCCAAAGGTTCGGTGCCTCAGTTGTCCCAATCTGGTGCTGATGGTCTGGAGGATTTCTGGAGAAGCAGTGGTCTTCAGTCCTCACCGGGAAGCTAATGATGCTGGGTTCCAGTGTACATGAAGGACGGCAGCCACAGGGTGGATGCAGGCCCCAGAGAGTAGCAAGGCAGCCAGGCCAGAGCCCTGTGCTCCTAGCTTCTCTCTATGTAGCCTTCCACGCGAAGGACCGTCTACTGGAGGAAGGTTTCCCCCTTCAGCCAATCCTTTCTGGGAATGTCATCACAGATCCACCTAAGACGCGGGACTCTTACTTGATTCCCTGACCTGATCAAGTTGACAATAAAGGTTTAATTGTCACAGCTTCCAGTTTCTATGTCTGCCAATGCCTTCTTGTCCTGAACACTTATTCTCTCTCTCTTTCTCTCTCTGAACACTTCCTTTGAATATAAGAACTTGTGAGGTGTGGCCAGTGATGCTTGACCCACGAGGGCTGAGATGTTGACAGAACAGAGTCAACAGAGACAGGACTGGGCGGTGGACTCGCTGGAGTTCTAGCCTTGGAGAGCTTGGTGGAGTAATTCTGTGGTGTGTCACGTGGAGTCCTTCCAAAGGTCTCCTCATGTCTGGCCCTTACTCAAGGCAAACACGTTCATTGTCCCCCACTCTCTGGCTTTTCCCACTCATTTGTCTCAGTTTCCCATTTCTTCACTGTGACTTTTGAAATCTCCAAAATTAACTGCTTGACCCCAGATTTCTGGGTTAGAGGCAGCTTTTGAGGACCTCTGAGCTAAGATACTGGACACACTAAGACATGCTCATAGGTAACTAGACAAAGATGGCAAGTCATACGTGTGTTTGAGAAAGGGGAAAAGCATTTATTTTCTTCTGAATGAAAGCAAGCCATATACTAAATTGAAAAAAAAACTCCTATAATTTGAATTGCAACACTCTCCACTAACTCTTCATATGCCAGGCTTTCTTTTTAAAAACCTGTTTCTTCCAATAACTGTCATGATATTTCAAAATATATTCATAAATTCTTCTTGTTGTAGACAAGATTTTATTTTGTTGTTTATTTTTTATTTAAAATATTTTATTAATTTGAGAGAGAGAGGAGAGAAAGAGAGTAAGAGGTAGAGAGAAAGAGAGAGAGAGAGAGGGAGAGAGGGAGGGAGGGAGGGAGGTAATGGTCGTGCCAGGGCCTCCAGCCACTGCAAATGAACTCCAGACACATGCACCACTTTGTGCATCTGGCTTATATGTGTCCTAAGGAATCAAACCCGGATTCTTTGGCTTTGTAGGAAAATGCCTTAACTGCTAAGCCGTCTCCCAGCCTTTTTTTTCCCCAGCCTTTTTAAAAAAATGTTTTTAATTATTATTTATTTGAGAGAGAGAGAGAGAGAGAGAGAGATAGATTAGGAGAGAGAGAGTATGGACCTCCTATGACTGCCTTTAACTGCTGAGCCACCTTTCCAGCCTTTTTTTTTTTGCTTTTTTTTGGGGGGGGTTTTCAAGGTAGGGTCTCACTCTAGCCCAGACTGACCTGGAATTCACTAGGTAGTCTCAGGGTAGCCTCAAACTCACAGCGATCCTCCCACCTCTGCCTCCCGAGTGCTGGGATTAAAGGTGTGCGCCACCACAGCCGGCTTTCCAGCCCTGTTTTTGATCTGGCTACATGGCCTAGGCTGGCCTGAAAGTCATGATCCTCTACTGTGCTGAGATTACGGCGCACACCTCCACAGCTGGCTTGGAGATGCGACTTTAACTGTTTTAATTCTTCACCCGCCTTCTCTCTGCTCAGGATTGCTTTTGTATCACGTGGTTGTGCTATTCTCACAAAGGGCATGAAAAAAGATCTTGAACAGGGAAAAATATACTTTTTAAACTTGGATGATGCACACACAGTATAACTCTGCAGAATTGGTGCTTCTATATAACTCCAGTAGCATGGGCAGTCTGTACAGAGGAATGAACCTCAGTCCATCAAAAGGTCTTAAATTCCAGGGCCAGGAAGTTATAAGAATCCAGAAGGTTCCATGAGGGAGCCATTGGTGGCAGGAAAGGCCCTGCTATAATGCAGGTGCACCAAAGGAAGGGGGTGAGAAATGGTGGGAGAAAGCAGAAAGGAGCCCTTGCGGGGGTCACTTTGTGCCCCAGGGGTTTCTGGAGCATGGAGCTGTAAGTCCTGCCAATAGCAGGCAAGTGGCCTCCAGCCATCTGCCAAGTTTATGGGACTCAGCTGAGTCCTGGGTCTAAATTTTCAGCGGGGGAGTGAGTCTCAAGTTTTTTGTTATGCCCAACTGGGGAACTGTTTCTTTTAAAAGCATGAACACCTTTAGCCCCACTCCAAGTAATCCTGATTTGATGGTCAGTGGCGGGCCTCAACGTGGGTCTATCTTTGTAAAGCCTCCAAGAGCTACCACACTATAGTCTGTGCGGAAATCTAAGTTGTGAAGACACAGTGTAAGCAACCTTCCTGCCTAATGGGAAGACTCGGAATTTTAGTATGCTAAATAATTCAAAATAGAACTTTTTAAATTTTTTTTGTCAATTTTTATTAACATTTTCCATGATTATAAAAAGTATCCTATGATAATATCCTCCCTTCCCCCACTTTCCCTTTTGAAATTCCATTCTCCATCATATCCCCTCCCCATCTCAATCAGTCTCTCTTTTATTTTGATGTCATGGTCTTTTCCTCCTCTTATGATGGTCTTGTGTAGGTAGTGTCAGGCACTGTGAGGTCATGAATATCCAGGCCATTTTATGTCTGGAGGGAGCACGTTGTAAGGAGCCCTACCCTTCCTTTGGCTCTTACATTCTTTCCGCCACCTCTTCCGCATTAGACCCTGAGCCTTGGAAGGTGTGATGGAGATGTTACTCAGTACTCCAGTCGCTTCTTTCCAGCTCTATGATACCTTCTGAGTCATCCCAAAGTCACTGCCATCTGAAAAAAGAAGGTTCTCTACCCAAAGTGAGAGTAGCATTAATAGAAGGGTATGAATATTAAGACAAAAGAGAACTTTTTGTGTGTATGTGGTTCTGTGGCTTGAAACTTGGGTTTCATACATTCCTGTTTTACTACTGAGATATAGCCATAGCCTATATTTCTTTTTATTTTGAGACCACCTATTGCCCTGGTCACACTGGCCTTGGATTCTGTGGCCCAGACTAGCCTTGGATCCTCCTGCCTCAGAATTCTGAGTAGCTGGGATTGCAGATGCACACCGTCATGTCCTGCAAAAACTAACTTTCTTTTTTAAAAAAGTATTTTGTTTATTTATTTGAGAGAGACAGAGAGACAGAGAGAGAGAGGATGGGCATGCCAGGGCCTCTAGCCACTACAAACCAAGTCCAGATACCTGCATCACCTATTGCATCTGGCTTTACCTGGGTACTGAGGAACCGAACCTGGGTCCTTTGACTTTGCAGGCAAGCACCTTAACTGCTAAGCCATCTTTCCAGCCCAGAACTTTATTCATAACTAAAATTATTTTCACATTTTTACATTTGTGTCTTAATCCCAGTTGTACTTATTTAAGGTCAACTCAAGGAATTGTGAAGATATACCTTCCTTTCCACTCTCCTTCAGTTAGGAGTAGTCTGTGTTTTCATTCGGGGACTCACAGTGCATGGCTGAGGTGAGGCACTGGGGGTGGGGGCAGGACAGAGAGTGAAGATGGAAGATGCGTGAGGCTGGGGTCTTCTGTGATGGCCGTGGTCCCTTTGTAGAGACCCAAGGATGACCTAGGTGCTTGGGCCAGGAGCTGACTGCACTGAAAAAAGAAGTTGAATCTCACAAGGCCAGCTCGCTAGGCCTGGTTTGGGACCACAGCCAAGGCCAGCTCGCTATGACTGGTTAGGGACCACAGCCAAGGCCAGCTCGCTATGACTGGTTAGGGACCACAGCCAAGGCCAGCTCGCTATGACTGGTTAGGGACCACAGCCAAGGCCAGTTCGCTATGCCTGGTTAGGGACCACAGCTGAGAGCTGAGGGAAGACGGAGAGAGGGTGAGACTCTAGTCTTACAGACCCACACCGTGGCTGGTACATGCCTCCTGCCTAGACCAGCAGTCCTCTTCCAGGCATTCAGGTGCATGGCTTCACGTCCACCCTGCGTCACACATCCCCATCCTGGGCATCTGAGCATCATTCTGCTCCTTACTGGGACCTGCCTCATGGCAGGTTTGTTGCTTTTTAAAAAAATTATTTATGACAGAGTTAGAATGGGCACGCCAGGGTCTCTAGCCATTTGCAAACCAACTCCAGACATGTGTGCCACCTTGTGCATCTGGCTTTATGTGGGTACTGGAGAATCGTACCTGGGTCTTTGGCTTAGCCATCTTTCCAGTCCTGTTGCTTTTTAAAAATCATTATCTTGTACTACCATTAAATCTATTGATTTTTTTTTTTAATTAGAATGCAAGTCTCCAGAAAGCAGGAATGATAGTGTCCAGCATAGGGCATACTAAGCCCTAGGAATAGAGAGCAAATGTATATTTATGCTCTGTCTCTTCCACGCAAATGGGCAATTCATTGTCTCATTTTTCTGGAGACCATGTCCAATCCTGCCCAATGAAACTCTCAGCAGGAATCCAGCTATGTCTTGTGTCTTCAGGGTACGTTTCATGTGTGTTACACAGCCCAGAGGTCTCTGTGGTCCAGCTGTGGTCAGCCGGGCCCCATCCTCCAGCCTTGCTCTTTCCTGACTCTCAGCTGATTTACACAGTGGTTCTTGGATTTCAAATCCTTTTCTTCAACTTCCACTTGATAAAATCGCAATTGCCTTTTGGCTGCTGAGTCTCTCCTCAAATGCAACTACCTCTGTACAGCATTCCCTGAACCCTGCAGGCACACATGAGCCAGGTTCTGGGGGCCCTGTTGCCAGGCCCTCCCTTCGGGTGAGTTTGTTCCTGTGTGTAAATATACATATTTTATTTATTTGTTTGTTGATTATTAATGCTTATTTACCTTTGTTTTATTTTATTTTTTTGTTGACAACTTCCTTAATTCTAAACAATATCCCATGGTAATGCCCTCCCTCCCCCCTCTTTCCCCTTTGAAACTTCACTTGCCATCATATCCCCTCCCCCTCTCAATCAGTCTCTCTTTTATTTTGATGTCATGATCTTTTCCTCCTCTTATGATGGTCTTGTGTAGGTAGTGTCAGGCACTGTAAGGTCATGGATATCCAGGTCATTTTGTGTCTGGAGGAGCACGTTGTAAGGAGCCCTACCCTTCCTTTGGCTCTTTCATTTTTTCTGCCACCTCTTCTGCAATGGACCCTGAGCCTTGGAAGGTGTGATAGAGATTTTGGTGCTGAGCACTCCTCTGTCACTTCTCAGCACCATAGTGCCTTCTGAGTCATTCCCAGGTCATTGCCAACTGAAAAGAGAAACTTCTCTAACCAAAAGCGAGAGTAGCAAATTAACGCTTAATTACCTTTTAAAATTAGCATACAAAGGAACATTATTTGTGTTTCAATTTATTTACTTGAGAGAGAGAAAGAGGCAGAGAGAGGGAGAGAGAGGAAGACAGAGAATGGGCATGCCAGGGCCTCCAGCCACTGCAAACAAACTCCAGATGCATGGGCCACATTGTGCATCTGGTTTATGTGGGTCCTGGGGAATCGAACTTGGGTCCTTTGGCTTTGTAGGCAAGCATCTTAACTGCTAAGCCATCTCTCAAGCCCTTTTAAAACTTTTTAATTGACAATTTCATGCATGAACACAATGTAATTTGATCATGATTCTTTCTTGTTATCTTTTCTTTTTTGGTTTTTTGAGTTAGGGTCTCACTCTAGGCCAGGTTAACCTGGAATTCACTAGGCACTCTCAGGGTCGCTGCTGCGATCTCAGTAGGTGAGGAGTGACATTGAGCTGTTGGGTTCTGGGAGGCACCAGGAGCTCCTTAGAAAGATCACAATTGGGCTGGAGAGATGGCTTAGTGGTTAAGCGCTTGCCTGTGAAGCCTAAGGACCCCGGTTCGAGGCTCGGTTCCCCAGGTCCCACGTTAGCCAGATGCACAAGGGGGCGCACGCGTCTGGAGTTCGTTTGCAAAGGCTGGAAGCCCTGGCGCGCCCATTCTCTCTCTCTCCCTCTATCTGTCTTTCTCTCTGTGTCTGTCGCTCTCAAATAAATAAATAAATAATTTAAAAGAAAAGATCACAATTATCTTGTGCCGTTCTGTATCCCAGCTGCATTCTCTCTCATTGCTGTCTCCAGACAGAGAACCCACAGGAGCCGTGCAAAGCAACTAGACTTTTCCGTAGACCACGTGGGAATGGGTTGAGTGAAGTGGAGCAATTGTGCTGGGCCCCGTGGCCAGTTCTTGCCCAGGACCCGCCGCACCCGGACCTTTGTGGGCACCTGTCTTATCCGCCGTAGTAAACTGTCCGTACTCTCTTCTCACTCAACATCACAGCCCTGCCCGCCGCTTCCTTAGGAAGCCTGTCCTTACCTTCCACCTGCAAGCGACTGTGCCAACTTCTGAGTTCTTATAATCCTCCTCTTTCTACGCCGGTGTCTTGTGACTCTCACAATATCTTCCTGGATTTTGGTTTTGTGAACTAAATATATTGCTTTCACATTCACCTGTTGAGACATGCATGTGAATCCCAGCAGTAGGTAGGATGGTGAGTTCAAGGCCACTGTGGGCTATCTGACAAGACATTATCTCAAAAAATCAAGGGCTGAGGACATGGCTGGCTCGGTGGCACAGAGCCAGCCTTCCTAGGATGCCCAAGGCGTCTGGCTTTCATCCACAGCATGTTGAAATTCTACTCTCCACTGTGATATTTATTATTAGGACGTGGAGCCTCTCGGAGATGATTTGGGCACAAGGATGGAACCGTCATGTGTAGGTGTGGCACCCTTCGAAGAGGCTAGAAAGCCAGCTGCCCGTGTTCTCCACCACATGAGCATGCAGTGAGGAGACAGATGTCCGCAGGCCAGGACGAGTGCCCTGTCAGACCCTGGCTTGCCAGCATGTTGGCTGTGAGTGTCCCGGACTCCAGAACTTGCTTGTCAGCTGCCACATGTGTGTCCCTTTGTTACAGCGGCCTGAGATGACTAAGCACATATGGTTACTTGAGTCGACATCTGATTCTCTTCGCTTTGTGATTCCTTAAAGACAGCACTTAGGTAAAAGACATTTTTGTAAGCAGCTTACAGAAAAGGGTTGTCCCACCAAGGCTTATAGCTGCAGCTGTGCTGATCTCAGAAGTTAGGGTGTCTCTGGGAGAGGCAGAGCCATTCTTAGCTCTTGTTTGGGGCTGTAACTCAGGAGTTGGGGTGCCAGATGTTTACGGCCACACAAAATTTCTGTTGAGTCGGTGGCTTGCAGGTTCTCATCTTATGAATTTGATGAATGATATCCACAGACCATAGAGGGTAGAAGTTTAGAAAGATTTTAGCATAGGGCTTATAGAGAGAAGGAAAGAAGGCAGGGTTCCTACTGTAAGGCAGAAGGGGGACCCCAGAAATGGGAAAGCCTGCCTGGTGGCTCTGGTTGGGGCCTTTTGTGGGAATTGGCTGGATGGGGGCTGGCCTGGCCATTTCATGCTTTGTCATCTTATTTATGTCCTCATGTCACATTTTCAGGGAAGGAGGACTTCTGTAGGGAAGAAGAGAGAAGGAAAGTCAGACCCCAGGCCATATGTTCAGGCCCCTTATGATCTTACTCACATCCTCCTGTTAAGTTCTAGGAAAAAATAAAAAGGAGACTATGAAAACTAGACCTGGGGTTGGAGAGATAACTCAGTGGCTAAGGGCACTTGCTTACAAGATCTGGTGGCCTGAGTTTGGTTCCCCAGGACCGACCGAGAGCCAGATGCAGGGTGGCGCACGCGTCTGGAGTTTGTTTCCAGAGGTAGGGGACCCTGGAGCCCCATTGCTTTCTCTCCCTTTTTCTCCTGAAAATGAATAAAAAATAACTCACTGGATTGCCCCTTGTACTCAAGGACATTATCAACTTTTAGCAACAAAAGCAAAGCCTGTTCACTGTGGGGGAGGACAGGGTCATTGTGCTCTTCTGCCCAACCAGCTTCTATCTCCTCACTTTGTCCCCTGAAGAGGTCACCCTGAGTGCCCCAGCTTCTAAAGAATGGTCTGAACACGTCCAAGCTCCTGTGTCCAGGGGCATCATTTGGTTCTCTTCCCATGCCCAGTAGGCACAGCCTTGCTGACTGTCCTCTGGGACAGAGCTCACTTCTCCTGCCCCAGTGTCAAACCCATCCTCCTCACCTTCCTCCCTTTGGAAGCAAACCTGGAAATAACACTCAGGCTTCCCACTCATTTCTGCTCCTCTCCAAACAGCTCTTTAAAGCGTTCCCTCCAAATGTTGCTGGCTGCACAAAGAGGAGCCCTAGAACCAGCCACCTCCCTCTGCCTCACTCCCAGTTCTTTGCTTTACGCCTTCTGCTAGTCTGGAAACTGGAAGCAGGTGGTGGCTTATTCATCTCTGTACTTCCATTACTTTTTCAATACATTTGTTTATTTATTTGAGAGAGAGAAGCAGAGAGAGAGAGAGAGAGAGAGAGAGAATGGGCACGTCAGGGCCTCCAGCCACTGCAAATGAACTCCAGATGTGTGCACCACCTTGGGCATCTGGGCATCTGGCTTATGTGGGTCCTGGGGAATAGAACTTGGGTCCTTTTGGCTTTGCAGGCAAGTGCCTTAACTGCTAAGCCATCTCCCCAGCCCGCCATTTCTTGTTCTGTGCCAGGTATTCACTTGCATAGATGCTCAAAGTCTGCTAGATTGGGTGAGTGGATAAGATTTTTGTTTTTTTTTTGTAGTCTGTGCAAGATAGGTCAAAGACCCCAATTCCCAGCTGAAAAGAAGAGATCATGGCCACCACTACCTGTCACTCCCCTGAAGGCTCACCTTATCTAGACCATAAGAGAAGAAGGACAGAAGAAGTGCACTGGAAGGGGTCTGAAGGATGTGTGGTAGCAGGAGGGATCCTGCCCTCAGAAAAACAAAGAAAGTGGTGGTGGTTTGAATTAAGTGTCCCCCATAAACTCACGAGTTTTGAATGCTTGGACCGCAGCTGGTGACAGTTTGGGAGGTGGAGCCTCGCTGGAGGAGGTGTGTTGCGGGGCGGACCGCGGCGGTTCCTTAGCCCTGGTTGGCCTGTGTCCGTTGGCACACTGTCTTGCTCTCATTTACCTGCTGTGGCGGAGGGGGTGCCCAGCCTCTGCTCATGCCATGCTGTCCCCTGCCATCATGGAGCTTCCCCCCGAGCCTGTAAGCCAAAAGTAAATCCTTTCCTCCCATCAGCTGCTTTTGGTCAGGTGTTTCATCCCAGAAACAAGGAGGTAACTACTACCAGAAATTACAAACTTCAGGGGAAGAGTATTATTTTTCTTCCTTTCGTGTAAAGGTTTCTCATGGAATGCACATGTTACCCACCTTTTAAAAAATTGAAGGAGTCCTTTTAATATTTTTTTTTGTTTATTTTTATTTATTTATTTGAGAGTGACAGGGAGAGAAAGAGGAAGAGAGAGAGAGAGAGAGAGAGAGAGAGAGAGAATGGGTGCGCCAGGGCTTCTAGCCACTGCAAATGAACTCCAGATGCATGCATCCCCTTGAGCATCTGGCTAACATGGGTCCTGGGGAACCGAGCCTCAAACCGGGGTCCTTAGGCTTCACAGGCAAGTGCTTAACCACTAAGCTACTTCTCCAGCCCTGAAGGAGTCCTTTTAAAGATACCCTCCGCTTCAGTGTGATTGCACTGTGTTTTCTCTGTCCTTGACATAATCATTCACAACTGCTTGTTACTGCCGCACGTGCGTTGTCGTCCTGAGTATCGTATTACCACGCGAGACATGCAGCACTTGCTCTCTGCCAAACAGGTCTGGGTTCTGAAGCAGTGCCGCTGGCGATGAAGGGAACACTGGAGTGCTTACGTGAGTTAACAAAGGCAGGGCAGACGTGTACGTGTTGAATTACAATGGCTGCTCGCTAAACCTTCTCTCTCCTTGGCGAAGGTGTTTGCAGTGTGGGAAGGAAGGAAGTCTGCAACTCTGAAGCCAGTCCTCAGAAACAAGACTTAATCGACTATACTTGAGAGAAGAAGAAAAAGCAAGAGGTAAGAGGCAGATTTAAGTAGGTCCTGCTGAAATCTTTACATCGTCTTTGAACTTGAGGAACAGAAGAAGGAATGCTACCCAGTACAGGAGAAGTACATAACAAGTCACCATTTGGATTTAAAAGATGATTTGGGGGCTTCTGGTTTCTGGTCTAACACAAGGGAGCTCAGCATTCATGATTTTACACTAATAATAGTGAAAAGGTGGACAAGCTGAAAAGTGAGATGTCTCCTAAGAGCCCAGACCAACAGGCCTGTGTCCCATCAAGTGGAAAGTCGGGCAGGTGGGCATACAGAGTCACAGCTCACTGGGACAGAAAAGCAGAAACTCCTGTGGGAAGTGTGGGGCCAGGAAATCCTCACCTGTAACTGACAAGTTGCTGGAGGCTCAGCATAGAAACTGAGGGTTAACAGTTCCAAAGTGGTGATGACTGCATGTACGCAAAATAAACAAATAAGCAAAAACCCGAGGCTGAGATGCTCCTGTGCTTTCTCTTTATATCTTTTTGTTGTTGTTGTTTTTCCTTTTTGTTTTTTTTGAGGTAGGGTCTCACTGTAGCCCAGGGTGACCTGGAGTTCACTCTGTATTCTCAGGGTGGCCTCGAACTCACAGCAATCCTCCTATTTCTGCCTCCCGAGTGCTGGGATTAAAGGCATGAGCCACTACGCTCAGCTTAAATCTTATTTTAAAAATATTTTTATTTATTTATTTGAGAGAGAGAGAGAGGTGCAGAAATAGGCAGGGATAGAGAGAGTGAGAGAGAGAGAGAATAGGCATGCCAGGGCCTCCAGCCACTGCAAACAAACTCCAGATGTGTGTGTCCCCTTGTGCAGCTAGCTTACATGGGTCCTGGGGAATTAAACATGAGTCTTTTGGCTTTTCAAGCAAGTGCCTTAACTGCTAATCCATATCCCCAGCCCTTTGAATATATATTTTTAAATATTTTAAGTTTTATTTATTTATTTGAGCAAAAGAAAGAGAGAGAGAGAGAGTCAGGAAGAGAGAATGGGTGTGCCAGGGCCTCCAGCTGCTGCAAACAAACTCCAGATGCATGTGCCACCATGTGCATTTGGCTAACAGGGGTCCTGGGGAATCAAACCTGGGTCCTTTGGCTTTGTAGGCAAGTGCCTTTATCATTAAACCATCTCTTCAGCCCTGCACCTATACTTTAAAAAAAAAACCTCATTATTATTTATAAAGTGAGAGAGTTCTTGGGCATGCTAGGGCCTCTAGACAATGCAAAGGAACTCCAGATGCATGAACCCCTCTGTGTATCTGGCTTTATATGGCTCCTGGGCAATTGAACTGGGATGCCAGGTCTTGCTAGAAATTGCCCTTAACTGCTGAGCGTTCTCTCCAGCCTCACCTATATATTTTTTTCTTTTAGTTTTCAAGGTGGGGTCTTGATGTAGCCCAGGCTGACCTGGAATTAGTCTCATCCTGGCCTCGAACTCACAGCAATCCTCCTACCGCTGCCTCCTGAGTGCTGGGATTAAAGGCGTGCGCCACCACGCCCGGCTCTCCTGTGGTTTTCTGATTTTATTTTCAGAACGTTCTCTTGGTCCTTACAGTGAGTTTCAGAGAAAAGCTGCCAGTGCTCTGGTGACTTTCACAGCACAGGACCCCAGTGTCACCAACAGGTAGAAACCTCATCATAGGACCGTACGTTACTTCTCTCCACACATCGTGCATTGCCTTACTCAAGGTCTACTCACCACAACTCCTTTTACCTGGTGACCCATGCCTACCTGTCAACAAAAATTATAAGGCAGCTAGGCGTGATGGCACACGCCTTTAATCCCAGCACTCGGGAGGCAGAGATAGGATGATCGCCATGAGTGCAAGTTCACCCTCAGACTCCATAGTGAATTCCAGGTCAGCCTGGGCTAGAGTGAGACCCTACCTTGAAAAACAAAACAAAACAAAACAACAACAACAAAAAAATTGCAAAGTATACTAAAACATAAAGGCCACATTTTGAAGGTGATGAATAAAGCACAAAAGCTAGACATGTCAGACTAAAAAGTTAAAAGAAACATCACCAACAAAATGACAATATTATAAGCACTCTACACTGGGGACTGAACCCAGGGCCTCACAGATGCTAAGCAAGTTATTTACCACTGAGCTGTATCTCTAGTCCTGTGTTTACTTTTTTTTTTTTTTTTTTGAGATAGGGTCTCACTGAGTTGTGCAGACTGGTCTTGAACTTGTGATATGCCTTCTTTAGCCTTCTGAGAACCCAGGATGACAGGTCTTCACTGCTAGGTTCAGATGCTAAGCCCCTGGAAATGGAAAAAGCAGACCAGATGAAAGAATAGATGGATATTATAAGCAGCTGGGTAGGGGGCATGATCCTAAGAACTAATACCAAGAAATGCTACAGGGAAGGGTGTAGAGTTCTTTGCTTGAGCTCGCTAGCATTGAAAGTGCTCTGTGAGTTTGAAAATATGTCAATAGAAACTTCCATGCTGCAAACTCAAGAGCAGAAATGAGAACAAAAAAGCCTAGCTAGGACAGAATCACCGAGAACTGTGGGAAAAGAGAAAAAGCAGGTAACATCTACATAGTGGGAATATCAAAAGTAACATCAGCAAGATTTGAGGCAGCAACGACAGAGAATTTCCTTAGATTTAATGGCAAAGAGAACCAAAACCCAAACCCAAAACCAAAAAACACAAACAAACAAAAACAAAACAAAACCACCACAGATCTAAGAACTAGGGCCAAATGACAGAAGGAAAAACATTTGGATATGTAATTTCCAAACTAACAAGATTCAAGATTTAAAAAAAAAGTTCTGAAGGACACACGCCTGCTCTCCAATACGCCTTGCTGCTCTGCCACTCAATTCACACGAGGGCAATGGCAGCCCGCTCCTGCACCCAGGCCCACAGCTCCAGTTTCCCAACCACCATGGCACTTGGATTCCACACACGAGAGCAGGGTCTGTCCCCACACCAGTAACCCCAGGCTTCTCCTCACCACACTGGCCTGACTTCACCTCTGAGGCCAGCCCATACCAACTTTCTTCTCCCAAATACTCCCACGCGGAATCACTCAGACTTGTGAGGTCAGGAACTGTGTGGCCTCTACCCCTGGTATACCACTGCCCCCCCAACACACTGCGCATACCCTAGCTCCTGAACTTAGGGTCTCCATGACACCCACCCTGGTGTCAGAAAGGGTTAACTATCGACATCTGCAAATACAAAGGGAAGCACGCAAATAGTGTGAAAAGCAAAGGCAACATTCCCGTAGTAATTACTCTCCATGAGAATGACTCAGAAAACATATCCAAAAGACTGATTATATAAATATATCAAGACTTAAAGAGGACATGCACGAATAAACTCTTGGATGAGTTAAAAACAAATATGGCTGAAGAGATGGCTCAGCAGTTCTTGCAAAATCTGCTAGCTCACCAGCCACCCACAAAAAGCCAACATTCTTTGCAATGGCAAGAATATCTCAGTGCGCTCCACCACACACATGCAAATAAATAAAAATATTGATCATATTTTGGAATAAGTTTCCAAGAGGACACAAAATGCCAGAAAGAAACGAGGAAGTCAATCCGGGACATTAAACTGGAATTCAATAAAGAGGGATATTGAAGAAAAACAAAACTGAAATATTGCTGGAAATGAAAAATTCAATGAAGCAAATAAAAAGTTCAGTAGAAAGCCTGATCAATAGAATGGATCATGTGGAGAAAAGAATATTAGAGTTAAAGACAAGCTAGAGTAATTGGATTATTCAAAGTCAATGATACATTTTTTTAAACATAAGAAAAATACATGTATATCTTTGGGATACCATGAAAAGACCAAAACTATAAATTATGGGCAAAGAATGAGAAGAATTTCAAGCCAAAGGCATAAAAAATATTTTCAATAAAATTGTAGAAGGGCTGGAGAGATGATTCAGCAGTTAAAGGCACTTACTTGCAAAGCCTGATGGCCCAGGCTTGATTTCCCAATAACCACATAAAACCAGATGCACCAAGTGTTGCATGTGTCTGGAGTTCGTTTGCAGCAGCAGGAGACCCTGGTGTCTTCATAATCTCCTTTTCAATCTCTCACCACATGAACCAACAATCGCTCTTGTTGGTATTTTACTCAAAAATGTTGAAGACCTATGTTTGCACAGAAACTTGCACATGAATGATTAGGAATAACTTTATTTCATAATTTCCCAAACCTGGAAGCAGTCAAGACACCCTTCTGTAGGCAAATAAATAAATTGTGGTATGTGGACTGTTCTTCAGCACTAAAAAGAAATGAGCTATCAAGCTATGAAAAGACATGAAGGGGGCTGGGGAGGTGGCTAAGTAGTGGTTAGGGCACTTGTGTGCAAAGCCTTAGAACTCATGTTCGAATCTCCAGGTCCCACAGAGCCAGACACAGTGACAGAAGCACACAATGTCACACACGAGCATAAGGGGGTGCGTGTGTGGAGTTCATTCACAGTGGCTAAAAGCCCTGGTGTGCCCATTCTCCTTCCTCTCCCTCTCTCTCTTTCTCTCAAAAAAAGTTAACAAAAATTAAATGAAGAAAAGGGCATGAAGGAAACTTAAATACATATTAGTAAGTGCAAAAGGCCAATATAAGATCATATTCTGTATGATTTCAATGACAGGTGTCCTGGAAAACCAAAAACTGGGGTCAGTAAAGAGACCAGTACTTGCTCACCAGCACATATGCTAACATTAGAATGATCTGGAGATCAGGATGGTCCTAGAACGAGCATGACAGTCAAATTCGGGAAGAGAAACCTGAGATGGTGGCTCATGCCTGTGATGTCAGTACTCAGGAGACTGAGGCAGGAGAATGCCCATGAGTCTGAGGCAAGACTGTAGTTCATCATGAGTTCCGGGCTAGACAGGCTGGACTAGAAAGTGAACCTTGTTTCAAAAAGAACAAAAGGAGAGAGAGAGAAAAAGGAGAATTAGTCTGGCAGGGGCTAGTGTGAGGGAGGGACGTGAAGGAGAAGGCAGCATTTGGGACAGTGAGATTGCTGTGTGACGCCCCAGTGGTATAGTTACGTTCCAAACCCACAGAACACGTGGGACCTGTATGTTGGGTCAGAATTTTGAATCACGTTAGGTTATTTCTCTCTTTTCTTTGAATCTTTATTTCGAATCAGGCAGGTTATTTCATTATTTAACTTCAAGACAGCAATTAAAATAATTTACTGAAAGTGACATAAGGATACTTGGAGGCGATATTTCAGTCTTGGGTTTGGGAGGATACATACTCTAAGATTAATGTATCCAATTAAAGGGGCCAAGCTACTGTACAGTAGGTCTCCATACATATTTTAAGTATACAGGTACTTTGCAAACTCGAAATGCACAAGACCTCCTTTTATGTAGTTTGGTGCTTATAATAAATGAGTGTAGCTTGGTTTCTCTGGTGGCATTTTTCACTGGGTGTTAAAGTTTAAAGGGTTGTCATTATGTAATAATAGTGATTAAAATCTAAATCTAGGGCTTTTGTGAATTGCTGGATTTTATGCACTTTTTTTTTTCCAGTTCAAATGTATACAACATAACCCTTTAATGACAATGATCATAAAAACTGCAAAAGTAAGTTTAGACGAGCCGGGCATGGTGGCGCATGCCTTTAATCCCAGCACTTGGGAGGCAGAGGTAGGAGGATCACCGTGAGTTCGAGGCCACCCTGAGACTACATAGTGAATTCCTGGTCAGCCTGGGCTAGAGTAAGACCCTACCTCGAAAAAAAAAAAAAAAAAAAAAAAAAACAAAAACAAAAACAAAAGTAAGTTCTGAGCATTACCATAAACAAAGGAAACACATTTTTCAGTTTAATCATTTAGACCTTTCAAATCAGGAACATCTAGTCTGAATATTCAGGCATTTAAAAAATATTTTTTTGGGCTGGAGAGATGGCTTAGTGGTTAAGCGCTTGCCTGTGAAGCCTAAGGACCCCGGTTCGAGGCTCGCTTCCCCAGGTCCCATGTTAGCCAGATGCACAAGGGGGCGCACGCGTCTGGAGTTTGTTTGCAGAGGCTGGAAGCCCTGGTGCGCCCATTCTCTCTCTCTCCCTCTACCTGTCTTTCTCTCTGTGTCTGTCACTCTCAGATAAAATAAATAAAAAAATGAACAAAAAAATATTAAAAAAAATATTTTTTATTCATTTATTTGAGGGAGGGGGAAAGATGAAGAGAGAGAGAGAGAGAGAGAGAGAGGGAGGGAGGGAGGGAAGGAGAGAGACAGAGAGAAAGAGAGAGAGAGAAAGAGAATGGGCATGGGCACGACAAGACTGCCAGCTGCTGCAAATGAACTCCAGATTCATGGGCCACTTTGTGCATCCAGCTTACGTGGGTCCTGGGGAATTGAACCTGGGTCCTTCGGCTTTGCAGGCAAGCGCCTTAACCACTAAGCTATCTCTCCAGCCAAGGCATTTTCTTTTTGGTGGTGGTTAAACAGGATTAGTAGGAATCCATGCCATCTTACCAAATTTGGCTTTTATAGAATGACAGTCTTTATGTTAGAGCACATAAACATTGTAAAGGAGAATCTTAAAAATTACAGCATAAAATATTCACAATAACTTGATTTGGGTTATGTAATTCCATAAACTCAAGTTAC
This sequence comes from Jaculus jaculus, assembly GCF_020740685.1. NCBI lineage: Eukaryota > Metazoa > Chordata > Mammalia > Rodentia > Dipodidae > Jaculus > Jaculus jaculus. Next base: position 8,919,090 of record NC_059108.1, on the reverse strand, counting down.
CTTTAGATATAAAGCTCCAGCACATAAGGAAGAGCAGTCAGAAAAAGCATCTTCTCCCAGTTTCTCTCACCTTTCTATAAGATAATATTCCAAATAAGTATGTGTGGATAGCAAATTTTGCATTTTTAGCAAGGCCTTCATCACTGATGTCACCACATGTCCTACCTTGTTGGGTGAAATGCCAGTTATCTCATGAACAGGATGAATTTTCTTTCAAAACATGAGTAGAAACCAAGGGAAAAACTTTCAAAATGAAAGTTTAAGACTTATGTATACAGGAGCCAAACACCCTGACTTGTTGGAAATTAAAAAAAAACAAACCATATTTTATTTATTTATTTGAGAGAGAGAGAGACAGAGAGAGGCAGATAGAGAGAGAATGGGCATGCCAGGGTCTCTAGACACTGCAAATGGACTCTAGATGCATGTGCCACCTTGTGCCTCTGGCTTACTTGGGTACTGGGGAATCAAACCTGGGTCCTTAGCCTTTGCAGGCAAGTGCCTTAACCACTCAGCCGTATCTCCAGCCCTTGGTTTGTACTTTTAACGGATGTCAGGCAAACCGAGGTCGTTTCTGTCCCAGTAGCTGCCGGAGCCAATCTGGTCCTGTGCTCTGTTTAGGGATCCGGGCCTTGATGGGGCCAGTTCATCTTTAGTCCTCTGCTGACCTGGACCTGTCTTTGTGGCTTGCTCCTTAAGTCACTTTTTCTTCTCCATGAGCTTGTTATATTTCTCCCTTCTCCATTGCTCTGATGGCTTGCAGACTGCTTTAGGAATCCCACACTCCTTCTCCTTGTCTATTTCATTCAAAACCATTGCAAAGCTAGCAAAGTGATACATCCAGGCAGAGTTGGAAGGCTGCGAGGCCATGTACCATGGGAGAGCACTTCCGGATAACGAACATGCTTTCAGAATCTGGCACTGGCATTTCACTGGACTCCTCAGAAGACCTTGTCTGTTTACTGTGCATCTCTTTTGTGCTGTGCTTTCTTTTTGGTAAGCATAGAGAATGAAAGGGCCACACTGCATAACAACTCAGTCTACTTTCGGTAAAGTGTGTAGATCTTCTTGATATTTTTGAGGTAGCATCTCACTGTAGCCCAGGCTAACCTATAGTTCACTACGAAGTCTCAGGCTGGCCTCAAACTCACAGTGATCCTCCTACCTTGGCCTCCCCAGTGCTGGGATTAAAGGTGTGCACCACCACACCTGGAAAAAAGAGAGAGAGGGAGAGAATGGGCTTGCCAGAGCATCTAGTCACTGCAAGCAAACTCCAGATGCATGTGTCACTGTGTGTCTGACTTTGTATGGATAGTGTGGAATTGAACCTGGGTCTTTAGGCTTTGCAGGCAAGCAAGCACCTTAACTACTGAGCCATCTCTTTGGCCTGTATCTTGTAGATAGCTTTCAACTTTGTGCATTCCTTGTCCAACAGGCTGCATGGCCTAAAATTCAAGACACATTTGTCTCCAGTCCTGTAACCTGTAATTTCCATGTTGCTAAACTGAACTGCCCAATCCAGCGCTTACCCACGAAGATGTTGTGCACATAACAGGTAAGATTTGTTCACGTTGAGCTTCATTGTGTCCACGGAGCTCCAGGATGATGGCATTGCCTCTGCGCTCTTCCTCCAAAACTTCACCTTGGGGTACACTGAGCCATGGGGGGATGAAATCACTGGTTAATCCTTCCACATGAAACATACTTACTGGTGGGTGACAGCCGATCTGTTCTGAGATGAGTCTAAATCCAAGGTCATCTTGAACTAATTCCCAAGTGTCTCCTAGAAGTGGGTTCAAGGGCTTTCTAGTACTTTCTGCTGAGAGGCGATAGCAAACTCAGCTGCACGCTGCATCCTTTACTGAAGACCGGAATGCAGACTGGCCTTGGGGATGAGGTAAGTGTGCTCCATGTATTCTGTTAGTGGCTGTAGGAAGCACAAAGGCTCATTAGATATGACTGGCCCCATGATCTTGGACAGGTCTGTTCAGATAGGGTTTCTGAGGATGTTCCAGATGCTGAGTTGTTCCTGGAGAGCAGAGGAGGAGGCAAGCTGGCTCTGTGCTTTCTGATGCCATTGGAGAGCACATGTCTCCCCACTACAATCTTTTCCTTCATTCTGTTTCCCACTGCTTACGGACTCCTTAACCCCTTCAAAGGAGTGTGCAGCTACTGTCTCTAGTCTGTTCAACTGCTTGGAATTGGAATCTGACAAGAGTCAGAACCTGTCCTCATGAAGGATGCTGGGAGGCCGGGGAGCCTTTGACCAGAGACCTGCCTGGTTCCTGATACTCAGTGAATAAAGTCTGAAGTGCTTCTGATGCAAGTTTGTGTTTCTCTTGTTCCTCACCCCTTCTTTTTTAACATTTTACTTTATGTTATTTATCTATTTGAGACAGAGGGAGAGAGAGAGAGTAAGTAAGAGCAAGAGCAAGAGAGAGAGAGAGAGAGAGAGAGAGATTGTGAGAAATGGGCATGCCAGGGCCTCCAGCCACTACAAATGAACTCCAGACACATACGTCACCATGTGCATCTGCCTTATGTGAGACCTGGGCAATGGAAGCTGGGTCCTTAGGCTTCTCAGGAAAGCGCCTTCACCTAACCACTAAGCCATCTCTCCAGCCCAGCCCTTCTTGTTTAGTGACGAGATTGAGGCAAGCACTCAAAGTGACATAAGTTTCTCTCAACGCCTCAGAGGCAGCTTCAACTTACGGAAGAAATGATGGACGCATTCTTTTTTCTTTTCAGCCATGTGGCATGCATTCCTCAACCATCTTGAGAAAACTGGCAGTGTCCCCGTCTTGTTGCTGCCGAGGTGCTCCGTGCTTTCTCCAAGGACTCCTTCAAGTCTGCACGGAGACGGTGCCTTCCACTTCATCATCTGTCGACTGGTCCTGGGGGCAATAGGGAAGGCAATCAGCAGAATGTTCTAGATTGCCTCAGCCGTTCCTCTCTTCTGGAGGCTGCTCTTAGGAACCCTGAAGCCATCCACGAATGGTGTCATCAAAGCACTGTATAAATGGGAGGTGTCTATCACTGGACTTCTCCCTGCACACCACTTGAGTCAGATGTTGGCATCCCTGTTGCTAATTATCAGGCTGTTTCCTCCATCACAGAGGTCCAGGTTCCAACACTATCTGGAATAACTTCTGGCCACAAAATAAATAAATAAATAAATAAATAAAAGTAAATAAATATATAAACAAGAAATCTTGAGCTCTTCCTGGGAGGGACTTCATAGTGCTTTGGGGCATTGTAGATGACCTTATTACCAACTGGAACCTGTTTCATTGAGGCACTCTGGGAAAGGTCAAGAGGTCTCTGATCATTTGTGTTCCTCAGATCAGGGTTGGCCCTGCTTTGTCAAAGCTTGGAGACATACGGCTTATGGGTCTGATAAGCCGCACAAGGCCAGGACGTATTTCCTACCTGATCGGAACAGTTAACGTCAGGAGGGAGACCTGGGCCTGCTGAGCGCAGCTGTCACCTCTGCTGTTTTGCCTTCTCTCACTGCTGCTAAAGGTAATTCCTTGAGCCTGCTTTGCTGAGTCCTTTCGACAGCTTCACGCTTGTTTCTGGTTTCTTTGTCATGGGTGGCTTCTTTAAATGTCTCTTCCGTTTACCACCACCGTGGGACTGGCGTATGCTAAGAGAAGCATTAGCAGCTCCTTTCGTCCTGTGAGGGCAGCTCTATGTGGTGGCGTGGCTCCCATGCCATTTAACACATTCGCTTCTGTGCCGGCCTTCGACAGATCCTGGACCACTTATCTGTGTCCAAAATAGCATGCCCTGGGGCTGGAGAGACAGTTCAGCCCTTAAAGATACTTGTTTGCAAAGCCTGATGGCCCAAATTCAATTCCTTGGTACCCATGCAAAGCCAGATGCACAGCGAGCTCAAGTGTCTGGAGTTCATTTGCAGTGATAGGAGACTCTGCTGAGCCCATCCTCACTCTTTCCCTATCCACCCCCCTAAGTAAATAAAATATTTAAATAAAAACAAAAATACTATGCCAAACGTAGAGGAGTCCAGCCAGAATTAGGCTTACTTCTTCCTTTGCAATTAAGGTCAACAATTACTTCATTCCTCTCCAGGGGTTTTCAAAGCTGCCTTACTTTTCAATGATGTCGTTTATGATATGACGGAGAAGCTATTGCTGTGCTTCTGAGTTCATTTCTCCTGAGTTCCTGAGGCTGTCGCTGAGCTGGCTCCCATAGGACACTCTGGGAGTCCAAGCACTGGAGGTGTCCTGTGGCTTCCCAGCAATGCCGTCCCCTCCCATGGCTGACCCTCTCATATTAGGACCTTTAAGACAAATGTAACACTGTGGGTTGGCAAGGGAAGGTCACTGCTTGTGGAAGTTATGCATATGTTACCTGGAGACTATAAACGCTCTCTCCTTTCAGTTTCACTGTGAACCCAAAAACATCTCTCTTTTTTTTTTTTTAATTTTTATTAACATTTTCCATGATTACAAAATATATCCCATGGTAATTCCCTCCCTCCCCACCCCCACACTTTCCCATTTGAAATTCCATTCTCCATCATATTACCTCCCCATTACAATCATTGTAATTACATATATACAATATCAACCTATTAAGTATCCTCCTCCCTTCCTTTCTCTTCCCTTTATGTCTCCTTTTCAACTTACTGGCCTCTGCTACTAAGTATTTTCATTCTCACACAGAAGCCCAATCATCTGTAGCTAGGAACCACATATGAGGGAGAACATGTGGCGCTTGGCTTTGTGGGCCTGGGTTACCTCACTTAGCATAATCCATTCCAGGTCCATCCATTTTTCTGCAAATTTCATAACTTCATTTTTCTTTACCGCTGAGTAGAACTCCATTGTATAAATGTGCCACATCTTCATTATCCATTCATCAGTTGAGGAACATCTAGGCTGGTTCCATTTCCCGGCTATTATAAATTGAGCAGCAATAAACATGGTTGAGCACGTACTTCTAAGGAAATGAGATGAGTCCTTCGGATATATGCCTAGGAGTGCTATAGCTGGGTCATATGGTAGATCAATCTTTAGCTGTTTTAGGAACCTCCACACTGTTTTCCACAATGGCTGGACCAGATTGCATTCCCACCAGCAGTGTAGAAGGGTTCCTTTTTTTCCACATCCCCGCCAACATTTATGATCATTTGTTTTCATGAATGGTGGCCAATCTGACAGGAGTGAGATGGAATCTCAATGTAGTTTTAATCTGCATTTCTCTGATGACTAGTGACGTAGAACATTTTTTTAGATGCTTATATGCCATTCGTATTTCTTCCTTTGAGAACGCTCTATTTAGCTCCATAGCCCATTTTTTTGATTGGCTTGTTTGATTCCTTATTATTTAACTTTTTGAGTTCTTTGTATATCCTAGATATTAATCCTCTATCAGATATATAGCTGGTGAAGATTTTTTCCCATTCTGTAGGTTGCCTCTTTGCTCCAAAAACATCTCTTTAAAACAAAGTTTACTAGCTTAAAAAGCAAGATGCTTTATGGAAATATTTAGTGATATTGTGTCATTTGCACAACAGGTAATCCACTGAAACTGATTCATGGAAGGCAAAAGCCTCCCATGGGGGGAAAGTTGTTTGCAATGTTTTACTGTTATACGTTCATACTTATAAACGTGGGGCAGATAACACGCTTATCTGTGCACTATTTAAACCTCAAGAAAACTGTGGCATTTGCATGTCATTGCCAATATTATCTGATTTTTATTATGCACATATAGAACTAAGTCTGAAAGTATATGAAACAGTTCTTGGGATTGTTGAAATAATTCCTTGAAGGATCTGAGAAGATTATGTCTGGCCATTTTTTTTTTGTTTTCTTTTATTTATCTGCATTTTATTATTTCTCTGTAGGAACAGCTACTGATACTTCTTAAGGAGATGGTCTGTTTTCTTTGCATTTTCCTTTATGAAAGTTAGCGTCCTTAGTAGGCGGCTCAAACTGCACATTAAGTGCAGAGAATAAAAAAAATTACATCTTGGGCTGGAGAGATGGCTTAGCGGTTAAGCGCTTGCCTGTGAAGCCTAAGGACCCCGGTTCGAGGCTCGGTTCCCCAGGTCCCACGTTAGCCAGATGCACAAGGGGGCGCACGCGTCTGGAGTTCGTTTGCAGAGGCTGGAAGCCCTGGAGCGCCCATTCTCTCTCTCTCCCTCTCTCTGTCTTTCTCTCTGTGTCTGTCGCTCTCAAATAAATAAATAAATAAAAATTTAAAAAAAAGTTACATCTTCCTCTTCCGTGCCCCTTGGGCCTCTCCTTTCTCTCGAGTCAGGGGGAGTGGCTCCCATGACCCATTTCAGGCTGTCTGCACATGTGCCAGCCTCTGTGGACAACAGTCCCCCTGCCTCTTCCTGCCAGTGCCAGCATCCTACATTGTTTTTATTTTGTCTTTTTATTTGGTGCCCGTCTTAGACTTTGTCCTAGATCCATAGATTTAAAGCAGTCTCGTCATTTTTTTTTTTGTGTGTGTGTTTCTGGTATTCATTTATAGTGGCAAGAGACCCTGGTGTGTGTCCACACACACACACACACACACACACACACACACACACACACAGATGTGCAAATAAATAATAAAATATTTAAGAAATAAAAAGGATTTCAGAGCAGGGTCTGAGAATACTCTAGAGTTGTTGCTTGGTCAAGGCCCATGGAAAGGGAAATTTGGGTTGGTCCTTGGAGTTTGAGCACTTTTAGACCAGGAGCTATGGAGAAAGTAGTAGCCACCCATCCCTTACGTACCCCAGAGGGTCAGGTGGCTCGGGGAGCGCGTGATGGGGAGCGGGGTCGGCTGAGGGCCAGCAACAGAGCAGTCTTGGGAGACTGTGAGAGTGCAGAGTCAAGGCGGCGGGCAGGAGAGGTGCCTTCGGAACGGATGGCTGTGTCTCTGAGGATGACGGTAGGACGCACACTGTACCAGGTCTCCACATGGCCCCCCCCAAATCTGGCTCAGTCTGTATGGCTGTGTCTGCCCAGGCCCAGCCTGGGCCATGGCTGCAGGATTCCTCAGGCCCAAGACAGACATCCGTGCAGGCAGAGGGTAGAGAGCCCGGGCTGCAGGGAACACTGGAGGCATAGGACGAGACACTGGAGCCACTTTCGGAGGCTGGTGACAGCTGCTGCAGCAACCCGTTGCTCAGTCTATCCAGCCAGCAGTACTCAGAAACCACCTCTTTGTAGGCAGGGTACCAGCCAGTTTCCTTGATGGTCAACATGATGTGGGTTTGGCCCTTCAGTACCTCTACAGCCTGACTATGGCTGATGTCATCGAACCTGACACCGTTGACTGACAGGACTTGGTCTCCTACTTTAATGCCATTCTCTTCAGCCAGCCCTCCATGATCCAGTTTGGACACATAGATGCCCAGGCCAAACTCCTTGCCCCCTCGGATGTTGAAGCCTAGGCAGAAGTCATCAGAGGTCGTATACAGGTGGACAATGCGTCTTGCACCATCTTCTGGGCTGCTGTCCGATGGTGCGGAACTGCACTTTTCCCTTTTCCACCACAAGCTGCTGGTTCACCACGTCCACCCACGCGGTCTTGTCCTTGGAGAATTTGATTCCTGGCACACGGCCCATGATGTGCAGGCGACTGCTGCTGGTCAGGACCTTCACGGCGCAGCCCAAGTGTCGTCATTTCTAATAGCTGCAAAATCTAAAATTGTTTGAATGTAAGATGGTTGATTTAACATATCTAGTAATGGTTACTTGAGGTGCTCACTATCTTTTCCTTCTGGAGATACTGATGTTATAGTCAATATTTTTGTGCTTGCTATCTACTCTGTGAATATATATATATGTACACACACACACACACACACACACACACACACGTCATACATTTCTTTTTATTCTTTCTTTTGTTTTTTTGGGGTAGGGTCTAACTGTAGCTCAGGCTGACCTGGAATTCACTATGTAGTTTCAGGATGGGCCTCGAACTCATGATGCTCCTCTTACCTCTGCCTCTTAAGTGCTGAGATTAAAGGTGTGAGCCACCATTCAATTTCTAGGTCAAAGATAAATACATTATTTTTTCAGTATTTGCCAAATAGCCATAAGAAATACCTATACCAGTTGAAACAATCAGCACAATGATCAAACACCTTTGTCCTTAATGTGTACCTGTGAAGGCAGCTTGTGCCTAGGTACACCTTTTTCCTCATCCAAGAAGGTGCCATAAAGTACAGAAAATACTTTATATATTTATGTTTGTCCTAAGGTTGTGTGACCCCCTCATTCATGACCTAGGAGGCTGGAGCTTGGGAGATAGACATAAAGATACAGAAACCATTATTTCAGACTTGGCCAGTCACTTATGCTGGTTTTGACATAAGATATTGTTACACTTGCCATGGAAAGAATGTTTTTTTTTTTTTTTTTTGTCTTACAGTCTCAAGGGGAAGCTTTATGATATCAGGGAAAAGATGGCAGAGCAGAGGCTGGACATCACCTTCTGAGAACATCGGGGGGTCAACAGCAGCAGGAGAACGAGCTGAGTTCTAGCAAGGGGTAGCTGGCTATAAAACCCTAAGCCAGCCCCCAAGAACACATCTCCTTAGCAAGGCCCCTTCTCCCAAATTACCATTAGCTGGGGATCACACATTCAAACCACACGAGGTTCTGGGGGGCACCTGATTCAAACAACCACAGAAATGAAAGCTATAGTGTCTATAGGCCTGGAGCCACCATTCTCAAAACAAGCTGGGTGGTGTCAACTGGCTTAGAGAAGCAATTGAAAGGACCAAATTTCAAAGAAAGTTACACATTACAGTTTGACGATTGGACATCTTCTGGATAAGGTTTATGTTGTTGAGTTTCTCTGAAACCTTCTCTCCAGGAAAAGTTGGAGAAACCTGCTTCTTTGGTGCTTTAAAAACTATGGTTCATCCTCACAGTGGGTTCGGGGTCCTTGCAGTCCTGGGAGTTCATCTCATAACTACCATCTAGGATCAGTAATTATTGCATAACACCATTACAGCCAGCACATTGATTAGAAGCAAACCCAGTGAAATGTAATCTGCTGTGCACAGAGGGCGAGGGAATGCTGCGTGCAGGTACCAGTGGAGTCCAGTTATCTCATTACTTCTCACTGTGTTTAGCTGATAGCAGAGGAACAAGGATACTTCAGCTCTTCTCTGTCTCTCCCTCTCTTTCTCACTCGCTCTTGCTCTCTCCCAATTTCATTTTGTGGGGTGTGAATGAGACCCACACAAGTCATTTAGCATCAGCCTAGCACCCACTTACCTAACTGTTATTTTCTTGGATGTATGTTGGTTTTGTGGACTTTTTAGAGGTGTCTCGATGATGAGCTGTTCTGTTTGTCTGATAAACAAGGGAGCCTTGGGGCCTGCAGCTGTTTTGATGTAGGAAGGTGAAATGAGGGTCCCTTATGGACCTTCTCTTTGGGGTTTTCTACATGGGTGGTTTGACCTTCGTTACCATTCCCACACTGTTTGGGGTCTGTCCAAGGTTTCAGGGCTTCCTTGATCTCAAGGGCTGGCTTACGTGGATGGGCCCAGACCCTGACAGAGACCTTTGACTCAACAACATAAACCTTATCTCTAGGGGCCTCTGGAAAGCAGCCTCCTCACATGGGTGACATGTGACCCTGTTTCCTGCTCTGGGAGGCTTGGGAGGTAGACATGCTTCAGATCACACTCTATTCTCCCCACCCCTGTGTATGTTGCTAGGCTTTTGCTGGGAACTCTGGTAAAGGGATGGGGAGGGATTCTTGGTGTTTTCTATGGTGCTTGAATGGCAAAGGTTGGCCCTCTGAATTGCTGTGCCTCTGCCACTGAGGGAAGTCAGGGTGGAGAAGAGGAGGAGAGGAAACATTTGTTGAAACTCAGTCAGCACTCTAATTCAGCTGGGCCTGAAGGGTGATCCGCTTCTCAGGCAAACCAACAACATTCAACTTGGTTAGGTTTTTCTTTCATTCGTAACAGAAAGGGGTCCTGAAAATTGATGTCCCCCACTCCCTGAACATCAGAAGGGTGCCAGTGCCTCTCCCAAGTTACCTGTTGTAAGCCCGCTCTTCATCTCTCCGTAGCCCGCTCCTCACTCTTGCCTGACTGTGGTGAGGACAGCTTGAGACTTTCCGTGCTCTGTTAGGAGTCAGTTTCACTAGGGCCCTGCAAGCTTGCTACACTTGGACCATTTGTGAGGATTTGGGGAAGAACTTGGATGTTAAAAGATTGAAGAGTATAGAATATGGCTATCAGACTGAATGTGCCATGACTGTGGGACTGGAATGGCCTCACACCCCTGTGTCCAGTGTCCCTGACTCTAAATGCAATGCTTGTCTGAGTTAAAAAAAAAAGTCAAAGTGGGCCTGAAGTCAGAGACCAAAGGACCGTTTTAATGGGATTCTCTCATGGCATTCTGGGGCAGGATCTGTGTCTTCCACTCCACCCTGACGTCTACAGTGCTTCATTCTTGGGTTTCTCATGCTGACTCCTCCCTGGATCTAGTGACACATTGAAAACCTCTCCCTCCGCCCATTCATCCTGAAGCATACAGCCCTGGAGACTAGACTTGCTGAATAGCGTCAGGGACTGTAGGAGCCAGGAGACATTTGGTGTATGAAGCAGTGCACGCTGAGGCCACATGTCCCTTTGGCTCTAATTTGGAAGAGATAGCAGCTCGGATTGCAGTTTATATATACATATATGTGTGTGTGTGTGTATGTATATATATATATATATTCTGGATATATATATATATATGTAGTTTATTTTTATTTGAGAGCAACAGACAGAGGGAGAAAGAGGTAGATAGAGAGAGAGAATGGGTGCGCCAGGGCCTCCAGCCACTGCAGAGGAACTCCAGACACATGTGCCCCCTTGTGCATCTGGCTAACGTGGGTCCTGGGGAATCGAGCCTCAAACCGGGGTCCTTAGGCTTCACAGGCAAGCGCTTAACCACTAAGCCATCTCTTCAGCCCTCGGATTGCAGTTTTATCCGGGGTCCTCAGACAGGTCACGGGTAGCCCTGCTGAGGACTCTGAAGTGACGTCCCGTGGTCAGTGAACTCCCTTGCCCTACCCATGCTGCTTCCAAGAATAAAGGCTCCACGTGGTGAATGAAGGTGTATGTTTTGAAAAATATGGTGTCCTACATGTCTGTGGTTGTGCTTATTTATGATACTGTTCCTCTCTCAGGCTTATGGCGTGGCTGACAGTAACGGAACCACTAACCCTCTGATGTGCAGAGGAGTCACGGGAGAACTGTGGCTGCTGTGGACTCCTACCTAAGCTTTGCTGGCAGGATCTAGGGTGGCGGCCATGCCATCTTCCCAGGCTGGCTGTGCTGAGGGGAAACCTGTTCTTCCGTTAACCCCATCCTGGCAGCTTTAGCCTTAGGTAACTGCAGCACACTCAGGTTGTATTCACAAATGATCACTCACCCTTGCTCCTAGCATTAGGAGAGGAGCATGAGAAGAGGCAGGTTAGGATCCATCACATGGTGATGAGGAAGAGTGTAAGGCTGGCTTTTTTTTTTTCCCTATTGTCTTATTTTATTTTATTTTTTAATTTTTAAAAATTTATTTGAGAGCGACAGACAGAGAGAAAGAGGGGAAGAGAGAGAGAGAGAAAGAGGGAAAAAGAGAGAGAGAATGGGCACACCAGGGCCACCAGCCACTGCAAACGAGCTCCAGATGCATACACATACACACACTTGTGCATCTGGCTAATGTGGGTCCTGGGGAATCGAGCCTTGAATTGGGGTCCTTAGGCTTCACAGGCAAGCACTTAACCACTAAGCCACCTCTCCAGCCCCATTGTCTTATTTGAGAGAGAGAGAGAGAGAGAGAGGGAGGGAGGGAGAGAGAGAGAGAAAGAATTGGCATATCAGGGCCCCAGCCACTGCCATTGAACTCCAGATGCTTGCACCACCTAGTGGGCATATGTAGCCTTGCACTTGCCTCACCTTTGTGTGTCTGGCTTACGTAGGATTAGGAGAATTGAGCATGGTCCATAGGCTTCACAAGCAAGCGCCTTAACTGCTAAGTCACCTCTCCAGCCCAAAGCTGGCTTTTAAAGGTGATGGTGACTTTGGGATTTGGTCTCAGGTGGCTGGTTAGCTTGTGTGACACATGCGAAGACCCACCCCATGGCTTTTTCATGCTGGCCTGGGGATGGCTTGGCCTGTCTCTCTCTACAGCAGGCAAGCTTCTTAGAGGAAGCTTCCCCCACCCCTCGTTAAGAGTGAAGTAAACACACAAAACCCTCTTTCATCTCCATTAGCCCAAGGGGCAGAGGTCGGACTGTAGAGTTCCCTGGCAGGGTTTACAATCTATTTCTTGATGGAGCCTCACCAAAATGTGATTTAAGCACTATTGCACCCACTTAACACTTGAGGGATTGGAGGAGGCTCAGAGAGATTAAATTTTAGTCAAGCCCAAGATGGGGGTTTGACTAAACACGCTGAAGCCGAATTGAACCTGGGGGCTCCAGTCCCGAGCCTGGGCCCCTGCTTTTAGACACTTGTACTTCTCAGTGGACCCTGGTCTCAGATGTCTGGCTCTGAGCAGGTGTTTAACATGTTTCTGAAAGTGAAGATTAAGGCCCGACACACAGTGACGACGGACTGTTACTGGTATGGCAGATGCAGCCAGCCGTGTGTCCCCAAAGCACAGGCGTGCAGCCAGACCGCATGTTTTCTCCACGTCTTTGAGCCAGGAGCACACATGTCAGACTTTTGTCTCAGCAAGAATCTGATCTTATATTGTGTTAAGCAGCATCCTGAGTTTTATTATAGTAATTAGATACTCCGTGTCATACACTGTGTGAAAAGGGGTTACTTTAGGCTGGCTTCTTTTAGGAATCTTCAGCTGTGTCATCCAGTATAATTTGCTGTGTGCAGGTGTGCAAGCGCATCACTTTGAATCTACCCAAAGCCAAGTTACTCATTAATCTCCGCTCTCTTCCCCAAATCCTTAAGACTTGCCTGTTGTTTTTACTTTGCATAGTTATAAGGGGGAGAGCTCTCCATCAGACATCTGGAATAAAATAGATCAGTTATACAATCTCCTTTCAGTTTTCAGGAAACCCTATGGCTGTCTCATTTATTTAGCTTCAGGGAAGCCCTTGCTATCAAGCTGCGTGATGCTGAAATCTCTGTGGAGCGTAGCGGGGCAGCACCGTGGTATTGAAAGAGAAACCTTTCCAGTAATGTCTTTAGGTGAATCTCTGCAGTGCAGAGAGCTTCTGACGCCGCATCTGCTGCCAACCATAGCTGTGTCTGGCTGAGGTGGGGATCGGTGGGGATAGGAGTCTCCAGTGCCTCAGAAAAGACAGGAGTCACCTTGACTGACAAGGCAGATGCAGGAGACAGCCACTGATGGAGGAGATGAAGGAAACCATGTCCCTTTTAGAGCCATTACAACTGCCATGGGACATGTGAAACGCGAGGATAGTGTTTGGACTGGGGAATCCCTCATCAGTTTGTTCGCTCTCTAGGTCCGCTAGCAGATGGCAGCCGTGCTGTAGGCAGAGGAAAGATGAGACTCAACTCGGAAGCGCCTCCGGTTCTGTGTGACATCAGAGCAAGGCCCAAGCATGCCGTGGCTTACGCTGAGACGCACTGCGCAGTTTTCAAAGCCCTCCTGCCCTCGTTATGGAATTTGCCACAAGCGGGGCAGGGAACATTATCCTCACTGGACACATTCTGGTCCCATTCCTTGTCACCACACATACTGGGAATACTCAGTTCTACTCTGAGCCTGCCCTTGGCTGCTCCACTGGTCTCTGGTAGATGAAAGTTCTCCGTTTCAGTATTGATAAATGTATCAAAATGTTCTTTTATTGACAAGTGTGAGTTGTGCCTGTTGAAATAATTCTGCTTGCCCCAACTTCATGAAGGGATGGCTTTCATGTGAAGGGACTTTCTTACGGAGGGGAGCTCTGAGCAAGTGACATTGAGCTGCTGGGGCCAGGACACTTCCTGGGACAAAGCATCTCTGACTTGTGGCTCGTTTTCTGTCTTCCACTCATCCTGTCTTTGGAACTGCAAGTCTCTTTGTCCTTGGGCTCAGGTAGAGCAACAGAACCCGGAGCCAAGGAAAGCGGTGACTTCGGTGTCACTGCGGCTTGCTGGTTTCACTCTGCATTGAAGGATTAAGACCTGGCAGGAAGCAACAGCATTCAACGTGTGAACAATTGCTTTGAGGTCAACAGAGGTGATGTCTGAGAGCTGACTCAAGCTTTCAGGACAACTTTTGGCTGCTAGACAACTTAGAAGGATATATCTTCAAACACTGGAAATAAACAAAGGACAGCCAACCCATTAATTTCTTAGTAAGTCTGATTTAAGAGCCTTTTTGTTGTTGTTGCAAGGATAAAAGTTTAAAAACACAAAAAAGGATCAGCCGTGTCTCCTCTACAAAGTCTGAGAGCACACCATTTTTTCCAGAGTGCCATCTCTGGGCATTTGGCTCAAGGTCCCCTAGTCAGCAGAGACCTCCAGCCATGTCCTGAGAGATGCACTTTAAGTTTAACCATAGACTAATGTGGGTTCATTCATCAGAGGTCAGCAAGGATACAGCAAGGAGCAAGGGATGGTGCTGCCTTGCACCAAGTGGAGCCCTCGAGACCAGCCATGGTTTGGAGTTGGTCCCAGGTCAAGGGACGTCCAAGAGGTTTGGGGACCTTAGGACTCTGAGTACCGCCCACTCTGATGGACAGGCAGTGGGGGTGATGGGTGGCTAAGCACAAGTGTCCTAGAGAAGAGTGACAGTCTTGGGTCAGAGCTCTGAGACCCTGAGCAAGTACTTCCACCTGGCCTGTTTGTTCTCCTGCAGAATAAGAGTAAGGAGCTGCTCCTGTGATTTGGGTTTCCACTGCTGTGACAAAATGTCTAAGTTACGGACTTTCAATAGAGGCGAGGTTTCCTTCAATTGAAGCTCTGGAGCTGTCAGCCCCTGGTTAGTTGATCCACTGGACTGGGCTTGTGGAGACACGGAGTTAAGGACTCCCACCCACCTTGTGGCCTGAGAGAGGAAGAGGAAAGGCTAAGATCCCACTCTCCATTTCAATGGCACACTCCTGATTGACCTGAGAAAACCTCCCACTAGGTGCCACTTCTTCCAGCCCCTTCCATTAGCACCCCTCTGGGCCCTTCAGGACCATTCCAGATTCCAACTGCAGCTGTGCTGGGGAGATTCACTGGGTTAGCGCTGGCGGAGCCCACGGGGAGCCCCCGAGCTCAGTCAGGGCTGCTCCGACTGCAAGTCACTCCCAGCGTGGGTGCTGGAAGACAGTTGGCCGGTGCCTCCATCCACATGCTCACTGTAGAGCAAAGAAGGGTCTTTCTAGACCTTCCCTACGATGGTCCTCGCTGCTCAGTGCATTCCCTGGGGATAGTCCCTGGGCCTCCATTAACATGCTCATTTTGGTGATCCCATGATCCCATGAGGTCATTTACACATGTCCCTGTCCCTTCTGCATCTTAATTAATGCCTTACCTTGCTGGTATAACCATGATTTGTCTTCTCTCATGTTTGGTTGCAGTGCTCTGAAGTCCTGGACCTGTTGTGGAACATTGCACATGAGTGGTGAGAATGTAGGGCCGGCCTGGAGACAGGCTAAGGGGGCACACCCTCTCAGCACTGAAAGTGCCCCGATTGTCACATATGAGAAAGGAGGGCTGGCTCATGCCCCTTAGGCCATGGTTTGCTGCCCTCTGATAAATCAAGCTCCCTGATGCATGAGAGCTCATTACCAGCAGGGTGTTAATGAGCAGTCAGGCTGTGTCTGTGGCTAGCTTAAGAAAATATGTATATATCAAAGGTGTCATCAGTGGAAACTCAATTCTCTTTCATGGATGTCATCCTCTGGAAGAGGTCTGAAAGGATGGGGATGTTATGATCACTGTTACTGTGAGAATGTCAACAATTAAAGGAAAAGGAACTCACCACCCAAGATCCTTACAGCTCAAGATGGTGCTGGATGAACATTTATCAGCCGGGAAAGCTCCAGTTCGAAGTCAAATGTCATAGCGTACTGAGAGGGAAGCCCCCACCCCCCCGAAAATCAATTATGAATGCAGGGCTAGGCTTTTCAGTAGTGTTCTCAGTGCACCAGACCTTACTGGGGAAGGACAGAGGAAGGGAGTGGAGAAGGGCTCCAAGCAATGATCAGACGCTATTGCAGGGGCTGGAGAGATGGCTTAGTGGTTAAGGCGTGTGCCAGCACTGCCAAAGGACCCAGGCTTGATTCCCCAGTGCTCATGTGATGCCAGATGCACAGGATGGCGCGTGTGCCTGGAGTTTATTTGCAGTGGCTAGAGGCCCTGGCACGCCCATTTTCTCTCTCTCTCTTTCTCTCTCTCAAATAACTAACTAAAACATTTTAAACAAGAAGCTGTTGCAATCACTTGCTGCTTGTCACAGCAAATCATTGCAGAGGCAATGTTCAGAGACCCAAAGAGCGAGGAAACAAACAAGAGTCCCTCATGGGGAGGAAGTAGCTGCCTTCGTGGTCGTTTTGATTATTTAACAAATATGGAGATGCACTTATAATTTGTGATGTTTTCCCCTTTTGGTAAGTAGCTTGTTGACAAAGTAGCTTTATCAGACAGAGGGGAAAAGTGAACATTCTCCAGGGCAGTTTTTTTTTTTAATATTATTGAGAATGTTAATATATGAACCTATGGCAACAGGTCATCTTCCCATCAGTTATACTGTCACAGTCCCCTCCTTGGCTTGCATTCCACTGAGGGTCCTGCCCTGTGGGGTATTGAGAATCCCCGTGGGTTCATGAATGTGCCACTCAGTCTCTGTGGCAGGGAGAAGCAATGCTTCAGAGTAGACCTTCCCACTCTGTGGCTTTTGCAGGCTTTCCATCCCTCTTCCACAATGTTCTGAGCCTTGGAGGGTGTGTGATAAGTCTCC
Organism: Jaculus jaculus; assembly: GCF_020740685.1. Lineage (NCBI taxonomy): Eukaryota > Metazoa > Chordata > Mammalia > Rodentia > Dipodidae > Jaculus > Jaculus jaculus. The sequence continues at coordinate 8,902,180 of NC_059108.1, read as the reverse complement.
CTTAGTGTTGAGCTCTCAGTGGCCTCTGATTTTCGGCTTCGATGGGGTTTGAGTCTTCTCAGTGTCTACCGTTGTCTCCTTGAGGAGGTTCCCAGGCGAGCGCTGAGAGTAGTGCTCATATTTAATCCACAGGGCTGGCATACCTGGCACTGTGACTAGAGAAATCTTTGTGGCAGGGGTTGTCCAGAGTGTTGGAGATTTAGTGGTATCTCTGGCCTTCTCCTGCTAGGTGTGGGAACACCTCCAGGTCATAGCAACTATGCTGTGTAGCCAGGCAAGGTGGCGTATACTTAAAATGTCAGCACTCAGTAGGGAGAGGTAGAGAGACAGCAGCATTCGGATCACGCTGACACAGAGAGAGAGAGAGAGAGAGAGAGAGAGAGAGAGAGAGAGATCCACTTTCAAGTGCCTCACCACAGAAGTTCCTTTGTAGGCATTTTGAAAGTCCCTAGGTGGGAGTACAGAGAAGCCCCCACTAAGACCCAGGGAAGCTACTCTGTAGTCAGGTGTTGTGGTTGCCCAGCCAGCCTTGGCTCTGGGTCAGAGGGAAAGCTGGCCTTCTCATTGCCTTCTTCCTCTTTATTCAGCTGTGCTTCCACGTCACTCTCTCAAAGCCACCTCAGAAAGATGTCCAGCTGTGCTGACTTGTGGCGGGTTGTTGGGACCCTATTCTGAGCCAGTCCCTGATCCATCGTGCTTGATTGCGGGAGTACCAACAAATGTGAGCTCTCAGCACAGACTGGGCCGTGCAGCCCTCCAGTGCCCCCTGCAGTGAGCATGCCTCTAATCTGTCTTTCCGCTCTCTAGGCCCAGGATCACTAACAGTTCAAAAGCTTTAGAAGAGAGAAAGTTTTCTTTTCCTTGTTTCCCCCCTTTGTGCGTGTGTGTTTTACTGAGGAATAAGCTTAAGGCTTTGTGTTTTCCAGGTCAAGCACGCTACCACTGAGCTAGATTCCCTAGATAAAGAGAGCTTTTATAAAAATTTGGTTATTTATTTATGAGAGAGAATGAGAATCTGGGTCTCCTATTGGTTACATCACCCCATTTTTCTTAGTGGAAGCAGCCCAGGGCACTGGTCTCCAGGCTCTAGGATCAGAGGGTTTCTCTCCACACTTGCCACAGCAAACCTGTTCTCTCAGGATGGCTGTTCTCAACTCTTTCCCTACCTGTACAGACAGGACACTCCTTGCACTCTGAGATGGCCTTATGCTTTGGTTTGCCCAATAGGATGTGGCAGAAGTGATATTGTGCTCTTTCTAAGTCTAACCATTTTTTTTTTTTAAAGACTAGCTTTTGCTTGCTTTGAGGAATATAGCTGCCACGGAAGATGCCTTGAGACTATCATGCTGGGTGAAGTCCCAAATAGCTATATTTAGTGGCAATGTATGTTGGGAGAGGGGCATGGCAAAGTCTCTAGTACACTAATCATCCCTCTTGAGGTGCTAGATGGGTGACTGAAAGATGGAGGTGTGACATTCCAGCCCAGCATTACCTCATGGGTCAAGAGAACCATCTAGCAGAGCCTGCCTGTTTCCAGAGTCAAGAGATAATAAATCCCTGATGTTTTATGCCTTTAAGCTTTAGAATAAAATAACAAAATGATAGATAACTAAATAAGGACTCAGAAACCCAACCATTTCCTCACCATTACATGACAAACTTTATTTCTTAATATTACGGTCCAATAATTTTCTCCAAAATCCCCTCTCTTCCCAAAGGAACACATGAGGGGTATGTAGAGGCTGCAAATACAGATTTAGGCTTTGCTTAGAGGGAAATAATTTACAATACAACATAAATGGTGTATAGTACTGTGGTGGCTTGAATCCAATGTCCCCCATAAACTCATGTGATCTGATGCTTGGTTCCCAGCTGGTGGCAATTTGGGAGTGGAAACTTGCTGGAGGAGGTGTGTTTCTAGGGGTAGACTTTAGGCCAGCTTCCCCTTGCCAGAGATTGGCTCACTCTCCTGCATCTGCTTTTCACCTTCTGTGGCAGAAGTGATGTCCAGCCCCGGCTCATATCGTGCTTTCTCCTGCCATCACGAAGCATCCTCTGGAGACTGTAAGACAAAATAAATCCTCTCCTCCCATCAGCTGCTTTTGGCCAGGTGATTTGTCCTAGCAATGAAATGGGGACGGCAGCAGATAGCATAACAGTATCTCCCTCAGGTGTCTACATTTTGTCCTTTGGAGTTAAACACTGGCAAATAGTCTCTTATAGTGGGTCTTTAGGTGATGGCATGTTTTTTCCCCCTCCACTCATCAGTGTATTTACTTTAAAAATTATTGAAACAAATTTTAATTATGTGAATGAGATGGGTCTCAGGCACATGGATGAACAAACGCTGACAAGTGAGTATATCCATGGACCTAACATCTAAAGCAATTACAGCTTGTTAACGCCACCCAAAGAAGTTTTCTCACATCCCCCTCATTGACCGGCTCACGTTGTCAGCACTTCATCATGCATTATTCTCACTTGCACTTAAATTTCATACAAGAAACTCACATAATGTATTTCTGTATGTATCTTCTTTTACTCAGTATGTTTTTTTAGAATTTACTAGATTGCTTTACCTGCCAGTAGTTCATGTTAATTGTTTTATTATTGAGGTAGTTTCCACAGTATCAATCTACCATTATTTGTTTATTCATTCTCCTGAGGAATGACATGTATGCTGTTTTCAGTTTTTATTATGAAGAACGTTCTTAAATAAGTCATTTTGTGAATATAAGTTTGCATTTGCATTTCGTTTCTCCCAAGCCATGCATTTCAGTTTGTTTATGTTATGGCCAGCTACTTAATTACAGCCACCCTGGCTGTGTTGTAGAACTCATTGCTCATGTTGGTGATGGGTGTTAAGCAATGTTTCAAGTGTACTTTGGTTATCCCCCTATATTCTCCTGCAAAGTGTCTCCCTTCTAGAAGGTTTAAAGAGTTTTTAAAAAATATTTTTATTTATTTGCAAGAAGAGAGAGAGAGAGAGAGAAGAAAGAGAGAATAGATGGCCAGGGCCTCCTGCTACTGTGAAAGAGCTCCAGATGCACGAGCTACTTTTTGCATCTGGCTCTATCTGGCTATTGGGGAACTGAGCCCAGGTTGTCAGGTTTTGCAGGCAAGCACATTAACCATTAAGCAATTTCTCCAGCCCATGACATATGTATATAAAATCTATATACTAAAGTGGGTAAATTCACCAACATTACAACAGGAAAAGCATAACTAGAAGCTAGACATAATCCAAATAATTTCGAAAGGTTGGAGGGATGGCTTAGCGGTTAAGGCATTTGCCTGCAAAGCCAAAGGACCCAGGTTCGATTCCCCAGGACCCACATTAGCCAGATGCACAAGGGGCGCACGTGTCTGGAGTTCGTTTTCAGTGGCTGGAGGCCCTGGTGCACCAATTTTCTCTCTCTCCCTCTTTCTCTGTCCAATAAATAAATAAAAATATATTTAAAAAAAAGCCTGAACTCAACAGCCTGGGGATGTGGTCAAGTGCTTGCCTGGCCTACACAGGCTGTGGGTTCAATCTCCAGCACCAGTAAAGGACAAGAGGAGAAAAGGAGAAAAAAAATAGTGTAATGAGGAGAACTTTTTTCTTTTCTTTTTTTAAATATTTATTTATTTGAGAGCAACAGACATCGAGAGAAAGACAGATAGAGGGAGAGAGAGAGAATGGGCGCGCCAGGGCTTCCAGCCTCTGCAAACGAACTACAGACGCGTGCGCCCCCTTATGCATCTGGCTAACGTGGGACCTGGGGAACCGAGCCTCGAACCGGGGTCCTTAGGCTTCACAGGCAAGCGCTTAACTACTAAGCCATCTCTCCAGCCCACTTTTTTCTTTTTTTAAAAAGATAAACTTGCCAGGAATTGGCTCCGTGGTATCAAAGCATCTACCTAGACTCACTTACTATTCATAAAGATCCGTTGGCTTTCCTGTGCTCAGCATTGTCGTCCTCTGTGTTGTTTAAGGTGTAACAGAATGCAGTGGCAAGCACTTTAGAGCAGTCCCAGTAGTATACCATGCCCTAACCTTGGCATTCCACATGGCATGTCCAGCCTGTGTTTCGAGTTTTATATTCATGCCTTGAATGGCCTCTTTTCAGCTGCATCGAGGCATGCCTGGCCTGTCATCGTTGCTGCGTTCATGGTGTCTCCTGGGTTGCTTTGATGCTCCCCTCTGCAATGACCACTGCTATCCTGATGGTGAACAGCACCATGACACCTATTTTCCCAGCACTAGGGAGGCTGAGGCAGGAGGACTGCATGCTGACTGAGACTATAACAGGAGTGTGGATCAACTGAAGGGGACCTGAGAAAACATTTTGCATGTTACTTTCATTGGTGTACTCATTTGTTAAAGCTTGTGAATTTATGCGCCTGATACCTATCTCATCATAATCAAGACCAGCCTGGTCAACAGAGTAAGGGCCTTCTCCAAACAAAGCAGAGTGAAACCTGAAGATAGACAGTTCCTCCCCATCAATTGTTTACTGCTTTCTTCTCTTCTTCATCTTTTGTTATTGACAAATTTTCATACCTGTACGTAGTGTGCATTGATCATAATTAAAACCTTGCAGAGGAGCCTCTGGATCTTAGACCTTTTTGAACTTTTGTGCCTGCAAATTTCAAGACTTATGAGTTTCTCCACTCCTCCAAGAAGGGATGTTTCAATGAGGAGGAAATGGATACAGAACACTGGACAACACAAGGACACCTTGACTCCAAAAATATTTATTTTTTATGCATATTACTCCCAAAGCCCCTGTTAGATTCTGCATACTATATATACAAGTATAGCTGTTTTGCTTTTTTTTGTGGCCAAGATTTTCTATCTTCTGTTTCTTTTTAAGCATGTTTGTCTCTACAGGTATAATAGCTATTAAAGTCCTGTCAGATAACTTCAAGATCTGGGTTGGTACATTTCACTGTTGAGTAAGTTCTGACAAGTCATGGTTGACATCTGTTGATTATCTTTCCCATACAATTTGAGATTTTCTTTTTCCAGGCATGTAATTTTGATTATGTTGTGGACATTTTGAATACTGTATTGGACATCATAAGGCTGTGTGTATGTGTGTGTGTGTGTGTACAGGCAGTTGACTTGTTAGGGTTTGTTAGGCTGGGCATTCAACATAGGCTTCACGGCAGGTGAGTCTCAGTATAGATCGAGGTTAAAAACCTATGCAGTCCTGCATTTGTCCCACACGTGCACTCCTCAGGGGTGCATCTGGGATGTGGGCAGTACTCCTCTTCAGTGTTCTCATGAGCTGTGTGGAAGCAGAGCATTAAGTGGGGGACTTCCCCACAAGCTCATAAATGATTTAATGTTCCCCTCCACCCCCAAGCACTGTGGAATCTCTCTGGGGTGCTGTTGTCTTCAATTATCTAGCCAATAATCTGGAGTTTTATTTATTTTGCTTCCTCACCCTGGCTTCTGAAACTGTATCTGGGCAGAAGTGGGCAGAGAGAGAGCAAAGCCACAGGGTTGTGCCACACCTCTTGGAGTCTCAGCATGTCTGACTGGGGAGAAAAGCTCTCCAGCCTCAGAATTCCAGGTGTTTGACAGAACATACCACCAACGTGTTGTAATTTAATTGCCAGTGAGATGCCCAGAGTCCCCCACCTGGGGAACTGGACCCATGCTCCTGAAATGGCCAATTCTACGCCATCTATCCATCCAAAGAATGCAATGAACAGCAGATGAAAGGTGAGGATTTATTTACGTGGGAAACAATAACTACTTGAACAAAAACTGGACTCTCAGCTCTCAGTGGCAGTGAGTTGCCACCTGAGAGGACAAAGGTGGCAGCTCCAGCTCTGGTTGCTGACCAACAGAGCATGAAGGGGTCACAGCTCAGAGTGCTCGGTGGCGCCTGCAGACTCATCACAGCCCTGAATGCTTGACGTGCTTCGGGGAACCAGTCAAGAGAGATTGAGAGTGCCAAGGTCCCAGTGGGTCCCAGGAGTCCTTCTCTGAGGCAAGAGCAAGTCCTGGCACTGGGAGATACAAACTTAAGGCCACGTACAGTACCCTGAACACAGGCAGCCCCAGGGACCTCAGAAGGTAGAAACAGATCTAGCCACCCGAGCACAAGTGGCTCTGGTGAAGCTCATGGGCAGGAACAGGTCCAACTGCTCAAGAGTGAGAGCCTATAGGGTAAATGCAAGTGTGCCCGGTCCCCCGGGCAGGGCAGGTTACAGGCTCAAGAGCGTGACACCCAAGGAGGAGCCTGGTTTATATGAAGGTCAGGCCTTGATGGGTCAGGCAGATTAGGTAAAAATCATGGGAGTTGATCAAAAAAAGCATGGAACCCTACCAAGATATCAAAAGTTTCCACCCAGGGCTCCCCTCTTCCTGTTACCGAGGTGCCCGCCAAACCCCACTCAGCTTTGGCAAGATGATGGGAAGTGCAGAGTGGCAGAGGGTTTCCTGTGGCACTTCAACCATTGCTGGGGAGTGGGGTGGGGTGGGAAACATGAGCCTTGGGCAGGGAAGCTGAGCCAACTGTGCAAGGCAATTTGTTCCCGAGAGTTTTGTTCCTGCTGCCAGCTTCAATCTGCAGGATATCAGCTACCAGAATCAAATGGTGAAGTAGTTGGCAGAAGTAGCTGGCACCCAGGAGGGGATGATTTTCAAGCCCCACCTGCTGGCTGCAATCACAACTGGGGTTCCCCCCCCCCACCTATTCGTTCTGCTGCAGCGCACTGACCCATTATTTTCTGGACTTGTCATTCTTGGCACGGAAGGGGAGGCTGGCTGAGGGAGTGCAGTGAATTTTACATCCAGATTCCTGTACCCCGCAGCCAGACATGTTGTTCCCAAGAGACCCGTTCCTCTTTCCTTGAGCCCGAGCTAGAGGCCGCCCCAGGACACCTCTCTGTTCATAGTCTTTCCATTTTGGGATTTCAGACCTCAGGTTTAAGGTCGGCCAGGAGCTACTACAGGGGAAATACGGGGAAGTAAAATGAAAAATAAGAGCAGACACCTGACACTTTTGCGTTGAGCATGACTTTAACAAGAATGCCTTAAAAGTTTCCCCGTTAAATTTGTTTGCTATAGATTTTATATGAAATACCTTTCATTTCTAGTGTCCTTATTGTTAATATATGCCTTATCATGTGTGTAGGTTAAATTTTATTGAATACTTTCTCTTTCTGAACTGAGATAACCATATAATTTCCTGGCTGGTTAATGTGGTGAATATATTAATAAATTTTCTTTTTTTTGAGTTCTTTCCATTTCTGAGATAAAAGTGCTATGAAATTAGAAAGATAAAATACTATATTCTGAGTTCCACATAAAAAATGAATTAACTCAGTGCCATGCTGGTGGTCTTTAGTGTGTTAAATGCCTTAGTTCAGAGGGTTTTATTAGTATATATATTTTTTGTAGTTTTCATCATAGTTGTGTTTTTATTGTGGTTTTACACACATAGTCAAAATATTTCTTTTAATATGAAATTCAAATCCAACTTTCTCCTTTTCACAAGGTTGTTTGGAAGATGTGGAACTGGTCTGTTCTTTGTGCTACTGGAAATCTAGTCAGGCCAGGCAGCTGCTGATAAGGGTCAAAGGTTTCAAAGGGCACTTCAAGGCCCACCCTGCATAACTGAGTGGCAGGCTCCATTCTTTACGCCCTGACAGGAAGAATTGCATAATTGACAAAGTATTTAAAGAAATTGTTTTCAGGTATAGGACTGTGGTTACTGAGAGGAACACAGAGGGTGACCCCAACAGATGTTGCAGCTTTCTTTCTGAGGACAAGAATATGGGGGGGGGGTGGATCTCAGCACAAGCAGACAAGCAGCGCAGACACACTCTGATAGGGATGCAGCCAGCTGAGCTGTGGGCTGTTGGGGCTTATTGACAGCATGGCGCAGAAGGAGGCCGAGCCAGTAGGGACAGCAGAATTCTGCTCTTGAAGACAGGGACATGTGATCCTCTCATAGGAGCCCTCTAGACTTTCTAGGCAGCACTACCCACTCCCTTCTCGGTTCTCTCCTAGGAAAGGCTCAGATGATCTTCTCCACATACTGAATCTAGCTTTGGAGATTCCTGAACCTGCTTCATCCATTGCTGTCCAGTTTGCAGCAATGCCTCCAGCAACTGGTCTAATCGATGGCTCCATAGTCAGTCAGTCTGTCTGTCTCTCTCCCTTGGAGATCAAACCTAGGGCATCAAGCATGTTTTTGCAAGCACTCTGCCATTGACCCACTTTGAGTCCCCCACCCCACTTTTGCCAAAATCTCACCATAGTCTAGGCTGGGCTCTAACTCCAGGTCACCTTTCTTTGCTGCTCAAGTATTAGCATTACAGGCATGTGCTGCTGGTTGCACGGTGTTAATTTTATGCCATTCTTTACCGAAAGTCTCTGCTGATGATGACTTTAAAGATACCTTCTTCTTGGGATGAGCAAAAGAGTACTTGCTGAGCCTGCACAGTGATCTAGGTCTGATCACCAGCATGAGTGTGGGGGATGGGAGGGACGCAATGGCAGGAAAAAAAGAGATTTTTTTTTTTAAAGCCATCTAGCATACAAAATCATTTCTGCACCCACATGACCTATTTGTCTGTTGTCGTTGCATTCACCAGTTCCTGACGCTAGGTCCATGTGTACAGACTTTTGGTCCAGTGGTCATTTCCTCAACAAGAACTGAGTTTCATGAGTGTGGGTCTTTGCTCTAGACCGTGGTGCTTGGACAAAGATAGACGTGCAGAAGTTGCTTAATACCTATGCAAATAAATGTTCTTGCTTCCCAGCCAGGGAATTTTCTTCTGAACTGAGTTCATTATATTTATTAGAATCTATGATAACTATATAGTGCTTTCTTCTTGTCTCAGTGTTTATATTCTCAGGGATGTGGACCTTCACTTTTACCCTTCTTAGCCAGAGACCTTTACAAAAACATTATTTAACTTCTGAGAAAAAAAATAAAAGATTGGTAGAGCTACAGATATAGCTACAATATCTAGACTTTTTCATATAATATACCCTTTCTTTCCTCTACCAGAATTCCAAAAACAAAAATGCCTGTACTCCCTCCACTTCCTTGGGAGACATATCTGGCACAGGCAAGCAAGGCCCTCTTAACACCTTCCCAATGGTCCTGCCTGGAACGTCATTCTCTTTAGGTGTTAAACCAGTTTTCTTTGCTCTTGTAAATTTATTTCCACTAAAAAAGTCATCCAGATGCATTAGCTAAGTGGGTGGAGCTCTCATGCAAAGGAGTGGATGTCGATTTGGTGGTTGTGTCCTTAGAACTCAGCTCTGACCAGGTTTTGAATTCTCCTTTCCTCCCCTTTGTTCTCCAACACACTATAATGACGTCCTCTGGCTCCCAAAAGACTTGTTGGCATCTCTGTCCCTTCCGCTATACTGCTTACTTCCCAGACAGAATCCACTCTAAGCCAGCAGCTTTCCTTGGCAGCTGCTACATCTCCAGAATCCTGGGGTCTCTGCTGTAACCCACAGGACATCCTCACTGCTCCATGTCATGGTCCTCTATGGCCTCCATTCAGGGACTTAAACCCTTCTTTCATGTTGCTCAGCCTTAGCTGCCATCTACAGAGCCATATTGCAATCTGTGACCTTCTATTTCCTGCCTCTGTTGTATTTTCAAAACCAGTACCAGGTGAGTGACACTGCCAAATTTCTTAATCCTAAGGACATAAACCTTGGCTTTGAGAAGCAGGAACTCCTTCATCATTCTTCCTTCAGTCTCCCTCCTTTTGAAAGTATCAACACTCCTCCTACTGTCCCAATGCAGAGCCGCTAGCCCATCCTCCATGGTGGTCATCTACTTTCCTCTGCCAGACACAGCAGTTTGTTATTTTTAAATTTAACTTTCTCAGGACATGAGTGGAATGCAGCCAGCATCTTCACATGAACTGCTTCTAACAGGTCTCAAAAAATCCTCTTTCCCCATGAAAACCTCATGAATAAACTTAGCCTCCAATGTCTACCCTTCTCTGTATATTTAGGTCTTTCAGACTCTCACCAGAATGATCCATCAAGCTCTGCTTAAAGCGTTGCAAAGTTCCTCTAGTCCAGAGTTCCATATCTTTCCAGATTCCTCCCACAAGGCAGTTCCCAAGGACCAAAAACCACATGGCCAGTCTTACCACAGCAACAGCTCCACAGCTGGTACCAGTTTTCTGTAGCAGTTACCTTTTTGTTTCTGGGACAAAACATCCAACCAGAAGCAGCTTATGCAAGATAAAGGCTTATTTCCACTCACAGTCTTGAGGGCAAGTTCCACCATGGCAGGAAAAGCCTGACAGAGCAGACAGTCAGGCTGTTGCATCTTGTCACATGAACAGGGAGGAAGTAGCAGGAGCTTGGTGGCACTGGAAAACTGGGCTGGATGATAAAATCCTAAAACCTGTGCCTCCCCCTCTCCGTGACACATCTCATTCAGCAAGGCTTCACCTTCCAAAGACTTTGCCAGGTGGGGATCAGGTGTAAGGTGTCTGTGGTGCAGTGAGTGGTGGACAGGCTCAGAGCCTCTTTTACCTGGGGTGCATCGAAGGTGGCACAGGCTTAGTGCCTCCTTACCAGGGGGCACAAGACTTGTTGGACCTGGGGCACAACTAGTGGTGGTGCCGGGTAGCCATCTTGTCACACGTCACCGTGAACGGCTGCCAGCACAGAGCTTGCAGGTCCCAGTGTCAAGAACAGTGGGTGGGCCCATGGCCTCCTTTACCTGGGCATACCGGAAGAGGTGGTGAGGGCGCAGGGCCTAATGGGCCTTGGGCACAGAGAAAAGTGGCAGGGGCATACAGCCTTCTAGTCACAGGGAGTAGTGATACTGATGCAGGCACAGGGACTGGGCACGGAGACGGGTGGTGCAGGACCTCCTGAGCTCTGGGCTTGGTGAGAGGTGGGGCACGCACAGAGCCCCCTCTTCTGCGGGTGTGATGAACGATGGCCTGAGCACAGTGACCAGGGACATACAGAGAGGTGAACTGGCTAGGACATGCTAGAGACATCTGGTCACTGGGCACACTGGATCATAGTGAGGTGGCAGAGCCTGCTGGTCCTGGGGCGGCCAGAATACAGGATGGCTTTAGGCTCTCTTTTACCCTGGGCACACAGTGAGAGGTGGCCAGGGGCAGGTAGTACAGGACCCTGGGCACTGTAAGCAGTGGTGAGGGAGAAAATTAGAGCTAGCAAGGCTTGGCTAAGAGGGAGCATCAACTCTGTGTGTGGCAGGTGATATCATTGCCAGTGAGGTACCCAGCTTTCCACTCCTGGGGCAGAGCAGGGACGGCGCTCTTTCTGCTACATCGTCTTCTGAGCTTGTTCTTCGTACAGATGTTCTTCATGCAGAAGGGAGACTGTCTGAGGCTGTTCCATGGACTCTGCACCAGCTTCCTGCACCAACCACGTGACCCTAGGGGAACGAGTGTGAATGTACACAGAGCCTGCCTTGCGAGAATGCGCTGTCATATTCCAGCTGGAGGCTGAAGGACTGGTTTAGGGAATCAGCCACCTGCTGAGCTTTCTCTGACCTGGGTGCCAAACGCTCTCCCCCATCCAGTTGATCAACTCCATGGATGGGCACTCATGGCTTCGAGTGGGATATTTTTATGTTTCTTGACATCTTTCACATTTCTTGGCACAAAGAATGAATCATATTACTGGGATAATCAACCATTTAATGACTTGTGTGTTGATTTATCAGATAGCGCTAGCGAGGACAATTTTAAAATATAGATAGCGTGGCCCGGTTCCCTGCTGGTGACTGCTGTGTTAATCACAGTGACACAGGTCTGGCAGCACAAGTGCTCAGTGCCCTGCACCCTGCCCGCACCCCCCCGCCCCCACCTCACCCAGAGTTCATCTAAGCTGGGACTATTGAAGGTGTTTCCCCCCCCCCGCCCCCATGTGCTTGGTTAGAAGGAGAAATTAAGAAATCAGAGCTGGGCTGGAGAGATGGCTTAGCGGTTAAGCGCTTGCCTGTGAAGCCTAAGGACTCCGGTTCGAGGCTCGGTTCCCCAGGTCCCACGTTAGCCAGATGCACAAGGGGGCGCACGCGTCTGGAGTTCGTTTGCAGAGGCTGGAAGCCCTGGCGCGCCCATTCTCTCTCTCTCCCTCTATCTGTCTTTCTCTCTGTGTAAGCCCTGGCGCGCCCATTCTCTCTCTCTCCCTCTATCTGTCTTTCTCTCTGTGTCTGTCGCTCTCAAATAACTAAATAAAAAAAAAAAAAAGAAAAAAAAAGAAATCAGAGCTGGGTGTGGTGGCGCACGCCTTTAGTCCCAGCACTCGGGAGGCAGAGGTAGGAGGATCACCGTGAGTTCGAGGCCACCCTGAGAATTCCAGGTCAGCCTGGGCCAGAGTAAGGTCCTACCTCAACCCCCCACCCCCTGCAAAAAAATAATAAAATAAATCAGAATGTCTCCTTCTTATTAGAACTAGCCCACCCCTGGGATTCCTGGGGAAGAACGACAGACAGGGAAAGAGGCACTGTTCACGCTGAGCCCTGGTTGGGCACCAGCAGTTCAGTAACTGCCCATGGAAGCAACTTCTGGGCTTTAATGACATTGCCAGTCTCCATGACGGGCCTGGATCACCAAGAAAGCTCCAGCGCCCTCACCACACCGCCCGCCCACATCATGCTCCTGCCATAAGGAAGCGAGCTATGTTGTTACCGAAGATCCTCCTTCAGAAAAATCTCATGGGGAAGGTTTGGAACTTGAGCTCGCCATATAGGTGTGTGGGGAGACAGGTGCTGGCTTGCTGAACAATAAACCTTGAAAAAACAGAAGCTCAAGAACTTATATAAAATTCCTGTGGCTACGGCTCAGAGGAGGTGGAACTAGGATTTAAGTAAAGACAACTGGTCTCTAGAAACTGACTTAACCACCGTGCACATGCTACCTCCCTTTCTAGAAAAGTTTCTTGTCTGCTATAACAACTTTCTTCCTTCCTTCCTTCCTTCCTTCCTTCCTTCCTTCCTTCCTTCCTTCCTTCCTTTCTTTCTTTCTTTCTTTCTTTCTTTCTTTCTTTCTTTCTTTCTTTCTTTCTTTCTTTCTTTTTTTCTCTCTTTTGTAGTTAAACAGAACCTTTCATACTTTACATCTGAAAGTGACATCTGTCCCCACTCTGCTGAGAAGGTGATTGGTGGGTTTTATTTACTCTTGATCAGGATGGGAGATAGATATAATTGCAGGGGCTTTCTCTCTCTCTCTCTCTCTCTCTCTCTCTCTCTCTCTCTCTTTCCTTAACTTTAATTCCCTAAGTTCAGAAACCAATTTGGGGGTTCTGCAACTGTAGTGGCATTTCCAGTGACAAATTAAAAAAAGCAGGGTATTAGCTACCAAGAGATAGACTTGATTCAGGACTCCACTTGATGCCTGGTGTCACGTGTCCCCACAGCATAGGGCACGTGGGCATGATGGCTTGTTGGGTACTCAGATGCTCTGTGTGGTGGTGCCACCCAGATGGTGCAAGCGGATCCAGAAACTCAACAGAAAATCATTCTGGGATTGCTCTGTCTTGTGATACAGGATATTGAGTTTCTACACCATTAAACATAGCTAAGATGATGTTATCCCAGAGAAATTTCACAGCGATCACTCTACGTTCCTCACTGTAAAGCTATGGCCCCTTAATTATCTCTGACTTTGGTACCTACTCTTTCTAAGTATTTCTCTTCCTCTGTTTCTCTGTTTACTTCTTTGCAAACCTCTTTGTATACCAAATCTTTTGAAAACCCTTCAGGTTATAATTCATTCATTCTCTCTCTCTTTCTTTCTCTGATGTGTGTGCACCCCCCCACTTTTTTCTGTCATTGTCTCTTATACCTACTGTGGTGGTTTGATTCAGGTGTCCCCCATAAACAGGTGTTCTGAATGCGAGGTTCCCAGCTGATGGAGATTTGGGAATTAACGCCTCCTGGAGGCAGTGTATTGTTGGAGGCGGGCTTATGGGTGTTATGGCCAGTGTCCCCTTGCCAGTATTTGGCACACTCCCCTGTTGCTATTGCCTACCTAATGTTGGCCAGGGGGTGATGTCCACCCTCTGCTCATGCCATCGTTTTCCCCTGTCATCATAGAGCTTCCCGCTCGAGCCTATAAGCCAAAATAAACCTATTTTTTTTCCCCACAAGCTGCTCTTGGTTGGGTGATTTCTACCAGCAATGCGAACCTGACTGACACTCACCCTCTCTCTTGTTCTCATTTTTCTGTTTGCTTCATGATGGTGTTGGATCTTGTTTATCTCAAAGTTTCTGGCAATTTCTATAATGTCCGTCCCTTAACGAGTATCTAGTAAAATTTTCTTGATAGTGGACCATTCATGGCCACCTGCCACTTACCAGGCCTTCACTGGGAGTTGCATAAGGGAAAGAAGTAGTATCATGTGGTCACTTCCCGAGGATCTCCGACAAAGGAAGCCCATGTTAGGCAACTTGGAAGGCCACATGTTTCACAGCTGTATCACACCACTCCAGTTTGGTGTGGGACTCAGAAGACACAGCTGTTCCTGATCCCTGGTCTCTAAGCCCATGAGCACAGGCCGGATGGTGAGCTATACAGACTAGGGAGTGCCCCCCAGGGTCTTCCACAACAGGTTCCCCTCCTAAGGAGTCCCCTCACCTCTGAACCTGAGACTGACTGAGTCACGTTGGCACCTTTTGGCAACAGATCAATTGGCAATCAATGGCAATTGTCTTCCTATCCCTGCAGCTTCTGTGACCCATAGTAACTCACTCTTGCTAACAGCAAGTGCTTTCCCCTCTCCCTTTGGCAAGGGCTTTTAAAAGGGTACTAAAGTACTTTGATGACGAAGCTTAATAGTTTTGACTATCACAACATATTTTAAAACAAGTTTACTTGGTGCTTTTTTGGCAATATTTTAACATGCTTGCTTTTCTTCTTCCAAAAAAAAAAAAAAAAGTGCTATTGAGAGAAAATGCCGTACATGGTATTTGCTGATAAGCCTCAGGAGGGAAGGTGTGCAACACACGGTCACTGCTAGTATGGACGAGAAGAGAGGAATTTGCTGTGTTCCTGGTTCTCTTCCCTTTTCTCAAGAGAAACATCAAGAACATAGAGGAGAAAAAGAGCGCCACTCCTGTGGCCTCACATCCTTCCCACGTCCTTCTCCATCAAGGAAACACAATGAAGCCGGGTGTGGGGTCCCATGTGTACTGTTCCAGCACTTCAAAGGCTGAGGCACAATGGCGAATTCAGTTCATGGACAGCCTGGGAAATTTAGAGACCCTGTCAAAAACATTCATTTCAAAATGCAATCTAGAATCCTTCCAGGCTCTCCTTCCCAGGTCTGCTGTCCTCCTTGCAGGCTCGACATCATCTGCAGCTCTCCCCTCTCTCTCCCTTTACTCCTCTGGCCTCTTGCTGTTACTGAGACAGGCTCCGTACTGTGCTGGAACCAGCTTGGATCAACTTACTCGTCATTGGTTCCCAATATCTTGCTCAGTGACCTTGTACTGGCAGCCAAAAATGGTGGGAAATTTGTACCATGGGAATTGGCAAATGCTGCAAATATAGGCAGCCCAATTAGCCCACTGTTAAATACTCATGGGATCACCACCAGACAGCCCACTGTTAAATACTCATGGGATCACCACCAGAGAGCCCACTGTTAAACACTCATGAGATCACCACCAGAGAGCCCACTGTTAAATACTCATGGGATCACCACCAGAGAGTCTACTGTTAAATACTCATGAGATCACCACCAGAGAGTCCACTGTTAAATACTCATGGGATCACCACCAGAGAGCCCACTGTTAAACACTCATAAGATCACCACCAGAGAGCCCACTGTTAAACACTCATGGGATCACCACCAGAGAGCCTACTGTTAAACACTCATGAGATCACCACCAGAGAGTCCACTGTTAAACACTCATGAGATCACCACCAGAGAGTCCACTGTTAAACACTCATGAGATCACCACCAGAGAGCCCACTGTTAAATACTCATGAGATCACCACCAGAGAGCCCACTGTTAAATACTCATGGGATCACCACCAGAGAGCCCACTGTTAAATACTCATGGGATCACCACCAGAGAGCCCACTGTTAAACACTCATGAGATCACCACTAGAGAGCCCACTGTTAAATACTCATGAGATCACCACCAGAGAGCCCACTGTTAAATACTCATGGGATCACCACCAGAGAGCCCACTGTTAAATACTCATGGGATCACCCCCAGAGAGTCCACTGTTAAATACTCATGGGATCACCACCAGAGAGCCCACTGTTAAATACTCATGGGATCACCACCAGAGAGCCCACTGTTAAACACTCATGGGATCACCACCAGAGAGCCCACTGTTAAATACTCATGGGATCACCACCAGAGAGCCCACGGTTAAATACTCATGGGATCACCACCAGAGAGTCTACTGTTAAACACTCATGAGATCACCACCAGAGAGTCCACTGTTAAACACTCATGAGATCACCACCAGAGAGTCCACTGTTAAACACTCATGAGATCACCACCAGAGAGTCCACTGTTAAATACTCATGAGATCACCACCAGAGAGTCCACTGTTAAACACTCATGAGATCACCACCAGAGAGCCCACTGTTAAATACTCATGAGATCACCACCAGAGAGCCCACTGTTAAATACTCATGGGATCACCACCAGAGAGTCTACTGTTAAATACTCATGAGATCACCACCAGAGAGTCCACTGTTAAACACTCATGGGATCACCACCAGAGAGTCCACGGTTAAACACTCATGAGATCACCACCAGAGAGTCCACTGTTAAATACTCATGGGATCACCACCAGAGAGCCCACTGTTAAATACTCATGGGATCACCACCAGAGAGCCCACTGTTAAATACTCATGGGATCACCACCAGAGAGTCTACTGTTAAATACTCATGGGATCACCACCAGAGAGTCTACTGTTAAATACTCATGGGATCACCACCAGAGAGTCTACTGTTAAACACTCATGAGATCACCACCAGAGAGTCCACTGTTAAACACTCATGAGATCACCACCAGAGAGTCCACTGTTAAACACTCATGAGATCACCACCAGAGAGTCCACTGTTAAATACTCATGAGATCACCACCAGAGAGCCCACTGTTAAATACTCATGAGATCACCACCAGAGAGCCCACTGTTAAATACTCATGGGATCACCACCAGAGAGTCTACTGTTAAATACTCATGAGATCACCACCAGAGAGTCCACTGTTAAACACTCATGGGATCACCACCAGAGAGTCCACTGTTAAACACTCATGAGATCACCACCAGAGAGTCCACTGTTAAATACTCATGAGATCACCACCAGAGAGCCCACTGTTAAATACTCATGGGATCACCACCAGAGAGCCCACTGTGTTAAATACTCATGGGATCACCACCAGAGAGTCTACTGTTAAATACTCATGGGATCACCACCAGAGAGTCTACTGTTAAATACTCATGGGATCACCACCAGAGAGTCTACTGTTAAACACTCATGAGATCACCACCAGAGAGTCCACTGTTAAACACTCATGAGATCACCACCAGAGAGTCCACTGTTAAACACTCATGAGATCACCACCAGAGAGTCCACTGTTAAATACTCATGAGATCACCACCAGAGAGCCCACTGTTAAATACTCATGAGATCACCACCAGAGAGCCCACTGTTAAATACTCATGGGATCACCACCAGAAAGTCTACTGTTAAATACTCATGAGATCACCACCAGAGAGTCCACTGTTAAACACTCATGGGATCACCACCAGAGAGTCCACTGTTAAATACTCATGAGATCACCACCAGAGAGTCCACTGTTAAATACTCATGGGATCACCTCCAGAGAGCCCACTGTTAAATACTCATGGGATCACCACCAGAGAGTCTACTGTTAAATACTCATGAGATCACCACCAGAGAGTCCACTGTTAAACACTCATGGGATCACCACCAGAGAGCCCACTGTTAAATACTCATGGGATCACCACCAGAGAGTCCACTGTTAAATACTCATGAGATCACCACCAGACAGCCCACTGTTAAATACTCATGAGATCACCACCAGAGAGCCCACTGTTAAATACTCATGAGATCACCACCAGACAGCCCACTGTGAAATACTCATGAGATCACCACCAGACAGCCCACTGTTAAATACTCATGGGATCACCACCAGAGAGCCCACTGTTAAATACTCATGGGATCACCACCAGAGAGCCCACTGTTAAATACTCATGGGATCACCACCAGAGAGTCTACTGTTAAATACTCATGAGATCACCACCAGAGAGTCCACTGTTAAACACTCATGGGATCACCACCAGAGAGTCCACTGTTAAACACTCATGAGATCACCACCAGAGAGTCCACTGTTAAATACTCATGAGATCACCACCAGAGAGCCCACTGTTAAATACTCATGAGATCACCACCAGAGAGCCCACTGTTAAATACTCATGGGATCACCACCAGAGAGTCTACTGTTAAATACTCATGAGATCACCACCAGAGAGTCCACTGTTAAACACTCATGGGATCACCACCAGAGAGTCCACTGTTAAACACTCATGAGATCACCACCAGAGAGTCCACTGTTAAATACTCATGGGATCACCACCAGAGAGCCCACTGTTAAATACTCATGGGATCACCACCAGAGAGCCCACTGTTAAATACTCATGGGATCACCACCAGAGAGTCTACTGTTAAATACTCATGGGATCACCACCAGAGAGTCTACTGTTAAATACTCATGGGATCACCACCAGAGAGTCTACTGTTAAACACTCATGGGATCACCACCAGAGAGTCCACTGTTAAATACTCATGAGATCACCACCAGAGAGCCCACTGTTAAATACTCATGAGATCACCACCAGAGAGCCCACTGTTAAATACTCATGGGATCACCACCAGAGAGTCTACTGTTAAATACTCATGAGATCACCACCAGAGAGTCCACTGTTAAACACTCATGGGATCACCACCAGAGAGTCCACTGTTAAATACTCATGAGATCACCACCAGAGAGTCCACTGTTAAATACTCATGGGATCACCACCAGAGAGCCCACTGTTAAATACTCATGGGATCACCACCAGAGAGTCTACTGTTAAATACTCATGAGATCACCACCAGAGAGCCCACTGTTAAATACTCATGAGATCACCACCAGAGAGCCCACTGTTAAATACTCATGGGATCACCACCAGAGAGTCTACTGTTAAATACTCATGAGATCACCACCAGAGAGCCCACTGTTAAATACTCATGAGATCACCACCAGAGAGCCCACTGTTAAATACTCATGGGATCACCACCAGAGAGTCTACTGTTAAATACTCATGAGATCACCACCAGAGAGTCCACTGTTAAACACTCATGGGATCACCACCAGAGAGCCCACTGTTAAATACTCATGGGATCACCACCAGAGAGTCCACTGTTAAATACTCATGAGATCACCACCAGACAGCCCACTGTTAAATACTCATGAGATCATCACCAGAGAGCCCACTGTTAAATACTCATGGGATCACCTCCAGAGAGCCCACTGTTAAATACTCATGGGATCACCACCAGAGAGTCCACTGTTAAATACTCATGAGATCACCACCAGAGAGCCCACTGTTAAATACTCATGAGATCACCACCAGACAGCCCACTGTGAAATACTCATGAGATCACCACCAGACAGCCCACTGTTAAATACTCATGGGATCACCACCAGAGAGCCCACTGTTAAATACTCATGGGATCACCACCAGAGAGCCCACTGTTAAATACTCATGGGATCACCACCAGAGAGCCCACTGTTAAATACTCATGAGATCACCACCAGAGAGCCCACTGTTAAATACTCATGGGATCACCACCAGAGAGCCCACTGTTCTAGTGTTTTGCTCAGTTGGAATTTTATTTGATTGGCTCCTCATTTTTGCGTCCCCAGTTCTTTTGTCCTTTAGCTCACATGCCATCTTCTCTGGAAAGCTTCCCTGACCCTGTGAGATCATTTCAACTTGTTAATTGCCCAAATGTGACAAAGTATAATTCCAGATATACTAAAAATATACTCTCATGTGGTTATGTAGCATGCCATTTTATTTACTTCATTAATGACAAGCCACGTTCAGGAAAGGAATGTGAGAAACTGAGAGTGTGGAGTTGTTAATGGCAAAGGAGCAACAACCAAAAAGCCCTATCCCTGGTCTCAAAGAGGGGGGAGACAGTTTATTCTAGAGCCCAGTATGATGACCGTGGCCGGGGAACACAGACTGAGATAACATTTAATTCCCTGTTTCAACGTGTTAACAATTTCATGAGGTTTTAAAAAATTATTTATTGATTTTCCAAGCAGAGGAAGACAGAGATAGAAAAAGACACAGAGAGACTAGGAGCACCTGGGCCTCCTGACACTGCAAATGAACTCCAGATACATGTGCCACTTTGTGCGTCTGGCTTCATGTGGGTACTGGGGAGTCAAACCTAGGCTGGCAGGCTTTGCAAAGTAATGGCCTTTAACTGAGAAACCTCCCAAGCCCCTTGAAGTTTTTATAGTTACAGAACAAAAGAATGTCATAATATACTTTTCAAATGCATTGGCGGAAACATCAGGTTACAGCAAAGAAAGCAGCTATAACCCGGCTAAAGGCGTTAGTGCTATCTAATGACAGTTCAAGTAGCAGACCATTAGTGGTGTCTTTGCACATCTGAGAAGGTTTTAATAGTAACTAGACGTTAGGTCACACAGAATGGGATTGGGGATATTCATGAAAGGGGCTGAGATGGAGCTCAGGATAATTTGGCTAGAGGGCCTGTAGCGTTCCAACCTCTCTGCAGCCCCAGAAATGAGAACCGGTTGGCCAACCCTGTGGTCTGTTTGTAGGAGCAACTGCTTTCTAGGAACTTCAGTTTACACAATCTTTTTAGGAATGCTAAGGTAACATCATTAAACTATATCAAAGCTAGTTAATGTCCTGCAGGGCATTATAGCTTTGGAATTTTGTCACTACTGCATAAGGATAATTAATCATACATAACAGCTTGATAAAATTATGAGATGCCAATTGGGCAAATACTCAGATCTTTCTTATCAAGTGCAGGATAATTTTTTTTTTAAGGCAAAGAAGACAGTATCAGAGAATCTTCTTTCTTTTTTCTTTTCTCTCTGTTTTTGCTTTGAGGTAGGGTCTCATTTTAGCCAAGGCTGACCTGGAAGTCACTCTGTAGCCTCAGGCTAGTCTCCAACTCACGGCAATCCTCCTGAGTGCTGCCCCCAGAGTGCTGGGATTAAAGGTGTGCGCCACCACGCCCAGTTAGGGAATGTTGTGTCTTGCTAGTTCTTGTGGGTTTATACTCATTAGGTCTGCATTCCCACAGAAGGCAACTTCTAGGCACTGAAAGCATGTCCAGACAGGGGCAAACATTCTGGATATAACTACGGAGGGAGAGCTGAGGGCACCTTTAGGGCAAGTATAGTGGTGAGGTGCCAAGAAGAGCTTTGGAAAACAGACTGGACACGGAAGCTCCTTGGGCTGCAGCAGCGTGACCTTATTTCACCACCTTTTTCTCTAGCCCAGAGTCTGAGAGTGAGTGAACAAGCAGCTACATCCAAGTCACCCCTCTGAAATTTGCTTTTCTCAGCTACTATGTAAAGGAAACAATAGTAACTTGTGCTAGAGTCCACAAAGACATAATGTATGTAAAATCCTCAATTCAAGGCCTGACACAAGAGCTCATTCAATATTTGAAGATGTGTGTTCACATGCAATTCTGTAAGTATGTGTGATGTTTGAAATGGGTGCTTACAAACACACGCTGTGTCTACAGTAGATCACTGTATAGATAATTATAGCAAAGAACTGTGGGAAGTCGGTGAAGAAAGTGACACCCCTGTGTGTAGTAAGAAGGCTTCAGAAGGTGGCATCTGACCTGGTACTGGGAATTCTGCCAGAGGTTCCTCGGTGGAGCTGGAGGTTGTGAGAGAGTAAGAGAACTGTTGGTAGAGGAAGGATTCTGAGCACAGATGGATGGCAGAACACCGCTGATGGGCGATATGACTCTGTCTGATCTCATCTCTCTGGAGAGGAGCTACCGTGCAGCAGTGTCAGGAACGTGATCGCTGGAACTGGACTGCTTTGGTTTAAGCCCCTGCCCGAAAGTGGCTAGCTGTATGTGTGGTTAGTTTCCTAATCGTTTCGAGTCTTAATTTCTCCAACCATGAAGTGGAGATAATGATGGCGAATGTACTACATGGAGTTGTTTTAATGAGCTAAGTGAGATTATATCTATCTAATCTATATCTCTATAACATGTTATATATTCTATGAATATATATGTAGTACTGCAGCAGCCAGAAGTTATATGTATATAAAATATATGACAGCATATGTAATATTAATAATAGACTATGCAGCACCATATATGTCATATATCTAGTGCTACTGCAGCCAGAGCAATACATTTCTGAGAAATAGCAATCAATTTGTTTTCCTATCCTATCATCAGCTACACTCAAATTGGTTCAGAAGATGTTCAGAGACAGCATCCTGGGAGTTCTCTCACCTTCCTATTGATAATATTGTTTGTTATTCGTCAACACAAGTCAGGTTATTTTCAGTTCTCAGCTCTTGCACATACATCTACTCGAATGCCGTTTGCTCAGATTGAATTGGGATGGGACAAATACTATGAGGAAATAACATGTCTGCCTTTCCGCCACAGGAGGTGTTTGGATTTGATTTTGATCAGAGTCAAGATCCCCTGTGTAGCCCTCAGAGGCGGCTCTCAAACTCCATATACTGAGGAAATGAACCAACAGCGGTAGAATGGTGTGCTGTCTCAATACCGTGTTGGAGTATAAACAAGAATACCAACAGAAGCTGAGCATCCTGCAGTTGGATCGTGGGATAAGAAACTGTTGCATGGCAAATTGCCTCTGCATTGAAAGGTGTCAACCATTTTTGCCTCCTTTATCAAAAGTAGCTGGGTCAACTCACAAGAGATGGTGTGGAGAGGGTCTCCAGACCCCCCCCCCCCGAGAGTTAGATACCCCCTGTGTCAGCTGCATAAATAACACACAAGATCTCCTGAACTGGGCGCGGGGAGAGAGAGAGTATAGAGAGAGGAAAAGATCTAGGAACAGCGAGCTCCAATGAGCTCCATTGAGGTGGTGTCTCTGGAGTCTCCATGCGCTGTAAGCAAGCCCTCATCCCGAGTCTGAGGGATGAGCATTTGTGGGGGTACACCTAGTGCGGCAAGCCCACTGTAGTGTTGCTTTGGGGTGTCATACTCTGTAAGCAAGCCCTCCCTCCCAGGCTGAGGAGAAGCACAGTGAGCCCACTGAAGGACTGCTCTGTGGTCCTGTACTCCTGGACAGGGACAAGGAGCTTCTGGAAGCAGCCACAGGGAAGTTGTCATTCAGGATGGAAGGAGACTTCTCCGTGGTGCGGTTGCACTGGGGTCCTGATGCGCTGTAAGCAAACCCAAATCCTGAGATTGAGGGAGGAGCATCCAAGGAGTAATTTTGACACAGGAATCTCCATCAAAGTGGCTGCTTTGGGGCCCCAAGTTCCTATTAGTAACCTCTCCTATATGTTCTGTAAGTGATCCCCCCAATAAACTCATTGGTTCACTGAACTGGTATTGGTGTCATTGTACTTTGGTCTGCCATCTGAGCCCTATTTGGGGTGAAGACGTGTGTCTACGTTTCCCCACGGGAGAAGTTTCCCTTGACAGAAGCCCGGTCTTTAAGGAGTGCCCCCTGTGATATCTTCATTAATTACATTTTTCCAGGTGCTTGGGAGGCAGAGGTAGAAGGATTGCTTTGAGTCTGAGGTCAGCCTGGGACTAGAGAGTGAGTTCCAGGTCAGCCTGGGCTAGACTGAGATCCTGTCTCAAAAAATAATGCAATAATCAGTTCACTTATGAGTACTTGTCACAGTCTGCAGTTCAGACTCAGATCCCAGAAGCACTTTCTCCTGTTGGGAAAGAAACATTCTCTGTAGCCTTCAGTAGGTCTCAAAGAAGCATGTTCTGGTGCTGGGACCTGTCAATACTGGGAAACTGGAGTTGTAGGGATAAAGGCGCTGTGTTGATGGCAGAAGCAGAGTGGCCAAAAGGCGGAGGAGCCGATTTATAGATTCTCAGGAAAGAGACTTTGGGTTCAAGTTCAGAAGTGATATTTATGCTGAACATGCTTAAGCCCTGCTTAGCTCCCCATGGAACACAGAACTTTCTTGTTTGTCATGGAGGGCTGGAGATGATCATTGGAAATGAAAGCTACTTGTGAGCTGCAACATGCTCTGTTCAAAAAAGCTTACATCCTCCCAGGCAGGTTAGCTCTCGCTATCCCATTTCCTCTCTGGACTTCCAGCCCCTACCACCTGCCTGATGTAATGTGAAATGTAAAATGAGATGCTGTGATCATTTCTCTCCACACACACTGGCAGTGGATTTGAAACTGAGGACAATGAGTTTATTACAAAAAAAAAAAAAATCTGGTGAGCTCACGTGGAGTGAGCAGGCCAGAGCTCCCAGTTACTTCCTCACCTCCCGGTCCTCTGGCCCCAGTACCCCTGATGCTGGCACGGGGAGGCCTGGATCCTGCGAGTGTGCTGCAGAAGCAAGCCTTCTTCTTGGGCTTCCTGACTGACCAGGCCCTGGGTTCCCAACTCCTGGCTCCTCTGCATCGGAGAGGGCACGTGGAAAAGCAGTGAAACCCAAGGAGATGAACTACCCCTCACATTTCAGCCAAAGCTCAGGTGAAACCACAGAGGAGTTGGGGAGATGAGCAAGAGTGCTGCTTCCATGGCGATTCTGACAATCAGCGCCAGGGTGAAGGAGACAGACACGGAGAATACACACCACCTACCAAAGCAGAGATCCAGAGGCTCCTAATTGCTCATCACTGAAGCAGACTTAAAACTCACCCACCAAGGCTCAGGGAAGTTTGTGGAAGAGGGGGCAGAAAGATTGTAAGAGCCACAGGTTGGGAAGTCATATCCAGAGGCACTGCCTCCCCCCAAAAACTGACTGCTGCTCCCACAGTGCATAGCCAACAACCTCATGGGGAATACCAGCAACCCCACTGAGGTGGGTCCCCAGCAGAACAGGGGTGGGGAGGAGGGAAAAGATGGTACCAACACATGATGTATCCATACTGAGTATGACCTTAATAAAAAAAAAAAAATCTTCACTGAGCTCTGTTCAATTTCTTGACTGATGCTCCTTATTTAAATGGTGACATTTATGTTTATAACATTTATGTCATCTATTCATTTTTTATGTGGCACTAAGGGACAGAGTGACCCATGTTACTGTCTTTTTTTTTTTTCTTCGAGGTAGGGTCTCATTCTAGTCCAAGCTAACCTGGAACTCACTATGTAGTCTCAGGGTAGCCTCGAACTCATGGGGATCCACCTACCTCTGCCTCCCGAGTGCTGGGATTAAAGGCATGTACCACCACACCCGGCTTGTTGCTGTCTTTTGAAAAAAAAAAAAAAAGAAAAAAGGTCTATTTACCATGTAAAATCAGCCATGGAAAGCAGACAGGTGCTATCCATGGAAAGCAGGCAGGCGTATCCCATGGAAAGTAGATAACTTTTTCATGGAAATCTGGCTGTTTTGAGTCTTCAGGGTATAGCCACACTTTGTAGAAATCCCAGATTTCTCAACTGGGAACAAGGTGATGACCATTTGAGATAAGTGTGGGCTTTAGTTGAGATGTTCCAAGCCTTCCTGGAAAAGACTCGGAGGACTATTTGGTATACACACATGTGTACACACACACGCAGACCAACACACCTTGTTGATTATGTCCTTTAGCAAGCTTCCTTCTGGTAGGAAAGTGTACTGACATGGAGCTAACTGATTTCAGTAAGTTTTTACTTTCCTATTGTTTTTATTCTGAAATATCTTAAAGCTCTGTTTCACTTGGTTTACCAAGAATAGTAGCTTATAATAAGATCCAGGAGAGGCTGGTTGGGAAGTAGCCTCATTTGTTCCAAATCTTGAAATAAAGTGGTGATTTAGCATTGGAGGACTCCCCTTCCCTTCACTGCACATGCACCGGGCCATGTCACTGTGGTGGCGCTGGCCTGAGTGTGCTGGCGCTCAGCTTCCCTTCAGGAATCCTCTTCCCTTCCATACAGGGGTGCAGATAGCCCATCATTAGGGCAGGGACTGGCATGTGAGAATCCCTTTAGCAATCCTCTTTTCGTCACTGCATGGGCACCGATGACCTGCTATTTGGGCAGGGACGTAAGTGCATGTTTGAGCACAGCTGCAGCCAAGTTGAGACCACATGACCTGCCCTGTTCACGTAGCAGTGCCAAGTATGTCCAAGGCTGAACTCCAAGCACCACAACACACATGGGCTGGAGAGATGGCTTAGCGGTTAAGCGCTTGCCTGTGAAGCCTAAGGACCCCAGTTCGAGGCTCCAGTCTCCAGGACCCACGTGAGCCAGATGTACAAGGGGGCACATGCATCTGGAGTTTGTTTGCAGTGGCCTGGGGCCCTGGCATGCCCATTCTCTTTTTATCTGCCTCTTTCTCTCTCTGTCTGTTACTTTCAAATAAATAAATAAAAACAAATTTAAAAAAGACAGTGAACACAAAGAAACACAGAACACCATACCAAGTACTCACTTAACACAGGAGTGCTAGAAAAGTCTGGCCAACACATTATCTCCATATGGGTAAGTCTTGGCAAGAGAATGGGTAGCACAAAAAACAAACTGATGTCACCCTTGAAAAATAGCAATTTCATAGTAGACGATCCCCCTACTTAGAGAAAATTCAAATAGTTCAAAAGAATGATTATAAGTATATACAAAAACCTCAAAGAAAACACAGATAAACACAAGGATGAATGACTGGATATATTCAAAGTGGACACAAATGAATTCTAAGACAAGACAAACAGCTAGGACCAAACTAGGCAATGGAAACGGAACTCAATAAAGAGACAGGAATCCTGAAGAAAAAACACATTGAAATAAAGTTGAAAGTGGAAAATACAGTAAGTTAAACAAAAGACTCTATGGCAAGCTACAATAGAATGGATTCAATGGAAGATATAATAATATCAGGCCTTGAAGATAAGGAAAAAAAATTGGATCAATTAGCCGAAACCAGTGAGAAGTTCAGAAGAAAGTATATGAATGAAATATGAGTGTGGTGGATTGAATCAGATGTCTCCTATAAGCTCGTAGGTTCTGAATGATTGATCCCCAGCTGGTGGCAATTTGGTAGGGGAAGCTTGCTCGAGGAGGTGTATTGCTGGGTGTGGACCTTGAAATCATTGACTCCTAGCTTGCCAGTGTCAGCTCTGCTCACTCTCCTGCTGCCATTTTCTACCTGCTATGGCAGAGGTAGTGTTCACTGTCTGCTCATGCTTTCCCTGCCATCATGAAGCTTCTCCTTGAGACTGCAAGCCACAGTATAATGCTTTCTACCCTTCAGCTGCTTTTGGTCAGGTGCTTTGTCCCAGCAATGAGAAGGTGATTACAACAGACAGATGTGGGACACCTTGAAAGACTACCACGTTTGTCATAGAAAAAGGAAAATAAAATCAATGGCATAAGAAGTATTTTAAAATAAGGTGCTAGAAGAAAAAAATCCCCAAATCTAGGGAAAGAGATACCCATCAATTACAAGAGGTGTAAAGAACACTAACTACACAAATCCACGTAACTACAGCCACCTGATTTTTGACATACAGGCCAGAAAAACACTCACAGTAGAAAAGACAGCATTTTCAACAAATGGTGATTTGCAAACTTAATTATCTGCATGTGGAATAATGAAACTAGATCCTCATATCTCACCCTGTATGAGAATCAACTCCAAATGGATCAAGAACCTCACTTATGAAAGTCTGAAACAGCTAGAGGGAAAGTAGGTACTATACTTCAAGATACAGGTCTAGGGAATTCCTTTCTCAATAGGACTCTGCTTGGTCAGAAATACAGCAAATAATCAACAAGCTCATGAAAACAAAAAGCTATCCTACAGCCAAGAAAACTGTCAACTGAGTCAAGAGGCAACATACAGAATGGGAGAAGAAAATGACAGCTATACATCTGATAGAATTAATATCTAGAATATACAAAGAGCTCAAAAACTAAACAATAGGAAAGCAAACAAGGGGGCTGGGCATGGTGGCACACACCTTAAATCCCAGCACTCAGGAGGCAGAGGTGTGGAGGATCTCCATCAGTTTGAGGCTACCCTGAGACTCCATAGTGAATTCCATGTCACCCTGGGTTAGAGTGAGACCCTACCTCACCCCCCCCAATAAATAAGCAAACAAGGGCTGGAGAGATGACTCAGCAGTTAAGACACTTGCCTGCAAAGCCTAACAACCCGGGTTCAATTCCCTAATACCGGTGTAAAGCCAGATGCTCAAAATGGTGTATGCAGCTGGATTTCTTTTGCAAGAGCTAGAGGCCCTGGTGCACCCATTCTCCCTGTCTCTCTTCTATCTCTCTCTGCTTGCAATTAAATAAATAATATATATATATATATATATATATATATATATATATATATATATTTTTTTTTTATTTGAAAGCGAGAGTGACCGACACAGAGAGAAAGACAGATAGAGGGAGAGAGAATGGGTGCGCCAGGGCTTCCAGCCTCTGCAAACGAACTCCAGATGCATGTGCCCCCTTGTGCATCTGGCTAACATGGGACCTGGGGAACCGAGCCTCAAACCGGGATCCTTAGGCTTCACAGGCAAGCGCTTAACCGCTAAGCCATCTCTCCAGCCCAATAAATAATATTTTTAATGTGCTGTGGAAATTAACAGTTCTCAAAAGAAGAAATACAAATGGCTAATAAATATATTTTAAGATGTTCAACTTCTTTAGATGTCAGGGAAATGCAAATTAAAACTACATTGAGATTCTATCTCACTTCAGGAAGAATGACTATCACAAAAAAAAAATCAAATGAGGGCTGGCGGGATGGCTTAGCGGTTAAGGTGCTTGCCTGCAAAGCCAAAGGATCCATATTCAATTCCCCAGGGCCCATGTAAGACAGATGCACAAGGTGGCGCATATATCAAATTCATTTGCAGCAGCTGGAGACCCTGGTGTGCCCATTTTTTCTCTTTGTCTCTCTGTCTCTCAAATAAATAAGTAAAAATAAAAATAAAATATAAGGGGCTGGAGAGATGGTTTAGTGGTTAAGCGCTTGCCTGTGAAGCCTAAAGACCCCGGTTCGAGCCTTGATTCCCCAGATCCCACGTTAGCCAGATGCACAAGGGGGTGCATGCATCTGGAGTTTGTTTACAGTGGTTGGAGGCCGTGGCATGCCCATTCTATCTCTGTTTCTCTCTCTCTGCCTCTTTCTCCCTCTGTCTGTTGCTCTCAAAGAAATAAATAAAAATAAAAAAATATTAAAAAAATATAAAACATCAAATGTGCTGGCGAGCTGTCGCTTGGAGTTTAAACTTCTGTAGTCTTTATGGAAATTAGTGTGGAGATTCCCCCCTCCCAATAAAACCCCCAAAACAGATTCACTATATGACCCATCTATCACTCCTGGGCACATTACCTAAGTCATCTACACTTGCCAGATGCTTCTCATCCATGTTTATTGCTGCTGTATTCACAGTACCTCAGAAGTGGCACCAGCCTAGATGCTCATCAACTAATTCCCATCAACTAATGAATTTATAATGAAGCTGTGGTGCCTCTGCAGACAATGGAATTTTAATCTGCTATAAAAAATGAATCTAGGACATTTCTAGAAAAATAGATGGCTCTGGAAACGATTATACTAAGTGAGGTAACCCAAACTCAACAAGACCAACACTACATATTTTCTTTCATATGTGTGCCATAGCTTTGAATTTTTAGATTTATATGTAAGTTGTAACAAGAGACAATAGAGGCCAGGTATGTGGAAAGGACCTGTGAGGGGGTCTTAAGGGAGGAGGGCTTAAGAGAAGAGTAGAGTGGGCATGTAAGTAGAGGGGTAGAAATGCCAAAGTGGAGTCAGGGGAAGAGAACTGAGGAGAGGAGAAAGTGGGGAGAGGAGAAAGTTGGAGGTGGGGATGGACAATGTACTATTGGAATTCCCTGCCTTTTCCCCGTCTCAATTTATAAGCCGTTCTTCCCTGCATGAAGAGTTTACATGCAAGAACAACTAGGCAAAACCTAAGGCCGGAGGGGCAAGGATCTCTCTCTCTCTTGAGAAGCACAAGTTAATGTGTTTTATATTCAGAATAATCTTCTTCCCAGTCCTGGAGTTTTGTCACCTCTGGCAGTAACAAGAACCTGGGAGCTCTGGCTAGGGCTCCCTTTGACCTCTGTCTTTGAGACCTCCATGGTATCCATCAACTACAACACTCGAGCCAAGAGGACACAGATAGAGACCGCCCCCAGACTTCTGCTGCGGAGCCTCGAGAGCCCGTTGTCCCAACAGGGCCAGCATTGACAGCAGGACTGGGGATGGCAGGATTGCTTGCTTGAAGGGTGTCACGTTCAGGCCCTTATATGATTCCTATAAACGATCGGCTCATTATAATCTATATTGATGGACTGTCAGGGTGCATGAGAGCAAGGCACGAAAGTGTTCTTGAAAATACTTGATAATCTAGCATGCGTGTGGGTGATGCGGACACAGGGGTTTAAAAATGCCAGGGAGTTCCTAGTTGGCTTGATCCACACCACTTCAGTTTCCTAGGGAACGACTGGATAAACAATGAGACACAGCTGATCATGCACAAGGATCTGCACATCTCAAGTTCTAAGTCCAAATCTAAAAGATTGAAAAAGCTGCAAGAGAGCTGAGCGGATGGCTCAGTGGTGAAGGCACTTGCTTGCAAAGCCTGCCAGCCTGGGCTCAATTCCCCAGCACTCACGTAAAGCTAGAAGGATGGACAAAGTGGCAATGCGCTGGAGTGTGTTTGCAAAAGCATGCCCGTTCTCTCTCTCACTGTATTTATCTCTCTCTTTCCTCACAAATAAATACACAAAAAGGCCTATGTTTTAAAAGCTGCAGGAATTGGAGACATCCAAAAGGGAATGAGCCCGCGCCCCGTTCGTGTCTTTCTCTCTGTACGCGAGTGGCTTTCACTGCCATTACTGCAGGCTCACCAGGAGCCTTAACTAGAGGCTTGGCGCTACATTCTTCTTCTGCCTGAGCTTTGGCGAGCATGCTATCCCTGTTTGTTTGTTGCAGAGGCTGATTGGGGAGATTGTCGCTGACTCCTGAAGCATCTGCCAGCCGGTAGAGACCACAGTGAGCCCTGGGCGCTGACTCCGACTGGGCACTAACCCTAACAGGCAGCGGCAACATCTCAAAACAACTTCTCACTTGTATTTCCCCTTATCAGCCAGGCGGGAGATGGTGTCAGTCAAAAATGCTTTATAAACCGGGCGTGGTGGCGCACGCCTTTAATCCCAGCACTCAGGAGGCGGAGGTAGGAGGATCGCTGTGTGTGTTCGAGGCCAGCCTGAGACTACATAGTGAATTCCAGGTCAGCCTGGGCCAGAGCGAGACCCTACCTCAAAAAAACAAAACAAAACAAACAAACAAACAAAAAAATACACCAAAAACAAAAAACCCCAACAGCAACAACAGCAACAAAAAACATGCATTATAAACCTTGAAGGGCTGTTCTCGTTCCTTCAGACCGTTGTTCAGCCCGAGATGTGCCATGCCCTGGGGATGTTGGTGTGGTAGTTTGAATGGACGTCCCTCAATAGATTTAGGAGTTTATTAAAGCTCGTAACTTAGATCTCCAGCCCTGGCCGGAGGAGGGGTCTCTGTTGGAAGATCTTGGGGTCCAGCCCTAAGGAGTTACTGGGGTTGGATCTGGAATTCCAGCCTACTATATGCAGAGTACTGGAGCTCTGCCTGGGTTCCTGGAGCTTGTGGTGCTGGAGGTGGTGATTCTCTCTGTGTGGACCCTGGAAAGGAGACCAGCTTCTTCCGCCATCATGGGACCTTCCCTGGGTCTACAAACTTCAATAAATGCTGCTCCTCCCACAAACTGTGTCTGGTCTGGAGGTTCGTCCCTGTGACATGAAGCTGCCTGCTACAGTTGGAGATCTGCCTGATGATGTTCTGAAGGAGAAGACGGTCAGATTGGAGAAGAGCTTCACATGTCTGGCACGGGAGCAGGTCTGTCCTAGCAGAGGAGCCCAGGCAGGGCTTGTCCATTGCAGTTCAGTGATCCTTGCAAAGCCTGAGGGCCCAGCTATGTTCCCGAGGAAGTCACATGTAATTTCACTGTTACTGCTTTGCTGTTTAATAGCAGCTGAAGACAGTGCAATATGTTTTTAATCATGAGCACTTGCCCGTGGGCCCTTGAGGGACTGTCTGGGTTTGAAATTAAAAACAACAACAACAAAACCACTTAAAAATATATGTACAATCATGCTTTTTTACATAACACATTATTATGCTATGGTATGTGGGACAAATGGTTTTTGTTTCCCCCTTTGCAAGTTTATCCATCAAATTTTCTTCCCTTTCATTATTTTTCCATTTCTTAATAATCACAAAGAAATTGTGGCTGCTCCTGATACAGTTTCCAAAGTGTACTGGCTTTTGGCCTTTGTATTTAAAGGTGCCGGAAAACAAATTCACAGCTCAACGTGCGTCAGGTCAGGTCAGGTCAGGCCAGGCCTGGTTTCAAATTGAGTCTTCCAAGATCAACTTGGCTTGGAAAGCTGGGGGGTAAGGGATGGAAATGGGATTGCTACCCACAGTAACATCACTGCTAAGGAGCCCAAACCCACGCCCTCCGTTTATCGGCACGGCACAAGCTTTCCCATCCAGCCCATGGCTGGAAACTGCTCATATCAGATTTTGGGAAGAGAATAATGAGTTTTCTGTTCTTCAAAGTTGAGAAGGACAAAGGCCGCGACTGCAGCTCAGTGGTAGAGCACATGCCCAGTGTGTGCCCTTGATTTGAGCCAGAGAACTGTGGAAGATGTAAATTTGAGAAAGTAAAGCAAGAAAGGGGCTTAGGAATGGACCTGAGTGAATGAGCACCATCTTCGAGCATTCGAATGGGCTCTTGCTAATGAGGAAAGTGAGGTTCTGAGGGCTGAAGTCCTTTCCCTGTTATATGACTGGAAAGAGAGGGAGCGAGGGAGCTGGATGCAGCCTGTCTGTCTGGCTCATGACCCTGGATATGAGCTACATCTCATCCGTACATCTGATGTTCCTCTCTTCCCAGGTGACTGGGAATCATGGGAGAATTTTTCTTTGAATTTTTAAAATTTATATTTATTTACTTGAGAGAGAAAGAGAGAGAAAATGGGCACCCCAGGGCCTCCAGCCACTGCAAATGAACTCTAGACGCATGCGCCACCTTGTGCATTTGGCTTACTGTGGGTCCTGGGGAATTGAACTTGGGTCCTTTGGCTTTGTAAGCAATCACCTTAATTGCTAAGCCAGCCCTCCAGCCAAGAATTTTTTAAAAATTACTGTGTGTGTTAAACATGTGTGTTGGTGTTTGGAGATGTTGTAAAGTTGTTATAGGTGTAGATTGGGGTCCAATGAGATTTCCAAGTTCTTGTGTCCCTGAGCAAAGATCTGGACAGAGACAAATGGGCAGTAATGGAAGATGAGATTGTTTACTTAATGGAAGTGGCCAGAGCTAAAGAAAGAGGTCAAAGGTTCAGTGGCGTCCATGACCAGCAGATGCGGAATTTGTACAGTGCACACTTATTCTGGGCATGCTACCTGCCAGCCTTGGTGGGATGAGTTTCCAGCCTGGTTTCTTGTATGCCAGTTTTTA
This sequence comes from Jaculus jaculus, assembly GCF_020740685.1. Lineage (NCBI taxonomy): Eukaryota > Metazoa > Chordata > Mammalia > Rodentia > Dipodidae > Jaculus > Jaculus jaculus. Next base: position 8,868,432 of record NC_059108.1, on the reverse strand, counting down.
TCTATTTATTTATTTATTTAAGAGAGAGAAAGAGGGAGAGAGAGAGAGAGAGAGAGAGAGAGAGAGAGAGGGAGGGAGAGAAGGAGGGAGAGATGCACATGCTAGGGCCTCCAGCCACTGCAAATGAACTCCAGATGCATGTATGCATGTGCCTCTTTGTGCATCTGGCTAACGTGGGTCCTGGGGAATTGAACCTGGGTCCTTTGGCTTCATATACAAATGCCTTAACCGTGAAGCCAGCTTCTCCAGCCCCGCCAGTTTTGCCACCCTCTCCTGCTCCACAATGACTTTCCAGTCTGCCACGACTTTGGATTCTCCTCCCTCCTGCCAGTTCTCCCGCGCCTCTCATGGTCATTAAGCACACGCCAGGCCATTTCATTAGGTGTGTAACTCTGCCCAAGCACCTCCACGGTTCACAGACTAAGCCAGCGCGAGCTATCTGGCGCTATTCTTCTGTTGGTAGCAGAGAACAACGGAGTTGTTTATCTGAAGTACAGGTCCCTGTCTTCATTCCTAAGCCTCTGCTGTGGGAGCTTGGATGTGGCCATTTTCAGAATGAAGAGGGGGTGGGGTTGGGGGGGAAGAGGCAGATGCAGACCCTTCAGGGTTACTAACCACTTAAATGACAAACCTGTAATTTGTCAGGGCGGGGTTGGGGGGAAGATTCCCTGAATGCATCTTTTATCCTTCAGTCCCAAATTACCACGTTCTTGCTGAAATTGGCTTTTGCCTAGGAGGAGATAATGGCGGTCACGGAGGTGACTTTCGACTGGCCGGTGTGTCCACGCTCAGGGGAGTGGAGCGGAGCTGCGAGCTGCCCAGGCTCTGGCCCAGCTCAAGCCAAGAGCCTTGGGGTCCATTTCCATTTTTTTTTTTTTTTTTGCTGGGGCCTTTGGTGAGCATCCCACAGAGAAAACAATGGCAGTCCATGGAAGTTATTCCAGCATTATTTTACTTTCAGCTGGAACTGTGTGCTGGGAAACACTGAATGCGAGAACTTGCAGGTGTTTCAGATGGCAGTGCCCACGACCCAGCAGTTCAGCCTGCCTGGCTAAGGCACGCAGCAGGACTCAGGCAGCCAGATACCCGGACAAGTGCAGGGCGACGCATGCCCTTGACTCAACTAAAACAACCGAAACTGCCAATGAGCAGCTTTGGCCAATATTGACTCCTAAAGGTTATCTTAATTGTTTTTTTTACCCATAAAGACTGTTAACTCTAAAGCAACTTGGTATCGTTAGGAGCAGCCCATCTAATGCCAGGTCTGGAAATCTAATGACTAGCAAAGCAGTCAGTTTTTTTTGTTTTTTAAATATTATTGTTAAATTAAAGTTAATGGCAGGGCTCCATCCTGTCTTTTAAGTAAAATTTTGATATTGGTTAAGTGGAAATCAAAACAAAACAAAGAGGTCTTTGTTCCCAACAAAGGGGAGTCAGTTGGTTAAGCTGTACTAATGTGGGGGTAATTCACATGTAATCAATATTCTGTACATCTATGCTTATCTGCTAAAACTCTGATGGGATGCATATCAGTATCATTCGGTTGCCCCGAGACGTAAGGGCAGATATATTGTCTATATTTATGGAAGCTGCCAATAAAAAGTTAAACAGAAATGAACTAGACTTCCGATTTATCTGTGTAATGTGTATGTGTAGAATATGTGTGGTGTGATGTGTGTATGCCCACACATGCATGCCCTACGTGTCCACAGAGTGGCCAGAAGACATTATCGCGTGTCTCCCTTTTCATACTCATCTTCCTATTTCTTTGAGATGGAATCTCTCACTCAACTTAGAGCTAATGTGTTTTTTTTCCAGTTAGGGAGCCCCCCATATTCTCTGGTCTCTGTCTCTCCACAGGACTATAGTTACAAATGTGTATGACCATGCCCAGATTTTTATGTGGGTTCTGGGGAATCAAACTTGGGATGTCTGAGGCCCTTTTAAGCTTTCATGTTTCCCTGGCAAGTGCTCTTGCCCACTGAACTTATCTCCTCAGGCCCTTGAATTTCAATTTTAATATTCTTACTATTCTACAGTAATTCTGAATTCTTTTTCATTTTTAGATTACCAAAGCCAGCCCCCTCCCCACAAACTCCTGCCTGTTTTTCTTTTTTCTTTCACGTTCTCTTTAGAGCTCTTTGTGATGGAGAACACAAAGAATAGTCACCAAACACTACATACCAATTTTATTTATTTATTTGCAAGCAGTGAGAGATAGAGGAGAGAGAAAGGAGAGAGAGAGAGAGAGAGAGAGAGAGAGAGAGAGAGAGAGAGAGAATGGGTACACAAGGGCCTCTAGCTACTGTAAACAAACTCCAGGAGCATGCACCACTTTGTGCATCTGGCTTTACGTGGACACTGGGGAATGGAACTTGGGTCATTAGGCTTTGCAGGCCAAGCGCCTTAATGGCTAAGCCATCTCTTCAGCCCCACCTGCCTGTTCTTGATGGAATAACCCAAGGCAGGTAAACTTGGGTACAGTGAGGGTCATTTGTCACCACAGCTGGGAAGCTCCTGGTAATGTGGCACTCCTCACCCTTCCTCTTAATGAGATGGTCTGTCTCCCCAGGAAAGTGGCTTCTCTCTGGACTTCTCTTGCTGCGTTCTGTGACAGGCGCAGGTCCTCTGTGCACACCGGCCCGGTCCCTACTTGCATCTCTGCAGCCTCATTGGCACTCTCTCAAGCTCGCGTCAGAGCGCCTTCCTGGCAGCTACAGCTCTCCTCAGCCTGAAGCGTGGTGTGGCTAGGTACTGGCTTGACTACTCTGTGGAGAAAAATATCACCTAGGACTATTTCTGTTTGTTTTAGCTCTTTCTCTTATATAAATTTTTCTTATAGAAATAGGATCTATAGGTTTTTATATTGTCTTTTTCTTTTTGTTTTATTAAGTAGGATCTCTGTGTGGACACATTATGAGTTGGTGCCATCATTTCCCTCCTCCCTGCCCCTGGTCCACGGAGGGCCTTCCTCGGAGGAACTGCAGGCATTCAGCACAGGGTTCTGGGTTATGAGCTGTGAGAGCAGCAGTCAGCCATTGTGGGGCTAGAGGCACTGCCTCTGGACATTTCCTCTCACTCTGTGGGTTCTTGCAATCTTTCTGTCCTCCTCCTCTGCCAAATTCCTTGAGCCGTGGTGGGTGTGTTTTAAGCCTACTTTAGCTGTGAGCTCTGAGCAGCTTCTGGGTTTCTGCTTCGGTGCATTTTGAGTCTCCTCAGTGTCTGTCTGCATGACCCTCGCGCTGGTTGTCAGGCTCGCCGTGGGAGCAGTGCTCTTGCTCATCTCCCCAGTCCCTCTGGCTGATGTGCAAGGGGTGGTTCATCTCTTGCCAGGGAGTCAGCTACCTTTACTTGTCTTGTTGGTAGATTTTGGTTGTCCTCAGTTGGGGGGCTGGGGAGATGGCTTAGCGGTTAAGGCATTTGCCTGCAAAGCCAAAGGATTCCTGTTCGGTCCTCCAGGTCCCATGTAAGCCAGATGTGCAGGTAGCTCATGCATCTGGGGTTCGTTTGCAGTGGCTGGAGGCCCTGGCTCGCCCATTCTCTCTCTATCTCTTTCTCTCTGATTTCACCCCAGAACCCTAGCCTGGTTACAAGTCTGCCATCTTGACAGGAAGTCTTCTCATTCTCTTTTTCATCTGATTATATGAATGTGGTTTCTGATTTTTCCATCTTTCCCAGAAGTCTCAAAATAAAACGCATCATATTTGTTTATGTGCTCATCACTGTTTCTACTTTGTGGCTGTTATGAATATGTGTACATACATACATACGTATTATATTCATGGACAAACTTGGTGCAGACATATGATTTTATTTTTCTTGGGTAGATAAACATCTTGGAGTAGAATTTCTGGGTCATGTAGTAACTCTATGCTGAATGTTTTGATAAACTGCCAAACTGTTTGCCAACGCTACTGCAGCATTTCACTTTCCCGGTAGCAATGTGGGGACATTCTGATTTCTGCACGTCTTTGTCAACACTTGCTATTGTCTTTTTGATTGTGGAGTTTAGTGGGTGTGAAGTGATAGCTCACGACACTTCTAATGGCTGATGATGTTCTACATCTGTTTATATGCTCTGTCTCTAGGAAATATCTAGACTGAGCTGATACTTTGCCATTTTCCTTGTTTTACAATTGACTGCCTTTTGCTTCTTTTGTTTGTTTTGCTTGCTTGTTTGGTTCTTGTATGATTTTTCTTTTTTTGACAGGGTCTTACTATGTATCACAGGATGGCCCTAAATTTGAAATCTTTTTTTTTTTTTTTTTTTTTCGAGGTAGGGTCTCACTGTAGCCCAGGATCACCTGGAATTCACTATGGAGTTTCATGGTGGCCTCGAACTCACAGCAATCCTCCTACTTCTGCCTCCAGAGTGCTGGGATTAAAGGTGAGCGCCAGCACGCCCAGCTCTTGAAATCTTCCTACCTCACATGAACACACATGAACACACATGACCAGTGCTGGCGATGGAGCATAGAGCCTTGAGAATGCGAAGTAGGAGTAAGAGCTGTACCACTGAGCTGCACACTGTCCCCTTTTGGTAATTTCTTTATTATTACCTTAAAGATAACCAAATTAAGGTACTTAATTCTCTGTGAAAGCGTCCTGTTTATTTATTCATATCTTTTTTTTTTTTTTAAAGGAAGGGTCTCACTGTAGCTCAGGCTGACCTGGAACTCACTATGTAGTCTCAGGGTGGCCTTGAACTCATGACGATCCTCCTACCTCTGCCTCCTGAGTGCTGGGATTGAAGGGGTGGCTCACCACGCCTGGCTACTTATTCATATCTTTGACTGCCCTCAGTTCTTTTCCAATAGAATGCTAGCTCCATCAAGGCACTGTATGGTGTTGCAATCAGGTTTGCATTGCTGGAAGAAAATACCTGACCAAGAGCAGCTTGCAGGAGAAAAGGGTTTATTTTGGCTTACAGACTTGAGAGGAAGCTCCATGATGGCAGGGGGAAGTGATGGCATGAACAAAGGGTGGATATTACCTCCTGGGCAAAATCAAGTGTCCGACAGCAACAGGAGGGTGTGCCAAACCCTGGAAAGGAGATGCTGGCTATGACACCCATTAGCCCACTCCCAACAATACATCGCCTCCAGGAGGATTCAATTCTCAAAATGCCACCAGTTGAGGACCCAGCATTCAGAACACAGAAGCTTATGGGGAAGAACACTCGAACCAAACCACTCCATATGGCGTCTTGTATTCTCAGCACAAGATCTGGCACTTGGGGGCATCAGAAGAAAGACTGAACAAGCCTTTTTTTTTAAAAAAAAAATATATTTTGATTGACAATTTCTATACTTACAGACAACAAACCATGGTATTTCCCTCCCCTCCCCTGCTTTCCCCCTTCATAACTCTGCTCTCCGTCACATCCCCTTCCTCTCTCCACTAGTCTATCTTTTAATTTGATGTCATCTTTTTCTCCTATGATGCAGGTCTTGTGTGGGTATTGCTAGGCACTGCAAGGTCTTGGATATTGAGGCCAAATTCTGTCTGGACAGTTGTGTATAAGGAATGATACCCTTCCTTTGGCTCTTATATTCTTTCCGCCACCTCTTCTGCAATGGACCCTGAGCCTAGTGCTGAGAAGAAGGGACGGAGGAGGGTTCAGCACTGAACAAGCCTTTGGAGCTGCCTCGCCTGCCCGCATTGTCCACTGCCCGGCCTGTCCTGCCCCTGGGCTCTGTGCCCTGTATTTTCTCTTTATGCTCTTGTTTGACCACTGTCCCCCTCTTTCTCATTCCCCGCTGGGGAAGTCTCTCAACCTCCACATCTATTTGGTAGCCCAGCCATATCAGTGCCTCCCACAGAGAATTATACATACAACACGACATCTCAGTCATTACTCTTCTGTCTTTCTCACCTTGCTAGAGTTTCTTGTAAGCAGAGATAAGCCTTCCTGGCCTCCACACCTAGCGTTTTATCCAGCATGGGGCCCAGTGGAATCCGAGGATCTGAGGGCTAGGCTTTGTTCTTTTACTCAGTGAGAGAGAGAGGGAGAGAGAGAGAATGATTGTCTCCCCACCTGGTGGCATGTTTGTGACTGCAAAGAAGTAGAGAACTGTGGAATTTTGATGTAAGTTGGTCCCCTCTAGCAACCGAGAGAAATAAGCATGTCTATAAAGAAAATATCAAACATGCACACATTGAGAGCATCTGGTGAACTGCTCCGAAGTCACAGCAAGATGTTAAAATTAGCACGTGAGTCAAGAATGCTGCAGTGATAAATCATCAAAATTAACTCCACCGTGAAGCTGGGCTTCCTGCCCCAGATGAAGAACTGTGCAGATGGATACACTGGAAAGGTTTGCGGTGGGGGGTCAGGCTTTGGCCTTGGAAATCACAGTTTTTTAGTGTGTCAGGTTCAAGCAGACCTTGGTAAAGGTGAGAACAGCTGGCTTGGAATCGAAAGTAGGTTTCCTGCATTTCTTCCAGAGAGAGATCCAGTCTGAGCATCTCTGGGGCCCGAGGAGATGGCGGCAGGGAACTCACCCAGGCAGACTTTTTTTTGTGGAGTGTAAAACACAGGGAAGGGGTGGGTCATCAAAATAAAGAGAATTATTACACCAGGCACCAGACTCTTTTTCACTTTCTGGTTTAGTGGTTTCTGGGATGGGACATGGCCGCTGTCACGTTCTTCTCACCAGCTCCCTGGCTATCTTAAGGACCATGTCCCTGTGGCAGGGGCCTGAGGGCAAGCAGTTTTGGCAGGTGCTGGCAGTGGCCAGCTCCGAGGCCATTTATGGGCACAAGCACTCTATTGGCGGCTCCTAGGCTTGACACAGGCCAGAAGCCCCCAGAAGTGTGGGTGGTCCTGAGGTCGCCTTTTCTTGATGCTTGAGGTGCAGGAAGGGTTTTGGAGGATGAACCCACCAGATCCATCACCTCTGGGGGAGTGGGGGCGGGTGATAACCCCTGAGGAACAATCCACAGGCTTCCAGAATTTTCCAGGAGGTTGAACTCTAGAAGTCCACAGTGGCACCTGGCTTGCTCCCCTATGTGTCGTGCCCACACTCCTCACTAGTAATGGTTGGTCTTTTTTCAGGTCCTTCATTCTTCGTCTCAGGGAATCTCAAGAGTGTAGCCTATTAGGGACGGCAGCTTATCAGGAAGTGGGCCTTCATCACGTGACACCCAGTGACAGTGCCACAAGGAAGTTCCAAGCCAACGGTCTTGTTACGCATCTGACAGGATTGCCTGCCTTTCCCAGGGGGCCCCTTGGACAGAAACCTGAGGTCTCTGAGCAGTGCGATGCCTGAAGAAGTGAGGGTCACTCTACAGAGCAGTGCGGAATGTTAATAAGCTTGCGCTGACACCCTCCTTTCTCTTAGTTTTCTGGAGTGAGCAAGGCCACAAGCCTTATGCAGATGGGCTTCAAGGATGACTCTGCTCGTCACAGGCTGTGGCCGTGATCGTGAGGGCAGTTGGGGGAAGCTTTTGTGAGGACGCCAGCAGTCTAAAGCCAAGCTCCCGGTGTCTAATCCTCACGCCTCTGTCTCCAGCAAGGCACGGGGTTTTCCTGTTGGGACACATCATGGGGAGTGGGGAGAGTGTGCAGGCTTTGGGGTTCTAGTCATTTCTTTCTGAGACTTGTGACAGATTTTGTTACTTACCCCAATAAAAGAATCTATTGTTTTGGGCTTGGGAGATGGTTCAGTGGTTAAAGACACTTGCTTGCAAGCTTGCTGGCCCTAGTTCAATTCTCTAGCACCCAAGTAAAGCCAGACACAAATATGGACATGTGTCTGCCATCGCGACTGTGATGGGAAGTGAAGCCAGAAGAATCTAGAAGCTTATGAGCTAGGTTGGTACACACGAAGCGGCAAAAATCACAAGGGAGACCCTCTCTCAAGCAAGGTAAGAAAGAGAGGACAGACACTCCAAAGTTGTCACTGAAAAAGAAAGAAAAAATAAAAAACCAACTCCACATGCACGTGTGACTTTGTTCATCTGGCTTTACATGAGTATTGGGGAATTGAACCTGGGCCATCAGTCTTTGTAAGCACCTTTAACTGCTGGGCCATTTCTCCAGTCCTGGTTGTTTTTTTTTTTTTTTTGAGAGAGAGAGAGAGGGAGAGAGAGAGAGAGAGAGAGAGAGGGAGGAAAATTGGTGCACCAGGGCTTCAGCCACTGCGATTGAACTCCAGACACTTGCATCACCTACTGGTCATGTGGGACATTGCACTTGCCTTACTTTTACTGTGTCTGGATGACATGGGATCTGGAGGAGGTAAACATGGGTCCTTAGGCTTCGGGAGCAAGTGCCTTAACTGCTAAGCCATCACTCCAGCCCCCTCCCCTTTTTTAATAGAAGTTGGAAGTATTGGCTTGTATATGACGTTATTCCATTTGTAATTGTTGGCACCCTCCCTGCCTTCCTGCCTTCCTTCTTACTTCTTTCCCTTCTTCCTGTTTTCTTTCTTTTCTTTGTAGATCAGCAAAGAGACTCACGTCTTCTCTGGTGTAAAAAGAAGCTGTTTGTGAGATGCTTCGACACTTGGGCAACTGGCTGGTGACCTCTGACCTTTGCAGTCGCAGTGGGGATATTTTGGACCTCTGCAAGGAGAAAATGAAAACATGAACTTGCTGCAGTGAACAGATAAAGTTAATTCATTTTTAGGTATATTCTGGGCATCTACTCAATGGGCATTACTAGCTTAGGCTCTGGGATTCAGAAGTGAGTGAGAACCTAACCCTGCCGGCCAGAGGCCTCTCATCCAGAGAAAGACATGGCCTGGTGTGTTCATGTAGTCAAGGCAGCAAGTGGTGGTTTGAATACAAATGTATGAGCGCCCACCCGCCGCCTATAAGATTAAGGTTGAGCTTGCAACTTGAGTCTGCAGAAGGCAGAGGTGAAGCCCTGTTAGGGAAGAGGTGCGTCACCGGGGGCAGATCTGGAATCCAGCCCAAAGAGGTGTGTTAAGAGCCACGAAGGAGCTCGCTTTGGGTGCTGGTGCTTGCTGGTGTTGATTTGTTTCTGTCTGCCATGGATGCAGAAGTGAGCCGGCTTCCTCTCCTCTGGTGGTGCTTCCCCTGGAATCTGAAATAAACCCTTTCCTCCTGTAAGCTGCTTCTGGTCAGATATTTGTCCCAGTGACCAAAGGGGGGGGGGGAAGTACCTGCAACACAGCAGCATTTTATTTTAATTTTGGCCCAAGCAGGGAATGGAGTTTACTTGAAAGCACCTACAAAGTTGCCATTTCTGTGGAATATGTGAACTGCTTCTGAGGAGCTTAGACCTCTGGTTGCTCAGGCCACTGTTGGCCACTTTCCCCCAGTAGCTCATGCAGCACTTTCCAGCACTACACAGGCTGTCTGGGGACTGGCTCTCTTCTGGGTTCCAGCCAGGTCTCTCCATGCTCTGTGTTGGCAGCATATGGTGTCTTCAGCAATAGGGCCTTACCTTTTGCCTCAGGCAGGTAATTGAGTGCTTGGATAAAAACCTGTCTTGATTTGGGGGACCTCTGAGGTCTCCCCGATCAACAGCTCAATGTGGGAGGCAACCAATTTCTGGTACTGAGAGTTACAGGCTAGAGACAAAGAGCTAATTTTCCTTTAAGCTTAGGCTTCATCCCACCCTCTCTGGGGCCCTTCTTCTCAGGTGCTCCCCTTTGCTAGGACAGGGTTTTCATGGGTCACATACGAAGCCAACCTTGCCATCTTCAGTCACTTTTGGTGGACTGGCATCTTGGAAGAGTCACAGTCAGCACTAATATTGATAGCTTATATTCAGTCTTACCTTTAGTGACATGTGTACCCTCAAAACACATCTCTTGAATTATACAGAGCAGAAGCTGTTGTCTCCATCTTCCAGAATAGCTTGTTACCCAACTGGACTCCAAACTAGGAACTCTTCTGGACTACTTTATGAGCAGCACGAGGATACAGTAAATTGGAAAGCGCCGCATATGATCAGTGTTGTGGGTTTTGCGTATGGCTTTGCCTTAAGTGGAATGTGAGTCTTGCTGCTTTCCTTTCAATTCACCTCAAAGATTATGAGTGCAACCCCTAAACCCTAATCTTCCACTCCTGTGTTTGTCTAAGCTGTAATAAAAACAAAACAAAAGGTTCTTTTAAAAGTTTTTTTTTTTTTCCACTCTCCAGGGTAACAGATTCAGGGAGCTTACATGCTGGAAAGTCCCAAGGGGCCTCCCTACCCCGTTCGTTTCTTGTACTTCCTGGTGGCTTCCAAAATGTCACTGACAGATTTTTTTTTTTCTCTAGGGAACTTTTTGAAAATTCAGATCCCTAGGCTCATCAACAGGTTTAGTAAATTGGGATCCTTTGGAAGAAGGAGAGAGAGAGAGAGGGAGAGGAAGAGAGAGAGAGAGAGAGAGAGAGAGAGAGAGAGAATGGGTGCACCAGGGCCTCCAGCCACTGCAAACAAACTCCAGACACATGTGCCTCCTCTGCATCTGGCTAACGTGGGTCCTGGGGAATCAAGCCTTGAACTAGGGTCCTTAGGCTTCACAGGCAAGTGCTTAACCACTAAGCCATCTCTCCAGCGCGACCCCCCCCCCCCATCTCCTATCTTTACCTGCTTTCCAATAAAGCTGTTGTCCTGTCACTCTGCCAAGGGATCAAACCATTCACGGGGGTGGAGCCACGATGAGCTCAACTGTCTCTTGAAACAGCCTCTGAGCTGTACCTAGAAGTGTGTTGCATTACCCCATGGGTGTTTCTTAATTCAATCAAATTGACAATGAAGATTAATCCTTACACAGGGACTCCCGTAGGACTGTTCTGGGAGCCTAGAATGTGTTCTGTGCACATTGCAGACTTTCCAGTTCATACATTTTGGAAATTCTCCTGTAGATGGCAGAAAAACTCTGTCTAACTTTGCAAGGCACCTTGCCTTCATAAAATCTTCATTAGACATTCTTTTTTTTTTCCTAGTGATGGAGAAAAAAACTTTCTTTAGGGAGGGCACATTTTTCCCCCTCTTGTTTTTACTAAAGTGTCTTATGGGCTAATAGAGACCACAGGCTTAAATGTTAGCATAAATGTTGTTGAAAAAACCACAAACCTGAATTTCCAAGAATCTTTTAAGAATGTACAAATCCACCAGATATTAATATAGGTATGAATAAAAGATCTGTGGTCTAGTATATTTAACTCAGAAAAGTCTTGCAATTAAAAAACCTATCGAGGGGCTGGAGAGATGGCTTAGTGGTTAAGGCATTTGCCTGCAAAGCCAAAGAATCCCAGTTTGATTTCCCAGGACCCACGTAAGCCAGATGCACAAGGGGACACATGCATCTGGAGTTCGTTTACAGTGGTTGGAGGTCCTGGTATGCCCATTTTCTCTCTCTTTCTAATAAATAAAATATATGTAAAAAATCCTATCAAGTTTCCTGAACTTAGCATTGTGAATATGCCTGGAAAAGCCATGAAAAAGTGACTCTCATGTCATCTTCCAAACTTACTTGGCCATAATGTGAGCCTGGGGGCTGGGGCCTGAGGGTGATTAAGATTGACCAGAATTCCCTTTGGGAAGAATTGCGAAAATTTAGTCCCTGCTGAAGTACTATGAGGAAGCCACTGTGGAATCGTGTTGACAGGTACCCTGGCCATAGTAAAACTTGTGTAAGATACAGTGTCATTTGCATTCCAATCTCTTCAGTTCCTAGGGTAGTGTGAGAATTTGGGCCATGGGTTTAAGCAGCAGCCAGGAACTATTTGAATTTGTCTCTGATCCTAAGTTTTCAGAGCATTACAGGCTGAGAGGCAAGAATGCAGTTCAGCAGGGCTCTGCATAGCACCCTGGGTGCCTGAGTTTTGATCGCGAGAGCTTAGAAAGTGAGGAAAGCCCTGTTCCTAAGGACAAAGGGATCTTGGGCACAGCGCAAGAGAAACTAGGGGAGCGGGCTGCACAGAGGGCCTGGGGTACTGGACGCTGTTGCCCAGGGCTTCCCTCCGAGAAATGGGTCCTCTCCACAGTGTGTGAGTGGAGGCAGGGATGTGCCAGGCTTTTAGTTTCTAAATTTTCAACACAAAAGGGGGGAGAAAGGAAGAACACATCCGAAGGGATATTTGAGAGCCCAGCAGGGAGTGGGGAGTCACAGCCAGACAGCTAATCAGACTTCACAGCCAGAGGCACAGCACTTCTCACCGTGGTAACAGAAAACAAGAGAGGGGAGGGCCTTGGGCCACGTTCAGATGTCAGAACTGGGCACAGTCTTCATACATTCGTCCAGTGCATCTCACCTCGGGGAAATTTGAGGACACATCCGACCAGAACATTCTATTTTGCTGTTGTTATTGTTGCTGCTGCTGGTGGAGGTGGTCGTGGTGTGGGTGTGTGTATGTGATGTGTTGATGCCACAGCGCACATGTAAACGTCAGTGGACAGCCCTGGGCATTGGTCCTCATCATCTTATTTGAGACAGGGTCTCTCTGCCGCAGTGAGCATTAGATTAGCCGGCCTACAGGGTTCAGGATTCTCCTGACTGGACCTCCCATTGCCCGGGGCATATTGGGATCACTTGTGCAGCTTTTCGTGGGCTCTGGGTATCCAAACTCTAGTCATCAGGCTTGTGTGATGAGAAGTTTTCACCAGGGAGCTACCCCCCCGCCCCAAGCGCTAGAACTTTCTTTGTGTGTCGAGGAGCATATGTGAGCTGCATATGGCCATCTGCCCTGATGGGCTTCTCTGCCCATCTGCTCGTCTGTCTGGACAGGAAGTTCTTCCACACGGCCATCACCCCTCTTCTTTTTGAAGTTCCCAGCAGCCCCTGTCTCTCTGAACTTGAATCTCCAATGAGAGAGAGAAGGTAACAACCAAGAATTATTGAAATTAAATATTCTATCCAACCTCAGAACTCACACAACAGCAGTGTCTGGGAAATCACGGTGCATGTTTCCCTTGCAGTGATGGAATGACGAAGAGTTAGTCTGGCACCTTCCATCTTATTTCTGGCTTCTGTTAAGTTTCGTTGATATTCCGTGTCTCACTTTTTTTTCTTTTTTTTTTTTTGAGATAGGGTTTCACTCTAGCTCAGGCTGCTGACCTGGAACTCACTGTGTAGTCTCAGGGTAGCCTCAAACTCAGGGTGGTCCTCCCACCTCTGCCTCCCGAGTGCTGGGATTAAAGGCGAGCGCCGCCGTGCCCTGCCCGTGTCTCACATTCTTGATCACGTATGCTTTTCAATCCTGAACTGCTGTCTTTCTACTGGAGCTTTTCTTCCTTTCTCTTCTCTTAGAATTTACAGACTAAGAAGTTAGGAGAGAAGAAACACACACATGCTCAGGGCTCTCTTTCCCAAGTGCAGAGCGTTACAAAGTTAGGTGTCTGAAGTGGCCCTAAAGCAGTGGTTCTTAACCTTGCCTTCCCTTTAGAATCCCTGGTGTGCATGGGGTCTTGTAAAAATACCAGACCATGGGCTGGAGAGATGGCTTAGTGGTTAAGCACTTGCCTGTAAAGCCTAAGGACCCAGGTTCAATGCTCAATTCCCCAGGGCCCACGTAAGCCAGATGCACAAGGGGGCGCATGCATCTGGAGTTCGTTTGCAGTGGCTGGAGGCCCTGACACACCCATTATCTCTCTCTCTATTTCTCTGCCTCTTTCTCTGTCTGTCTGTCTGTCGCTTTCAAATAAATAAATAAAGATAAACAAAAAATACCAGACCATATCCCAAGCCATATCCAAACCAAATGAATTTGAAGTTCTGCAGTAGGACCTCAGCATCTTTATTCTACTGAGCTTCTCATGGGATTGTAGTTAGTGCTACAGACCATTATGCTGAGGTCACTCTGGGGACACGTCTCCACTAGTCACGTGTCCAGGGTGATGAACTTACTCTCAGTTCACTTTGAGGTGAACTATGTCTGAAAGAAAAAATAACATCATAAACAAAATACAAGTAGAAACCAAGGCTAAAGGGCCTTCAGTTCGTGCCAGGTGACCATGTGTAAGAACCGTTTCTCCATAACTTATTGGGTTTAGTTACTTATGGAAGTGCTGGGACACGAAATCTATTTTGTTGTTGGCTTTGAGACAGTTTATTGCTGTGAAATCCTGGCTGACTTCAAACTTACGATCTTCCAGCTTCGGCTTCCCAAGTGCTGGAATTACAGGCAAACATGAACGCTGAGGCAGTTTAGGGTTAACACAGGCACCCCTCACCTTCAAATAAACTACAAGTGGCTGAAGATGGAAAATGTCCTTGGGCCTATAAGAGAATACCTGATATTTTGGTGTTTTGTTTTTTTTTTTTTCCATTATTTCCTTTCTCCTAAAACCTAACAGAGGAGGTGAATAAGTGACTCTGGTCTGATCTTTTCCTTCACTAGAAAAGAAAGGAATATAAGGGGATTGCTCCTTTCCTGGGAACCTGGTGCACCCAGGTGCCTGACGTCAGGACTGCACTGGTCTTTCTGGTCCATAAATGACTCCCAGTCTGGGTCTCAAGGTAGGCTTTCCTGTTTTCCCAGAATCCTACTCTTGCCCACCTGGGTAGGAATTCTGTATTCCTTTCTTCTTGTCAGCTTTCTCTTAATCTTTATCAGCCCTATCTATGTAAGCTCTGTCAGAAAAAAAAAAATTCTTTATCCTCTGGCCGGTGAGTTTTAGTCATCAGAATTCATTAGACAAGAATCTGGAAGGAGGATTTAAATAAATCATATGGAAACCTACTTTTTTGGACAATGGAACACTCAGGAGCCATCAACTGTTATTAGAAAATTTTCAGTGCTGGGGTGGGATACCTTCCAGTGAGCTATTGGCCAGGGAGGGCCCTGATGCCCCCAAAACATTACAGGCCATTGCCGAGGCCCTTGGTTTCCCACCAGGAATAGATGGTAAGACCCTCTTGCTGAAGATTCCACATACTTGGGCTGCAAGACCACTGAGAAATCCTGCAGGAACTGAGCTGAAAACCCCCTGCATGTGGACCAGCTGACAGAAAGCTGGAAAAAGCCAAACTGCATGCATTTCAATAGGAGAGAGAGAAATCACCAATGAAGATACTCCACAGTGGACACTGCAAGCCTTATATTTGGCCAACCAGGCCAAATGAGCCAATGGGTTCAATAGTGGCATATCTGTTATTGGGGAAACCAACTGCCCTCTAATTTGACTGGAGGCCTGTTCCATGGGAGGGAATACATCCCTGATACTGAAAACCTACAACAGGGGTAGTCATGAGCCCTAGGGTGTAACAGCTGCTGCTGTCTGGCTAAATGTATATACTATGCTCATCACACTGCCCAGTAAGTACTTCTCTTAATGGTCATATCCTTATATTAATGCTACTCTCACTTTTTTGTTACAGAACTTTCTCTTTTCAGATGGCAGTGACCTTGGGGTGACTCAGAAGGCATCATGGTGCTGAGAAGAAGTGACAAAAGAGTGCTTAGCATTGCAATATCTCTATCACACCTTCCAAAGCTCAAGGTCCATTGCGGAAGAGGTGGCGGAAAGAATGTAAGAACCAAAGGAAGGGTAGGACTCCTTACAACATGCTCCTCCAGACACAAAATGGCCTGGATATCTGTGACCTCACAGTGCCTGACACTACCTACACAAGACCATCCTAAGAGGAGGAAAAGATCATGACATCAAAATAGAAGAGAGACTGATTGAGAGGGGGAGGGGTATGATGGAGAATGGAGTTTCAAAGGGGAAAGTGGGGGGGTGGGTTGGAGGGAATTACCATGGGATACTGTTTGAAATCATGGAAGTTGTTAATTATAAACAAGTATTTATTTCTATGTTAAAAAAAAAGAACCTGGAAGGCCCCTGACTCAGTGGAAGCTTTGTGTGACTATGGAACGTCTGGAACCCTGGCTCCTGAGGCATTGCTCACTCGAGAGCTAAGAACGGCTCCTGTGCTCTCAAAGACACTCCCAGTTTCCCATATCACCAGGCCAGTGTGACTTTATTTTGATTCTGACAACTTTGTCCCTCATCTGCAAACAATAGTCTCTGATGACATCGCTGATTAATCTTCTGGTGGTTTAATTGTGAATGTTTCTTGTTGCTGAGCTGCAATCTATATCAATTGATCTGATCTGATCTCATGCTGAAGTTGGGGTGGTGGCAGATGTCAAGGATTTAGTATCAGTAAGACGCTTTATGGACAGTTTTCAGCACTAAGAGGTATAGAAGGAGTGGTCCTCAGATTAGGTCTATGTGGAGTCCATCTTTATTTTTAATTCTTTCTTTCCTGTGGGTAATGTTTTAACATATTAAATAATTAAATAACATATTAAAAATATTGCTCAGGCTCATTTGTTAGAAATTGT
The DNA here is from genome assembly GCF_020740685.1 of Jaculus jaculus. NCBI lineage: Eukaryota > Metazoa > Chordata > Mammalia > Rodentia > Dipodidae > Jaculus > Jaculus jaculus. Next base: position 8,852,175 of record NC_059108.1, on the reverse strand, counting down.
ACTTCTGGGGCTGGAGAGATAGCTCAGCAGATGAGGTGCTTGCCTGCAATGTCTAATTTCACGGGTTTAATTCCCCAGTACCCATGTAAAAGATGCACAAAATGGTGCATGCATCTCGAGTTTATTTGCAGTGGCTAGAGGCCACTCTCTTTCTGCTTGCAAATAAATCAATCAATAAAACATTTTTAAAAGGAAATTGTACTTCTGGTCTATAGTCATACCACCATGAACACTATCTCTTCTGATCTTGGAAGCTAAGCAGGGCCAGGCCTGGTTAGTACTTGGATGAGAGAAATTGTACTTCTGCAGAATATTGACAGACTATGCCTGCAGATGCTTACAAATAATCAATATGAGCAAGTATTTTTAATTTTTAAGTTAATTTATTTTTTATTGACAACTTCCATAATTATAGACAACCCATGGTAATTCCCCCTCCCAATTCCCTTTTCAACTCCACATACCACCGTATCCCCTCCCCCTCTCAATCAGTCTCTCTTTTATTTTGATGTCATCATCTTTTCCTCCTATTATGATGGTCTTGTGTAGGTAGTGTCAGGCACTGTGAGGTCATGGATATCCAGGCCATTTTGTGTCTGGAGGAGCATGTTGTAAGGAGTCCTACCCTTCCTTTGACTCTTACATTCTTTCCGCCACCTCTTCCACAACGGAGCCTTGTAAGGTGTGACATAGAAGTTTCACTGCTGAGCACCCCTCTGTCACTTCTTCTCAGTACTATGGTGCCTTATGAGCAAATATTTTTTAAGAGCTAGTTTGAGAATCAGGTACTTACTTATAGCTTGTGAACTAAAGCTCCTGAGAATCTGCTATACCTTCAAGTGTCCTGCCAGGCCCAGCAGCTGGTTAGTGTTTCAAGAACTGGAGGGAGGTTGAAGTGTTACAGACCCACAGCCAGTTAGCCTTAGCTACCTGCCTTTCGTGGCCACTTAGCCTGTGTCTGACCTAACACGCTGTGACTATTAAATAACCCCTTTTGAAAGGTATGATCAGAACCTCCAACTCCCACAAACCTAAAAACTAAGCATGCCAACAGACAGCACCTGACACCCACCACAGAGATCCCCCCACCCCACTTTGCTATAACCTACCTACCTGATGTTTCTGCCAGTGATTTGAACAGTGCCTTGATTGAGGACTCTTTATTCTGTGACTATAGAAATGACATGAACTACTTTGGACCATGAATGTTGTTATAATTCTAGTCTGGGTTCCCAGGCCATGGTCACTCATATTTGGCTGAATAAACTGCCACGTTTTCCATTTGAGGAGAGAACCACTGTGTTTTGTTTTGTTTTTGTTAACAGCTCTGATGCCCAGACTTGGGACCCCCCAAGGACAATCCACTTTTCACCACAGGAGCTGTTGGTTTGGCGTTTAGGCACCATCAAAGGGCCACCTGTGTCCTACTGTGCTACATTTTCTTCTCAGGTGTAAGCTGATGAGATTTTCTGGGGTCTCCCTTCACTTTGGTTGATGGTCCAGATTTATTCTGAACTGGTTCTTTTTTTTTATTTTATTACTATTTTTTTTTAGGATCTTGTCTGTTCATTTTGTCTGCATAGAAAGCATTTTGGTTTCTGACTATTCAGTTTGGTAATTTGCTAGCAATCATCTCTCTTCTCCTGCTATCTCTAATATCTATTTTAAAAATATTTATTTGCAAGCCGAGAGAGATAAAAGAGAGACAGAAAGAGAGAATGGGTGCACCAGGGCCTCCAGCTGCTGTAAACGAACTCCTTATACATACGCCACTTTGTGTACCTGGCTTTATGTGTGTACTGGGAACTGAACCTGGGTTGTTAGGCTCTGCAGGCAAGAACCTTAACTGCTAAGCCATCTCTCCAGCCCATCTCCAATATTTAATACAAGAAAGGAGGAAATGTTGGAAGGAAAACTGCCTTTCGGTACTCCAGATGGATTTATGTTTGATAACTATGTTGATTTAACTTGCAGTACTTAAAAAAAGAGAGAAATGATAAAATTAGTAATTTAGAAATTAATTAATAAGAGCTCTAGAAGCTACCCCTAGGTTAAAAGGGGATATTAAAAATAAATAGCAAAAGTAATGAGAAAATTTTGCATATGATGTCAGAACTAAAGATAAATTCTAAGAAATCTAACCATTCTCACCCCTACCTTCATCCACCCCTCTCTGACCTTTTTCTCCTTATCTATAAAGAGAACAAATTCTATATCCAAAGAAAAGATTGTCATGACCTTTTTTAAAAAGAATAATCCTCAGAGTAAAAATGATATCTTATATCAGCATTAGGGGTGTAGTTCAGTTGGTAGTTTTTGCCTAGCCTTAGGTTCAAAACCCAACACTACAAAAACCAGGTATAATGATGCACACTTATAATTCCAAATGGAATGAAAAAAAGGCTATATTATCAAGTCTTCAAAATAATAACTAATATCTTCAAACTAATCACTAAGATAAATTTTAAAAGTTGTGGCATTAAGATCTAAAGACTATTGCCTATCTGTGGTCTCTACATTCAAAGCAGTTTAAGATTTTATCTTTTTTAAAAAAGATTTTATCTTTTAAACTAAAAAAAAAAAAGTCATTTTAAATGCTCCTGTGTCCTTCAGATCTAGATTTTCTGCTTTCTATTAAATCATGTCTTTAAATGTATACATTTAAGAAAGATTAAGTATTACTGAGTACCTTTGGGGGATGCCACCATAGGCTCTACTATTCCAAGGATCCAAAGATTGTCCCAAAGATTGGGACAATGACTAATCTCTGTTTTCAGCTTTCCTTGAGTAATTTATATACTTACCTACTATGCTGGTTGGATTCAGGTGTCCTCCACAAACTTTAGGTGTTCTGAATGCCATGTCCCCAGCTGATGGCAATTTGGGAATAAAACCCTCCTGGAGGCAAATGTATTGTTGGGGGAGGGCTTATCGGGTTAAAACCAGCTTCCTTTTATCAATGTTTGGCACACTCTCCTATTGATCTTATCCATATGATGTTGGAAGGAGGTGATGTCCACCCTCTGCTCACGCCATC